>NC_143505.1:677500-1302500 GCF_051622355.1 Phaseolus vulgaris
TTTTTTACTATTTCCTAAAAAAAAATACAGGCACATAAGTCTTGTTCCAATGAGCCTTAATAAATTTCTAGCTAAGAAATTTGATCTAATTTTAATATTGTGTAAATATTGCCAGTTAAATACATAGGAAAAGGTAATGATTTACGTAATTACTCTTCAAAATTACTTGTTTCATTTACTAATTTCATTTCTTATTTTTTTAAATTAAATAGAAAACATTAACAATTATTTTAAGATTGCAATTTTTTCTTTATTCTTACTCTTTTTGTACAAGCGTTATTTTTTAATTAAAAGAATATAGAAAAACATGCAATTTCGTTTAAATAGACGACTTGACCAGTTAGACATTTCTAATTGGAGTTGATTATTTAAGTTCCTTACCAATAAAAATAACATTTCAATATAAATTATTTAAAATTAAAATGATTTTTATATAAGAAATTCTCTTCCATTTTTAAAATTTAATGTGAAGTCTACATTAAAATATTCATTTAAATAATTTTAATTGGAAATGCTCACAATGCCGCCCCTAGTATATAGTTTTACATGCCTTTACTTATTACATTTAAAAAAATAAAAATAAATAAATAAAATTTATGTGATATTATCAAATCATAACTTAATGTAATCAGGGTTGCATCTATATATTAAAATCAAAATCGTATTTTCAAACATGATTTATCTATATTTTATAATTTTTTAAACTATATACTTATGAATTTAAAAAAGCCTTATAAAATTATCTGGGGGATATATAATCTTTTTTCTATTACATAATTATGCTGATAGAAAAATTGAACCGAAGTTTCATAAAGCTACATAAATATTTTCACTTTTTTAATACTTACTATAATCTCATTTATAAGGTTATTTTTAAATAATTAAAAAAATTAATACAATGTATAAAAGGTGTCAATATAATGCTTTTTCAAACAATCAAGAAAAGTAAAAAACAATTATGTTATTTCACAAAACCTAATAAATAACTAGTCTAATATATTTTTAACTATTATTTTTTAAATGTTCGAAGGATATGTAGTTGAAAATCTCACATTTATTAAAAATAAAAACAAACTCTTAATATATAAAATAGGATAAACTTTATCTTATAAATTGAAAGTGTAAATTGAATCATACTTAAAGTTTACATTTTTTTTATCAACAATAAAAAAATTAAAATATTTCAGAAATACTTCAATCCGATTACATTCTATTCATGTTATGATTTCGACATAACCCTAAAAAACAAGTAAAAAAAAGAGTAAATTTCAAGTTACAGTAAACAAATTTATAGCTCAGTTGAACAAATTACATCTATTACTGTCTAGATAAAAAAAAAAACCAGAGAACTTTTATTGAGCTTAATTATTATTTTTTTTTACAAGATACATGACACATAAAGTAAACCTAATTTCTTAATATATAATTTCTTAATATATAATTTCTTAATATATGTAATGAAGTATACCAACCCATTTTCTTTAGAAGAAATGTGACATAGAAGGTAAACCTAATTTATGAAATGAAATATATGTGGTTAAGTACAATGCATATGGTCCACAGATATAGGATTAATGAAAATTCAGAAGTCTTCTCACTGAGCTGTGTGATTATCAAACTGATTTGTATCATTTAACAGAAAACATGGATGGTTGTTTAAGTTTGCACCCTGTCCTACACATAATAATAACTAAACAAAAGAGAGGTTCAAGAGAAGACCAACAACATCAACATAATTCACCTAACATTAACAAAAGGAGTACATTATAGTGTCCTTTTTTTTTTAATTCTTTATGATTTTTTTTATGCATAAATAGTACACTGATTATGTTTCGTTTGTTTTGTGATTGAAATTGAGTTGACAGAAATATTAAGGATAAAAATAGTTGATAAATATAATAAATATGATGTCTTATTTAGATAGATAGAAATAATAACAAAGATATAAGTGGAAGCATTTTATTAAACTCCGTATTTTTTTTATTAGGAAGAATAAATAAATAAATAAATGTGATTCACTTTAAAGGTGGATCAACCCTTATACAGACAAACAACTCTTTTCTTCAAACAAACAAAAATTCATGAAAAGTCGTCTATCACATATACAGAAACGAAAATAGTACTAGCTAAAAACCTATCACTGAAAGCGAAAGCCATCACAAAAACCAACACTCCACAAAGCCAGCGCGACCAACCTAGAAATCAACAAGAATTTTTAATCGAAAAAATGCATATTAGGGATTCTAAACAACAATTAAAGAAGGAAAATTCCACAGAAAATACTTTTGCTAAAATCCAAAACTAAACTTTTAATTGAGTCACGAAGAAAATTTCAGAGTAATCAATCACTCCACCTTTAAAAATTCGCATTTTTTTTTAAATACGAGTTTGTTTTTTACTTTTAAAACAATTGCAATTTTTTTAAGAAAATTCAGAAAAAAAAATAACTTCCTTCCTCTTTAGCTTAAATATATAGAAGGAAAATGTTATGATAGTTTATCCAATTATAAATTATTACTGGTATTACTTTTTAAATAATTATTATAAAAGTCTACAAATTAATTATACATTATATGTTAAAATTGGATGATAGTTTGAAATTATTTTGCACCGTTAATGCATGACCTTCTGTCTGAATTATTTTAATGGTCCTTTATAAATATTTGTTTTTTTTTTCTCTCTCAAATCAAGCAAAATAGTATAAATTTGATATTTTTATACCATTGCCTTTCTTTTATTTCTTTCTACTCTATTTTATTTCATATAAATAAAAGATATAAAGGTCCTCAAATTATTACTGCAGAGAATAAAATAAAATGTAAACACTTCCACTATCAGCTCCAGCCAAATTTTTTTATATTATTTGAAACAATGCATTGGTCAAAGAGGGTATCGTCACTCATACATGTCTCCACCTTTATCATCATTTTTTTTTTGGATGTTAAAAAATGTAAAATTATTTAATTTGTTATTAATAATTTGTTTGGTTCAATGAAATTAAGGTTTGTATTTTGTGAAATGTAATATAACACTTGAACAAGACCTCACACTACAAGAAAATCATAAAATAGAAACCAATTTTTAGAGACCAAAATAATTAGTTGCAATAGTAACTAAATTAGAGACCATTTTAGAAACTAAAAAAAAATTGGTTTCTAAATTAGTTTATATTATTGTTAAATAGTTTCTAAATTAGTATCTAATTAGCAACCAAGGTTTTAAAATTTGGTTGCTAATTAGATACCAATTTAGAAACTATTTAACAATAATAGAAACTAATTTAGAAACCAATCTTTTTTTTTAGTTTCTAAAATGATCTCTAGTTTAGTTACTATTACAACTATTTATTTTAGTCTCTAAAAATTAGTTTCTATTTCATGATTTTCTTGTAGTGTCACCAACAGAAAAAAAAATTATAAATAAATTTGTGATAAGAAAGAAAATACTTTAAGATATGTCATAATTTTATACATATTAAACAAGTCGAATAATTGAGAGAAAAAATTGTACAGTGATAGGTAGAAATATCTTAATTTTTTTGGCGGGAATGTTGTTGGATTTCTATATATTAACTTGACACGAGAAAAGCAAAATATTGAAAGTATTTTGAATAAGGAAACAGTGTTTGAAACCGTTCATTGCACCAATGGGAGATAGGTACTCTTTGGCAGATGACCCTGCAGCCTTTGTTCCCTACTACTCACTGCTAACTGTAGTTAACAATTTTCACCCTAATTTCATTTTATCTATCTAAAGTTCTCTTGCTAAAGAGAAAACTTGTACTAACATCATGAACAGAATTAAAAAAATAAAATAAAAATAATAAAATATTAATTTATTAAGGTGTGAAGTATATATTTTTAGGAGTGTTAATATATCAATACTAAATATGTACATATTTTGGTGTTAGAAATATGTTAGAGATCCCACATCGACTAAAGATTATAGTCTTTAATATAATATAAGTGGGTGCAAACCTCATCTCATTGAGTTGGTTTTATGAGGTTGAATTAGACTTAAATCTCACCTCATTGCATCCACTTATATACTATGAAATATAAGTTGCAAAATATTTAAGTTGACTTTGTTATAAAAAGTAAAAAGGCTGAAGTTGTCAGTTATTATAGTTGCGAGAAGAGTGAAAATAATGAAGTCTTTAATTTACTGGTTTTTCTGCTAGACAGGTACCATCTATCTGAGTGAGGAAAGAAGATTTTGAAGACATCATTGAATGAGAGTAAATGGTACACAAAAATTAACAGACAGTGAGATAGTTAATGGTAAAAATGGCATGCATGCAGCACTCTTCCAGATATCACTAATTTGAATAGTTTTGTGAATGAATAGAGTAGAATATTAGTGTGTATCATCAATACTTGCACTGCTTTCCACCATTACAGGTTGCCTCTTGGCTTTACAACTCATGATCAACTACCCTTTGCTCACTTATATATATATATATATATATATATATATATATATATATATATATATAATGTTTTTTGTTCTATCTTCTGCAAACCATGATTATGGTATATTTGTTTTATGATAATCTACAAAAGCTTTGAGTCACAATTTTTGCCCTCTGATTTTCGTATATATATATATATATATATATATATCCCTCTTGTTGCCTTGATGTGTTCATGACCCAAAAAGAAAAATGTAAGCAATTAAAAATGGCTAGGATGTATTTTAACAAAAGTTACAAGGTGTTCCGATTTTCTCTACTAAGATAATACACTAAAAGAATAATTAAATTTAAAGATAAAAAATAATTAGTTACTATATTGACTAACTTAGATATTATTTTAGAAACTAAAAAATTATTGATATCTAAAGTAGTTTTTATTATTATAAAAATTTATAAAATAATTTATAATTTGATATCTAAATTATATACTAAAATTTTACCTACTAATATTTTAGACTATAAATTAGTCTCTAAAATACTAATAAAGACTAATTTATAATCTAAAGTCGTTAGTAACTAAAATTTTAGTAACTAATGTTTAAATAACAATTTAGAAACTATTTTATTAATTTTTATTAATAATAAAAATTACTTTAGATGCCAATAATTTTTTGAGTTTATAAAATGGTCTATAATTTAGTCCGGTAGTAACTAGTTATTTTGGTCACTAAAATTGGTTTCTATTTAGTGATTTTCTTGTAGTGATATTACTAGGATTAATCATTGTATTTTGAAATATCGTCGGTTTTGGAGTTTGGAGTTCTGACACAATTTTGTTCTTAAAAAACGTTTTAGCGCATTTTAATTTGCTAAATGCTCCTGTCTAGGTAAATGTTGTTTGGAATTGTGTTTGGATTGCTGTAGTTAGTGAATTATGGAAGCACAGGAATAAACATATTTTTCAAGAAGGAGTGATCCACCTTTCGGAAGTGTTTTAGAAGGTTAGATTGTTTAGAAGGGATGAGGAGACTTATTGTGCTCTGTACAAGGGTTGGACCACCCTTAAAGTAACTCATATTTATTTATTTATTTCTTGCTGATAAAATATATATATATATATATATATATATATATATAAATTGTCATTAAACTTTAGGTAGACATGTATATTCAGGTTAGACATTCAGAAACTACTGTGAATACTTTTAATAACTGTATTTTATAATTTTCTTCTACTTTTAGGTTTTAATTGTTTAGATCAACACAAAATGGAGTTTCACAATGATCTAATATTAATTTTGGATTAATATTAAAAAAAATCATATCATTATACTTTATATTTGTAATATTCAATAACAGGAGAAAATTTAGATCCTTCGTACTTCACGTTTCACAGATAATCAAACGCAACCCTTAAAAAGTCGATACCCAACGGGAAAAAAAAAATGCCTTTTTGATAGGACAGAAATGATTCTAAAAGCAAACTAGAAAGTTAGTTGCTGATAAAAAATAAAAAATAAAAACTACTAGAAAGTTAGTTAAGAGGAATATATAACAGTCAAAATAGTTATATTTTTTCTTATGAAAAGTAAAAAGAAAAGAAAAGCTAAGACTAGATGTGAAAGCTTAAAGAATTATGATGATGCATAAAGGACGTGTAAACAGTTTTAATTAGTATCAAGAATTGTCTATTATTGTTCTCCTTATTAATAGTACCTTATACTAATTAAACCTATTTTTAATTTATACTAGACAAAAAATTAATTACATGTTGAATAATTAAAAAACTTAGTTCCATCTTTATGCAAGTAGTTGCAAGCATTTTTGCATTTTATCAATTAATTAGAAATCGTTGTAGTTATAGATTTTGAAACAATTATTATTAAAAAAAAAATAAGAATCTTATTATGCATGTTATAGTCTAAGATTGGATTTTTTTTACAATGCAAGTGTGATTAAGTTAAATTTATAGGAAAAAAATTGTTTGGAAAACTGTGTTTCTTTCCATGGCTTTCTGTCAAAAGGTTATCTGACAGGCCCTTTGTTCTTAAGACGAAGATGCCTTTGACATTGTGTGTACTGAAACTGGCATATTAATCCCACAATGAAAGGAAATAGTTGTTCAGATAAAGAGAACACTTTTTTTAGGTTAATTGAAGTTACCTGAAGAATAGTAATCCATGGACTATAAAAAATTAATAATAAAAAACTGCTGTACTTTTATGAAAATGCATGAGAAATATCTGATTTGTGTTTATGAAAGTTTACTTTTACTCTATCCGTCTGTTAATCTTATTATGAGAAATATTTAGATTGCATTGATAAGCACGATTTTGAAACATAAGAATAATTACATTTTTAAAGGGTAGTGATTGTCCACTTTGAAATTTTCTTCTTGACACAATTAAAGGTTTCGTCTTGAATTACATCAAAGTTGTCTTCTATGGACTTCTCCTTCTCGAATTGGATTGGTGCCTAGAATCCTTGGTTTATATACATTCGATTAGAAACTTATGAAATGTTTAGATTAATTGGATGTTTTTTTGGTGTCTTTGAGGGGAGCTAGCCCTTATGGTAGCCTTCTATGGTGTTTTTGGTTGGTATTGTATATAAAGATTGGTCTATCCCTTAAATGAATCATATTTATTTATTTTTTCTTGTCGATAAAAAAACTTTCCAAACTACATACATGAATGGTCGACCCCTCTTACAACCGCAAGACAAGTTCTTTGATGAATACTGGAGTTTGATGAATAAATTTCACCATATAACAAATTTCACCATATAACAAATTTCATGAACACCAAATTCGTCATCCTTACAATATAAAAGTTATAATATCCTCTCATGATGATTATAACAAGAAACTATCACTTTTTGCACATGATGATGAGTCAAAGTTGAAAACATTGTATATATTTTGAGTTACTTTTGATTGCACCGTTGAAGTCTATGAACTACGAAGCTAGTGTAGCTAGCCATATATATAGAAAGTAGTTTTAGAAAATCCTTCTCCATGGAACCCAACCGAAAGCTTAGCATCCCAATCTTAAAGATCCATAACTTAATAATGTGGTTATAGAAAGAAAAAGAGTAATCAGAATTCAGTCCAAGAATCTAACACAGTTTTGGCTTTGGATATATTCTGTAGATGAACACTAACAAACGGTGGTGATTGGCATGACGGTGCGGGGGAAATCCCGTGATTATAGTAAATTTGAACGTCAAGAAAGATAGTAAATTAAAGGAAACAGAGTATCATTATTGGATTTGATGAAAATTTATTTGTAGAAAAATGTCATCCTTGGCGGAAAGGCTTGTGAAAGAGAATCAAAATGTGCTAATTAATAAGGAAAAGCACAAGTTTTTCATGGTATAAAAGTGAGAAGTTGTTGTTGACCAACAATCCAAAACCTAGTTTAGTCTTTAGCTTTTTCTATTATGTTCATACATTCTTTCATAGAATAATTGTTTGAAGGGTTAAAAATCTCATATCCACTATAAACAATATTTATAAACAATATTTAATAGGCGAGGGGTGGTGGTTGAGAATCTGGTGTGTGGTTTGTGTGGGAAGGTGGAAGAGTCGTCCTGTCATCTGTTTTCCGCCTGCGAGTTTACCTGGCGGGTGTGGTGTCTTTGTTTTGAGTGGCTTGGAGTGTCGTAAGATTGAGTTAGGTTTAAAGTTCATTTCTTAATATGTTATTATTAAGAAGTGGATTTTAAGCTTAATTTAACCTCATAAAATCGAC
Source organism: Phaseolus vulgaris (assembly GCF_051622355.1). Classification (NCBI taxonomy): domain Eukaryota; kingdom Viridiplantae; phylum Streptophyta; class Magnoliopsida; order Fabales; family Fabaceae; genus Phaseolus; species Phaseolus vulgaris. The sequence continues at coordinate 685,667 of NC_143505.1, forward strand.
TTGAGGTTTGCATGAATTTATATACTATGAAATGTCCTAATTTTTAGTCGATGTGAAATCTCTAACACACACCTCTCACGCCGATGCTACAAACTCATGCGTGGGACTATATATTATAGGTGTTCCGATAACGGTATGATAGCAGGTGACCCTGATAAGTCCAACAAACAATCGCTAGGATAAACTCAAAATGACTTTGATACCATATTAAGTAGTGAACTTTAAACCTAATTCAACCTCATAAAATCGGTTTATAAGATGAGGTTTGCACCCACTTATATACTATATATGAAATGTCCTATTCTCTAGTCGATATGAAATCTCCAAAAGAGTTTGTTGATCTTATCAGATAAGTTGAGTTAAACTTAATGGGAATGGAGAATGGTATGGAGATATTCTCGTGTGGAAAGTTGGAAGAGGTTAACAGGATAGGGTGCTAGAATTGAAATATCAATGGAGACTAATCATAGTATAGATGCCCTTGTACGTTTTAAGATAGGAGAAAGATGTACAATCTCTTGGTGCATATTTTGCTTCGTAGCTCCCTTTTGCTCCCGTCATTCAAATGGAAGACACAAATTAGAAAACAATTTCGTTCCCAAAAACTGATGTGGAAATCTTCCTAGGATCTTAGATGATGCAGAAGTGAGCTCTTTTTAAAGAGAAAGAAACATTGAAGAGACACTTTTATTCCTATCCAAAGGAACAAGACCCTTGTTACCCATTGTTGCTACATCTTTTCTTCGAACATATGCTTACTGTTCGACCCGTTTAAGGTTAAATCAAAAATCGACGTGTTGATTCATTATATAAATATATATATATATATATATGGTTAATTTAATAATTAAATCAAATGTATATGTTTAGTGCTTTGGATTTTTTCTATCAAGACTTTTTTACTTAGTCTCTTCGCTTTCTCAATGTCATCTCGATCTATCGGTGTCTTGGTCTGATGGGATATTTGCAAACACACTTCGATGTTCAAGTTAACTGTGAATATATGATAATCATTACCTTTTATCTTTGGGGTCCTCAACTATTTATAATTTTCCTATGGGTCTGATAATTATCACATACCCACAAAGGTCTAATACTCCACTAATCTTGTTTAGGGAGTGATTAACTACTTGCATTATGATTAGTTTTTATTGTGGATTCTCTTGTTGTGTCCGAGGGCTAAGTCATGTGTTTAATGTTGTTTGGATTGAATGATTGATATGTTAACAATGTTATTCAGTACTCGATAACACATTTAGGATTAACTTTTGATATTAAATAAAAATTACAGTTAATTGAATTTCGTGTAAGAGTTTTAGTAATGGACTTTAGTGTTAGATGTGTTAGATAGATGAAGAATAAAAAGAAATTATAGAATACAAAGAAGAAGAGTAAGAAGATAAGAGATGAATACTCTTGATTTTGTTTTTGTGTGAACTAGTAGCATTGAACCTATCGTATGCTAAAAGAGAGAGTTGTAGAGTCATGAAATCTAATATTTTTTTATCAATAATAAAAATAGAATCTAATGCATTCCTTATCCTAAATCAAAGTACTATTTATAAAGAAAATAAGTTTACATTCCAAAGATTTATTCAGATAACAACGACAAACAAGTCCTTAGGTATGATTGGTACCTCAAACTTTAAAATCAAAACTACTATTAACAAAATAATTTTCGGAAAGCGAACTAATTTTAGCCTAATGTAGCATTTCGAAAATCCAACATTGCACAATTCCATGAACCAAGTATTCAAGATTTTGTCAAAATTAGTTATCATTGCAAACCTTACATTGAAACCCAACACATTCAAATCTTGACTCTTCATTCAGCATGTAATTTTTTTTATCAATTATCTCTCCATCGAGTTGTATCTTTTAACCTTTTGTTAAAATACTATATTTTTTAACTTGATCAAAATTTTCACTTTTATGAGTTTCCGACATAATTTCCTTCCATATGACTATTGTAAACTGAACTTTATTTTTTCAAAAAATGACAACTTTGAGCTTGCAAGATAGCAGAGAAAATTTCTACACCAACAGAATGATTCTTGTTTTTTTTTTTTTCATGCAAATTCGTTGTATAGAATCTAAATATGATGTTTGTTAAGTATTTGCATTTAGATCTAAGTGATAAATTACAATAAGTATGATTTAAAAAAAATCGTTCAAAAGTATAATTTTATTTTGTTAAGCTTACATTAGAATCTCATTAATTGTTTTGAAGCATGGGGTTAGTAGTAAAAAAAAAAGTCTATTCATCAGTCATTGATGGTGCCTAACCAAACCTAACTTAAAGGTATAGTACAAAGATTTTAGGATTCTTAGATCTTTTGTTACTCTTTGAAGTTTATAGCATAAAAGAAGGAGTTGGAGTTATGATTCCTACATAATTTTAAGGAAGTGAATGTAGTTAATTAGGTGATTCTTAAGGAATGAATTTTAAGTCTAACTCAATCTTATAAAATCGATTTATAAGATGAGGTTTGCATCTACTTATATATTATGAAATATTTTTATTTCTTGTCGACATAAGATCTTTAACCTACTTCCTCACGTTGAGTCTCTCCAACTCATGTGTGAGACTATATATTTATAGTTAGTCCGATAGCGGATGACATGATAAGTCTAACAAACTCACGTTAAGATAGACTCTAAATAGATTTGATATCATATTAAGAATCAGACTTTAAACCTAATTCAATCTTACAAAAATGACTCATATAAAGTGAAATTTGTACTTACTTATACATTATTAAATATCATAATTTTTAAATTTATTAAATATCATAATTTCTAAATGATTCTTGATATATACTGTTACTGGCTTATAGTATTTGAGACCTAGTAACTATAAATGTACAAAATGAGTTTCAACTCTTCCCAACGAATTAAGACACTAATTCAATTTTTGAAAGGAAAAAAAAAACAAAAAAGTAGTTATATATTTTAAAACCACAATTTGTTCATTTTATTGTAAAGGAAACATATAAATCTCAAAATATTAACTACATTTTAAGGAACTCACTTTTAAGAGTGTGAGATATTAATAAATAAGAATCTTGTTAAAAAAAACATCATTGTTTTCTTAATTTAACAAATATTATCTCCAATCTTTTTCAAAAAAAATAAATAATTATTACTCTTTTCATCCTTCAATGATTGTGTTCGTTCCCACATATTAAAAACAACAATAAATGAAATACACTTTTTGAAACAAATTTACTAAAATAGTCACAGTCCACACGCTCTTTCAATAAATACATTACATTGTTGGAGACAGAGAATTTAATGATATATTAAAATGGGAGAGCATAAGTCAATTTAAACTTTGTTTAGATGATTAAAATTCAGTAATTATAGGACGAACAAAGTAAAATTATTACCACTTATTTCTTATAAGAAAGACTAAAAAGAGTATTAATTATTTCTAAATACTTTACTCCTTCCGTTTAAAAACTATATTAACAATCATTAAGAAAACATTTTACCATTATACCTGGAGAGTAAAATATCTCTATATCTAATGCAACCATTTTGTATAACTGAAAAAAAATATATAACATATGTTATATTAGATTTGTAAAACAACTGTAATCTTGGAACAAATTTGTGTGAATCGGTACCGAATAAAGATCGAAGATGTATTCAGTTAATATCGATCAACATGATTAAATTCATTAAACTTGACAGAAGATTAACGTGTTCTTAATTATAATTCAAATGTTAATCTGGTCCAATAATAATGGATTTATAATAATTATATAACTAGTTACGAGTTCCGAGAAAAATGTTAAGAAGTGGGATTTAAGTCTAACTCAACCCCATAAAACCAACTCATGGGGTGAGGATTGCATCCACTTATATACGATGAAATATCATAATCTCTAGTCAATGTGGGATCTTCAACACACATCGCTCACGAGATATATGTTATGGGTGGTCCGATAATGACCCAATAGTGGGTGACCTGATAAACCCAACAAACACTCGTTAGGATAGACTCGAAATGGCTCTGATACCATGTTAAGAAGTGAGTTTTAAGTCTAATTCAACCCCATAAAACTGGCTCATGGGTGAGGGTTGCACCCACTTATATACGATGAAAATGTCATAATCTCTAGTTGATGTGGGATTTCCAACAAAAAATGTACATCATCATTATGCACTAATTGCACTAAATACCAAAATCTCACTTGAGCGTTAGAACATCTTTTACAGATACCATCTTGACCGAGAGTTTATGAAGGAATGAGTTGAAGAAAGAAAAAAGGTGACCGACCGAGAAAGGAGGTGATAATTCTTTCGATATTTTTTGAATGGAAAAATAAAATAAAATTTTGGAACAATCATAGTTTTGGAACATAGGAAGTATAATTTAAAGAGGGTATGTAATTAAAATATAAATTTTATATTAAAGTCTGTTTTGTTTATTGTGAAGACAGTTAGTTATATGAAAGTCTTATCAGTTGATGCAGAGAGTGAGTGACAGAAAGAGAAATTGGAAATTGGAAGTGAGATAAACAAAATTCGGTGAAGCACATTATATGTTACAAAATTATTTTTTTAAAAATGTGATGTGCATTGTAGCATTGTAACACTACCTCTTATTCTTTGGCCCACAATTATTTGGCAAATCAGAAATTATTAAAAATGTTTTGTGGTCTCATCTCTCTGTTAATAATGTTTATATCTATATTGCTATGTTAGGTTTTAAATCTATTCAACACATTATTTAGATACTTTGTTTCCGTGTTAGGTTTTAAATCTATTCAATAGATACGCATCATGCATAACTTTTGTTGACTAAAATTCAACTTTCAATTTCTACTTTAAACAACAACATTACATTACATAATATTCATAAACTTATTTGAGATATTTTTTGTTTTAAAGTTTAGAGTTTTATTATAATGATTAAAAGATAAATCTATATATAAACAATTTTTAATATATAATCTATAAAAAAAACTAGGAAGGGTCGTGATTAAGTATAGTCAAAGTATTTTTTAAACATAAAAACTAAATTTATAATTATTTTTTCTTAGATTTGAAAATGAGTTTCATTTACCTCGATGGGTTTTTTAAATAACATTATTTAAAAATTAAAATAAATGGTAAAACATCCCCAACGATACCTTAATAACTATATTGCCAATTATCGCATAAATGTTTTATTTGGCTTGTAAAGGTGAGAAAATTTTATCGCCTTTTATTCACTTATTAACATTTACTTTGTAATCACAACTACTTTTTTTTTTCAAATATAAAAAAACAATTAATCTTACATTATTTTTTCTTTCCTTTTTCTCACATATATAAAACTTAAATATTTTTTTCTTATCATTGTGTTCTTGATTGACATCTGTGAATTTCTTTTAAATTTTTTTTTTTAAATTTAATTCTTTAGTTTTAATTTTTTACTTTAAATATGTATTGATGATATATATAATGAATTTTTATTTATCTTGACTTTTAAATAATGTGAAATTTTTAGATTGATTTTCAAATCTATTTGGTGAACCTTCAATATAATTTTCTTTATTATTGAATATCACTCTTATGTGTGGACAACATCTATGTGAGTAATTTGTTTATGTAATTTTTTCCTACTAATATGTCTCTCACTTATGGGTGTAAATATATATATATATATATATATATATATATATGCGAACACATATGATGTAATTTTCTCTATTAATGTTTTCTATGGCTATGTGGATCCAATCATGCCTTGGTTGAAATTTCAATGTAATTTTCTATATTAGCACATCTCTCATACACATGTGGACACAATCACACCTTCAAACAAACTTCTAAAATGTAACTTTATTTTCTAATGCCCCTAGCACGCCTTTATTGGAACAACAACACCCTAATGGAGCAATCACACTCATGTGAAAGAACATCTTATACATTTTTTTTTATAGAAGAGTATCTCTCACATGTATGTGGTGTAACCACACCTAAGTTATTTAAGAACGAATGCGAGGTAGACTAAAATAGGGTAAAATAAGTTAACTATGCAAGTCATGAATCTCCTTATAAATTTTACATAAGTGAGATATTCATATTGCTTTATATGTTGTTGTTTATCTATATATATCACATAAATTACTTATAGATGATGAAATAAATAAAAAACTTACACTCGTATATATGATAAAATGCATTTAACTAATTTCATTTTGACAAAATCAATCACAACTTATTCGATGTCTGGTCTTTATTTGTTGATCCTTGATCATCTCTAACTCAACTCCACACCTTGAGAATATCTAGTTCAACTCCATGTCTTGAGCATATCCAACTCAATTCCATGACTTGTGCATCTCACATCTTTAGCTTGAATCCACGCGTTGAGCCTTTTTAGTCTGACTTCACACATTGATTATGTTTAGCTTAACTATAGGTCCAAAAGATCTATAACTTGGTTCTACACATTAAGCATGTTTAGCTTGGATTTAAGCCTAAAACATCTCTAGTTTGGTTGTACTCATATTGAGCATGTTTAGCTTAATTTTAGGTTTAGAACATGTCTAGGCTGACTAAATGCCTTGAACATTTTTATCTCAGCTCCACAATGTGAGGATCTTTGGCTTGACCTCACACATTGTGCATCTTTAGCTTTGTTTCATGCCTTGAACATTTTTTTATTGACAACTCATTATACTATATCAATTCAAAAGATAAAATGATTGCATGTGACATTAGTTGTTCCGTGGCAAGGGATAGGTGAACAAAGTCACATTCAAATCGTGATGCACAAATTGTTACACTCTTAAGTAGAAAGAGTTGTGTTCTGACTATATAAGCTATAAATTTTAATGCATTGGTAAGTGATTGATTCAATAAATGATATCAGAGTCATGGTTACAAGTTTGATTCCCAATGGAACAATTGTTGAGGAAGAAATTGTTGCAGGTGACATCGATTATCTCACGAGGAAATGTCAGATGATTCAAGTTACAATCATCGTGACACTTAAGTTATTGTTTTCTACCTAGTGATATATATTTGATCTAACAAAAACATTGTGTTTATTAAATTAAGCTTCAGTAACAAAGGGCATTGACACTATACTTTATAAAATTTAAGCATCAAATTTTATTATAACTTAGACATCAAGTCATAACATCAAACTATATTAACTAATCATCTTGGAATGAGATAAAGAATTCAGTATTTTGGAATGAGATAAAGAATTCAGTACAATTGGAAGATTCAATTCATATATGTATAGGTAATTTAAAGGTTGTAGAATTGTTAATAAATGGAATGCAATCCCAATATATAGTTGTTTTCATTTATACAAATTGCATAAGAATTTCAATTAAACATTGACATTTAAGTAATACATATCTCTCCCTATGAAATATGACATCCTTTTTTTTTCTCATTGTTACTTTAATAGATTGATACACTTGTCCAAAGTCTAATGCACATTAAGTCATACAACTTAACTTATAAGTTGAGAGATTAAAAATCTCACCTCTTTAAACAACTCAACACAAAGACATTCAATTTCTAGTAAAAACACCTATCAAACTCAATATACATAAATTGGTTATTTGCTTTTATAGTATCAAACAAAACATGTGTATGGGGATTAGTAAGTAAAATTCCAACCATACAAAGCAAACTAAAAGAGCAAGCATTATTATAAGAAAAAATAAATCAATTTCATATTTATTTAAAAGGAAAAAGAAAAAAAGAAGTTTTTATTTTATTTCCTTAATAAGCAAAAGATGTGGAGAAAAAAGTGGTGGTAAATGGTGAATTATTGGTGAAAGATTGTAAAGAAGGAAGGAGGGAAGTCATAATGGTAGCAACATGTACAAAAATGGGCAAAAAGAGTCATCCATCAATATATGGCCCCAATGAAGGAAAAGAAAGATAAGTAGTGAGTGTGTGGGTATAAAATTGTAGGACACTTTGCACCATAATAAAGGGTATTGTCCAAATTTCAACATAAACAAATAACCCAACTTTTAACCAACACACCAACCTTAGCTCAAATTCCCACTATTCTATAAATGTCCATTCACCTCTCCCAATACCCAACTCTTCACTCTTCCAAATTTTGCACAAACACTCCTTCTACTCATTTTCATACAACTTAGATTCTGTTTGTCCATTTTACTTTTTATATAATGGCCCAACCTCATCATGGGCTCACCAACCTATTTGTCCAATTTACTTTTTCTAATACCAAAATCCCACTCTTTATTTTAATATTAATATTATTTCAATTCATTTATTCTATTTTGTTATCATGATTATTACATTTTTTTTATAATTACATGAGAGTCTTTCTTTTTTTTCAATTTTAGTTTATAGTGATTAAAAACTGTTTTAAGTCCTTTTGCTTTTTTATTACCGAATCTTTCCTCAAATAATGTTTTTCTTGCCTTGATCTTGAAAAGAAACTCTTCATAGAAAAAAAAAACTGAATGTTTGAGTTTTTGAATTATTGTCTTAGTATATTATATTGTTTATTGAATTTACATTAATCTTTTAATGATCAATAAAATAAATTATCATCTTAAAAACAAAGTAAACTATCTGAGCTTTAATAAAAATATGTTATCTTGATCGTACTATGACTTTGGGCCAAATTATTTTAATAATTTTGCAATTATTAAAATCTTCCTCCTTTTAAAGAATTTTATTGTTTTTTGCTTAACAAATAAGAGCTTTAATAAAAAAAATATATGTATGATTTTGGCCCAAATTATTTTTTAATCATTAAAATAATTCTTATTCAGTAATTAATGAAAATAGAATAAATAGCTGATAAGAATGCACAAAATTAACAGTGAAAGAAAATAAAGTATTAAAATAAAACTAATAAAAAGTAACTTTTACTACAGCATCTCCTGTATTCGATTGTTATTTTTATTTAAACATTTGATACCTTTTTATCATAAATAAATGTTAGAGCAAACAATTAAAGTAAACAATAAAGAAAATTGAAAGAGACGAAAACTAAAATACAGAGAGATTGAAAATATAACTAAATGCCTCTTTCTTTTTTTTTCTTTTTTTCCACTATTGTGTTTCAGTTCTTATCAGTTCAGTACACTAACTCTGAAACAAGTAAGTTTTTATATTTAGGATTTAGGATTTAGGGTTTAGAGTTTAGTGACTCAGCAATCTTCTGTTGACACAAGTGGAGTTACAGGTTTCATTTCTTTGCTCTTGCCCCACAACACCATGTACAACCCACACACAATCAGCACTGCTCCAATTACACTGCACATCCATGTTTTTCAAACAAAACCAGTTAAGGAAGATACTAATTAATTAACTCCATCATATTCTAAAACTCAGTACACTTTCATTCATAACAATTAACAAATTACTAGCTAGTTAAGGACCACAGTAATTAATTAAGTGGATGATATTCTAAATTCTTGCCAAGGTGTAAAAGAACTTAGTACACTTTCATTGATACCAAATTACTGGTAGGTAATGGTAAAATTTTATCTTTTAATTATTAAAACAGGTCAAATTCACTATAAAAAAATTATAAAATAAAAACTAATTTTAGAGATTAAAATAATTAGTTACTATATTAACTAGTTAGGGACCATATATTAACTAGTTAGGGATCATTTTATAAACTAAAAAAATTATTGGTATGTAAAGTAGTTTCTATTATTAATACAAATTTATAAAGTTTAATCATTAACTACTAAAGTTTTATCTACTAATTACTTATATTATAAATTAGTCTCTAGAATTGGTTGATATTTAATGATTTTCTTGTAGTGATTTTAAAAAATTAATAAAATTGGTAAATCTTGTTAATGTGACAAATTTTAACAAAGTCTTATTAAGGTGATTCGAGTTTAGTGTATCTAAACTAAAGTTGTGTCAAAGTAGGAGTTACCCATTTTAATAATAAATTATATTTTTATGATTAAGTGTTAAGAAGTGTGTTATAAGTCTAACTCAAACTCATAAAACTGACTTATAAGATGAAATTTGTATTCATTTATAAAAAAATGGAATATCCTAATCAGGTGGGATAAAATTTCATTATATTATTAAAAAGGACAATGATATATGGACAACCCCAATATTTTATACAACCACATTACAACTTTCAATACTATTATTTTAATATTTTTTTATATCATTTAATTACAAATTTACCCTTTATTATATATATTTATTTCTAAATTTATCACATCAAGGGTTGTATACAACTCCAAAAGTTATCAACCTATCATTTTCCTATTAAAAATAAAGTAATAAAGTAATAGTGTATATACCTTCCTAGGTATAGCTGCTCTTGTAATAACAGGGAACAGGCAATTGCAACGAGCACAAGGCATAGAGGGTTGAATACAGATGCATACAATGGACCTCTCTTTCGCACACACCATGCAGTCGCAATAATAACAAATCCAGAAGTCACAATTCCCTGCCATTCCCACAATATTTTAGCTTCTTAATTCATTATCAGTACAACACAAATCTCAGATACACACACTTTATCATCATTTAAAACTCTTTTAGTTCAGCATGGAACACTAATTACGAAATTAACATACCGTGAAAAGTGCTGCCACAAGCCTAATATTCAAACCCAGCTTCCATTGCCTCCAATCTTTCTCAACACAAAAGGCAAGAACCGTGGCTTGTATTGCACCCATCAAGTTCAGCAACGCTGAACCTGAGTGATGCATTGGATATTGCTTACTCACCTTAACCTGTTGCATAAATCATGATAAATACTTTCAAAATAATCCCTTTCTAGTTAACATGACTTAATTTTCCTTATGGTATATAGTTATTGAGGTTATGAACATGTATTTCTGACAGGTTAGTAGGCAGATAAAGTTTCTTTAGATTTTGAAGTTGGTTCAATTTTGAGTGATTTTTGTGAGATTTGTTTGTGGGTAAGGAAATTTGATTTGTAAATACCTTTATAGACTTTTGGTTGTATTAGAAAATGTTGTGTGTATTTTTATGATTAAGACTGATTATGATCATGATAGAGTAGATAATGATCTCTTTTAATAGGGTATATAATTGAGGATTGGTTTGGTAGTTTGTAGAGTTTGAAAAATGTTTGTAGGTCAGATGTTGAGCAGGTTGACTTTGATTATTTTCTGTATAACGGTTGAGACACTCTTGAAATGTCTATAAAGGGTTGTAACACCTTTGAAGTATCTGTACAAGAATTCGGATACCTCTTCTGAAGTGTTTCATTTTATTTTATTTATTCTTTACTAATTAAAAAAAATCATTTTGGTGGAATCAATGCATATGCACCCAAAAGCAGTGGGAAAGTTTACCTGAATGATGAGCCATGTTGAAAAACTGAAGCAACTTCCAATACCACTGAGAATACCTAGCCATTCGGTTTTAGAGTGAGCATGCGATGGTGTGTGATCTTCATGCAGAAGATTAATGGGAAGGTTCCATACATTAATCTTTGTTACTTTCAAAAATGACAACAGCATTATCCCGATAATTCCTAGTATCGTTCCCAACACCTTACTCTTTCCTCCTGCACTTCGCAAATTTAACTTTTCGTAGCTACAACATGTAATACTTTTGCAATTAGTGATCAGAAACACAGGTATATATATAGCAGATGAAGGTGAGTGATGAGAATGATGAGAATAACGTACCCACACAAAACGGAAAGAATAAAAGTGACGCCAGGAACCATGTTAAAGGTAGCATATGCATATGTTGCTGATACCAAAGTCAATGCAACCAAGAAAAGGTTTTGGAATAGACTCCCCCTGTTTATATATATTATCATCAACAAGGTACGTGATGAAGACTAAAGAATCTATCAGACACACCTATAAATTGCGTGTTGGACACAGATACTCGTAAGACACGACATATGTATTAGTGAAGTATCTAATTTAAAAATAAATTTTTGATAATTTTAGCATAGTTATAACACAGTTTTAAAAAGGTGAAATATGTTAATTTTTTAAAAAATCAAATTTATTGTATAAATTTTTATTATGATTATAAAAATAAGAAACAAATTCTTTTGAGTCAGCCATAAAAAACATATTTCTGCTAAAAAAACCTGAAACATACATTTTAGATATTATACATATTTCCATATTCGTATCTTTGTCATATCCGTATCAGTATCCATGCTAGATAGTGAAAAATTAACACATACCCAAATAGGCCGCATAAGAAGGACATCCAAAGCACCCTCCATGTCAACTTTGGCCGATTCTTTCTGTTGTAATAAAAGATGGTTGAAAGAACATGTTAAGAAGTAGACTTTAAGTCCAACTCAGTTTCATAAAACCAGCTTATAAAGTGAAATTTTCATCCACTTATAAAGAATGAAATATTTTAATCTCTAATTGATGTGAAATCTCCAACCGAACTAAAGTATGAAGAAAAGAATGTGAATGCACCTTTCGAAGATAAGAGCAAGTGAAAAAGAGAAAGCAGCTCCGAAGATGAGACGGTAGGCAGTGAGAACTTGGACGCTCATTCCATCTTTGGTGGCGAGCTTTACAAGGACACTTGTTGCAGCATATCCAAGCTGCACCAACACCATCAGAAAGCTGGGCTTCCACTCTTCCATTACTTTCCATCTACCACTCATCTTTACTCTTGCCTCTCTCTGCTAATTTGGTTTCAAGGAAAACACAAATACATTCATATATACTGCATGCACACATGCTCCAATCCAACTTGTCCATAAAAGCCTAATTTCTGTCCTTTATATACTAGCCTAGTTCAAAGTTTTCTTCAACCATTGACTTCTTTGGATTAAACCCACCAACTCATTATCAAAAGCCAGTACATAGTCTAAAACTTGCCACTTTGCTTATTGTACTAGTCAAGATCCCAGGAACTACTTTACCCAGATATCGTCCTGAGATCATTCGACCGCATAAAGTTAATGTATCAAGGTAAATTAAGAAAATATGTAACAATTAGGTAATATAATTTAAATAATAGTATTCATTAATATGGTCTATAAGCAAAATAGTCGTTCATTACAAACACGGTAAATAAGCATGATTATACAATAATCGTGAAAGTTTTATCAATATATTGACCACATTCAAACAAATCACTTACTTGATAGTGGGAGAACTTTTTTACAGATACACTTCCGACCGAAGAAATGAATACAAGAAGGAAGGAGAGAAACAACGATCAAGGTTGTCCGACCAGTAGCAGATACTATCTAGATATTGAAGAAGTACATCACAAATAAGAAGAAATGACAAACCAGAGTGAGTAACCAAAGGCATAGAAGAAAACATAGTATTTTCCATTTGGGATAAGTATCTAAACTAAACCCTAAACCCCACCACCATAGGAGTAGGACAATTCCTTGGGTTAAAGATACAGTGGTCCTTAACAACTTCTCTAATGTCTTCCATCTTATTTTGTGTACACTGTTCTTGGGACAAGAGTAAAAGAAGGTTGCGCTTTATAGGGTGTGAAGTATTATTCAAAAAGTTAAGTATGTTTTTAATAACTAAATTTCGATGAGAAATTAGATTTGGTTCCTCACTTAAATTATAAAGTTATTGAATTCTTAACGTATAAAAACATTATATAAGACATCATAGGACGGTCAATGACTTTGATCACTGAAATATATTTAATTTCATTTTTTTAATTATTTATATTTAACTTTAATAAACTATTAATCATTTATTTAATATTATTACTATTTAAATTTAATTAATATTATTATCATTAATATTGTTATTTTTGTTAATACCATTAATATTGTTATTAATATTGTTATTAATATCATTAATATTGTTATTATTATTAAGACTAAAAAAATATGAATAATAATATTAATAGGAATAATAAAAATATTAAATAAAAAATTCATAGTTTATTAGAGTTAAATATAACTGATTAAAAAAATTAAAACTAAATATATTTTTTATGAAGATGAAGAGTCATGCTGACATGAACATAAAGTTATAATTGGACTTTTTTCTTATATAAAATCTTGTTTATCACATGACAAAATTGTGAACGTAGTATGTTTCTGATGATGTCTTACATAGACTTTTCAAAGTCTAAGGATTCAATAACTCTATAATTTCAATAAAAATAATACAAATAAGAATCAATTTTTTAACAATTTCTCTTTTATTGAATAGTCTTTAAATATTTAACAAATTCTTTTATTAAATGGTCTTTAAATATCTTGGTTTGTTTATGTGATATTTTATCATATTGAATTTGTTTTAGTATATGGGTTTAGCAACCAATAAAAAAAATTAGTTTTTTTATTAATTGATAAAAAGGCATATAGAATATTGCAATCACTCGAAATACAACATTTAAAAAAAAAATCATTAAAACTACATCAAAACACCATAGTTGTAATGGAAAAAAAAATCAGATTACGAAAGATATTACCAATTGTGATGAATTGTAAAAATATAAAACCAAGAGATTATACAATGATTTCACCAATTGTTTTCATGTAGAAACATCTTAGAGATATTTCTCAAGAAAACAACTTATATTGTTGCTAATGAATTCTCAAAATTAACCAACTTCTAATGCTAAATAATTAATAATATATTAATGTATGAATTATTTTATGAATAAATATTAATGTATTAATTTTGTAAATAATAATCTATTGACTATTTACTAATAAATATTAATCTATTTATTATTTAACTAATAAATAATAAAAATGTATTTTTTAATTGATAAATATTAATGTAATAGTTATTTAATTAAAAATGATAATACATAAATTGTTTAATTAATCGTATATTAATTGATTGATTGATTAAATATTTATTTAATAAATATTAATTTATAGTTAATTAACTAATTAGTAAACACGAAACTAATAAGTATTTAATAAATATTGATATATTAGTTAATGAATTAAAGAATAGTTGATTTATACTATCTAATTTTTTTTTATAGTACTAAGTAATTTAACTTGTGTAATAAATGCATTAACTATTAATATGTTAACTCTGATAAATAAAAACTATTAATATGTTAACATATAATTTAATATTTTTTATTTGAAAAATGTCTAGATGACACCAAAAATACCTCATTAACAAAAGAAAACTCACCTTATTATTCTTTCATTTGATAAAATAAACAATTAAAATAATAAATTGATAAATAAAATAAATAAAGTTCATCTGAAATGTTCTTTTTCTAATTCATTTAATAAGGAAGAAAATAAATAACTTATACATAAAGGTAGAAATACGTCAAGTTGTTGGATAGTAATTTATGAACTAGTTTACTATGGTTAGTTCATGTTAGACTATTATTTGAAAAAATATATATTTTTTATAAATATTTGATGTAAGTATCAGTATTTATAAAAGTTTTTATTATATATTAGAGTTGCGTAATTATTTATATTTTTAAATATTAATTATTTTAACCTGCATAAATAATTAATCTTGTTAGTTTATTTAAAACTAAAGTTATGTGCTATTTAGAAATCTTATTACCAACTGTTTTTAAATCAATAATCGCGTATGTCAATTTAAACCTTAAAATTATAGATTTATATATTAGATAAAAAAAATTAAGAGAAAAAACATTACTAAGTTATACACACACTATATAATTTTCAATAAAGTCAGGTTCAATTTAATAATAATAATAATAATAATACAAGAAAAATCATTTTTTTTATGAACAAAATTCGTGGGAAACACTTTAAATTCATGAAAAATATTATATTTTTCACGAATTTTTTATAATAAAAATTTTGTGAATAATATTCTCTTAGAAAACCTTTTCCACGAATTTTATTTTCTGTGAATAACTTCAGATTATTTTTGTGAACAAATATCACAGTACTAGTGATTTTTTTACAAACTTATTGTGTGGAAAATATCATTTCTCAAAGATATTTTTCACGGATTCTACCTAATAAATTCCCACACCTTTTTGGCACAAAAATTCATGAAAACATATAATTTTTTTTAAAAAAAGTACTAAAATAATCAACTTGCTAAATGAATAGAGAATTTCTTCAAATACCTAACATAATTAAAACATTTGACATTTAAATATTAATAAAATTAACTTATCAAAACTTTATTTTTTTCTATATATGTACACATTCTTTAATATTATTGTACTTTTTGGTTGCATGCAAATGCAAATTGTAAATATGAATTCTAGTATTTAAAGGCTATAGCATACCCTAAGATAACCTATTTATACTTTTAAACATTGAATTTGATAGTTTATTGGATAATAAAAAATGAATAGTTCACTCAAAATAACTTATAATTTAAGGATTAGATCATTAAAAAAGTAAATTAATTATATAGATGGAAAATGAGGTAAGTTACACCCATATAATTTATTCATTTATTGAGAACTTGATTCTTAATTTATAGTGGGTTGGTTATGAAGTCAACATATTTTCCATATTTCTGAATAGTATATGTTTCTAAAGAGATATTGTTTATAGATATACATGGATAACTAAAGCTTAAAAAAAACAAAAGAAAAAAGTCAATTTTAAATAATTTTCTCTGCAAATTTATAAAAGAAATAAAATAATATAGAATTAGTTATGTTTTTTATAATCAATTATATACAAAAAATACTCAAATATTTACAAATATAATTAATTATATTAAAATATAATTGATTATTTTAAAAAATGAATCATTTATGTTTATTCATCAATATTTTTAAATAATTAAATTATTAATACTTTATTTATATGTATATTATATTATAATAAGCTAAAATAATTTAATGTTTTATTCATAGTTATATTTGTATTACAATAAAATCAAAAAATAAAATATTAAAATAAATAAATAAAATAATTAAATTTCGAGATTTCATAAATGAATTTATTTTAATATATTTTATTTGTTAAATATAGTATTTTTATGCATTAAAGTTTTATAATAACTTTTTATTTTAACTTGAAAAGTATATTTTAACACTAAATTAAATTTATCTCAAATTATTTTTAAAACAATTATTTACAAATTATTTTCTAAATATATCAATATAAAAAATTATTACATAAATCAAATCAACTATAAAAAAAATCAACTTCAATTTTTTTTCTCTAAATCCAAAAAATCAACTTTTCACTCCTTTTTTTTTACATTTTTATACCCTCTCTAAACCAAATAAAAAATTAATCTTTATTAACAAAACAAAATGGGATATTAATCAAACTAGGAAAAGTTTATCCTTTTCCAATTAGTATTTCTCTAGGTGCCTTTGGGAAGGAGATGTTGATGATATGTCTCTTAAAATGACTAAATCCTTCATTAGTTTACCTTTCAAAGTTTTTTTTTAAAACATGGGATAATTAACCTCCCACATTGCTTTCCTAACAAGGCAGTGATAAAGTTTATTATAAAGTCACTAACTTAGAATTCCACACAAAGTTTATTATAAAGTCTTTAAGTTTTATATATTGATAAATGTTACATTATCAATAAATTAAAATCACCTTAGAAATTATTATCAAAGTTAATAATTTTAGCTCACACGTAATTTTTTTTGTTTTGATGGCATTGTAATAAAATTTTAAAAAAGCTCTATTAGGTTAATCTAAATAGAACTTTAATGCAAACTTTTGGATAATTATTTTTCAAATTCATTTTTATTAGAAAGTTGACAACGGTTGAGGCTAAACAAATAACTCACATGACAACATCAAATATAAATAAAATAAAATAAAATTAAGAGTGTGTATTGATGCATGCTGATAATCAATCAAACATGCAAATATTCATAATTCAGTTAAGGTGGTAAACAGTTAAAATTTCCTTTATAAGTTTTATTTCAACATCATTATGAATTCATTGCACTTTCATAAGAACAACCATAGGTATATTTAGACTTCTTCCTACACCTCGATAACTTCTTGTGTCACTCACATAATAAATGTGAAAATACTTTTTTTGCCTTTTTGTGTTACCCTCGTATATAATCTAGATGATGTTTTCAAATCTAAAAGTATTCTTTAGATGTATAAAATTTGGAAGTCTTTTTTATATTTGAGATAAACTTATGAATTATGTAATCCAGATACATAACTCGGAAGTTAATCTCATATCCCGAAGAGACTTCCGGATTATGTAATCCAAAAGCTAATCACACATTTAAAAAAAAACTTTTAGATTACATCACACATTTAAAAAAAAAAACTTCTGGATTACATCACACATTTAAAAAAACTTCTGGATTACATCACACATTTAAAAAAAAACTTATGGATTACATCACAAATTTAAAAAAAAAAACTTCTGGATTACATCACACATTTAAAAAAAAAAAAACTTTTGGATTACATCACACATTTAAAAAAAACTTCTAGATTACTGAGAAACTAATCTCATTCAAAAAATACTTCTAAATTATGTAATTCATAAGCTAATCGCACATTAAAAAAAAAAATTCCGAATTACATAATCTAAAAACTAATGTCATGTATAGAAAATACTTGTGAATTATGTAATCTAAAAACTAATCACAAAAGGTCCAGATTACATAATCTGAAAACTAATTACAAATCTAAAAAAATACTTCCAGATTATGTGATCCAGAATAATAAAGAAAAGGATATTTTTAGAATAAAAAACTTATAGAGTGACATATGATCCAGAATAATAAAAAAAAGATATTTTTGAAATACAAAAACTTATGAATATAATAAAAAAGGATATTTTTGGAATAAAAACTTATGGAGTGACATAAAAACATATGGAGATACAGGAAGAAACAGTTGTAGATTTATCATCTGATAGGTAAGCCTAGAAGGAAGAGAGAGAATGATAAGAGAGTATACCAATCATATTAAAAGTTCCTCCCCAATCCCAAAAGGACTTTGTACCAATCAATGGTTCCCATATGGTGTCACAAACAGTGGGAGGATGGGGTAAAGAGAAAATGTTTTCCATAATAATCTACCAAGTAGTTGGTGCTTGCTGTCATACTTCACCAACCTTATTCAGACAAGATGAACATTGGTATAGCTGCATTTTGGAACAGAAAATACAATTGAATAACTTCATATAATAAACATACGTGCAAATTACCTAAATATATTTACAGCAACCATAACCAAAATCACCAATTTCTATACAGAACACAATTGTGGTGATAGCCTAAAATTTTTAAAAAGACACTCAGATACAACCACCTAATATTACAAAAAGACATGCTCTCTCTACACATCAAACCTCCAAAACAGAAGGTTTGCTATTTCTGCAGCTTCCTAAACTTGCTAGGGATAATCACAATGAGAGGGACTCACCTCACCATACAAATAACCATGTGCTATATACACAACTAACTCAATTTCTTACTTCCCTCCGAATCATTCAAAATTCTCTAGTTAAGTCACGTTTTATAAGTGATGCAACTGGGTTTCTTCTATATACACTTCTATGAATGGAGTTTAAGCAACAGCAGGGATGCCAGAATTCTGACAATCCCTGCTGAGGCAATCAAATCCTTCTACTCTAACTGCAGCCGGTTTAAGTCCAAACTTCATCCTAGCACATCCTCCTTTGCGAGATGCTGAAGATGGAGATGGCAAACCAGAAGGTGATGAAATTGATGATACAAGAGTGTTCTCTTCATCCCCAAAGCGAGCATCTTGGATCAATGGATTTGCAGCCCGAACTGGAGGAGAACAACAAAAATATGGAGGAGAGGAAGGTATCTGATTGGAAAAATCCTGGCCAGAACTCTCCTATTGAAGGCAAAGTTAAAATTAATCAATCAAAGATCAAAGGCAGACAACATCAGTTGCAGCAAAACAATGGCCATTACAATTATCAGCAGTTTCATTCCATCAATAATAACTAAAAAAACAAGGTATTAAATTGCAGTTGTAATCAACAATATATAATATTGCAGACTAATACAGCCAATTAATGTTGCACGGTTTTGTCAGAATATATAATACTGCAGACTAAAACAGCCAATTAATGTTGCAGGTTTTGCCACAATATATAATACTGCAGACTAACATAGCCAATTAATGTTGCAGAGACAAGAAAAAAAAACTTGATATGTTGTAGCCGCAACGCAATTGGATCTGAAGACAGTTTCATAAAACTTTGTTAAAGCTTGAAAAATACATATCTTTAAGCTAAAAATCATCTAATTAAAAGTGGTGATCTAAAGAAGCAACTTTGAGAATTTTCAAAATACCACACTCATTCCCAGATAAAAATAAACATATTAATATCAAATTAAAAGATCCATATACCATACATTCTTAAGAAACAAAAACAAATTTGAAGATAAAATTTATATGCATTTGACCATGCTTTATTCTCCTTGGTTAAAAGGTAAGCTAAATAACTTGTAACAGAGTCGTCTCTTACCCTCTTGAGAACAATGTCAAGTAGTTCTGCCCCAGCTTTTGAATCAGACCCCTCAGTTTGTTGGCTAATAAACATCAAAACACAAACAGATCAGGTCTTCATCACAATAGAAAGTACAATAATAGATTCAGAAGGCAAACAATCAACCCTAAAACTTACCCTAAATGCCATTTCACTGGTAGAATAGGCAAGTTCATTAAAACTCCAGCTCTGCGTGGCTTAGGGCAAAAGACAGGGCCATTCTGATTAGCAATGGGAAGAGAGCCTCTCATCTCTTCACGTGCTGAGAAGGCATTCTGATGAATATTATAACAATTCATCCTAAAAATTTGCTAGCTTCCACACTAGAACACCTAAACAAAGCAAAAACAATATAATCAGTGAATGTAAACAGAAGCTGGAATTTTGTTTTATTCACTGAAATCTCAATTATTTACAAAAGAAAATGAGAGCACACATCCCACTTGCAAGTACCAACAGATCCATTTGGCCAGATCAATTAAATGCATCAAAATGGAAAATAGAAAAATTAAAAATCTAAACTTCAAAAGAAATTTCACCACCCATTTCACTCTTCCCCAATTATCTACAACCCAAACAATGAGGTGGAACCAGTGCACAAATCAACACCAGATCTGAGAGCAAACCATGAAAAATGTTAACTGTTTGCCTTATCTTTGTTATGTGTAGATCAAGAAAAGTCAGGATAAGTAAGGTACATAAAAAAACAAACTTGGGCTTATGTTAAACAGCTATAATCACTATCACCATCTTACAAACAGATAGCAGTCACAAAATTAAAAAGGGGTAATACAGAAAATAGAAAACAGATCTTCAGATGGGGTAATGAACAAAATGCTACAAATCAAAAAAAAAAAATGAACAAATCAAAGTACAGTAAACTTGCACAAGAGAGAAAGAGAGAGAGACCTTTGAGGGTATCCTCTGAACTAAGAAATCAACGAAGCTGGGAGGGCGAGAGGAAGGAGAAATTGTGCACAGCACAATCCTATTTAACGCAAAGCAAGAAGCTAGTCTCATAGAGAAACAACCTTAAACGATGTCGTTATGTTGAAATTATTATTAAACACTGTGTTCTTAGGTTTCTTTTTAATTTAAAATTACAAACTCTATTACAATACTATCACGTGTTACCAAATGTCAGAATCAATTGTTTTTTCTTATATAAAATTTGTAAGTATATAATTACATTAAATACTTAGAGTGTATTTTTGGATTTTGATGTATTTTTAGACTAATGAGTGGATTTTAACAACTGGAAAATAAGGAAATCAGAGAAAAGAGAGTGAAAGAGTGGATTTTAACAACTGGAAAATAAGGAAATGAAAGAAAAGAGTGAAAAATAAGGTTCTTTACATTTTAAAAGAAAAAAAAAAGTACAAATGAGTGAAAATATACTAAATGATTTGATTGATCAGTATAATAACTTATATATATATATATAGAAAGTAATTTGTAAAATAAAATTTAAAAAATATATTCGCAAATTTGATTGTTTACTTTTTTCAATTCTCAATTTTTACACTTTTGTTTGTCTTTCTTTTTTTAACTCTTTCAGTGCTTAGAAACAAACAAGATCTTATAGACCATTTTTTTATTCAAAAAATTATAATATAGAAAATATATTATTTTTATTCTTTTACCTAATTTAATCAATTGAATATTGATAAGAAAATTGAAGTTTTGTTTCTGTAAATTTGAAAACAGAAACAGTTTTTTCTATTTAAACTGATTAATTTTATTTTTAATGCATAAATTTATCAATATATTTATAAGAGATTAGTTTTATTTAGTTCTTAATTTTTTTTTTTAATTAATTGGTAGCAAAAACCTTAGTTGTTAATTAGACACCAATTTTAAAATTATTTAACAATAATAAAAATTAATTTTTTTTTAGTTATAAAATAGTTTTTAATTTAATCACTAACGGATTATTTTTAGTGTCTGAAAATTGGGATGAAATTTTTTTTAAGTGATTGTAATGGTAAGTATTGGAATGGTGATAAAAATGAAGTTGGATTTTCGAGATTTGATATACTAAAAAGGATAAAATACATAAAAAAGGAAATTTTTAATTATACCATCATATTTTAATATAATAAATAAAATCTTTATTTAACAAAAATAGATAACTGTATAACCTTTACATTAAAAAATAATTATATGATTTTTTATCTGAAAAGGAATAGCATATAATTTATTTAAAAACGTTTTTACAAAATTATTTATTTTCTTAAAATTGTATTATATTAATATAACAAAAGCATAAACAAAACACGTGGTTTGGTTAATGTACTTAGAACTGATGCAAAAGCTAGATCAAGTGTCTAAACTCTAATACAATGAATGATGAAGTGTTTGTATAGAAAATAAATAAAAGAAAAAAGAAAAAGAAAGAGTGATAAAAAAATATTATATGGTAATGATTCTGACATTGAAAACATGAACAGAGGAACAAAAGTGAAAGGTTAAAGAAGGTGGCGAAGTTGTGTTTTTTTGAGACAAAGAGTGAGATAATTGGTTTGGTTTGGTTTGGTGGTGTTGTGTGCTATCTTATCATAACCCTCAAACTTTCAAGTTGCATTCCACCTCACCCACTCACAACCCTTTGACTTTTTCCCTTAAATCTACCCAACCATTTTAGTAAAAAGATATTTTATTTATAAATGTGAAAATTATTCAATCTTTTCTTTTAAGTGAGCATTGTCCAATTATGAATTTTTTGAAAAAAAAATAATCAAAAAATAAGTGTTACATCAAACTAAGTACTAAGAGTAAAGAATCAATTAGACTCATCCAGTGGATAAATAAGAATGCAGAAACAAAAACAACAATTGGATCTAATTATAAGATCATAATTGAACAGATTGAACAAGTTCAAATTAACGTAATACGAAACCTATTAATTCGAAAACACCATCGAAAGCAATAAAAGTCCACACATCACCTAACTGACACCAACGAGTAAAATATCCCTATGTTTCATGACCTCACAGTAAAATAATACATTCTACAATGACATATTAAGTTGGTTAATTGATAATTGTTGTACACTGGTCGAATCGTAATATGTTTTTGACCTAATATGTATTATTTGCACTACTGATGTAAAAGTTTTAATAATTTTTTTCCTGTTATAATCGTAATCTGGTGCAAAGTTGTAGGGTAAATATTATTTGTGAAATGATAGAAATCAAACTAAGAACTCTTGAAACCTAATTCACTTCAATTTTCATGTAAAGGAAATGTGATGTTATGATGAAGGTGTGGCCACACCCGGATTTTGCGTAAAGAAGAAAGAAAGTGTGGTGATATATGAGATTTTGCTTCACTTTGTTTATATGTTAATGCATGAAGATTTTGGGAACGTGGCACGTGCTTTCACTTTTATTCTGACCTTCTCAGAAGGATATAAAAATGATGAACCATGTGCTCTAACACTGTGTTCATTGTTATTAGAAACTTTATCTCAATACACATAATATTTCTGAAAAAAAATGCATGATATTTACTATTTCTAAGTTTAGTTTTGTACGTGATAGAGAATTAAGTATTAGTTTTCTTATATATAACTATGTTATTATATGTTATGATGATTATTTGTTTTAAATGTATAGAACAAAGGGTTATAACATACATTAAGAAAACTAAGTTAGAGTTTATAAATATTTTCGTTTTTTTAGTCTTATTTTGAAATATATAATATAAATATAATTCGAGGAATTTCACATAATATATCATTAATTGTATGATAGGGATAGAAATAAATTAAAAATACAGAAAATAAATTTTAAAATAACATTAATATAAAAATATTATAGTGTAATTGTTATTGTTAAAAAATTTAAATAATGAATTGATAAGTTAAATATTAGATAGATAGAGATATATCAAACAACTATTATGAAGTTGAAATTTAAATCTCTATTTTATGTGTTATTGTAATAAATATAATAGTTCTTTAAAAACTATATCCACAACTATATTATATAGTTAGTATATTGAGAAAATAAAAAATATTATAATGTAGAATGTTTTTTATTTTTTATTTTTTTTGGAATCAATGTATTAAAGGTTTTAAACCAAATCATATATATTAAAATAAAAATATTACCATTTTAATTGTAGATATATAAAAAGGATTTTTCTCCAAATAAATATTTTTTTTAAATCTTTTGAAATTAATTTATATACTTAGTAATTATACTTTAAAACTGTAAAAGATTTTTTTATTAGTGGTTTATTATGATTTCGTAATATTTATGATTAACAAATCAGTAGGAATGACTCTGTGTGTGTATATATATATATTCAAGTTTTGTGGTATAATATTTTCATTATGCTACAATAAATATTATTGATTAATTTACTCTATTGAACAAAATTTTGATCAAATGTAATCAAATTATTGAAATCTTCTTCGTATATAGATATGATTTTGTTTAGAAACACATATGAGGTCTTATTATACCTATTATCTTTATTAAGAATAATTTTTATTTTTCATATTTTATAATAATAATTATTGAGAAAGTCGTGACATTTTTTTTTCAAATTATATATATATATATATATATATTAAATAAATATATTAAAAAATAAAATACATTATACTTGTTAAAAATACTATCATATTAAGCATAAATTATGAAAAATTAAAATTCGATGTTATTATGAATCAACCGTTATTATGATATGGAACTATTTTGTTTAGTTTTATTTATTTAAAGTATTAAAAGATGGTTTTTATTAGTTTATAAAATAATTGAACTCTAGGGATGATTGAAAGTTGACAATAAATAGTGAAATAAATAGTATTGATTACAAATTAATTATTCATCAATTTCACCATTATTAAAGCAATTCAATCGCTATTATAAATTTGAATTTCGATTAATTAACAGTTATGTTTATACTGAAAATATGATCTGACAACTAAGAAAAAAATAATTAACTATTAAAAGAAATTCAAAATATCTTTTTATTTAAAAACATTGCCTTAATTTATTTAAACTTAAAAACTGTCTTAAAATCAATAATATATATATATATATTTAGAACCAAATAAATTATTCAATTTTAGAAAAAAAGAGAATCAAGTTTGGATTGAACGTCACTGTCACTCCAAATTTTCAATCCACATTACTCCTTATCATAACAGTGCAAGGACAAACAACACTTTTATACTATTTTTTAATTATGTTAAAATATCAATTAGTATGATTTTAGATAAAAAAAATTGAAAACTTAATTTAAAAATTTAGGCAAATATTAACTTAATATTGATTTGTCTATATCAATTAAAGTTATGCATTACACTAAACTTAGTTTGAAGTAATTATTTTTCCATAAACGGCATCATACCATAATTAAAGATCATCATACTCGTATTAAAGATAATGTGAATAATTGTATTGAAGAGGGAGAATATGAAACACATAATAATATTAATTAATTATAATTTGTTCATCCATAAATGATTTTACTTTAAATACATTTAATCATGGCTTTAATGCAATAAATAACTTAATCTAATAAAATAGGTATATTATACCTCAAATTTTAAAATAAAGAAAAAATAAAATTCTATCAACCAAACATGAGGACTATTTTAAGAAAATTCTTTTAAATTTCATATTTATATCTATTTTCATACTAATATCAGTATCAGATATAATTATATCTGTGAACTTTCTTAAGAAACATGTTAGAGTGTTTAAGATAAAATTTGTTTCCTTGTTAAAAGAAATAAGAAAAAAAAAACATTGCAGTACTAATTTTTGTTAACTTCCAGTGCCTTTACTTCTTCTCTTCCATACAATTCCAACTATTTGAGTTCCTCACTTTTCTCCAATGCCCCACTGAGTTTTCTCTTCTTTCTACCAAATCTGGTCACTCTTCATTCACACTACTGTTGTATATGAAGAAGTGGCCACTGTTGCAGAATCACTTATTGGCCCTTTTGCTTTTCCTTCAATCATGTCTTTCTCTTCTTGCCTTTCCCATTCCCCATTGACACTCAAGGTACACTTTCTCTTTTATTTCCTATTGCTGCTACTGCTTTCTAATTTCACATGCACTTTTTCTTTCACCTTTTTGCTCATTCCATACTTTTTCTCTATCAGCTATTTTTTCTGGACTTCTGCTCATTCCCCCATACCCTTTAGATTGGAGTTTTATTCCCTACGTTTGAACTCCAAAGTTTTAAACTTTGAATATTAGACTTAAAGTGATCATTTTGCGTAGATTTGAACCACCTAAGCTTTACTAACGAATCGGGCATTTGTGAATTTTCTTTTTTAGATATAACAAGGTTGTTTGTTTGTTTTGCTTTGCATGGTTCTATACTAGGTGCTTGTTGGTATAGTAGAGTTAAAAAAACAGTTTGTTTGTCTTCAAAACCCTAAATTCATTCAGTTCTATGGGTTTGTTCAAAGAGTTCTTGTGTGTTGAACTGTCATTCAAAAAATAATCTGCACAACTTGGTTATTTCCACTCAAAAAAAAGTTCAATATGATTTATTCGTATTTATGGATAGCATAAGGTGTATTTTCTGGGCTTGATAATTAACTATGCTTATGATTGGTATTCTAATTCTTTCATTTTGGCAGGCTATAAAACCTTGTGGTTCTGTTGGGAAGGGGCAAAATTTTGGCTTCTCTTTCAGAAGTAATGAGGCTGAACTTTGTAACAGTCACATTGCAGGGAGTGGAAGGTTGCAGGGAAATTTACCAAGGGTCAACTTAAGTGGAGATTGGAGTTTCATAGGAGGATCCAAAATTGTTGTGAAACCAAATGCTACAGGATTGCTTCCTTATCCAAAAAGGGGTCGAATGCAAGCTTCATGTAATCCTCTCACACTAAATCTTCTCTATTCAAACTCATTTAAGAACCAATTGAAGTCTCTGGTATTTTGAATTTGCATGTGGTGGCACTTTTCCGTGTCTCTAAGCAACTTACAGGTGAAATTGGAGGTTTTGTAATAGGCCTCTTTGCTCTAAAGTTGCTCATTTTGACCCTGGAAAATTTCACTGCATTCTGATTTATATAAATATCATCGGTGCAAGCTGTTTCTTCATTCATATATTTTGGTTCTTATTAAAAACTGTTGGATTCGTCTTATTACTGAATTACTATTGTTCATCTCAAAAAAGAGCACAAATTAGCTTACTTCTTGTGTCAGTATATCTATAACTTAAATTACTGTATGACATACACGCACATTGAAACTACTGAGATCTATAAATATCTATACATTGTCTGCATGACTTCACCCTGTGTTGTTCTTAGTTTAACCTTAACTAAGTTGCTCGGCTTTATTTTTTGAAATTTTTAGGAACCAGTTATTGATTTTAAGTTGTTCCTTCTGCTTTAGTCTTCCACATTTTCACGAGGATGTCGATTTCAGCTATCTGTGCTGTTGGGGTTTCTAGTTTTTTGTTATTTTGTAGCATAATCTAACTTTGAATTTGATAGCCTCAAAGAAGTCATTTTGTTTGGGCAGAAAACTCAATAATATCGAATCTGAACAGCTTGTTCTAACATGCTTGGCAGTTGATTATGCTCTGATTAAAATTTAGATCTTGCTATTAGTTCTGCTCTTGAAGCAGATTTTCAATTTCTTGGAAAGGTATGCAAGGCATCAGGTTTCACAGAAGCTATTTAGCTATACCTGCTCCAATCTTGCAAGTTTCTTTTGTGTAGTTTGTGTCTTGATTCCACAACAAAGGAGTTACCTTATTTACCTTTCTCTCGTTACCCCAGGAAGGGGGAAATTGACTAACAAATGTAGTATAAATTTCTTACGATCATTACATTCATTCTGGTTGGGTTTAAAGTTTTGCTTTTAAAGGTTGATATTTTACTATTTTACTGTAAAAGCAATTGCAATGAGTAATTCTTTCGTCAGTATATTTTTTCCTGATACTCACTTTAATACCTTTATTTTTCAGGCTTCATAGGATCTCAACTTGCAAGCACTGCATTTACAGCTGGAACTGTGGCCGTGCTTCCATTTTACACACTTATGGTTCTAGCTCCAAATTCTGTTCTAGTATGTTTCTAACTGCATTAGAGAAAATTTATGACCCGATTTATTGGCAACATGTTTGCTTTATTACATGTCTGTTTAGTTAAACATGCAAAAATCATTTACATATATATATAATTATGTCCCTCTCCCCACCAAAAGTAAACTTGGACCCTTTTTCTGTAGTAGTAAATAATCTTTGTGGGGAATTTGGATATTCTTCTTTCCGGTAAACTTTTATTGGGTTTCTGATTTCATACTTCATGTCTTTTCTGATTCATCTTAAGTGCAAAAATGCAGACCAAGAAGTCAATGGACAGTAGTCTACCATATGTAGTGCTTGGGATTCTTTATGCATATTTATTGTACCTTTCTTGGACCCCTGAGACAGTTCGATTGATTTTTGCAAGTAAATACTTGCTACCAGAGGTGTGTGTGAATGCATTGAGCAATGAAAGTTTTCTTCCCAAAAGAGTTCTTCTATCAAACTGATAACTGTAAATACTTGATGCAGCTGCCTGGTATAGCAAGAATGTTCTCCAGTGAGATGACTTTGGCCTCTGCCTGGATTCACCTGTTGGTTGTTGATCTTTTTGCTGCAAGGTCGTGCATTTTATCTTTCTCTTGGTTTCTCATTCTTTGCTTATTTGTCTAATGCTATTTCTGGTTATGAATTCAGACATGTCTTTCAAGATGGACTGAAGAATCAGATTGAAACTCGGCATTCGGTTTCTTTTTGCTTGTTCTTTTGCCCCATTGGGATTCTTACTCATGTCATCACCAAAGCCATGACCAAACCTGCCACAAAAGAGGGTCATGGTGTATAGAGGACACCTGCTTATACCAAAGCAACGAGGATTTCATTTCATTTCAATAAAAATGTGACCAACTCATGTCTTGAATTGGACTCATGAATTTTCTAGGCACCTTATATCTGTCACAAGGTGGTCCAAACGGCCTTGCAATGAATAGGCAATTGAGATTTATGGAAAAAGAATAGAATTAAATATGGAGTAACTATCATTTTATAAAAAAGAGGGTTACTTCTTAAAAACTGAAAATTAAAATTGAGTTTGAATATAACAGTCTAATTGTGCAGAGAAAAAAAACTTGACTGCACCTTTGATATGTTTATATGGACTGTAATTAACAACCTTTAAAATATTTGAATTTGAAAAGAAAGATAAAATGAATTGACAGAAGAAAAACTTTATGGAAACAAAAATAAAAATATATGAAATATCTCTTGCTTTCACTGATAGTTAGGTAATAATCTGTTTAAAAGAAAATGAGTGTTTATGTAGTTTGAAAAATGAGTCTCCCTATCCAATGAATAGTATGGTTGATGGCAAGAAGTTGGTGCTTGGCTCTCCAATGGTTTTAGGAGATGTTTCATCTACAAATGGGACAGAATCCTTAACACTGAAATTTATATTTAGGGAAATCAATTTTAGATGAGT
The DNA here is from genome assembly GCF_051622355.1 of Phaseolus vulgaris. Taxonomy (NCBI): domain Eukaryota; kingdom Viridiplantae; phylum Streptophyta; class Magnoliopsida; order Fabales; family Fabaceae; genus Phaseolus; species Phaseolus vulgaris. The sequence goes on from NC_143505.1 coordinate 715,543, forward strand.
TGGGACAAAGATAATGTTTACAGTAATTTTGGTGTCCTTTTTAAATAAAACACAATCAGGTATTTGATCTATCTGGAGGGTGCCATAGTCTATTATTACCTTAGCTGAGTGTGTCATACTTCTTCCTTTAAGCTGCAAAATAAACTTTCAACAAATTCTCTCTTTTAATTCACATCACTCTGGGCATCTATCCAAGGTTTAGAGCCTATGATGCTACGAAATCTTTAGCAAATTGAGTTCAAGAAACTTGCGTAAAATCCGTTAAGATATGGTACTAACAGCATAACACAGAATAAGGCATTGAAAAACATTTGTGGATGTTGTCTTAATTAGTGCTTTATTCTCCAGAGATGAGCATCATGACTTCTGAAATAAAAATATCATCATAAGTCCCTTTTTTAAGGTCAAATTTGTTATGTTTATGACATTTGATAAACAGAAACATCGTGAAGGTTTAGCATCTGTATCTATCTGGAATTCTTAGATAATAATAATACATACATACATACATACATATATATTTTGTTAATCCTTTCTTTCACATTACTTTATGTGTGTAGATAATACATCTCCCAGGTCGTTAGTTAAAACCGTTTAAGGTTGCAAAAAGAACCGTACAGACAGAAAAGAATAACTGAAAACATATGAACAGTGAAACACAATTTTACTTGCATAAAGCTAAAAGTCGGTACGTGTTTTAGTCTGTTTCCAAAAACTGCTTCGTAAGTATTCAACAAAATGACTAAGTGTTAAAGCATACATTACATACAACAAATGATTCAGATCGATCAAACCATACGACAAAAGCTAAGTCAACTTGGTTTTCTTGGATTTAGCTTGAGGCTTCTCAGGAATATCATCAGCATCAATATCATCATCGTCTGAAGAAACTTCTAATGACTCATCTGGTACATCATGAGGAACATTATGCTTTGTAATGAAATCCTTCAATATTGTCATGCTTTCCTCTTTCAGTGAAACCAATTGCTCTGATAAAGAACCTTTTTTTGGCTCAACAGAATATGATTCTGAGCCAAGACGAAATGTAGCCTTTATGTGGGACTTAGCATCACAAGATTGTGTCTCCATCTATGTCTTCTGAACAATCAAAGAATAAAAAAGAGGGTTAGAAACTGATACAGATCATAGACAACAGAACTACAAAGTAAACAAGAATAACAAACTGGATAATGGAAGGTTTATATGAATGTATAAATATTGCAAGCATTTCAGTTGAGGAAAAGTATTACATGACTATAAATTTGGGTTTTGCATTTGGATTTGTTCTGAAACACAAGAATAAGAAAACAAAATATGAAGCCCAAAATAATTTGAAGAAAGGGAAATTCCAAGGATGAGGTTCCGAATCCACAATCATGTTGTCACACTAGGCATAAGCTGGGGAATTAAAGTCCAAGGAACCATTTACGTATTAAATAGAACCCCAAAAGACAACTTCAGCTCAACCTACGTCTATAAGCATACAAAGTTCAAGATTCAGCAGAAATCCGAATATCAAAACTAACAGAGACCAGAATGAGTATAATAACCCAACACAGACATTTCGTCAAACAGTATATCTTCAAATAAAAATAACACCTTGCAAGTTTTCACATACAGAACCAAGCAGAGTGAGAGATTTAGCTGAATGAATAGAAGATGGTGAAGTAAACAATATTAAGATTCAAACAAAAGAAAGACTCAATTATAAAGAAAATTGAGAAAATATGAAACAAAAGCAAAAGGGATTTTACCTTCACCAGAGCTTTGGTGGCTGCTCAGTGGAATAACAACCCTTTTTGTGGTGTTCAATTTAATTTTGGACCAAACCTTGTGTCTGGGCCCACTTCAATTGAAATCGGCCCTGAGTTATATGATATCATGGATCAGCCAAATTCTCTTTGTACCTTATAATTTTTTTTCCTGCACCCCTACTCCCAAAAATACCAAAACTATTATCATACCTTATTGACATTTTTTTTAACTTTAAAATGTGTAAGATACTTTCCGGATTAAAGAATCTTAATCTTATATTTGCAATTTTTTATTATTTTAGATTTCATAATTTGGAATGAAAAATTTGTAATTCGAATTGCACAACTCAAAATCCAAATTTTTTATTCCCTATACTCTGTAAATTTTGTATTTATTATAATGTAAAGTTTTTCAAAGAAAAAACCAAACGAAATAACAATTATTTAAAATGTCTTTTAGTTTTTATTTTCAAATTAATAATTTAATGCTTTATTTATTTCCTTTGTGTATTTTGTTGAGTTAAAAACATTGAACAAGCGAGAAGCTGAAGCAGAAAACCGAGAGTAAGAGCTTGGTGTTGCAGTTGCTGTGGAGTGACCCTTATCTTGTTGGCACCAAAGACCGAAGCTTTGAAGAAAAAGAAGAGTGGCAATGGCTGTTTGTGTTTCTGGGTCGCATACAATTTTCATGAACCGTTCCAATTTGAAGACTGTTGCGGTTCTGAGCAGAGAGAAGAAGATGGGTGTACAATATGATCTGAAGCAAGGGCAGAGTCGTAACTTCCACGAGCTCCCCTCTGGTCTAAGCATGGAGGTGATTGTGCAAAAGGGTGCAGAAATCAACAAGAATGTTGAATACCCTCCTTTGGTTTTTGTTCATGGAAGTTATCATGCTGCTTGGTGTTGGGCTGAACACTGGTTGCCCTTCTTTTCGTCTTCTGGCTACGATTGCTATGCTGTTAGCTTGCTAGGACAGGTACATTCTCAAAAGGGTAACTGACATTTCAAAAAAATTACCAAAATTTAGTGAAGTATGTTATCTATGTTGGTAGTTTCAGTGTCAAGACATTGAGTTTTTTTAGCTGTAATGGTATTTTTATATACATGCACTTTCAAATATGTTATCTTTTGGTGGTGATTTGATTTCTCATTGGATAGGGTGAAAGTGATGCACCTGCCGATTCCGTTGCTGGTACACTTCAGGTGTGTACCTCTTTCTTTTCTAGTGGAGATTTGTTAATAGGATAAACCACCAATTTAGACTCTTAAATATTACTTTGTCTCATAAGTAGTTTTTAACGTAATCCAACTATTTAAGTAATTTTCAAAGTATTGAATATCTATCAATTTAGTCCTTAAGTTGATGAATTTAGCTAAAGTACAATAATTCATGTGAAGGATTTTCTTAATACTTAGAAAACTACTTAACATGGTTGCTTATTTTGTACTACTGGGGCTACTTAATTAGTTCTTTTATGAGAAAGAATAATACTTTTCCGATGAAATTGATGGCTTAAACTCTTTATCTATTAACCTTCAAATTTTGTTTGATAATTTGGGCAGATTTCATAATAGATTATGATCATATACTCTTATAGTTTCCTGTTTGTACCATGTTTTGCAGTAGACACACGCAAGAGATGTTGCAGATTTTATCTGTCGAAATATAAGATCTCCCCCTGTGTTGGTTGGACATTCATTTGGAGGACTTATTATTCAATATTATATTTCCAATTTAGGAAATGACAATCTCAAAGGTGCTTTCTCACCCTGGCTTATTTGTTAACTTGTTGAAAATGGTTAAATTAGGTGATTCTGAATTTAGGCTGGTACTTTAATTGTTTAGAATTATTTGCACCTGATGAGAACACTGTAGTGATTTTTTCCAAATAAACATGTTCAATATTTTAGGATTCTATTCTAGATGGATAGTTTTAAAAGAGTAAATTTTTTATAAAAAAAAGTGTGATAAAATAGGATTTATTTACTATCCTCTAACCAAACAATTGCATTAGATTGGATCAGACTTAAATTTTGAATCAAACTAATAGATTGGGATTGGGTGAGATGATTTTGTCTGTCAAAATCCATTTCAATCTGTGAATTAACACTCCTAAGGGTAGCTATACATGTGTAGTTGAAGGAGAATGCAACTTGTACAATGTGTACTGGGCTGCAGGTGTGTGGATTAGATGCCTGTTATGGTATCATTTGGTCTGTCTTCCCTCCCCTCCCTGCATATATATGCGTGTGTGTATCAAAACTCTCTATTCTCTTCTGATAGTTTTTTGTTTTTGGTTCATTATGCTAATTTATTTGGCCTTGATTCTGCAAATAGAAGATTTGTTCCCAAAGCTTAAAGGAGCTGGCCTTGTTTGCTCTGTACCTCCTTCTGGTAATAGGTAACTAAACTCTCAATTATGTTATTGATATTATTTAAGAGAGAAAGATGAACCTTTTAACTGTGACTGCACTGGTTGATATTTCTTCCTTAATTTATTAGTGGGATAGTCTGGCGATATATCTTAACCAAGCCAATTACTGCCTTCAAGGTATTTGAACTTAATTTTCTGAAGAATGTTATTTTTCCAGTGTTTATCTTCTGATATGCATACACCACCTGGCAGGTGACTCGCAGCTTGGCAGCAAAAGCTTTTCAGACCTCTCTTCCCCTTTGTAAGGAGACATTTTTCTCAGCCACTATGGAGGATCATGTTGTTAAAAGGTTTGATTTCCTGGAATCATTCCTCCATGAGCATTTCCATTGCAATTTCAAGTGGAAAGGTGATGCTTAGTGATATATCCATGGCTTGTTACTACTTACGAGATTGTGGTAATGATTTAATGAACAACATGTTCTGTCATGTACCAAAACATTGGTAGTTCTGACCCGAGCTTATTAACAGGGCAGAGGCAGGAGATAAAGCAAGGAATTTCTTCTAAAAAATATGCTTAACATACCTTGGCAAATTGGCTATGATTTTGATGTTTAGGCATGTGCTTGTTGTTATTAAGATCTAGTCAGCAACTCAACACTAGCTTGCCACAAAGTGAAATTTTTATTCCACACTTCAACCACAAACTTAGTTCTAAATTTATTTATTTTTTCTTTTTTATTCATGGCATTTAGGCATATATGCTTTCTGAGTGATGCGTTAATAATAATGTGCTTGTGCTTGAACCAGTTTCATGCATTTTAATAATAATAGTTACTTCAACTCATGATCAACATATTGCGGAATGCATTCCTGTTAATAATATTTAACAGAGTGAGAGATATGGCACCAAAATGGTGATTTTCAACAATGTGACCGTGATACCCTCAATTATTTTTGTTGGTTTTAAAGTCCCGAAGCCATTTTGCCGTGTTCTAATATTTCAGATATCAAGAGCTAATGAAAGTAAGTTCGAGGATGCCGATGTTTGATTTGAGAAAGCTGAATGCATCTCTTCCAGTTCCTTCTGTGCCAAACTGCCCTTTTGAAGTTCTTGTGTTGGGTGCAAAGGATGACTTCATTGTGGTAATTTTTTGTCTAAAAGTTAATTCAAGTAACTACGTGCTTCTTCCTCCTCCAATGATACTGTCTAATTCATTGAAATATCATTGCCAGTTATCTTCTCTACCAATAATTCTGCAACATTAATTTAACTTTGTCAGTTAATGCTTTTTTCGTTGGTTATATCATAGGATGCAGAGGGACTTAGAGAAACAGCAAAGTTTTATGGTGTGTCACCAGTATGCGTTGAAGCAGTTGCTCATGACATGATGTTGGATGTTGCGTGGGAGAGAGGTGCTGAAGTTATTCTTTTGTGGCTGAATGGTCTGGAGAAGTAAGAAACAAGAGATAGTAAAGGAAACCATCTACTTCATTTTTCTCATTTTGCTCGGAGCATGCAAATATTTGTCTTCCTCCAAAGAATTAGAAATGATGTAATAATGTTGAAGGTGTTCTAATCTCCAATCTATAAATATTTGCACTTTTATGAGCTTCCTCACTTGTTTTTTTTTTATAATGATATATTGATAACCTCAATATTTTATACAACTGTATTATAATTATCAATACTATTATTTTAATATTTGTTCATATCATTTAATTACAAATTTACTTCTTATTATATATATTTATTTCTAAACTTATCATATCAAGAGTTGTATACAACTTCAAGAATTGTCAAACTATCATTTTTCTTTTTAGTATAGACTCTCTCACTAACTTGCCATCGAATTGAAATGCAAATGGAGCACATCATATCATAGTCCTTCAGATGGCTGTGGTGAAAATATTTCAGACACCATTAACCCTTTCTTTATTGTGAGTTGTCTTAATTGTAAAAAAAAATCCAAATATGCAAAGATATTCTATTATAAGAAAGCATATTCAAAGCAGTAATACAAAAAAAAAAAATACTTGTAGGCACTTCGTTTATTGATATAAAATGATAAAATAGGAATACATCATTGGAAAGGAAGCTTTTAACAAGCATTATTATGAACAACAAACGAATGACAATGGACAACCCACTTCTCTATAATGAACTTTTCTCCCTAAGACTCAATTGAGATTTTTTTTACTCTTGCATGTACACTAAACTGTTTCTATTCCACGCAGCACATAATTGCATTATTTCACCCCCTTGTGCTGAAGGTTAAGAAGCCTGAAAAACTTTGCTATTTACCGCTGTTCTGTACAGATGCAACTCGGATGCGCTAGTAACACTAATCTCAGTGTTAGCGGCTGCAAAAAGAACATTACCTTCGGTCACTACGTGCCCTTCGGGTGATCCTGTGTTCATATTTCCTTCCCCAACAGTCACCAAAAATATGGAAGGACCTGGAACTGCTGGAAACACTACTGTTTCCCCTTGAGGAAGAATACAACGATCAATCTCAAATTCCTCAAATGGTGGGGTGTATTTATTTACATATGGATTAAGAGAAACTCCATGCAAGATCTCAGGAGAACCCTGTAAGAAAATAGAGAAAAAATGGCCTCAAACATAGAATCTAGTGTATTCATGCCACCTACCGAGTGATCATTTCAAACCAACATCTTCCCTCAAAATGTGTTTCAGTCTTCAACTATATATGCATGACTACTTGTATGCATGCTCATGTTGAGTCTATACTTCACAGACAATAATCAACCAAGCAATCCATGTGGCACGGTGAAGACCAAGGATAAAAAGAAACATAAAAGTAACCAATATAGATCAATCCATAGCCAGGATGAGATTCAAAGAAGAAGAAAAATGAGAAGTGCCTAAGCTAAGTGAAAGGGAACAGTAAATTACTTCAAGTAAACTGAATATCTGAATGAAAAGATCTAGCAACAGCCCTGATGCATCATTTACCTGTTTGTAAGTGAGCATAGAACAAAGGGTCTGGACATCTCGGAGTTTGGGAGTTAGGCCAGCTCGCACAACATTGTCAGAAGTTGCCATGCATTCAACGCACTCCCCAGATAAGTATGCGTGTGGTTCGTTTGCCCCCAGGAACAAAGCTTCACCGGGATTGAGTTTTACAAGGTTGAGAAAGAAGGCTGCTATGACACCAACATCAGATGGGTATTGCCCTTCCAACCGCAGCACCAGCTGCTCTTTATCTGTCAACTGCCTCACCTGACAGAAAAACATAGTAATATGGTATCAACTATGTTGGCACAATAATTCAACAAAAGAAAGAAAAGAAAATAATTATTGGATTGATGATGTAACAAGAAGGTGAAGTCTTGTGAATAGAAAAGCTACAACAGTATCCTCTATCTAGTACATAACAGAGAGGATCAGAAATAGAGACAACATGTGGTTGCAGAATAAGTAGTTTCTATTGTATTCATTACTTTTGACCATGAGATTATATGATCGTTAGAACAGACTTAAATTGCAATATTTCCTGACACGTAAAAACCAGAAGGATAGATAAGCGCATATGCTAAACTCTTAAATCAAATAGCGCATGTATCGAACAAACCTCGTTCTCCTTAAGCAGACGAGTTTTCAATCTGTTTACTGCATCAGTTACTCTCTCTTTACTAGCTGACATGAGATCGGTGAACACTGCCTTCAAAACAGATTTCACCTTCTCTTCACCATCATGATCATTAGTTTGTAAGACCAGGTTTGTATTTGTAGCACCAATTAGTTCCACAATTTCAGGAATAGAATGAAGCACACCCTTGAGCTCCTAAACAGAAACAGGCAGATTGCTCATTTGCTAAAAAATTCATCAAAGCAAACAAGTAAATAATGTCCTGGCATATCGCACATGTTCTAACCCCTATAAAGACAGAACATAAGAGAATAAGTTTAAAGAAAAACTAGGGGAAAAAAAATCACTGATCTACAAGAACCACTCAAGGAATTTTTTCCCCATAATTATTGACATGATTAAAAATACAGAATCTCATTCGTGTCAAACTACAAAAAAATATTCCTCGGTTGAGATTTTTGGTTTTCTAGTACAATTTGGTAATTCTCAAACTACAAAAAATATTCAAGTTAGATGTTTGGTTTTCAAGTATAACTTGGTAATTGCATCCATCTTGCATGATCAAACAAATAGACTTTCTAAGGCTTGAGTTATGCAATTTACAAAAATGCTGAATTCATTTTCCACCTTAAAGAATTACACATGGCAGCAGCGGTTGGTGAACTCAAAAGTTAACAAGTGAATACTCATCACATAACTCGTGTAAAGCAAAAGAAAATAACAACAAAACTGCCAGATCCCCCACACCAAACCCAATCCCGTGGAAACCTTAAATTAAAGTAACATAGTTGCGGTTTGGCAGTTTCACAGTAACAGATCTATAATAAAACGAAAATCAAACTTCCACTATCTGTCCTATACCTATCACTTTCATACTTTATTCATTCAAACGGTCATCATTTGATTTTTTTTACATGTTGCTCTCTATTAATTGTTTGGTTTGGTTGGCTATCACAGGTTGCATTGCATCAGAAAGAAGCCTGTGAAGAGGTGGAAACGTAATTGACATAATAACGAAAGTAAGGTTAGCAGAAAAAGGAACATTCAGTCACATCACAGGGATTGTACCTAACAGATGGGCAGTTCTTATCCAATCACCCAAAGTCCATGAACACTGTATATTTTAACTTTTAAAAAAAGTGGCTTTTAACACATCAAACTCTAAACGAACGCATTAAAAAATTCTACTGTTTTTACAATCAATAACAATATTAAGGACAGAAAATCCATGCAGACCCTATCCAGTTTTCTGCAATATAATATAAGGCTCAGATCAAACTCAAAACATCCATTTAGAATTGGAAAACACAGCACTGACATAAAAAAAAGTATTTTTTTAACGGTCCATTAAAAATCAAACCAGATATTCTAATAAAATTCATACCAAGAACTAAAATATGATAAAAAAAAGTAATTTATTCATTTAGTTTTCTCTGGGGACCTCTGCAAGAGCCAAAATTAGCTCATATCTGTGTCAGAATTTAACTTTTCTTATGCAAAAACAAAAACTTAAAAGAGTAATGCTATATTCTCCTGCTAACCCTCGTGTAAATTTTTCAACTACTTGATAAAGAGAATACTAAATGAAAAAGTAAACAATATGTTGAAAATATAAAATTTATCATTCAAAGGAACTAGAGTGGTGGAACGGTGGGGGGTTGAAGAGGAAGATTTAGAGTCATTGAACTTACAATTACAGAGAATAAATGAACAACTTAACCTAGTAATAATAATAACAATCAAAAGAAAGGAGTGGTACCTTGAGAGTGATGAATCCACAAAGAGCCTCAAAATTAGTTATTGCAAGAGCCATCTCCGGTTTGTGATTCCCATCTTTATACAAATCAGGGTGCAACTTATGCAGAATTCTAGCCAACTCCTTATCAGGGTGAGCCTGAATAGACAAAGCCTTCCCCACAGACAGCACCTAACAAACGTAAAACGCTGAAAAGATTCAATCTTGCGCCAAAACAGAAACACCCACTTGCACACCAGTCACAATTACGAAGGAGGGATCGGTGAGACATACCTTGAACAAGAAAGGGAGATCAGCACCCCATTTGAGAAGAACCTGTTCCCCGAGCACATCTGGGTTGTCGGAAATCCAGGACTTGAGCGAGACCCCATTGGAGGCCAAGAACGAGGGACTTGAATCGTGGGTACCTATCCAAAGCTCGGCGTAAGGGTCCTCCGCGCGGAATCGGGAGCCGGAATTGAGAGCGTGGAGTCTGGCAACCTCGGAGACGCGACCAGGGAGACCCCAATCGTAGTTTTTGACGGAGCAATGGAGTCTCTGAAGATGACAGGGAGAGTCCTCCATTGCTGTGAAGATGGTGAAGAGAGTTTCAGAGAAGAGAAGAGAATGGGAATTGAGATTGAGGCAGAGGCAGAGGCATTGCTGGTATTTGAAGCGTGAGAGTTAGAGAGAAGATGGCGCAAGCGGAGGAAAGGGAAGGTGTGGGGTGTGTCCTTTTCTGATGCAAATTTTGCACTTTCTTTTGTATCAAGTGTTGTTCTCTCTGATCTTATCTTCTTCTTCCTCTTCTTCTTGTTGAGTCGGTTTCTGTTTACCTTTTGTTACTCTCTTTCTTGCTTTCTCAGATGCCTCAAAAGAACAAGAAATTTCACACACCACGACAATTTATGATCCTTCTTCTTATTCCTTCCAATTCTGTAACAAAGCTTCTTCTGTCAAAACTCTAATTCACTTCCACTTTTCCTTTACCCTTCTCTTTGTAAAAGAAACAGTGGAAGTGAATGTCAAAATCAACAACTCAAAAACAAGTTTAAAATATCAAATTGTTTAATACCAAAGAATCACCTCAAAATAGAATCAAAGTTAGAATCGTGTGATGGAGAATAATAATAATAACATAAAAGTGTTTTTTTTTATATTATTTTATTAAAGATAATAAATTATCATCTATTGATATTGTATTTAATATATTGTTATTATTTATTACTATGACTGTTTTTTTTTATTATTACTGCTATTCATTTGTTGTTAACATGGAAAAATCATATTGAATGTACGTGTTTTGTAGAAGACAAATTTATACAAACTTTAATTGTTTTTAGAAATCATAATTTTTTGGTATGAGACAATTAAATTTCTCTAGTGACAAAACAAACATAAATAAACAAAAATGAAAAGACACATACTCATTAGTTGACTTTAATTATATGTAAGAGATGTTACTGACAAAAGGAAAACTGTTTCTTTACACCACCTAAAATAATTAATATATAATTCACACCTCTTTATAATAATATAATAATATTTTTAATTAAAAAATAAAATGAAAATGATTAAAAAATTAATTTATTATTATGTAAGGTATATAATTTTACTGTGTTGATGGTGTTAATATATCATCCTAACAAAAAGCTTAAAATTAAAAAAATTATTATTTTGAAATGAAGAAGTAATATTGTTATTATTATTATTATTACAATTAATAGATTTCGAATGAAAATATATAGATCATCTTCTCTTTTTATGCTAATTTTTTTTCCTATTTTTTTAGTCTTTATTATTCATTAACACTTATTATCCATTAACACTGTTATCTCGTATATCTAACACTCATAACTCCCAACATCCTTAATTCTAACAATGAGATCTACCATTATCCCCTAGTTACGAGATTGATCATTGATCCCACAGTGACTAAATAATTATTTTTAAAATTATTATTTATTATATTTATGTTTATTATTATTATAATATTAAATTATATTATGAAAGGGATAAGTCATAATCATATTTTATATATATATATATATATATATGAGTTTTGAGATGTAAATAATTTAAGGGAATGAGTGTCATTTTATTTTTACTGTGAAAATAAATAATTATGGGCTTAAATAATTTCATACACAGATTTAAGATTAAACTATAAACCAATGCTTATGAAATAATATTCTCTTAACAATATCAGGCTGTGTTGGTAGGTACATGAGATCTCTACCAATCATGCACAAATATTATCAAATATGTTTAAATATAAATGCAATTTTTAAAACTGAACTAAGAATCACATGTGTGAGAAAAACAAATCCAGCATGGCTAAATATATACAAATTTTAGCATTCTTATATATCTATATACAAATCTTAAAATTGAAGATAAACTTTCTACTTGGTAAAGAATAAATTAATTTTAATTAAGGCGTGTTATGATATGATTAATTTCTTGAATCACGAGAAATACCTTATAATATACAGAAAATGGAAATATAATATGTTTGAAATAAATAAATAAAAAGGTAATATAAGAAATAAAGAAAAAGAAGTTATATTTTTTAATATTTATATCAGAAAGAATTTTTGTGGTGGTGTGTGAAGTTTCGTAGGTGAAAGAAAGGTGCACATTTTTTACGAGGAAGCAAGCGAAGCAGTAGCAAGAAACACGACGTACACGTGTCGATGACAAATTAAAAATGACAAAACGAACCTCAGGTACAAGAGAAACGACGACGTTGGGTGGGTCGGTGCAGTGTGTTTGTAACGTAACAGAAATACCTATCACCATCGAGTGGGTCCCACGAATCGATTGCACTCCAGAACCGGTCTTTACTCTCGCCGACAAAACCAGCCCATCTTCCATTCACAAAACAATGTTTCTTAAACTTTCTCATTTTATTTTTTTACTGTTATTAAAATAAACTTAAATATTGTTAATTAATTTACAAAAATTTATGAAAAATATTATAGTAGTAGTTGGAGAATCGAAAAAGAAACAAATATTTTATAATATATGATATTGAACTAGTTGGAACCAAGAGAACTATTACCTTTTTTTCTCGATTGGTCGGTCGACTTTTTTCTCCTACTTTTCAAATGTATTCTTTTTACATATCTCACCTCTCTACTCCTCGTCTCTGTGATCTCTGGATTTGAATGTTACCTGCAAAAAAAATACTTTGTCGCTCAAGTAAGACTTCAACACTCAGTATACGCTGCAATTAGTATTAGATGATGACGTACCTGATTTTTTGAATCTGCGTTTATTTATATAATTATCATGGGTCCTTTATTAATGAACCTAATTAAAGGTTTAATCGAAACCCTAAATCCTAAACTCCAAATAAAACTTCGACACTCGGTATACGGTGCAATTAGTATTAGATGATGACATACTTGGTTTGTTGAATTTGCGTTTATTTATATAATTATCGTGGGTCATTTGTTAGTGAGCCTGATTAAAGATTTAATCTATGATTAAGAATGTACTACTTAATGTTTGGTCTTTGATTAGAATTGTAAATCTTCTGCTTAGTGTAATGGTCTCAATTGATTTTTTTTTTACAGTTGTTGGACTTCGAATCTGTTGTAACATCCAATCAATATAATATATAAATAAACACAAATTTTATAAGATTAAATTAATTTAAAATTTATTTTCTTAATAGTTGTTATTACTTACACATAAGAGAACATGAATTAGAGAAATGGATTGAAGAGCTACTCATAAATAACTCAGAGATGAAAGTGATGTGGGTGGAGGGCAAAAAAGTTTTGTGCAGTGCTCATGTGGACCAAATAAGAGCATGGAATACATGTTAGAATTCATCTCAATAGAATAATTCTATAATGTTTTTGTGGAGAGGATAAAATATTCTCTATGGAAAAAAAAATAAACTCGTAAAACAAATAACAATTTTAAGCCAAATTGCTATAATTTCATGCAAAGAATAAAAAAAATACTAAAATACATCTAGATAGCAATAAGTGGTACATGATTCAGTCATTTAAAGTAAGGTATGAAGTTTAAATCTAGTGAAAAAAAAAAGATTGAAACTAATTATTAGTGGTCAATTAGGTTCTTAATGAAGCTTCGTTATTGACAAAGAAATAAAAAGTTGTCATAATTAAGGAAATAAAACATATATTTACATAGATGAAAAAGGTTCACCCAGATAAAACAAATAAAACAAATAAACAAATAAACAAGGATCAAAGAAATGATCATGTATTTGTTTTTCACACTAATTAATAAACACACAATGTTGATATTTTTATTAAATTTATTTTTTATTGATAAAAAAAACTAATAATCAAAATATAATCTTATTCCTAAAGCCTCTTTGACTATTTGCATTTTGAGTAGCTTTATGTAAAACCATAATGCAAGGAGTATGAAATTGTGACATAATCAATTTGAAATACTATAATAAAAACCCTAATTTTGAAGTTTAAGTCAAGGAAAACAAAATGATTTTTTCTAATTCTACACTGTAAACAATTAGCTACAAACAAAATTCTTAACAATGTTAACACCAATTTAACAAAAATGACATAGTTGAGTCACTTTTATAATATAAGGAGTTCCATTGACTTTTTGAAGAGACACTATGACCAAATATAACATTTTTAATATAATTGCAGAATAAAAAAGTATAACTAAACCATAATATTATATAAAAAATGTTTTCTCATTTCTTTTGATAAAATAATCTTTTGTTTACTTATTTATTTATTGTTGGGTATTAGTAAAAACTTTCACTTTACACTTTAATAAATTAATATTTTTTTAAAATTTTAAAATATCATTATATTATTATAAATAATGTTAGATATATTTTTTTTTTATTATGGTGTCAAGAAAACTTTTCTCTTTATTATTTTCCGTTCTGCATCAGAGAGGGTTGACAACATTCATCTTAGAACTTGGGAAATTGAAAATTAAAACTTTACATAGTTGAAAAGCAGTTTAAAGATTTGAATGAAAGTCATTCACAACTACTTTACAATTTAAAATATTTATTTGAACACGTCAAATTACTACATATTTAAATTAGGGCACGATTGTCTAACTAATGGGTCGGTCACTATATATATATATATATATATATATATATATATATATATATATATCACCCTTTAATAATATTTTTTAAGAAAAACTCTTTATAAATTAAAATATTTATATATATTTTTTAGAGAAATTAAATATAAATATTTAAAATCTATACCATGCTCTGTCAGACTCTTAAAAACAAAAATTTATTATAAGTGGGTAGGGATAATAATAACAAGATGAGGTGTAGTGATAACGATATATCAATATTGTAAATGGCTGTTAAATATATATATATATATATATATATATATATATATATATATATATATTACACGTGGTTGTTAAAAAAAAAGGAAGCATTCTATGTCATTCCTTTTTTAAACAAAAACAAAACAGTGAACGATTATTCCAATTTGACTATATATGTGATAAACAAACATTGTAAGTTACAAAATTTTGATAGGTCATAAAGTTATCGAAAGAACCTAAGATATACTCTTGAAATACTCAGCACCAAACATATGTTTTTAAATATATCTAAAAATAAATTATTTTGATCATAATATTTCTGTAAGTTATATTCATAAAAAATATAAAATCATAATTTGATGCAAACATCCTTCTCACTTTTCTTTGACTCTTTCTTCCTACGTACCTTCTCCTTCTCCCGAGACCCGAACTAAATGTGAAAATACTATTTTATCATTTTTTGTGTCACTTACATACATAATCTGGAAGATGTTTTTGGATTTGAAAGTGTTTTTTAGATTTATAAAATTTGGAACTCTTTTTTGGATTTTGAAATAAGCCTATGGATTATGTAACCCGAAGGCTAATCACACATGAAAAAAAAGGCTTCCAGATTACATATTCCGGAAGCTAATCGCAAAAGGTTTCTGAATTACATAATCCGAAATTTAATTATGGATCTAGAAAAAGACTTATGGATTATATAATCCAGAATATTAAAAAAATGTATTTTTTGAATACAAGAACTTATGGGGTTGACACAAGAAGGTATAGAGGTGCAGGAAGAAACAACCATTTTCTTTGGGTGGATAGATATATGGACTTTGAATGAGGAGAACTCCACTAAGTTGTGGGCTAATATATTGGATTGGACTCTAGTTGTTTTATATTGGGCTTTGGTAGTAACAAAGCATAAGCAATTTCTTCCTCCACCTCCATAAATCTTTAACTTCCAAACATATCCTTCTACAAAAAGTGTAGGATTTGTTTTTTCTCATTTCCAAATTGTATAATTTATTATATATTCTAAATTCTAAAATTTTTAATACAAAATTGTATTCCAAAATTTAGAATGTATTTTTTGGGTTTGAAAATATATCCCAAACTCTAACGAATTCTAGAGTTTGGAATGTATCTTTTAACTCAAAAAATACATTCCGAACTCTAGAAGTTGGTTTGTATTTCAAATTTTATAATTTAAAATTTATTTTTGAATTCAAAAAATACATTTCAATCTCTAAAATTTAGAATATAAAAATTATAAAAATAAAATTGTTATTTTGTTTTCTATATGGAGGTGCAGGAAGAAATTTTCTAAACAATATAGGGCTGGTTGAGGCTTGGTAGTTGGTTTGAGTGTTAGGTTTGATGAATTCAATTATAACTTCCACAAACATCTTTTGCATAGTTTGTCTAACAAATTAAAGTAAAAATACCAATTTGTCACTTCTACATGAGCATTAAAAAATAACAATGTTTTTAAACTTTGTTATCGATGTTGATTAATTGATGCATGACATGAATATTATTATTATTGTTAATTATAATATTACTATTCATATTTTTTTATTAACCATAACAATAATAATAATAAATTTAATAATATTAATAAAATTATTGGAAGGGAATAAATATAAATTTATTGGACCGTCTACCACACACAAATGCTAGACGATAACAGAAGAAATCGCAAATATCGGACAAAAAATAAACCAAAAAATAAACAAAAATCATACAAAGAAAGTTATGTGGTTCAAACATCAACATAAATTCATTAACAAAGTACATTATATTACAACACAAACTCTAAGTTTTAAGTTAAATTGTCAAAGATTGTATAACTAACTTCTGAAAGGACTTTTGCTAAAATTGTACAAAGTTATATGCATTTGAATTGAGTTAGGAGTAAAAATGACATTAAAAGTCAAACTCATGTACCAGATGATTTGTTCATAAACTCTGATAAAGATAAACGGTCTTATACTATCAAACACTCTAATTCTCATACAATCTATATCTTTAAACACTTTATAAACCTTTTGAAAATAGATTTTTTCTAAACCAAATCTTCACACGAATTATAAATCTAAATAAGAGAAAAAACAATCTAAAAAAGATAAAAGAGAATAGTGAAAGAGAGATAATCACTTGAACTTCATTAAAGTCAAGTAGACAAACCGTACTATAATCTTTGCACGAAATGGAATGGAACTACTGTTTCAGTGGCATATTGTGATTACTTTTTTGATTGGTTTTGACTTTTTTTTGGTGGGATGAGTTTGTTCTGTGTATAATATTCCTTTTCTGCATAAAGCAACTCTTTAATCTACACTTTATAAATTCGTGGAAAGCTAGCATTTGTGCATAAACCAATTGAATCACCAAATTGCAAATTATTGGTAATTATACAGTCAAATAATACACCTTTTTTCAGCTATTCATTGTCAACTGCAGATAAGAATAACTCATGCAGAAGATATCATATTGCCACTTTGGTAACATCATGTTAGAAGCAAACAACCACAATCTTTGCATTGGTGGAATTGGGCTGAACTTTTATTCTTAAAAGTAAATTCTTAGCCATTCATAATTATTATTCGTGGCGAATCAGAACCATAAACAGTGAAATTACTGGTTTATTTTCATGAACACTCTCTCTATATAGGATCTACATTGAATTCCCTTATTCAACAATAAAAACAATATTTAGATGCAACAATAATTATAAACAATGTTATCACTTTCTTGTTTTTTTTTTATCGGTAAATAAAAAAAATAATCACTTTAAAGGTGATTCAACCCTTAATCATGATATAACACGACAATATTCACCGCACTCCTTTCAACCTAAACCTTACAATACTAAAAAACAAACAACCTAACCTGATAAAGAAATCTTACAAAGTCTCGCTTAATCGAAAACTTACAAATCAGAGAATCAAAACACCACTCAAATTAAATAAAACGAGTAGAAACAGATTTAGTTGTTATCTAAAACCAAACTTTTAATTAGATCAAGATAAACATTTTTAAATAATCAATCACTCTATCTTCTGTACTTTCAAATTTCACTAAAAATTAGACTCAAAACACTACTCCAATCAACACTTTCTTGCCTTACAACTCTCTCACTCAAGAATGAGAACTCATACCCACTAGATTCCTCAAACTCAATGAGAAGCGAGAGTAATTACACAGTACAATACTAATATGCAACTTGTATAATAACTAATAGTACTGTATATCATTTTTTTCAATATTTAAAATTAGTTTAAATTGAAGAAAACTTTAAAATTTTGGAGATTATAGAATAATAATATAAATAGTTAAAACGATAATGTTTATAGCAAAAAGTTTACATTTTAAACTTGAGGAAACCAGATTCGTTTTTTTAAAACGTGGTGTCTTAAAGAATGATAGGAATCAATATAAATTAGAGCATCCTGCAGTATTTGGCTCTTGGCTTCCTTGGAAGTTGAAACGTAGCCAAGATGCTCCAATATTTGATCCTACAACAGGAAAATAAATTGACATCTGTTGACAATCCACTACAGAATCAATAAAAAACTAACTTGTTTGTATATTAAAGAAAGGGAGTTACTCTTTATCTTTAGATTAAAAGAATTAGGATAAGAAGTCTACTACCTCCAAGTTACTTTTTTTTTTTCTTACTCTAACTGATTTCTTAATTATTTGGTTTGTATGAGGTTGGTTAAGTGATGTATTTTAGTCGGGTAATACTAAAGTTGATTTTGTGAGGGTTGACATGATCTGTATAAGGGTTTGATCATTCCTAAAGTGATTCATATTTAATTTATTATTTATTAGTGATAAAAAAAATACAGTTTACTCCGTCCTTCCGGTTTACTTAAATCCAAATAAGACTATAAAATGTCATTTAGTCAATATTAAGTCAGTTTATCTGCAAAATAAAACACGAGTAAAACATAATTGCATCCTTTTTGAGTTCTATGAGCGAGCTTATAACAACGAGTATCCAACCAAAAGATATAAATAACAGAGACAACAAACAACAAACATCACACGTAATTTTTCAACTCTCACACCTGATTCTACTCAGACTAACTTGAACGTCAAAGTATCTTTGCAGGTTCCTCCAATCATTCGGTAGAAGTGGAAAGATTGAAAGGCGAAAAGACGGCTGAACCCTAAAGATCAAAAGCAGAAGATAAAAAAGTCACTATAGGAGGAATATGGAATTGGAAGAACAAAAAGTAAATATTTGAAATAACTTAATATGGGTTTGAAAATCCCTTTTGCATGTAGTGATACTGGTTTGTTATTTTGTCTTCAATTATGTGGATGCATGGCTTGTCACTGTGTTCTATCTACCAAATGTTCCATTGTTAAATCATTGCATGAAACGGATCATCTGTAAAGTTAATTGGTGGCATTCTGTAATTATCATCAATCAGTTTTGACTTGTGTGTGTTAGTATAATATTCCTTTTATCTTTAAAGTCATTCTTTAATATATTCTCCACGAGTTGTGAACACTAAATCAGACTAGCTTCTACACAAACCAAATCAAATAATCAACATGCAGATGAATTTTGATTTAAAGGATCAGGTATATTTGATTCTACAACTACTGCATGGAGATAAGAACAAATCATGAAAATGATGGTATATTTCCCTTTTGGTAACATTCTATTATATTAGAAGTAAACAAGCACTGTATATCTCCACCTTAGTGGAATTTAGTTGAGCTGTCATCTTAAACTATGAAGGTTCTTGAGAAATTAAAGTCCACTATTCTCTATCTAAAAAGTAACCATATCTTAAATTTGGCGAATCAAACCAGAGCAAAGAGAGTAAGAGAATTTTCTTTGGGATGCATTTTCATCATGTGTCTTTATCTATAAATATGGACTACACAGGTAGTCATTGTGATTAAGGTATATGGTGTGTGTTGACTGAGAAATAAATTAAGCAGTTTCTTAGGTCTATGCATGCAGCTTTCAATTCAGAATGATTTTTGTTGACCTCAAAGGCTTCCACTACTGCATCTTTCTGTCGGTTTAATATCCTGAAACAAGTAGTAGTGGAGGCTTGAAAGGTCATCAAAGGCATCTGCTCATGTTTTATTGTGCTCACAAACATCCACAATAGCCAAATTTTTATAATGTTTTGTTGCAGATTTATTGTAGTTCCTGTACAACTTCATTATTGCAGATAAATATAAGCTCCACAGTGAGTTCCAGTTCTTAAAATTACACTTTTTTTTTCGAACTGGGGTTGGAAACAATTTGAACTACTTATCGGTTGGTCTGCACCTCACTCCCTCTTCTCGACTGAACTCTCACACTCACTCTTCCACTCTTCCTCCTCGCTAGCTCCGGACACGGATGATACCTTCAAAAGGTACTCCAACGCTCAAGTCAGACTTCAGTACTCGACACTTAGTATTTAGGATATAATGATTGCGTACCTGATAATTTAAGATCTGTGGTAATTTATATAATTATTGTGGGTCCGCTGTAGTTAATGGATCTAATAAAAAGAGATTAACAAAAGTTGTTTATCACTAATCAATTTGGTTATTGGTTATGTCGGTCGGTCTAGACCGGATACCAAGTCAAGGTCTCGGTCGTGTTGACCTTACCATTACAATTATCAGTTTTGAAGTATGTTGCTTTTTTATACTTGGAGTAGAAGACAACAATACAACATTCTAAAATCTCAAGCTTTTATATAAAAGTGAGGTACTAATCCTCATTAGATATGGTAATATCACACGCTCATATTGAGATTGATACCTTAAATCTGTATTATGCATAAAAGTGATTTCAAAATAACATTCATAGCACAAAAGAAAGAGTAGAAAAACATGCTTGTTTGGAAGAGTGTTTTCTCTCGTGAAATGCAGGGCAGGGAAAATTTTACTGGATTGTGACATCAAACCAAGGCAGTTCTGCACAGTAAGGAAGCACATTCAATCTGATGTTGTAAGAGGATAACAAAAACAAAGAATAGGGATGAAAAGCAAAGATGGGAGGAGAGATTTGATAAAAGTTAAAAGCATAATTAAAAAAATAAAGGTTATCATAAAGTTTAAAAACAACAGATAAAAAAAAATTTAAAATGATGTCTGAGTAATCCTTAAGTTTGTAACCCTATGGTTAATTACATTTTACAATCCCGATCTACGTCGGTCCTCTTTTTCAGTTGGTGTTGGAACCTTTGAATTGTATGCGTTTGGTTGCCTGATGTATTTTGGGTTGTTAGTATGGACAATGTATTTGTTTATTGGTTTGGTGGTTACTGACAGATGTTGGACTTTGTATGTATAAGGGTTGATCCACCCCTAAAGTGACTCACATTTATATATTCTTGTTATTACTGATAAAAAAAAATTACACTGTACAATATTAATATGCAAAACTTGTATAATAACTAATCGTACTGTATATCATTTTCTTCAATATTTAAAATTAGTTTATATTGATAGACGTTATTGTCAAATTAAAATGATTCCATTCAACGTAAACCATCTAACCAATGTTATATTGTTTAACACTAGAGAGATGATATTATAATTGTACCTAGATGATCTGATGTAATTTTCAACGAATCCAATAGTGAAATCACTGAATGAGTGTTCAAAATCTATCTACAAACAAGAAAAGTTAATAATAACAATAAAGATCCAAGGAAATTTGAGATGGTTGTGCACAAAAATATAGAAGAGATTATAAAACAGTAGAAGAAAGCAGGTTGATTCACAGTTGAATTGTTCATCAGTTGATAAATATATCATTCATCCAATTATCTAAACAATTGAATTGACCAAACATTTATAGCCAAAAAGACAATCGAATCTTATCAATGAAACATGCGTTCACTAATTTATTCAGTACCTTCCTTGTCTTCATGTGTCTACTCATAAAATTTTAAATATTTTATCTTTTAAGACATAAGTTCAATAAATTTTTCAGAAAATTAAATAAGAGCTTAATTATAGACAAAATTGAATTATTATAACATATGTTCAAAAAACAATTCACAAAGCAAAGCACAAAACTTTAATTATTGAAATTACAAGATAATCAACTAAAAGTTTATTTAATTTTTTTATCAGAAATGTAAATGATTGAGGCTGCTCATTTTGTCTTTTGTAAAGGTTTGAACATTCGTTTTATATCCATTTTATTTAATTTATATTTTGTTGATTAAAAAAAACTTATAAAAAAAAATACCATTTTCATCTCATATACAATTCTTAAAGAAAACTATGGATAAACTCTCATAAAGAACATTGTTGAAACCTCATAAACATCATAACCGGACCTCTAGTCAAATTGATTTATGTGCAACTTCCATAGATGATGTCGTTAATGTCCTCTAAATTATCAAATAATTTATTATTTTATCAAAATAGTGTTTACAAATCATGGATGGAGTTTGAAAAGAATTAATTATACTTAGAAAATAGTGATACAAGTGTCGTGTATACAGATAAAATAACCATTTAACCTGATATTTATAAATTTATAATGTAATAAATAACAATAGCTAAGATTATACTTGAAAACATAAAACCATTTTTTTATAATTAAACCTATAAAAAAGGTAGAAGTAATTTTTACCTATCAAGTGTTGTTGGTAAGAGAAATTATGATTAGTTTAAATATATCATTTTAGATTGATGAAGATGAGAAGTGATGGAAACAATTAATCCTGGTGGTGCACAAGATAATTGGGAAGTTGTGGACACAATTATCTCTGATATAGTTTATAGATTCCATCTTTTCTAGATTCTTTGTTCCCAACCTTGTCAACATGCTAGAACTTAATTCCACGAATCAAACAATCATGCACATGAAGAACCTCACAATATTCAGTATATATGTGTACAATTTTTTCCTTCTTTTTGGGTTTAACAAAGAACCTTATCTGGAAAATTGGAAATTCTTTTATGGTAGTGTTAGACATGGGATTGGATCCATATTATTATTCTGTTGGTTTTTTAAAATTATCATGAGGCAAAGGGAGAAAGTGTGAGTGGCTATATAAGGGCACTAAACCCTATAAGTTTTCATCAACGAAGTGTATTGTGGAGAAAGTGTCTTTGGAAACCCTCGAAGGCTTCCGCTACTCTTTCTTTCAAATCGATTCAAATTGAAGAAAGATGGAGTAGCGGTCGTCTGACAGGGGATCTCAAGCCTCTATTCTTTCTATTCATTTCCACACAACAAACCTTTCTATGCTTTCTTCATATTTTCCATGCATGCATCTCCTCCCTCTATTCAAAAACTCAACTCATTACAGTATCCCGACCCGTATATTTATGGATGCTTCGATAATAGGTAGTCTAATAAGGTCAATAAATTTATTGGCAGACTCTAAATGACTCTGATACGTAGTATGAAATAGACTTTAAAGTTGAACTTCATTTTACAAATTCATCTACTTATATATTATGAAATGGGTTTAAGGTTTAGGGTTTATGTGTGCTCATAAAAAAAACTATGAAATGTGTTTAATGTTCTTATTTGTAGTCAATGTAGGATCTCCAACCATTACTGATATCTGTTGATATTATACTCTACCATAAATTAACTTCTTTGAGACACTGACTTCTTTTGGTTCCATGAAAGTAGTGATTGTGTGCTCGTCATTCCTATTATGATTGGTGTCTTGAGTCTCTGGTTTCTATGAAGTCTGTCAAAAACTATTAGGAAGTAGTTGATGAGTAGAGGGAGAGACTTTTATGGTTTGATTGTAATTGTTTATCTTATTATTGTCGATATATGTTGGAGAGAATGAGTCTTTCGATCGGGATCGGATTTTATAAGAATTGAGGTATTCTTGAAATATTTCTTATTTATTATTTTTTTTTTACAGATAAAAGAAAAGTGTGTGGTGACCATCTGATTCACCTTGACAAGAGAGATAATGGCAATGGCAACACAACAGGTCATCGTCCACACCTGCATTTGGTTGATAACACATTGAAGTTGTGCGATCTGTGTGCATGGAACTCACCAAACCTTTCTCCTGCCATCTTTTCTCTTTACAATTATTGTTTCTTCATTTTGTTTCTGTGAAGACTAGTTAGGTTATCATATTCACTGTAATATCGGTTTTTCTTCTTCTCTATTTGGATACATGATATCTTTAAAATATACAATAAACTCTTCTTTACTATCTTAAGTATAATCTTCATAATTTAAACAATCACTAAAATTAACATCTCTATTAAACATAGGTATATAAACTTAATGCATATAATTTATAACCAAAATCAACATACCACCATAAATACATGACTTAAAGAATTAAATTCCATATATAATCCATCCATTCAATCAAATATATCATATATAACCTATATTTATACATATAAACATCATATTTTTTGGCTCTCTCTATATATATAAACATCATATACATCGACATTCAAATAATTTACAATTTATATAACAGAAAAGAGAATTCATTCGCTAAAAGTGAATTTAATTAAAAAAATTATCATAATTATTTTTAGGTTTGGAATAAATCTTAACTCCATAGTTGATTTTCACTTACCGAAAATCAATTATGTACATCTATTAGTTTTGCAAAATTCTCTAGACTTTGCTCCAAAATAAAAACTCAACCCTTCCATATTTATTAACAGGTTTAGAAGGTATAAAAGAACATATATTACACAAATAACATACAATATCTAATATAATCTAATTTGACCATTCTAATAAAATATTCAAGAACAAATTTCAAAAGTAATATATTCCCTTATTTCAAATTCACCTTGATTTGATACAATTAAATCTAATTTTTCTATCAAAATTAAACCTCGAAATTGAATTTTACTCTACTCCTACATATAAATATATCAATTTATTCTCCAAAGGACAATATAATGTTCAAATTTCTGTTTTGAACCTAACATTTACATACCAACTCACCTATATTTATAAATTCTTAATTTAATTAAATCTTGAGTTCAACCTAAATTTATAAGATATTATATTTTATTAATTATTCACTTCATAAAAAGATTCAAGTGAATCACATTATAAAGACAAATTTCCTTATATGAAAGTTCCTTTTAATTGCTTCAAGCAATGGCTAAAAAAGA
Source organism: Phaseolus vulgaris (assembly GCF_051622355.1). Classification (NCBI taxonomy): domain Eukaryota; kingdom Viridiplantae; phylum Streptophyta; class Magnoliopsida; order Fabales; family Fabaceae; genus Phaseolus; species Phaseolus vulgaris. Next base: position 740,450 of record NC_143505.1, read on the forward strand.
TTAAGAATTCTTTATAATTCTAGCAATCTAATTCAATGTAACCAAACAATGTAAATTTATTCGAGGAAATAACTTTTTCAGATTAACTAATCTCAAACATTAGTAGGACTAAGAGATTTTTATAACAAAAATATTCTTATACAAGAATAAAATATGATGGAGGGAAAATTATCTTTGATATGTTAGCTACTGCATTATAGAATCTAATTTTAAAAGAGACAAGAATTGAAGTAAAAAAGATAAAAAGGTTGAGAGAGAAAACGTTAAAAAGAAGAAAGAAGAATCAACAAGAAAAAAATAAAAAGGAAAATAAAAGAAAAAGAAAGAGCAAGTGGGCTTGGCCCAAAGATTTTACACAATTGGTCCTTCATAGGTCGCCTAGGATTCTAGGAGTCATACTTTCAACAAGATACTTAGTGGAGTTATTTATTGTTCATATATTATAATATTTAATAACCAAATACTAACTTATATTAAGAAATACACTTTTAAAATTTATTTATAATTTGTTATCTTTCAAAGACCAACTTGTCACCAATATCTCTCTTAACTCATTTTTAATTTTATTTTATAACTCAAACATACTTTATAATTCAAATAGAATTAAAATTGATTTATAATTTTAATATCTATAATTTTAATTTGATGGGTTGAATGAAGTGTTTCATCAACACCGCTTTAAATTCACTTATACTTTTTTATAACTCAAATATTAGTTATGACTATTATATAATTTTTATTAAAATACAAATTAAAATTGAATTATAAATTATGAAATAGTTTCTATATTTTTTTTAAGTTTATCATATTAAAAAACGAACTTTGAGTTTAACTCAATCTTATCACATCGTGACTTATAAGATGAGATTTGCATCCATTTATATACTACACAATGTTTTTATTTTTAATCGATGTAGAATCTCATCATTCTTATGTCGAGACTATCAATTTATGTGTGAGACTATATAATGGATAATTTGACAACAAATGACGTGATAAGTCCAACAAACTCTCGTTATTATGATAGATTCTAAATAACTCTGATACATGTTAAGAAGTAAACTTTAAACCTAACTCAATATTATAAAATCAACTTATAAATTAAGGCTTTCAGACGTATCCTGTGAAATGTTATCTAGTCAATATAAGATCTTCAATATATTATAACATTTCACCAGAAAAAAATTCAAACATGTGAAAAAGATTATATGCTAATTTGTGACAACCCCTTTCAAGATTGTCATTCCCATTATGTGTTATAGGCATATATAGTGTGGTTGAATAGGAGTGGACTTGCATGGTGATATAAACCAGAATAGCAGTGGACTTTGCATGGTGATAAGAATTGAAAACAAAATAGTGGAGAACATGGAATCTAAAAACGTGTGGCCAAACAGCTAGAATTGGATTTGAGGAATAGATGTTGTGTTGTTGGAGAAGGAATTGGAGTGTTATATATAGGAAATCAAACTCTGGTTTCTCATCACAACCTCATATATCTAATCGAAGTTTCCAAGTTCGTTCAAAGGCTTCCAATACTGCAACCAGTATCGGTAGTCTTTGTCCAAACTTCAGAACTTTGGAATGCATTTCACTCTTTTTTTTTCTTTCTCTTCAATCGTAATGTAAAACATACATTTGATTTCTGCAGCACACTGTGAATTGGAGCCTATAGGACTGCTTCTTTCTAAGTGTAACATGGTAAAACCAATATTAATTCAAACTTCGTATGATGAACTTCACTTTCTTATGTGAAGCTCATCCACTACTATTTCACTCTCTTTTTTGGATATTTTTTCTACATCTTTCTTTCTAAATTATACTTTTCCATTCTTTTCTTCCCAAAAACAACTTTATTTTCCTTCTTCTTTTCTCTTTTTCATCTTATCACACGTCCACTATTCTCTTTTTTATCTTATCACACCTGTTAGATATCTCGTATCGACTAAAGATTAAAGCATTTTATAATATATAAGTGCGTATAAACCTCACCTTATAAACTGATTTTATGAGATTGAGTCAAGTTTAAGGTTTATTTCTTAATAGGTTTAAATTTGAACTGATATGGTTGTTGAAGTTTCATGCATTTCACAGAAACAGATCTTAAGTTTTAGATTTTTATTTTCATTAACTACTTATACCATCTATGGTAACTCTTAATTCCTGTTCCTGATTCTTTCTATTCTTCTTTCCTTAATTATTTCCATAGAAGGTTTGAATTCTCTTTTGTAATATTTAATGAAATTATTTATCAATTAAAACTGCTGATAAAAAAATGTATATGTTAAAACGGGATTGTTAAATGAAACAAATATACCGTTCATTATTTTTTTTCAAAATATTTATGACAAATTTCAAATGAAAGTTCTGCTAGTCACCAATTATTTTAAAAAAGACACTTTTGTAAGATATCTGAAATATATTAAAGATAAAGTAAATTTGTGGTATATAATGGAGGGAAACTTTATTTTCGAAATCAATTTTTTAAGAATTAATTAAATATAAATTTAGTTTTTAACATGATATCATAATTCATTATAACAAGTTTTATTCAACTTATTATATCATATGTTATTAGATTGATATTAAACTACTCATAAATATCTTTTATAATCTATTATATACTCCTCTTTTTATACAGTATTTTGTATTCGACTGAGAGTAAAGTTGATTATTTGAAAGAACAATAATCTGGAATTCAAGTTTTATTAATGATGAGACAATGGATTCTGATGTAGATGGCTTAGTATACACATGTAACATTATTATTTGCATCATTTTTGTGTCTACATTGAATTTGCAAACACGTGGTCTCTAAATTACTCAAAAGCAATGTAACTTTTTTACCCATAAGTAATCCAAAAGATACTCTGATTTTGCAAATCTTCAAATCTCTTCAACCCTATTCATTAAAAAATTCCATCTAGGTAATCTAGTTTTATATGATTAAAAATACCACCACGTACCTAATATTCCTTATTAACATTTATGTTTTGTCTCATTACTATAACGAAGAAAGAGTATGTTACTATTGTGAAATTATTATATATATATTCCATGGTGTGTGTGTTGTTGAGCAATAAAAATCTATACATCTTTAAAATATTATTTTCTGGCACTTGAAAATGATGAATAACGCATTCATGGTGAGAACGATTAGAGAATTATCCATGCACGTACTTGTATCACGTATTTGTATACACGCCTCGAGATATATAGCGTAATTGAAATCATGATTTTGGATTAACGAAAATGAAAAGGGGTATTGTTTGAATATTTGAGCTTGTTTCTATACTCGATAAGTTGTTTGAAATCTATTAAAAAGAAATATGGTGGTTTTTAAAACCTAATTACTTATAATGGTATAAAGAAGTAGTTTTGTGATGATTTAGTTTTGTTTTGTTTGAACATGGTAATTTGGTTGGAAAGGTGTTTGGTTTAATGTGTGAAGGTGAAAAATAAATGATTAGAATGAAATTGGCTACACAAGTGATGGAAAACAAAAAGAAAGACAAGAAGGAAGGAACACAATTGGGTAATATTTAAAATTGTTTCTGCTAGTTTTACTTACTCTGTGCCACTACAAGAAAATCATGAAATAGAAACCAATTTTTAGAGACCAAAATAATTAGTTACAATAGGAACTAAATTAGAGACCATTTTAGAAACTAAAAAAAAAAATTTTCTAAATTAGTTTCTATTATTTTCTATTATTGTTAAATAGTTTCTAAATTTTAACTACCAATTATTTAGTTTCTAAATTTGGTAGTGTGCATTGATCATGTGGCTTGTATGTTTTCAATTAAGTGAGCTTTTATAAGAGGTACTTTTTCGATAAAAAAAAAACAAGAAAGGGCACAACAACATAAATTGCAGAGGAAGTGGCGAAATAATGTTGTAATAATTCTATAAGGCAACGTTAAGACATAACGTACCATAATGTTATATGTTAACCTGAGTGTCGTAATGAAATTGTAATTCTCACACGCTAATATGTTTGATATTATCATTAGGAAAAGAAACTATGTGTTGAGGTAAGACTAGATGTAACAAGTGTAAGGTGTGAGTGTTTTTTTTTTATAAATGAAAAATGATTTGTAATATGGTTGAAAAGTACTTGTATACACAAAATCTGCAGTTTAGAGAATTTGACAAATGCATCATGGCTCTAACAATTAAAAAGAAATAGAAAACATTTAAAAATGACAACAAAGGTTATAGAGTGGTTAATTAATAACAATGAAAACTTAAATTTATTGCCATTAGTGCTTTCACATCCTTTCTTCATATAGTGTGTGTACGTACATATACTCTCTCTCTCTCTGTATATAAAAATGGTAATATTTTTAACAGTTTGAAAACATTATTCATGAATGGTTGTTATGGGAAGATGTTGATTTCAGAATGAGTTTAAATATTAATTATTGGACGCTATAGGGTAATGCATTTACTATTTAATGTTTTTTCACTCTCTTAAAGGACCGATGAAAAACTACAATTAATATTAATGGAAAATAGAATCAAGATAAGCAGCCAAACTATTATTTTCTTAACTGTGTGCTGGTTCCAACTGACTTTGGATTTATTCAAATTCATTTGTTAGCATGGAATCAAATCCTAGCTAACTTTTTTCCTTATTTTCTAGGTTTCTATTATTGATTTTAAATAAAACTAATAATCTTTCTATTAAAGTATAAGTGATTTTCACAAAAAGAATAATGTACCTATAATAGAATAAAATATAATTATTTAATTTTCAGATATTCTAGATATTATGTATAATCAGTTATAATATAATAGTTATTGGAGAGATCTGAAGATATAGGAATAAGTATATCTTTAAAGAAGGAGTGATTGATCATTATGAGATTTTTTCCTTGGTTCAACTAAAGGTTTGGTCTTGGTTAACTTCCAAGTGTGATTCTATTTTTTTATTTTATTTTTCTAATTGGTGTCTTGATCCGAGGATTTGCTTGTTTATTATCAAGAACAATTGTTAGTTTGAGTAGGTGGTTTCGTGGTATTTCTTATAGTAGTTTTTTAGTGAGTTTTGAGGTATTCCTTTTGTTTGGAGTTATATATAATGATTGAATCATCCCTAAAGTGATTCTTATTTATTTATTGTTTCTTGTCGATACAAAAAAAATCTGTTATGCTCTCTATCTCTTGATTCTTAAACCAATATGCGATAAACATGCTTTACATTAATTTCCTTTTCACTTTGATTCCTTTATAATTATACATATATACACCCTCCTTTTAATTTAATAATAACATAAAACAAGTGTATCAAAGATAAAAAAAGAATAAAAACTAATCCACATCAAAGGATTTAAAGGAATATGAAAAAGAGGGAGAAAATGTAGGTTCACTCTTCCACAAAAACAACCATAACATACATTACCTTAATTGATTTGAAGATGATTTTGAGAAATTCAAATTTTAAAAATCAATTACAACTATTATATTTTAAAGACGAATTTAAATTATAATTTAAATCGTTTTGACACAATATTTTTTCAAATAAGTATATATATGTGCTAATAGTAAGACTCCTACTTAATTAAATAGCTATAATTTTTATTTATTTATATTGATGCCATTTATTTTAAAATACATACCATAACCTTAATTTTATATATTTTTATATTTTGATATTTATACATAATGTACAAATTAACATATAATGTTAACAAATTAAAATTAAACTACTATTATCTCAAGCAATAATGCTTTAGTCGAGTTATATTTGAGTTTAAATAAGTATTTTTAGTGCAAAATGTAGTTGGATAGAGATTAACTTATCCTATAGTGCAAGCCAAAGTCCACTTTCATTTCATTCCCTACTAAAAGAAAATTATTTCTGTCAACTTTCAATAGATTCTTTCAGCTATTGTTTGGTATAGAGATTTTAAAGATTTGCTGATGTTATTTTTTTTATCCGTACATAAAAAATAAAAAAATATGTTTCAGGGATACATCAACCCTTCTATAAAACTTACTGCACAAAAACCTCACAATAAAATGAGATAATCCTAATAGGAGAGCTCTTGTAGTAGCAAAAAGAAAATTTTCAAGAGAAAAAACAGCAAGAACCTTCCATCATTAATACCAAAGACAATTTGCAAAATAGATAGACCCAGACCAATATTCTCATATAATCTTGTAGACTGTAAGCAACCCTTGAATTGATCCATTAGAAAAATATTACAAACATAAACATCTACAAGACATGATTTTTTTGGCATAAACCTAACACTTTACTCCTTCTCTATCAGTATCCTGCATTGCTATTTTTACCACTTTGTTGATACAGAGAATCGTGAACTAAGCCAACAAATAGAGAAAAAAACAAGTCCAATTCTATGGTGTCATAGCGTGGTACATTGCAACGAAAATAACCTTTACGATCTTGGTTCATTCCCATTGTTTGGCTTGCGAATGTTATTAATAGTACAACTAATTAATGTTTTGGGGGATCTCTTGTAAGATCTATGTGATATTTTGTGTCCTTATAGATTTTGTAAGATTTATTTTATTCATTCTTTATAGATAAAAAAATTCTTTTAATATTTTAAATTATTTGTGAGATTAAGTGTTTTGAAAAGATAGAAAGAGATATTTCCTTTAAGTATACAAAAACAAAGGTTTTTCACGTTGTTGCTTTTTGGTGCACTTGTTGATGATAATTCACCAAATAATTAATAAACATCTTAGAGAAAGTGATAGAAGAATATTAGAGTTTTAGGTAGCCAAATTGAGCCATTCATTTTAAGGGAGAAGATGTGAAATATTATGTTTCCACTTTTAGAAGAATTAAAGATAGTGCAAAGGCAAAAGGAATGTCTTTGAATGCATGCATGCATATTAATTTAAAGGGAAAAAGGTTACACTAATAATTTAGGCATTTGACATTCCAATTGAATAGGGGTCAACCAAATGTGAGTGAATTTTGGCATCTCACTTTTTTTAGGGTAATTTGGCTTTGGCTCTTCACACCAAGAATAAGCCACCTTTCTATGTTTAAGATTCTAAATTCTAAATATTAATATAATCAATGTTCAAGATACTTTGGAAGATATAGAACATAATTATTTATAGATGCAAAAATATGGAATATTGTGGATAATTTGTGGCACGTGTACTATTAGAATCACAATTATTTTTTATGTCTCAAACTTTTCTCCGTAAATTTATATTTAGGGTTTATAAGTGTTTGTGGTTTAAAATATGTTATAAAAACTTTACCAAATCGTATATTATTTCATTATTAACAAATAGAATGAATCACGTTGATGACTAATAAATAGAATGAAAACCTACGTATACTCATGATGACCAAGAATTTGTGAGCTTTCAGCTATACACGTCTTTTCTTCACAAAAAGAGTCTTATATTTTTTTTCTTTGTTTCTCTTAATAATGGTTTTTAACAAAACGATAATAGTGCATGACATTTGGGTTCATAATCTTTTTAATATACAACAATAGAGTTATCTTTGAATATTTTTATTTCAATCATCATAAAAATATAAAAATAGAATAATCTTTTAATGATTAAAATTAAATCTAATTCCACTAGAAGAAAAACATGAAATAGAAATCAATTTTAGAGACAAAAAATAATTAATTGATATAGTGACCAAATTAGATATAATTTTAGAAACTAAACAAAAAAAATTGATTTCTATAGTTTTATTATTGTTAAATAGTTTGTAAATTGATTTAACTACCAAATATTTAGATTCTAAATTTGGTAGCAAAAATCTTGGTAGCTAATTAGATACCAATTTAGAAACCATTTAACAATAATAGAAACTAATTTAGAAACAAAAATATTTGTAGTCTCTAAAATGGTCTCTAATATCACTATATCAACTAATTATTTTTTGTCTCTAAAAATTGATTTTTATTTCATGATTTTCTTGTAGTGTTCACGTATGAGATAGATGAATATTGGAAAATGGATCAGCAGGTTCATTTTGGTGTTAATAATATTTCATTCTAATAAAAGTGAGGCATATTTCTATTACTTAACCACCTTTACTTTTTTTTCAAGCTTTCATAATTGAAGTATAAAATAAAACAACTTGTTTTGAAAACCAGCACCAACACAGTTATAAAAATTCCTTTTAGACTATTATGCATAAAATTCTTATTCTTTTCCATCAGTAAAAAAAATAATCTTATCTAAAACAGTATATTGCAAGCCTGCACTGAGAATTAACATTTATAAGAAAATAAACATTAAAATAGTCTTACCCTTTTAAAGAAACCCCTTTAACACAGACTTGAAGTTAGAATTCAATATAGCAGTAATAAAAAAAGTTACAAAGAGAATATTAAGTCTTATTCTGAAACCATTGTCCATTTGAGAAGATTGTGCTGTTCACTGTTCATCATCTATAGCTATATATATGGGTTATTGTGGTTCATTAGGTAGCAATTGAGTGTTGAAGATGAGATGTTTTGAGAGGAGAAAGTCTTTAGCACCCTCAAAGGCTTCCACTACTCTATATTTCAGTCATCAAATATGGAGTATGGAGGAGTGGACTTTTGAGGCCTGCTGAAGCCTTTATCACTGTTGCACCTGCTATAATGCAAATTCAAATTCAAATCATCATAATCAAGCATTTGGTTCTCTCTGAATCATCAAACACAATCCATATGTGTTGCCCTCTAGTTGCATGCATGTACTTCAAAATATAGCAGGTTTTCTTTCTATTTTCCTTCTTTCTTTTTGGGTAAGATTTTTCATTCTATGATCTATTAGACTATAGAGAGTAATGTGAAAATTTCTATTTGAGGCATCCTACTCACTTTCTTTTCCTGCTTTTTCTTCCTGAGGGCTACTTGGCTTGTTTACACTCTCAGTCCTCATATCAGTGTCAAACTCTGAACTTTTTAACATATATTTTGGGGCATAATATATATATATATATATATATATATATATATAATATTCGAGTTCTTAAGAGTCACAAAAATAACTCTGATGGCTGACACACTGTGATCTTAATTTGAGCATATATAACATCAGAATTTTTTTTGATAGGGTATAACATCATAATACAAGGCTGGATTACTCTCCACGAGTGCTTCTTCTCCTCCTCCCTCGTTCTCTAGGCTTTCTCGACTTCTCTTTATTTCAGAGTCCTTGCGTTCTTTAGTTCTTATCAGTATTATCTGTAAAAATATTTTGAATGTTAAGTCAATCTGAATACAATCTATAAATTTTAAGTTTAATTGATTATTATCTTTGTATCTTGAATGTCTCTCTTGTTGTATCTTTAGCGTTATGAATTCACACATAGAATTCAGAAAGGATCCAATTACACTTTAATCATACTTTACAAATAATTTGATATAATACTATTAATGACTTTTTAGGTCTTTTATAAGTTCCGAGAAACTAAGAGCTTTTCGCCAATCCGATAGTACAGTTGATAAACAAATGATTATTAAATGACTACTAATCTTAGTCTTAGGCCAATAAGCGATTAACTATTTATTACAGGTTTTGGAGATGATCTAAAGTTAATGAAGGAAAAAAGTTTTGTTATTAACATTCTATTGTTTTGGTTTTTCTTTAGTTTTATTTGGGTGTAAGGAATTTATATGTTTTTTTATTAGGTGTGTTTGTGGTTATGTTGAATTGGTCGTATATGTTTTTTGGAACTTGTAGTTTCTGTTCCTTTGCGTAAGATTACGGACGTTGTTAAGATTGGAGCTTGAAAGATATTGTATTGTAATAGTTTCTTTGTTCTTGACTTATTAATGTAGGTGAAGCTTGAACATCTTGTATAAAAGTTGGAAAATCACTAAATTATTTTATTTTACTTATTCATTTCTAAGAAAAAAAAATGAATGACTAATTCTTTGGACCATTTCTACTATTTAGTAGAGAAGTTGCAAGATGCTAAGTAGAGAATGGGTGCTTTCAGCTGACAAGAAAAATATGTGTGCTGATTGAAAGGGAAAAAAAATTGTACCATACTATAATATGAAAGGTTCTCTCACTTGTATTTCCAAAATAATATTAAAGTTTAATCAAATAATATCCATTATTAGTACTTGTGATCTTACATGTTAAACTATAATTACGTAGAAAGTGTTATTCATTTTGGATACTTTTTATTCTTTTTTTTATATAAATATCAGGCTTAAATCTTATTTTATTGCTATATATTACTAATTTTCGTTTTGTAGTTTCAATTTCTCAAATTATTTCTCCATACTTTTAAATATGGCATTCACGTGTAGAAGTAATACTCAAATATTTTATCTAAGTTTTAAATAAGTGTTTTAAGGTGAGTTTAAAACTCGATAACTGATATAATTTTGACGTAAATTCTTATTGTATTTCACTAAAATATTAATAATTATGGTTTTATAATATATTTTCTGCAATGTTTTTAAATTAATAATATAATATATGATATTAAATTAAAATGGTTATTTAAATAATTGAAATAAAATGTTATTATTCATCTAATGATTTTTATACTGAAGTATAAAAAATTAACAAGATTATTATTATTTTTCAAAATATTGTTAAATTTATTTTAATTACATTTAAAATGAAAAATTAAATTCCAAGATATGATTAACAAGTATTATTTTAATTTTAAATTTCCTAGTCATATACGAAAGAATATTACATATAATAATATCTTGTTTAGTCATTCAAGTATAAAAAATAAATAAATTCCATAAAAATAAAAACGATTTAATATAAATGATTAATCTATTAAAATTTACAACATTAAAATCTATGAGTTAGTATTTATGAAGCTCGGACATTCCTCTTAAATGGCGTCAGACACCGACACTCGTATGACACCTGTAGAACATGTATCCGTGAAGTGTCCAATTAAAAAAGTATTTGTTCGATTTATGACAATTGTAGTACGGTTCTAATACAATTTTAAAAAGAAAAAATACATTAATTTTTTAAAAATTCAAACTTTATTGTATAAATTGTTATTATGATTATAAAAATAAGAAACAAATAATTGTGAATCTGTCATGAAAAATATCTTTCTGCTCCAAAAAATAATCTAAAACATACTTGTGCACATAAATCTTTATTGTCAATTTATATAATTCATAATTATATAATATATAGATCTGTGTCCATGTGTCCTACATTTTAGAGATTTTACGTATCTTTATGTTCGTGTCCGTGTTTGTGTTATATATGTAGTGTCTGTCCTATATAGGTTAGTATATGTTTTAATTTTATAATATACTCTCATAAGATCTCAAAGATAGTCCAAGACTTAAAAATTTATATATATATATATATATATATATATATATATATTATAAAAGATAGATGTCTGAGTTGTTTGCATAACTAGGGAATTTTCAAACTCAATTATAAATAGTTTATTAGCTTTAATTAGTAATTCATGATTTATAATCCTTAATTCTTTCACTATATTGAAGTCAGACAATTGATTAGAGACTAAAGAAAGGATCACCATGCAATAGGTGTTTGCATTTCTAAATCGGATGAGTTAATATATAGTTTTTTTCTATCAATATGAGTTAATATATTGTAATAAATAGAAACAAATAGTATCAAAAGAATAAAAAGAAATCAAATATATAAAAGAAATTCTAGAATCAAATATAATATTGTTGTGAAAATAAAATGGTGAAATGCATGACAAAAAAAGTAAGTTGAAAATGGTGAAATGCATGAGAAAAAAAAGTAGTTGAAAATGTTGTTTTTATGTTTAAATTGTAGGTGACAAAAAAATACTCTTCAGTTGTTAAAGAAAACTCTATTTTGTTTTCTATTGGTTCTATACATTTTAAAAAACATGTTTTTTGAAAAATATACAATGATTTTCAATAATATACAAAATTTATTATTTATACTTAATTTTTAACTTTTTATCATTCTAATACTGTATTTATAAAATTTGCACATATATTCTTCTACAATATATGAAGAGCATTTTAAACGCATAAGAGTTTGGTTTGTGAAAAAAATAAATGTTAATTTGACTTATTTACGTTATATTTTCACAATAATACTCAGATATATAAAAAAAACTATTAACAAAATATTAAAAGATAACACCAATACGGATAGTATAGGTATAGATGTTCAATTCAAAATATATTTATTAAATTTATGACAATTTTCATGTTTCATATATAATTTTTTTTTTTAAAAATACAATGTAAACTCTAGAACTGACGAGACATGATTTAGGAATGGAGCCTTTTACTATTACATAATATGACAGTATTTTAAAAAAAAATAATAATAATTGCTCAAAGTCTTTATTTTTTCTGTTGACTTGATGATCCTGCCGCTTGACTTGAGTGCAAAAGTCTTGTCACGTCAAAGATCTTTTCTCTGGATCAGCTTCGCACCACGTTAGCCTTTGCTCTTCACGTCTTAATTCCTCACAAGAACTGAAGAAAACAAAGTGGCGCTACTGCGGCCGATCGCGCTCTGACGCCCAAAAAACTCAGAGAAAATCACCAAAAAACTCAGAGAAAATATATCAACTCAAGGAACCGTGCGTAGTGAATCTCAGTGTAGGAAATGCGTTCTGATAAGCGTACCTCAAAAATCTGTTAAGTGTTCCTTATATACCTGAGTTTTTTTTCTCGTTACACCTCTGGACGCGAGGATACGATGTTTTTGACAGTTTTGCTCCCTTATTACTCTACCTTAGAAATAATAATATCAGTTACTTATTTATATTTATGTTAATAAGACTTAACAATAATCTCTGTAAGTATTATAATATTTTTATCATAGGAAATGAATAAATAAATTTTTATTAAGATTAAAATGATATATCACAAGGATTTAGAAACCAACTTTGTATAAGTATTTACTATAATCCAATAACTCATACAAATATTATTTATCCTATCATGATGGTGAGAGGATTCAATTAGTCTTTTATATAAAAGAAAGCACTTTATCTCCTTAAATTTTAATTATTTTTTTATCAAGACTATTAAAATTATAAATCATCTTTTGTCTCAATAAGATGTGCATAATAATTAAGAAGAATAAATCAGTATATGATTTTAATATATTATAATAAATGTAATATATTCATGATATTAAAAAAACATTATTCATGTTTACTTAAATAGATTGGATTTTTAGACTTGAAATAATTTTTTTGAATGATTTAAATATGACCTTTAGTAAAATAAAATTTAATAAAAGAATATATATTTAACCTATTTTATAAAACAAAATAAAATAATGAACTAATGTATGCTACCATCTTAAATAATCATAACTATTTTTTTCTCCTAAGAATAATGCATGTAATGGTAAAAAATTGTAATTTAACTATCAAAATGATTAATAAAAGCTTGATTTTATCAGTAGAATTTCTCAGCAGGTATGACCAAGCACTTGATTTTTCTGTGTTCATTGCAATGATAATTTGTAGTTTGTTGCTAAATACTCACATTAATTTTGATAATGAATAAGCTCAAATATTGAGCCACTTAAGTGTTGAACTCACTGTACTTAAGGTGTCAATCTGTTTCGATCAGGGGTGTACTGTTCCTGTGGACGGAAATGAAGGTGCACCTGTTTGGATCTGGGGATGAAGGAGGAAGAAGGATGAGATAGCGGAGGAGTGGGTGGATGGAAGGTTCAAGCTTCTTCTCTCAAGTGCAGAGAAATAAGTGAGAGAAGAGAGAAAACCAAGGATGTCTGCAATTACGTATGTGTCCCATAGTTTTATAAAATCTGCTATGAATTAATCACATCTAATTTTGTATCTATTTTTTTAACTATTCCATGCACATATAATAAATCATAAAAAAAATAACTAAAATTGTAAAAAAGTTTATATATTAATAAAAAAATTAACTATATTAATAATATAAATATTAAAATAACAATAATATTTAATAAATTTTTAAAATAATAATAATAAATATTAATTAATATCATTTCAGTTATTTTAATTTTATTTCAAATAAACGGTACACACCCAAAAAAATTAATCATTTATAATAAAAATAAAAATATTAAATATATTTCTAATAAAATAAAAATGCCTATATATTAATAAATAGAGTATAAAAATTTAGTTAAATTAAATTTTATAAAATATTTCATATTTTATTATTTAAATATTTTAAAGATAAGAGTAAATTTGTAAATATATATATAATTTAAAGAATCATAAATAATATTAAAATTAACTAAATACATTAATTTACATAAGAGTAAATTTGTAATCTTACAATTTACACAATTCAAAATAATTCAAAATATCCTTACAATTATCACATCACTCACATATTTTAATAAATTTTCTTCACATATCCATTCTAACATCCCAATCCAAACAACCTCAACTTTCTTCACAATTCCACTCCCCCACGCTCTCAACTTTCCACTCCCCCATACCTTCTAATCCAAACAAAGCCTAAGTGAGATCTTAAGTTGTATAGTAATGCCTAACATAAAAATTTTTATTAAAAAAAAAAAAAAACTCACTGAATTCAGTATAAAGAAAGCTTGAGAAGACAGGTTTAAAGCTTTCACAGGTTTAAAGCTTTCAGTGAACCCCCAAACAACTTCCGCTTCTCCTTAATTATTCCTAATCAATGATTGATTTTGAAGGTAATTAACGTGAAGTAGCGGAAGCCTTTGAGGGTTACTGAATGCTTTCTCCTTTCAAATCCTTCACACAGGCAATTCATGATAAAACAAACAAGAAACACCTATTTATAATCAGATGCTACTTTCATTCCCTCACAAAATGATTTTGATTCACCGTATTTTAGATAAGGTTACTTTATTGATCACAAATGGCTAGAATTTGTTCCTAAACAACCATGGCTGTTAGTGGTTTTCTTTGCTTTTGACAAATGAAAAGAAAATCTCTGCATGCATATAACACACTTTGAATATCTTTCTCACCCAAATTGTGTATTTTTCTCCATAGAAATGTCTTAAAATGCATCAGGCAAAAACTACTAAGATTCTGTATTGAGTTGACATAGATTATGCAGATATTTCATGTCTATCTAATCATGCTGTAATTGTGGCCATGAATTTCAATCATCAAAGTGCGTTGACATTCTGATATATATGCAGTAACAGTATCCAGAAACAGATAAGATACTGCTTTGGTTGTGACTCTTTACATGCAGAATAAGTTATCTGTCACAAGCTAACTGCACATATTATATTCCTCCAAGCTGATACTTTTTCTCAGTTCTTTCAATTTATGAACCTATCATGTATATTTTTTTCTTGGTGTTTGGTTTTAGCACTTGAATTATACGAAATACAATCTTAATAAACTATAATAGTGACATAAACGATAAACTTAGTTGTCGTATCACAAAGATATATGGAAAATAAAAGCAAAGCCGAAACATGGAGAACAGAATAATGAAGAAAGTTTGACATGACTTTGGAATGTATTCGAGTTAATTAACCTCTTTCTGAGACCAAGGGCCAACCATTGTTGTCTATAAATACCAACCTTGATGTCTTTCTCTAATATCGAAACTGAGGTTAACAGAAGAACTCTTCGTGTTCCCTCAAAGGCTTCCAGTATTCAGTAAGCTAAGTTACTTGAATGCTGGAAGTTTTTGAAGGAATTTGAAACTTACTTCTACAAATATGATCTATATGCAACACTCTTCACTTGCAACAAAATTACCGTTTTCTTAGAAGATCTTCTACTTGAGCAATTAAATGAAGTTGAAAGGAACTGAATAATGGCTCAGCAAAAAACCTATCTCAAACATTTTTTAAGCAAAAGCACACTTATTGTCCAAACTGAGTAATTAAATTCTTCTTTCTTAAACATGTATCACTCATTTCATCTTTTTTGCTTTGACAACAATTGTTCTGGAAAAGGTCTTTTCTGCAAGAGATCGTTTATCCAGAACACTTGAGTGATATATTTTCCATATACGTCTCTTGGTATGTGTGTAAAGTCCCTCCATGACTATTGTTGGTGAATCCATAGAGAGAGTGTTCTCATGATCGAGAGAGATATTCGTTTGTGATTCACAAGAAAGGACAACTATGTTCCCTCATTAAGGTACATTAATTCTGAGGCCAAATATTTTATATCCCTAAACCAACTCAAACCAACCCAGTTGTATGTTTTAAACAGAGAAAACAAATTTAGAGAAAAAAAAGGGGATGAAAAATAGCTGCAAATGTCCAAGGCACTTATATCTATTGAAGTACTCACCTGTATTAGTTTCTAACTTCCTATACAAAAGCAATCATGTATTATCAAGCACCCCAAATAGGCTGCAAAGAATGAAGGCATGGGAGTAACATAGAGTAAACTCCCATAAGAAGAAAAAAACAAATAATCAGAATACAAAGCATTAACAGAAATTGGTCAAGCTCACTGCACTAACAAACCTCTTGGATACAGCTTTCTCAACCTGTAAACAAAAAGCATAAGAGACATGCATAAATATATTATTTTCATAAAACATGTAGCTGTCTTGTGTCAGTGTATGTGTATCCGTATGTTTCAGTTCAGAAAACTTCTTGAAAGCTTTTAAAATCTTAACACCTACTAAGTTTGAATAGATTGTTGACATATGAATGAAATTATACAAGTCCCTCAATCGTTAGTGGTGAAAGAATGTTTTCTCAGCTGACACTGGATCAGATTAATTTTTCATGTTCAATTTCATATAAAAATGTACTAAATTAAACTCCTCTATATTTACCTCATGATAATATGACCAAGCCAAGGTACAAAGATCCGCAAAGAAATGCAAATGATATCATCCCCCTGAAAGTGGAATGCAGAAAGGAACATTAATGCCTAGTAACTAATACAAATATATGAAATAAGTTCAGTTTATTCCCCAGTGATAAAGCATATATTATGATTGTCATTCAGCTGCAAATTCATGTACTTTCCCCTATTGCTACACTGCTATTATATGACCATCTTAATCATTATAAGCAAAGAACTACTATTTACTAGAGTTCTAGTTATGACAAAAAAAAAACTCCAAATTTCAATCCTAATAAAACCAACAAATATTGGTCCAAAATAAATGAATTATCTTGCATTCAAGCATGCTTTGGAATAGCAAACTCACCAAATAACTCCCCAGCCAAAACCATTACAAGGGCATGGACAAACTTCGGCAAACTTTTCAGCATCACTAGAGTGGACTCTTCGAGATATTAAATCATCGTAAATATCTACATCACACAAATTTTGATCATGTGATATAAGTGCTAGCAGAAATTTTATTATCCAAAGTAAAATAAACCATACAAAAAGTGCTTGAAAGTATACCATAAACTGAAAACAAACTGTTCATCACACCTGAAAAGTAAATCATAATTAGTTGTCTATATGATTCAAATAATTTATGGAAAATGGATGAAGAGGATCATACCAATAAAGAGAATGACATAGCGAAGGACATGGACTGTTGTTTTCTCTTGCAGAACCCAAATAACAGCAATAAAAACAATAAATCCTGATATTAATTGATCAAGTAAAATAATGTCAATGTCATCTTTCCATTTTTTCCCATTCTATGTGAGAAGATGAAGATCAGAAAACCACTCACCAATACAGAGTCCTCGAAGTGTCCACTTTTTGATAAAAGTGTGTAGCAAGACAGGAAAAGGGAGAGAAGTCAGGACAAAAATAGCTTTGATATATTTGGTACAAAACATCTGCATCTATAATCAATCTTACATTTTTTGCAAGAAAAAGCACAATAATCAGAGCAGCAATAAAGCAACCAGCAGCAATTTTTGCGGTGAGAAGATTTGTGGAAGCAAGTATCAAAACCATTCCCCAAAATGATGAACCAAGATCTAGAAGAAAAATCAATCAGAATAATGGTAAATGCAACTGAGAAGGGCTCTTATCAATTTCAAAACATATGCATAAAAAGGTTAAGAAGTCTATCTATTCAAAATATAGAATATCCACATATTTATGAATCTCATGATTTGCTGTGTCACAATTTGACATCAAACCCATAGCACATGTGGTGATGTTAGTTTATAAGATTGTTATCCACAAGACCCTGATTCTAAATTAACTTAAAAATATATACCTCATTGCATTAACTTTTTATACATCATATAATAAGAAATATCATGTGGGATGAATGTAAAAATTGATGTGTTAACTGAAAATTAGGGGAGAAAAGTGCATTACATCCAGCGGGCAAGATAACCCAGTATATGCCACCACGTGTCTGAGTTACCCCACCCTCATTGGCGTGAACCTGAATTCCCTCCACCTATTGAGATCAGACTAACAATGATTCAGTATACATCAGATGATACAAATATAAAGAACCTGACAGCAGAGTCAAACTTTTGAAATGACTCAGACTCAATACAATAAGACCACCATAATGCTAATAACCCACATTGAATATATTAGTAACAACAAGATATATACTTCATTTCACTGAAACATGCAGCATCACTGCATCAGAAATTCAAAAAAAATCACTGTATATGAATGAATTACAAATCAACAAAAGTGACAATTTCTTAAAAACCTTACGCGTGTTTTTGGCAAAATTAGTTTATAAGCTAACTAGCAGCTAAAATAACTAGTTTCTAATTGATAAGCTAGCTGCTAGCTGATAAACTCATAGCTTATAAGTTTCGAGCTGATAAATTAGCTTATTGGATTAAAAATATTTGGTAGATTAGCAAATAACCTAGTTATTAAATGTAAAATGGCATAAAAAGACATAACTACATAAATTTTATTATATAAATAAAATTTATATTTTCTAAACAAAAATATATAATTATGTAATTATAATTTTATATTTTTTTAAAATAATTAAATTTGGCTTAAACTTTTTAGTGCTTCTATTTTTGGTAAAAGTTATATATGTTTTTTTAACTAATGAAACATTAGTTACTTTAAATTGTAATAATAAATCTTTTTTAATTTGAACTCGGTAAAAATTAAAATTAACTCAATAAATATTTAATATTCAATATCTTAAATGTTGGAACCACTCTCAAACATTCTTATTTGAAACACCCAATACAATGTATTAAAATATATTAAGAATAATAATGAAATGTACTAAAATATAAAGGATAGTAATAGAAGAAAATTAAATAAGCTACAAGCTAACTGAAGTAGCTTGCTTCTTATAAGTTAGAAGTTCTTAAAATAAGCTACTTTGATATATCTTACCAAACACTTTTTGTGTTGGTCAAACTAGCTTATAAGCTAGTAGCTAGCTTAGTGGCCTTACTAGACATACTCTAAATTCATTGAGTCCATGATTCACAATAGCGAAATTCTCTGTGCTTCTGTAACTGTGATATCCATAAAAATAATTAAAAAAAATAAGATTGAAAAAATGCTCCCTGGTTGATTGCAAGCCATGGCTACCCAAAGTATAGGAAGGCAAAACAATCTCAGAGGCCTTGTAGCATTAGCATCTTGCCATAAAATACAAGTGGGTTTCTTCTTTTTAATTCACTATGATTCAAGAAGGCCTAGCCTTTAAGAAAATCAGATGTATGCCCTTCTACCCTTGATTGTCAATTCAAAACTTTCACAAATCAAACAGAACATCATTTTGTAAGTTAAGAATATTATAAGTTACTGCTGTGACCTATGCCTTTTAAATCCAGAACTGTTTGACTCTTACATAACATAAACAATTAGCGGACAAACTTATAGTTTGTTGCCATTTCAATGCCTATTCTAGCCATTAACATAACAACCTTAAAGACAAAGACAAATCACAATGAGCGCTATAACAAATTTACGTTAAATATTGTCTACCTAAGAACATTAAACTGAAACACTAGCTCGTCTTCGATAAGCGGCTCATTTGAACTAAATTTACCATCTTAAATCAGCCTACTAACTCCGTTTTAGTTGGTGAAATAAAAGCTCTTCCAGATTGGAAATGCAACAAATCAAAGTAGACCATTACACAAGATGAACTTTCGGAGCTAACTTATTCTACATTCAAAATAAGTTGATAGCAGCCATAATCTAAAAATTTGGTGATATAGACAAAAAAGGGCCCCTATTCGCCCCTGAAGATCTTGGATTCATATTATTGAGGGTATAGAATACAAACTGGAACTTCTAATCTAACACATTGATCTTCAACATCAAAGGGCATTAAGCTACAACATTTACAGTTTTTACCTTGCCACAAGTGAGCCAGCAAGCAATGGCATGACTCGCTTCATGCAGAAACACAGTGATGAGCTTAAAAGGTGTAAGTAGAAAGGTCCTCCATAGCTATAACCACCACAACAAAGTAACAAGAAGATCAGTTATACAGCCAGTGAGACCAAAATAAATATATACATGACATTGTACCCTAAATAAATCTACATGAAATGTGGGGTAGCATAAATATGTATGGTTACTAAATCAAAACAAATATCTGCAAACTTCCCTGATTAACCACTAACTATTTAAATATGATGTAGCATACTAGAACAAACTAAGGACCTCCTTTTGAAAGGTCTTTTGTCTAATGCCAAGTCCACCAAGTTGTTCAGCTTACGCAACCATGGTTTGTTTTTACCGATTAACCCATCCAAAAGAGCTACCAAACTTTGATCCAGTCTCAAGTCACAACTAATTTGGGAAAAAGTCACGCGGAAATGGCAAATAAACGTTAATCTTATCTCTATCCACCCACGTGATTCTCTATCCAAAAAGAAAAACTTGAAGCAGAAAATTTTGACACGGTAACATCATTTGCGTACTCCAATTTACAACCCCATTCACAACTCAACAATAATTGAATGCAATTGTATTTCTCTCAACATCCCTATGCTACCACTATGTAGTAGGATTGTAATCATTTGAATGCATAATATACTCATTGAAATCAAATAAAGCAAGATATAGGCTGCATTACAATAACACAATTACCTACTACAACTACAAACATGTGCAGTTATAAATTAGTAACTAGATCATAAAGAGAGAGAGCGAGTGGTGATAATTAAACATCACAAAAAAACTTACTGCACAATCTAAAGCCTCTAACTCTGAGATCATTACCTCCAATTTCTCTAGAATTTAAATTTCAAACTCAATTTGTTTCCTCTAAATCTAATTCCTTAACAGGGTATGTTTTCCCAGGTGAGAAGGAGCAAACAAAGATTGTTTGAGGGCGTGTTGAATGCAGAGAAAGAGGGTGAGAAAGAGAAGCAGTAGTGTACCACGAGGATTACAACGGTGAAGGCAGCAACACAAGCAATGAAGACCTTCTGGTCATGGTCACAACAGTTCTTGAGCTCCCAGTTGGGCATAGCTGATGTGCTCAAACGAAAAATGAAGAATCGAAGTGAAAGGATTGAACTTTGAAGGAAGGTGGTGATGGGTTTTGTGTTGAATCAATCCTAGGATTAAGGAAGCGTTTGGTTTGGTTGGTTTGGTGGGGTGGGAATCGCAATGAAGAGAGAGGGAGTGAAGGTATAAATCAAACAAACACCATTCTATTTATTTTTTATTTTTTTATTTATTTTTGAAACTTAATTTTATATACAAGAAAGAAGAAAGAAAGAGCGTTTAATTTGATGTGTTCAACGCGTAAACAAAGTCAACCATTTTTGTTTTATTTAATTTGTTTCTTAGGTGAACCGTTCAGGATTTCAGATTTTCTGTTCATTTCAAATTTAAATTTGTTTCTTAATTCAACGAACTTCCGTATCATGTACTACTTCCAATTTAAAAAATATGTAACAAAATATGTTTTTATGAATTACTAAGAATAACTACACTTTACATGTTTCTTGTTTTACAAATTTTGAAAAAATACTATAAAAGATAAAATTGAAAGTATAAAATACTGTGTATTTATCAAAATATACTATTGATTAAAAAAAATAAAGCTTTAGTAAATAACATTCAAATATTTTCTTCACTAATAAAATTGTAAGAATAACACTTAAAGATAACAAAATTGATCAATAAGTTAAAATAGCAATTACTTATATAAATGTGCATTCTTATTTTCCTCTGTTTATGATTGACGTAAGTAATAAACTATACTCTTATTCTTTTTCCAAATTTTTTTTTTATTGTTATCCGTTTCACAATTTTAGAAAAATTAATTGATTAAATTTCGAAGATTTGTTTTTCTGAAAGTAGAATCAATATATTTCACAAAATGTTTCATTTTCTGATTTGCTAAAAATCATATTTTTATTGACATCTTTAAAAAAATTTAAATTATTATGCTGAATTAAAACATGAATAAAATTAAAAGCCAATAACAATATTAGTTTAGCTAATAAGAATAAAACAAATAAAATAATATTCTGAAAAGCATTATTGGTTAATTTTAACAGAACTTTAGTATTGTATTAAGCATTATATAACAGTAAAATGGATAATGTTACAGCACTACAGCATCTTCTTGAAACTTTGCATTCCCATTTCTCCCATGCATATAACAAACACAGCACAAAGCCATGCAGAAGGTTAATAATAAGCTGCAGAGTAGAGTTAGTCCTCGTGAGGGGAATGGCGACTGTATTTTCCCTGCGTTTGAGACCGTTCATCTCTTTCTTTTCTCTTCCGAGAATGTTTGTCTTTGTCAGTAGAACTTCTGTGTCTATGTCCTTTCTCAGATGAACTTCTGTTGTCTTTGTCTGTATATCTCCGGTGAAGATGTTCTTTCTCGGATGAACTCCTCTCATGGTAACGACCACTCCTCTCTGATGAGCTCCTTCCACGGGAGTGATCATCATCTCGGTGTCTTGAACTCCTTCTGTAGTGCTCTTCCTTGATGTCCACTGAACTTCTGAGGGCATTTTCCTTCCTGTATCTGTCCTCGGATCCCCTTCTATGTCTATGAGAGTCTTCTTCCCTGTCTGAAAGGCTCCTTTCTCTTCTAGGAGGCGATGGAACCTTTACATGGACAAAAACAAAACAAAAATTAACAAGCAAATAGATATCATGCATGAGTTATGAGACACAATGAACAATCCTGGACAAAGTCATTTAGTTGCTATGTAGCATAGACACTCATACTGATACGACACGAACATACATATAATATCTACAATGTAGGACACGGGGACACGAATCTATATATTATATAATTATGAATTATATAAATTAACAATAAAGATTTATATACACAAGTATGTTTCAATTTTTTTTGTAGCAGATGTTTTACATGGCTGGTTCAAAAGGATTTGTCTCTTATTTTTATAATTGTTTTACATGGCTGGTTCAAAAGGATTTGTCTCTTATTTTTATAATTGTAATGAAAATTTAGACAATAAGTTTGAAATTTTAAAAAATTAATGTCTTTTTAACTTTTAAAATCGTGTTAGAACTGTGTTAGAATTGTCAAAAATCCAACAAATATTTTTTGAATTGGTCACTTCATCGATACATGTCTTACGAGTATCGGTGTCCGATACCTGTGTCCGATACGGACACACCATTTACACGAGGCGTGTTCGAGCCTCATAGTTTAATTGTCATTTTAATATCTTGAAATATAAAGATCAGATCATTATAAATAAAAACATCTTTTCCAAATGGTAAAACACCACCACCTGAAAGCGTGACATGTATCTTCCTTCAGGTGGAGGGGGTATGCCAAGCTTCTTCAACTCCTCATATGGGATTGATTTCCTGGTCAAGTAATAGAGTCAGATAACACAGATTATCAGAAATCTTTCAAAACTAGGTTATAACAATTCAGAAAAATGTTTTCAGATATGACTTAGAACAAGAGAACTGAAACTTACAAGGGCGCACGAAATGGTTTTTCTCTTCCCCCAAAACGAAGTTGCCCTGATTCCTTCTTACCACTAAGACCACCACCTGTAGAACAGAAAAAGTAATCAGATGGATTTGGCTCATTAGGTAGAAATGCAACTTCAAGAATGAGTCACTTTAACTGACCTAACCTTCTAGGAATCCATCCAGGCATCAATTGCTGTCTGTTGTAATCAACTATGATTTCACAATCATCAACAATCAAATGATGAGCATCCTGCAAAATGAGAAATTTCAATAATTTTCCATAACAGTAACGTTTAATAAAAAGCAGTTTTTCAAGTCTGATGATTTAATCTGCTACTTGGCCGGGGATGTAAAATCATAACACTTTTGTTAAAAAATTCAA
This sequence comes from Phaseolus vulgaris, assembly GCF_051622355.1. NCBI lineage: Eukaryota > Viridiplantae > Streptophyta > Magnoliopsida > Fabales > Fabaceae > Phaseolus > Phaseolus vulgaris. The sequence continues at coordinate 764,584 of NC_143505.1, forward strand.
AACATGAATGGTATGTTCTAATTTTTTGTTAGTCATAAAACTTTGCTTTCATAAGCTAAAAATTAAACAGTTTTAATATGTTACCACACCATATATGCTCGTCGCATCTCCCTTTCAGTTTCATATTCAACAAAAGCATAACCACGAGAATCTCCTGTCACTGCAACCAAAAATAAATAAATCCAATGTAAAAACTTAAATCCCACAGCTTGACAATAATATGGCTAAAAGATAACTACATACATATCATTCAAGGGAATGAACTCATAACATTGCCAAATCAATGGCAGTAATTCAACACAAAAATGTGGCTATACAAAATGTGGTACAAATAGCCCAACTGGAAATGCTATATGCAAATGAACATTTAGAGAGACTCAATAAGAATACTTTTCCAGTAGTTGAGGCATATTATCAACAGACCGACAAGTCATACCCAAATCTGTTGATAATTCTAACAAAAACAACTTCATAAAAGAAAAACATTGTTCTCAATCGTGTACTATGAGAACTATATTATTTGCATAACATAGAAAACAAATGGTTGTGGAAAAACAATCTGAAAAGAACAGTATCCAGATTCCTGCGAGACTAGTCGTAGTTCTTAGAATGGCTAAAATACAATAAAACATAGTCAGATGCAGAGCATTATACAAGCAAAAAATCAAGAAAGAAAGACTCAATCATATTGACCTGCATGCTCAATAGAAGCACCACTCCGATGTTTTTCAAAACCACACAATTTGAAGATGTAAAATAGGTTTTCGTAGAGCAGGGAGGGGAAAAAAACTGACAATCACAAAGAAAGGTTAAGAAGTAAGGTAGATCAAAGAATGATACCAATGTCCCTGACCAAGCGCAAGTTCTTCACCTGGCCATACTTACTCATAACCTGAAAGTTGAGAACACATTCCAAAAGCACTCGGATTAAGCTACCCCAGAAGTTAATTATGCTTTAAAAATGAGGCAGCAAAAGAAGAAAAGACAATATGCTCTATTGTTTTGACAAAATTGTAATCAACCCATGTCCTTCTGGGAAGTATCTCATGAGCTTCAAGGAACATAATTGAGTTCCAAACTTAAAAGCTATATGTTCTATTCATATTATTGTTGATCCATTGTTTATGGGGTTAGTAAGGGTTAGAATAGAACCCTAACCATGTATACTTTATTTCTTATCTCCCTTCTTCAGAAAAAAAAAGTCTACATTAACAAAGTTAAGACATGGGAAACAATTTTCTAGATATTTGTATTTATCACGTATTGAAGGCAATATAACTTGAACATATCCTATTAGCACCCCCATAGAAAAGAAAAGAAAAAAATTGTACTTTGTGGAGAGTATCTTGTGTGGTGAGGCGAGAGAGACGAGCAACGAAGAGAGTGCAATAAGGGTCTCCCGTGGCCTTAGGATCACCATGTGGGTCATCTGCAAAATTCAATTTTTAAGAACAGATGGGAACCAAAATTGAAATAATTTATTAAAAAATGAAGGAAAAAGAAAGACAGACAGAGGCCAATGGAGGAACAGAGTTGAGCACGATAAACGGCATTGTCGTGAGGAACAACATCGGTGCCGTCGATGCTGCCAGCTTGAATCGGATGGTACGAATCTGCATAGAATACTGAGCTCAAGTTTTTGGACCGAACACTCATTCTTCTTCCCCACTAAAGGATTTTAGGTCAATGCAATATGCTCCAATTCACCTGTTTTTGTTTATGATCATGGATAAATTAAAGTTAATGGACCAAAATATCTCATTTATGGAGCTATTTAGTTTGAATTTAAAAGAATTTTAAAAGTATTATGTTGCTTTTTTTGCTTGTTGAATGATGATGAATCTCTTCTGAGTAATAGCAATGCACCTTGATCTTGAGGATTGTTCTATATAAAATGTGCAACTTCTGCTTGATTTTTGTTTTCATCGTTTTAAGTTTTTATGCATCGCAAATTAATTTTTCTTTGAAAAGTGTACTATTACATTTTTAACATGTTTAGGATTAGCTTAGCTGAACTTTACAAAATAATTATATTTTTAGTTTGTGATTTTTTTAATACTTCTCGAACTAACTAGACTAGTTTGTTTATAAAATTAAATAAATTTGGTTTAGTTTTACAAAAAATAATTTGAAATTTAAATTCTTATTTTCTACATAAAATATCACAAATTTGAATTGTATTAAATACTGTTATTCTTAAAATTCACTAAATTTAAAGAATACTTTTCACCACTTTTTAAATGTCCATGTGGAGGAATGGAGATATGCAACACTGTGGACCTGGATTGAGCCACTTATACTTGAGGTGGAGTTGTTTGATAAACTGGTTTTTACAAAGCTTATGAAAATCAAATACCTTTCTTTTCTTTTATTCAATTTACAGTGATAAACTTTGAAGATTTTAGGGGACAATGCAAGACTTTTAAAGGATACAATACAAACTGACACTAAGGTTGAGGGGGGAAATTATGGTAAAATATAAGTATCAACTATAAAAAACCCAAAATTGTTCCAACTTCCAACAGCAAAGGATTTAACTTTTGTTACTCTAAACATTTATGTTTTGTCAATCTCCTCAGCCTCCTGAACTCTTACAGTATTCTCCAGTAACTGACGGGCTATTTTTAACTTGCCACACTTCTGAAACACCTGTTCAAAAATGTCTCTAGCATAAGCTGATAAAGGAATACCATTTTCAAGCATTGATTTTGCTTTCTCATAAGCAGCATCTAGTTGACCTACTCTACACAACTTCTGCAACTTCTGGTTCTCCAATTTTCTTTCCAATTTAACACACAAATCCAACCGATCATGTTCTCTCAAAAGGCTCTCTACTAAATTGTAAGAGTCCAAATTTGGAAGCAATCCCAAACCCAACATTTCAATCAACAAGTCATAAGCAACTTTCCAGTTCTTACTCTCACCATGACCATGGATCAGAGCACTGTAGGTTAAACCATCAGGAAGGCATCGGTTCTTGTTCATGATTTCAAAGACCCTGGTAGCATCCTTTAACTTCCCCAATTTACACAACATAGGTATAACAGAATTATAAACAACCAACTTTGGCTTTAAGCCACAGGTCAACATCCTCCCAAACAAATCACTAGCTTCCTCCACTCGGTGACAATCGCACAATGCCTTTATAACAACAGAGTAACCCTCATGAACACACCTCAGCTTCCTTTCCTCAACAATCCTCAAAACTCTAACAGCTTCTTCTGTATTACCCAAGCGACAAAGCTCACACATAAGCTTAACCACAACAAAAGCACTAGGTAACAAGCCAGCCTTACAAACTGCCCAAAACACTTGAACTGCAGGCTGCATTACATCACTATTTCCTCCCATGTTAGGAACTAATATAGTATATGGTCTCCGAGTGTTCCTCACTCTCACCTTCTCTACAGATCCTTCTTTTGCACTCATCAAACACAGCTCCCCGATAAGCATGTTAATAGCAGAACGAGTAGGGAGCACTCCAATCTTGTCCATTTGATTAAAAATCTCAAGGGCTGACTCTACTCTACCAAACTTACAAAAACCAACAATCATGTTACTGCAGGAATACGTGTCAGGAGCTTCAATCTTGTGAAAGATTGAGAGTGCAAGCTGAATCATCTCCAAAGATGATTCCCTCTTGCAAAGCACATAAAGCATGTTATTACACACAAGGTTATCAGGCTCACATTTGAACACAGTCTCCATTTCCTCAAACAGTGACAGTGCTTCCTTAATTCTTCCTTGTCTACCCAAAAACCTGATGCAAATGGACAATGCCTTAGACGACACTCGACCCTTGTGAAAGGACACTGTGGTCAACAAGCATTTCATGTCGTCAAAAAGCTTCCTCCTACCCAAAAAATCAGCCATGTACTCGACGACAGAGTCGTCAAAGTGAAACCCCATGTGGGTCCCGGCCAAGGAGAAGAATTTCAAGGTCTTGGCCCTACCCAGTTGCTTATAGCCCCTCAAAACGCGAAGCACGAGGTTGGAGGTTAATTCTCGCTTGTGATGAGCCAATACGCGAGCCATGTCTCTGTCGTTGGCACAAGATACGAGGTAGGAGAACAGAGAAGAAGGGTTAAAGACATGATGAGAAGGGGGTGAGTTGTTGCGTGGGATTGGGAAATTACGGTTAGTTTGGGTAGAAGAGGAATGGAGAAATCGTGAAGAGGCGTTGAAGACGTGAACAGAGAAAACAGCGGCATGTTGTGTTCTGCAAAGCATTACAGTTTGAAAGACAAAATTATGGGTTCTGCGTTTCTTCTTTTTTTCCTCGGATGGATTCAGTTTCAGGTTGGAAAAACTGCAGATGAATCATTTAGGATTTCACACTCTCCAACCCAGTTAACCACTTCGACCACACTCGCTCAAACTCTTGTAAAATCGCAACTTTAGAAAAGAAAAATAAGCAAAAAGCGATTTATGAAAACGCACCTGGCTCACTGCTTATCTGTTGCAACTTTTTGTCCGTTTTGATTCTACATGTTGCGCTCTTCTGTGCCACCAACAGATCCCAATTGGGTCATTAGGGTTTTACTAGTTTGGATATAATGTAAAATTAAGAGTACAAATTAGAATTTAATATATATAAACATTTTTTTCGAATAGGTTGGAACTAAGACAAAGATTGTGTTTTTTCTCAAGTGGTCTGTCTTTTCTTTCTTCTACATTAAATAGTTTTTGTGTGTATATTTTATTTCTCATCTTTTTAAATTTTTAGTTCGAATGATATATATAAAAGACATTTCGACTCAAATATTATGTGTTATTAGTATTGAATGATGATGTCCTTTATTCTTGTAATCTATGCATATTTATATCACTATCATAAACTTTATATTGTTGGATCATATTAGGATTTTAACATAATTAAAAATATATTACCTAATGTTTGATCACTGATTAATTGTTAATATTCTATTTAGGTATAATATTTTTTATCGTATTAGTTAACCATCAGATGTCATATAAACCTAACCAATAAAAAAAAAAAAATATATATATATATATACATATATTATATTTTGTTTTGATATTTTTAAAATAATTTTACTTAATAAGTTATTGATACTTTAAAGCTAATTTAATTTTTATATTATTTAAAAGTTAATATCAAAGACGCTTTAAACAAACATTTTTTTCTTAATTTACCCATTAATAATATTATCTAATATTATTTTATTACAATTTTTATTACTATATTGAGAAATGTAGCCACACATTTAAATATATTTTATTTCATACTTCTATATTTTTTTTGTTAATTTAGTTAAGGAATTAAATTATGTTAATAATATATATAGTTGTAAAATAAATAACATGTCATGATAATATATAACAGTTTATTATGATTTGTTGAAGATATATAGTTGTTTATTTAATAAAAATCTATTCGAATTAGTTTTTGCATGGGTATCGTATCTCATTCTTCCTATTATGAGATATGATAATATATATAATATGATCAACTAATATATCACACTAACAAAGATTCGACTTTTTTTTTATCTAAGCAAGTTTTTACCATTTTATATATGATTTCTAAAATCCGAATAATTATCTCCAATAAAAAAATCATCTATACAGTAAAAAAATACATTACCTACAATATTTACAATTTATAATATTAATAAAAGTATTTTTTTTCTCTTCACTATCTTTTCAATATATATCAATTCTTATTATCTTATCTTTTAATTAACTATTTTTTCAAATATTTACCTGCAATGAAAAACATTTATATAATAAAATAATAAAAAAATCTAAAATTAAATTCTAGGGTTCGTTATTTTCTCTGTGATAACCTAACACCACCTTAAATCCTGCACCTCTTTCCAACGCCGCTCTTCTACCGGTCAAGCTTCCGCCGCTCTTCTACCGGTCAACCTTCCGCCGCTCTTCCACCGGTCAACCTTCCGCCGCTCTTCCACCGATCAACCTTCCGCTGCTCTTCTACCGGTCAACCTTCCGCTTCTCTTCTCTGTTGATTCACAGGGTGAGTATTTGGAACAATGAAGGTGAAGAAGACCAAAAGAGAGGCGCATACTGGGGAAAAAAAGAAGAAAAGAAACAGGGAACAAAATGCTGAAGTTGAGATACATGCTACTGTGGAGGGCGTTGAAGGTAACTGTGCTTTGTTTTCATAATCATCACCCTTTCGTTTGGCTGTTTCTGATGTAAAGTGTTTGTTTCAGTGAATAATGAAATACATGTTAGTGACTCAAAGAAGGAGAAGGCTTCTATCATTAAAAAAAGGAAGAACAAGGACAAAAGCCTAGTTAGGAAACGAAAACCAAAGGGTGAAGAAGTTGATTTGGAAGAGCAAAGTGGTGAGTTGGAAGTTATGTATGTGGTGTGCCATAATGTGAACTAGAATATATTTTATTTTCAATTGTTATAGAACTGTTGCTCATACTTCTCTGATATTATATTATGTCGATTTTCATTTGCTGGCATTGTTTCTCCCTGTTCTGGCATTTAGTATAGATATCTTTTCATAAAAACTAAGTTAAATATGGCCATGTTCAACATATTTGTTCAAATGTAACAGATGGAGTAGTAGACAATTGTCATTCTAGTGCTGAGAAGATCCAAGACTTCGGTGGTCATAGAGATTTGGATACTGGGGCAGTTGTTAAATCATGTAAGAAAATACATTTTCTAGTTTAAGTCGTTTTTTTTTTTACTTTGGAATGTAATGTAATGTTTGAATTTGTGCATTAGTTTACCCTCATGATTTTTTTTATCTTGTAGGTAGGTCAAAGAAAGATAAGAAAAAAAGGAAAAAGGAGGTTCAAAATCCCCTGGAAAAGGGAGAAGGGTACAACAATCAGAAGGAAGTTTATATTATTTCCTCTGCAGATGATGACTGCTCAAAAGGAATGAAAAGTATGAATTGTTAGTATTAAGCGCATTTCTTTTTGTTTGATTTAGAACTCCAAACAGTAGACATCCATAACTTTTATTTATGTTATATACATATAGGATGATGGGCATATATTTTGTAATACCAAAAATTGTGTCATAGTTACTGTTACGTTGCAAGTCTATTTAAATGTATTTTGGCTCTATTTACAATAGTAATTGATTGCCATATTTAAGGAATTTTATGCTAATTTTCATGTACATCTCTCATCATTTGCCATCATCCACCAGTACTACCTTCTATGTTTAGAGATATCTTTTAACTTTATTCTTTCAATCTGTTGACGGAATTGATTGTGATGCACCGTGTATGTTGTCCATATTTGTTACCAATTACTATTAATGATTATACCTAGTATAGTTTCTTACTGGGGACTTCTGAAACTACAGAATGGATCATGGAATACCATCAAAGCAGACCAGGATTGGAAGTATTGCAACGTCAAATTGATGACTTTATAACTGCTCATGAAGAAAAACTGGAAGAGGTAAATGTTTTGACAAACATGCATGAAATGATAACAGTTGATTAGACGCACTTGTCACTGGTTCATAAGATGGACCTTTTTCTTCAGCCAAATTATTATTGGCACGTAGCAATTTGGATGCTCATGTTACATAACACCATTACTTCAAATTTAGTTTAATTTATACTGTTTATGGCAAAATGGAAGTGCCAGTGAACCTTTTCCTTTGGGCATAGTTATCTTGGCATGATTTTGTTTATATAGTATATTATTGATGTTGGCTGATATCTTATCCAATTGGAGCTTCATTTCCATGGCTTTGAAAAATAACTAATAAGTCCTTCATTACCAAAAGTGGGCTTTAATACATGAATCCCAGTTATAGTTGTCTCATTTTTAGAGTTGTGTTACCCCTACAAGTGTTGCGCATTAGGTGATGCTTCCACTTGATGAAGCTTGTATATTCTGAGAATGGTATTTGGTCCTAGAAGGATATTACAATAGTGTCCTAGATTAATTTATGTAGTTCTCTGAACTTGCAAATTCAAAGGCATATGAAGGATTAGAAGTTCATTTTCGTTTTGTTTTGATGTTGACTTTTTGGAGTGTACCATTTGGATGATTTCTTTCTTTGTCTCTTGTCCTTTGCAACTTTTGAGGTTACTTTTTTCTAGCATTGGCTGCATAAGTGGTATTGGCTTTCTGCGTACATGTGTGCAATATTATTTTTGAGGAGAGAAAGATGCAATTCATGAACAAAGAAAGAAATTAATTCACAATTGAAATGATAGCATATTGATGTGGCATGAATGATCCCTTATTTTTTGTCTTTATTTTTGTTTTAGATGTAAAGATCTATTTATTATTGCAGGAAAGAAAAGAAAAAGAGGCCCTTGTTGGAGAAGGGGGGTGGACAGTTGTTGTACACCATAAAGGTAGAAAGAAAACTACTGATTCCGAAACTGGAATTGCAGTGGGTTCGGTTGCTCAAGCAGCTGTGGAGAATAAAATGACCAAGAAGAAACGTAAAGAAGTTGGTCTAGATTTCTACCGATTTCAAAAAAGAGAAGCCCAGAGAAATGGTATTATTTCTTTTTTTTACAACTTATCTTGTCAGTAACCTAAAGTTTATGCATGAAAACACTAGCAAATCCTGGATGGTTCATGAATGGATGTCTTGTTGCTGTGGGTTGGACTCACTTAAGGAATTATATGATTTTATGTTGAGGTCCCATGCTTTATACCATACATTGTATCATTCATAGCTGCTGTTTTGTTCGAGATTTTAAACCCATTTTCTGCCAAGTTAAGATTTTATTCACAAATGACTGTCAGGAAAGAATATTTCTGGACATTCATGAAATGGATCTCATGTTGCTATTGGTTGGAACTGCTTGAGGAATTATATGATTTTATGTAAATGAATGTATCATGCTCTAGTTGATGGGAATCAAAATTTAGGAATTATACCTCATTTTGTTTCTTAGCTCTAGTTGATGGAAATCAAAACTTAGTAACTCTCAAATAGATTTTTGTTATTATTGGTAGTCAGACTGAGATAAACCCTTTTTGTTTTTGTTTGCAGAGATCATGACACTGCAGAGCAAATTTGAGGATGATAAAAAACGTCTGCAGCAGATGAGAGCTGCCAGGAAATTTAGGCCCTATTAACCAATGTTTTAGCATAGTACAAGGTTCACAGTAGTTTTTATGGGGGATCTGGGGTAGTTATGAAGTCTTGAAGTTCAATTATCCTATAGCTCTCAAATTAAAAAAAAAAAAAAGGTTCATTTATCATTACAATTTTGCCGAAAGTATTTGTACATTAATGTAGGTAATGGTTATTTTATTTCGAGTTACATGACATTGCAGTGGTGGGAATGCGACCCTTTACTTCGACTGCATTTTGGTTTTTTGGCAACATTGTTAAGTTTCACAATGTTTGTTTAGATTATTATTTACATGCAAATTCAATATGCTAAAACTTTGAACAAATCAGTTATCTACTGTGCTTCTTGATTCATTTTGTTCACTTGAATTTGTTTGTTTTCAGTTTAACTTTTGTCTGGTAGAGATGATTATGATTTAAAGGAAGATTATGTTGTTATTATTTTAGACTTTCTTGATGTTACAATTATGGAAAAAGGGGGTGTTTTATGTTTGGAGGTCCGTGAATTCTTCCGTTTTTTCAAGATGCTCGAAAAAGGATAGATAAAAAAGATGAATAATTATTATGCAGTGCCACCATACATATCATGACTTATGTACAGTACCTCTATAATCACTAAAAATATTTTAAAAGTCCACATAACTACGTTCATCGAAATTTTATTTCTTATTCATAAACTTGCATGAAAAGAATTAAATAAATATATATATATATATATATATATACTTTTTCCTTGTCTATTTCATACAAACGTAAGTCTCTTCTATTATTCTTTATAATCTTTATAATGTCAATTATAAATGTACATTAAAGTGTGCATTTTTTCTTTGTTGAAATCGCGAGAAATATATATCTTAATACAAAAACAACAATAAGTGTAATGTTTTATTTAGTAAAATGAAAACAAGACGATGGGTTGAAAAAATGATAGAATTCATTAGTATTTTATTTTATTTATCTTGTTTTTATCCATTTATTTCTGCACCAAAGAATAGTTAAAATTGAAGCATAGTGTAAAAAGATTGTGAATCAAACTCTTAGGCATTGACAGCATAGAAGGTGATATTGATAGGCAATTTCATTATTGCCCCTCACTTCTGTATTCTCTGTATCCAATTCATTTAATAAATCAATGTTAATATTCAACTAAACGGGTATAATAACAAATTTAACATTAAAATTTAGAATTACACAATTAAGACGAGTATATAAATAAATATTCCGCTAAATTATTCTGCCTGTTTCCTTTCTAACCTTACTATCAGCATCAGTTTAGACAGCATACACAAAAATTGCATCAAAATCAAGTGAAGATACCAACCCAAACCAGATAATCCACAAAACTTGGAGAATGAGCCAAGAAGGAAACAATGAGAAACAAAAGCAAAAAAAAGAGTACAAAGAAACTTTCGCCAATATTCAAGTAGATTCACGGTGATTGCACCCAGAAGTAGCTTATCCAACTCGTAACCGGTTTGCTTGAAAACTTGGCGAGTGTGTTTTATAAAGCACCATCTGATGGCAGTGTGCTCTGAATATTTGAAGGCATAAGTATGTTGAATCCATCTGCTGCTGTAGAAACAATCATTCCGGGAATCTGTGCGTGCCAATGTAATTCCTTCAGGTCTTTCTGTCCCTGTTTTAATTCAAGACAAAATAAAGATGAACAGTTAATCCGAGAGTTTATTCTATCATTCAGATAAACAGAGGAGAGCATTTGGACTTACCTGATGAATGAATAATAGTTGGGGAGGTAGATCTTCAGGAGCATTAACTAGTTCTTTTGTTTTAGCTTTAAATTCAGCTTCCTCTTCTTCATCCTTTTCTAACGAAAGGTCCCATATTCTGTGTGAAATATAATAAAAACTCTTAAATCCCACATCATAATAAAATAGCAAAAAAAAGAGCAGGATGGTGCCATGAAGCTCACACGTGTGGGTTCTGGGGTAAGGGTCAAACCCAAAGGAAAAAAAAACAACTAAGCATTTTACCACCAAGTGGGTTCCGTGTCAGGTATTACACGTGTGAAGATATTTATTATTTACCACTAAATCTCTCTGAATAGTATTAAAATTTAAAAGTTGTACTTACGTAAGCTGATTATCAGCAGATGAAACAGCCAATGAAGAGGCTTCATGTGGACTCCACTCAATGGATGTGATTGGGTGCTTGTGGTATTCAAAATGTGCTACCACAGAATCTCCTTCCTGCCCATAAATTAATGCTCTTTTCATGTCAGCTTTAATAACAACCAAAAGTAAATCAATCAAGCTGAAACAAATCAAACATCGTGAAAGTTACTTTCTAAACATAGTCCCATAATATTTCTTCACCATAATGCATCTACAATCCTTCATTGAGATGTTTGATGTGATAATAATGAAAGGCAAAAGATGGATGTGATAATGAAACAAGGGAAAAGAAAGTCAAATGACAGCTTTAAATCTAATGATGTAATATGCCCACTGGAACACAAGGAAGCTGGAGATAACATAACATGAAACACCATCGACATAAGAGAACATCACATGCACACAATAACCTTCCTGTTATAAATGAGGCATGCTTAACATCTTTTTAAACATTATGATGGCTACCTATACCTTGAGAAGTCTGAGATCACGAATAGAAATAGTCCCATCATCACTCCCCGAGGCCAACATACAACTAGCCAACCTGCTCAGTACAATATAAAGTATTGAAGAGCGATCTGGAATGGAAGTTGATGGAACACCATAGAATTAATGTACTAATTTATACCTGTTCCATGACATGACATTCACATCGGCATTATGTGCCTTAAAAGATGCAGCTGGTGACTTCCCCAAACGGATATCCCAAATAGCAATGTTTCCATCCACAGAACAAGAAGCAAAAACGTGAGGTTCTGTAGGGCTCCACTGCAGGGATTAATTGAACATTACAGCTCTCACATTTATAAAAAAAGATAAACTAGTGATGTTAGAGAGTGTAGTCACAAATATATTATACTAAAACTACAAGAGCAACTATTCCTTTGCATAATAGTACACGTACTTGCAGGTCTTCAACACTAGCACTATGTCCAGTAAATGGAGCATTATCAACATTCCATGCTCCAGCAGATGTAGGCTCCCAGAGATAAATGCTATTATCGCAATCCCCTTAAAAATAAAGATCATTGTCAAGCTTCATATATCTGTGATTACAAAATATGAAGACAGAAAAAAAAATATAGATAAACTGAAAAATGTAGAACTAAAGATTACCAGATACAAGCCTTCCAGGAACAAGAAGACTCCAGTCTATAGCATAACCTTCGTCTTTGTGTTTAAATTTATACAAAGGGTCCTGATTAAAAACTGCTGCAACTCCCTGAACACCTTCTGTTTCGGTCTCAGCTAGAGCATTTAGATGAGATTTTAGGTCCCAGACCTACAAATTGTTCTCAAGTATCAAACTATATACTAAAAAGAAGGTGTGGCTTGGAACGATACTTAAATTTTCTGATTACAAGAGAAGACAGAAAATACACTCCACAATGTTTAACCATAGCTGCTGCTAATAATTTAAGAATTTCAGAAATTTAAATATGCTACAAACAATACTTAGAACCAGTAGTAAACTATACCTGGAGCTAGAATATCATGTATTACAACCCAAATTATAGTCACAAAAAGTGCAACAAATAATTAAACAAACTTAAGACCTTATTTGAAATATATATATATATGTGTGTGTGTGTGTGTGTGTGTGTGAAGAAAAGCAAAAGTTTTATGATTCCATTCGTTTCAAATTTAAGGTGTGTAAAAGCATAATAATAACTAACACACTAAAGGCTAGCAACAATAATGTAATTAAATATTTTCCAAACCATTTTTTGAACACTTCCGATCTCACATTATGACCTAATCCTAGAGGTCTGCCCTCCAATGTAAGAAGATATTTGATCAATTTAAAAGATTACAAGATTATTTTTTTCAAATTTTGATGTTATCTCGCATTCCTATATCGTGTCAAATGTAATGTCAAAACTCAATAAAATGAATTGGTCTATTCTTACACCATAACAGAATCTAACTTCATAACTACCAAGCTCAAAGTTTCTAGAGAATCTATGGACAGTGATCTACAAATTTTTAATTAGCCAAATAAGTATAATCTGTCATTAATCCCTTTATAATTCTCTATTTACCAAACTAAATCCGACGTGAGTATATTAGTCCCAACTTCAATTGAGAATTTTAGGTTTTGCAAACTCGGTAAGTTATCTTGCTCTTCACTTGTACTATCAATTATAAAAAAAAAGCAGCATTAAAAATGTTGTACAACAGAAGATAATCATTTTTTAACACTCCCATCAAGCTGGAGCATATAATTGTATGCAACAAGCATGAAACATACAAACTAAATTTGAGATCCTCTCAAGGATTTAGTCAAAATATCCAAAAGTTGATCACTAGAATTGATAAATTCAATACTAATCTCCTTGGATAGCAACTTTTCTCGAATAAGATGACAATCAATCTCAATAAACTTAGTTCTTGAGTGAAAGCAATGTTTAGGGCAGTTTGATTAGCACAATATAACATCAATTGTTGAACTTCACAACAAATTTCAACTCTTCAAGTTGCTTGATCCCCACAACTTTACATGTAACTAAAGCATAGCTCAATATTTCGCTTCTACACTCCTTGGTCAACAACATTTTGTTTATTGCTTCTCCAAGAAATAAGATTTCCACCAATGGATACACAATACCAAATAGTAGAGAATTTGTCTATAGGACAACCTGCCCAATCAACATTACAATACCCAAAAACCTAACTATTTCCCTTATCCTCGTGCATATAACAACCCTAGTCTAGAGAATTTTGATATACCTAAGAATATGTGTAACAGTGTTCTAGTGATCAATGCAAAGATCGTACATGAATTGGCTAACAACTCCAATGGCAAAAGAAAGATCAAGTCTTGTATTTGAGGGGTAAACCAGTTTCCGTACCAATCCATACATCTCAGAAAACTTAAAACAGAATTTATAGTGAAATGTAACTTTGAATATGCATTCAAAACCATAAAAGACTAGGACTTAAGATGCTAATCAATGTTAGCCCTAGCCACAAGTGACCTCATGAACATTTAGCGTTACACTGTCTTTATTAAAACAAAGTCAGTATGACTATGAAACAATACTTTTCCACTATATTCCAGGTTTACTTTCATTTATTTTATCACATAACATAATGAACATTGCCAAATCACATGAATTTGCCCTAATTTTTAATTCCAAAAACACAAGGAAATATATTCTTGAAATTTATGACAAATTAGAAAACCAACTGAAGGGTTTAAAAGTGTCACCTGTACATGACCAGTATCAGCCCAAGCTGCACATATATGGGGATTTTGTGGCATGGAGCGTATACGGTTGATACATCCTTGGTGTGCAACCTTCCGTAACTGCAGTTATCAAAAGCATGAAAGAGTTAGAATAATCAAATTTAAAGCAGTCAACAAGTGAAACAATAAGTACTAAAATGAAGAGAAATATACCTGCAAAATGGGACCCTTAGCAGCATCTTCATCTTCATCCTCACTATCATCATCACTGTCACTATCCTCACCATCCATTCCAGAGTCATCAGTTTCAACTTTAGACACCAGCTCCCGTCTCTTTCCAGAAATATTTGATACTTTAAAAATTCCAATAGAATTCCAAGAAGGTTTCTCTGCCTGTGGCTCGTGCATTGCCATAACATGAGTTTCTTAATCAAAAGACAAAGGAAGCAAAGCAAGTGGACCACATAACAACTAGCTGCTACGTGTAACTCTTCTTGAAATAATTACCAGTTATAATAAAGAAGCAAAAAAATGTTTTCAAAACTCAAAAGTCCTTTAAAGGGAAATTCTCTCATATCCACACAGCCTAATATATGCTACCCCATGTGATATTGCTCATGAATAGTAACCACCTTCAATTTGATTAATGAAACAACACTGACCTGAGTCCCTGCCATGAAATAGACTGTGTGTGGGAATTCTGTTCGAACCAAGCCCAAAGAGTCATGTAGAATATCAAAGCTGTCAAAAGTCCCAAAACATATGTATAAGTAGAAACTTACTTACTAATGACAACCAAAAATAGCAGAAGATTACCGATACTAAGCAGAAAGTAAAGCAAATGCCTAATAAAGTCGGCCAATATTCTCAACTGAATTGCAATGTCAATGCAAAAAGGAACTATACATAACTTATGATCTTATAATTATTAAAAACAACAATACAAGCAAAAGCAAACAGGTTAGTTTATAAAAAAAAAAACTAAAGTTTTTTCTTCACTTCTGATTCAAACAGAAAAACGAACACACAACTGACTGAACAAAAAAATAAAAAGCCAGGAGAGAGACCTCAAACAGGGCCATCCAATGTGAAAGGCATGGAGAGAATTGTACGCAGAAGGATCACACTGAAGCTCTTCACCTTCCTCTAACTTATCCACCCCAGGTTGCCACACCTTCACTGGAATTTGTGGAGCCAAAGATGAAGAAGGTCCACCCTCTTTCTTTGAGCCCTGATTTTTTTTCCAAAAAATTTAAACCAAAAATCAATGAAAATTGCAACAAAAAGATCATAGTGATGTGAGAATAATAAAAATTAAGTATTGAATAGAGCAGGAGATTTTACCTTGTTCTTGGCTTTCTTACGATGTTTTATGCCGCGAGTCATATTCGTTTAGGTAGGAATTGAGAAGACTGACAGAAGATGAATAAGTCAATAAAAGAATTACATAAGATCTTATTATGCCAAATTCTACAATCATAATTCACGAAGCACTCAACAATTGTTTATAACTAAATAAAGGGATAATAATCAAAGTTTTGTATTGAGGACACAAAAACCAGAGTAGAATTAGAGTAAAGAGTACAGAATAGAGTAAACACATGGTGAAGTCAAACCGGAATGTGAAAAGGGGACAAAATACACTCGCTAACAAAAGAACTTGTATACTCTTGTACTGCTTACACATCATGAAAACATGAATTTGGTGTTTTCAACTTTATTTGATAATAGTAGCATGGTAAAGGAAAAATCAGAGTACTCAGTGCTATTGGATAAACAGGTGAAAGCTCGTCTAGAAATCAGAAAAATCAGCTAACTTCATTAAATCAGATTTTCCTTAAGGAAATACACAGAGCATAGATATACCACAAAAGACATTATTAAGAACTTAATTCTTTTGTGTACTGATTACATTTTTAAGCTTTAGGAGCAAAACAAAATTAGGTTCTTCTTTGTCTATGATAGTTCATACAATAAGTCATATGAAAACTGGAACAGATATGGCACAATTGAAAACAGCATTACTTAAACACTAAAAAAATATTACTTAAGCACTAAAAAAAGTTAATATAGGTTGGTGTTAGTTCAGACTTGCGTTTACAGATGCTACGTAACGTACCTACAGCCATTTACCTAACCAAATTTTTATGTACTTCCAAGTTCCAATCATTTAAATCGGCCAAAAATTCAACAACAATGAACATTTAAATATAATTATCTTACTAATATGGTTGTTTTACGTAGGAGTCACTTGGTTTTGAGTAGTACTGAAGCGGCGAGCTTCGATGTTGGAACTGGTAGTTCTGGCGGCGGCAGCGGTTCTCGTCGCGGCGTATCTCACCGGCGTTCCTCACAGCGTCCCGGCGCTTCTGACGGTGTTGCGGTGGCGCGGCGGCACGGTGACGCTTCTAGAGGCGTCGTGGTACATGCAGTGTCAGTCACCACCCTCTTCTCTCACTCTCACGTTCCCAATTTTACTTTAAGGTTTCTCAGATGTCCAATTTTACTTTTAGGTTTTTTTGGGCTGCCGATCGCATGGCCCAATTAGAAAAAGGTGCTACAATTAAATGAGGGTGTTTCATCCTGCACCTCTACACTTTTCTTTCTGCACCTCTACATTCTTGAAAAATACCGAAATTACCTTTTACAGTTTTAAGTGTTTCCGGAATAGTAGTTCCATAAACAAAAGATATTTTCGGAATAAAAAAAATCATTATGGAACATTTTTTTGGACACATTTTTTTTTATTTTTGGATTTATAAGTCCGAAATTCATAAAACATATTTCGAAAAAAGACATTCCGAAAATATTTCAGAAAGAACAATTCAGAAGTCAATTTTAGAGGGGTAAAACAGTCTTTCGCGAAAGTGAGGGGTGCAGGAAGAAATTTGTGGAGGTGCAGGAAGAAATTGCCAGTAAATGACTGCTTCTTTCCCATCTCCACTACTTACTATGTCATCCCATAAATTTTTATATTCCAAAAGTATCCTTCGATAAAAAATTATAGTGTAATTTATATTTTGGAATATATAATTTGTTGAGCGTAATTAGTATGTAATAATGTATTTTTTTAAAATACATAATTATTTATATGATTATTATACGTCATTTGTTATTGGATTCATAATTAAAATTATATTACATAATGTTTAATTTTTGTTAATCTTTTATCAGACTTAATGAATCTGATTATATCAATCGATTTCTAATGGAATGTTAATTCTAACTTAATGTTAAGACGTCCATAATCAATAAGTCTATTTTTTTCAGACTTAATTAGCTTTCAGATAACCTAATATGAAAATCTTTACCAGATTTATGTTACTGAATTCTTCTGATCTTAGTTTTGTAACAACATGAAGTAATGTTTATATATCTTTTATTGAATGAAAACTTCTGCATTCTCTGTATCCAATCCAACTTCTGCAATCGAAAAGGAATCTAACATAGGAGTACAGTATAGTATAGAATAGTAGGCAATACATAATATAAATCATAGTATGATATCACACTGACACACACTGTTCTTGATATGAGCATGTCATGTCACAACTTCGATTCACCTCAATCAATTACCGCATCAACTCAAGCACTGTTTCTTCTTCACCAACAACCTCGACAACACTATAAACCTTTCAATTTCATGGCTTTTGTGTGTGCATCAAGTTTCAAACATTGCATGCATGCATGCTTCTCAGCTTTTCTCTGATCCTTCATCACACCACTTTTGCTTCACACTGCCAAAATACGTCACCAACCAAATCTCTCTGTGTAATCACTCATTTATACACATCCCCAGAGAAAAAAATCTTTATTTTTCATTACAGTAAAATAGAAACCAAGATTATTTATATCTTTTCAATTATATTTAATTATATTTGTTGAAGATTTAGATGGGTGCAAATCTCATCTCATTGAGTCAGTTTTATGAGGTTGAGTTAGGCTTAAAACCCACTTTTTAACATGGTATCAGAGCTATTTCGAATCTATCCTAGCGAATATTTGTTGGGTTTAGAAGGTCACCCGCTATCGGGCCGTTATCGGACCACCCATAACATATATCTCAACGCACGAGTAGGTAGCCTTGGCGTGAGGGGTGTGTTGGAGATCTCACAGATTAGAATCTTTCATGATATATAAATTGGTGCAAACCTCATCTCATTGAACCGATTTTATGGGGTTGAGTTAGGCTTAAAACCCACTTCTTAAAATATTTTCGAAATTAAAAAAAAAAAAAAACATTTCCGTCAAATTGAAATCAAATTGAATTAGGTGCAAGAAAATTTCTTGGACATGCAAGTGGTGGAAAGATCATTGGCGTGTGTGGCAGCATTGGAAACAGATTTGCAATGGTCCAAAAACATTTGAAATAATATCTACTACCACTGCAGAGTTATAAGGGTAGCTTAGCCTTCACAACCACACTAATTAATGAAGTTACCAAAACCATTAGAGTAGGAGTAAAACTCCAATTAGTTATGCTTAATTTGGATTTTATGATAAAAGAATAGAGAGTGATGGATGTTATAGAAAATAACCTAATCATGATCTAAATTGTACAAAAAAAGAAGACTCACCAAATAAAGTAGTAGAGTGGATGAAAGTGACATTACATAATACTGTGGGCAACTACCCAGTCAGAAGAGTAAAAGGAAGAAGGGCTTTTAGTTGGAGATTGAGGAGGAGCAACTACATTAACCAAGTTCTTCATACCAATTAATAATCATAGTTTTTAATATTGGCTACTTACCAAATCTGCATTACTTCATTCATCACTTGTAAATCTATTTCAGTCCCTATCAAGTACTTATTGTATTTATCGTTTTAAATCATATATATATATATATATATATATATATATATATATATATTAAAGATAAAAAAAAAATCTCATAATATATAATTGGAAGCAAACTTCACATTTTGAACTGATTTTATAAGGTTAAGTTACACTTAAAGTTAATTTCTTAATATGTCATCAAAGTCATTTAAAATTTATCTAACGATAGTTTATTGACTCACCAAATCACCTACTATTGTGTCACTTGCTATCGGACTACCTATAAATATATAGTGTCACGCACGAGTTTGAAGGTTTTGACATAATGGGTGTGTTGGAAATCTCATATCAACTAAAAATCAAGATATTTTATAGTATATAAGTGATTACAAATCACATCTTATAAACTTATTTTATAGGATTGGGTTAAACTTAAAAGTTTGTTTCTTAATATTTATCACTATTTAGTTTACCTATCTTAATATTTATCATTATTTACTTTACCTACCTTAATATTTATCATTATTTAGTCTACCTACCTTAAGTTAATTAGTGAAATATAATATCAATAAATAAAAAGGTGTAAAGTAATTAAAATAAAATTCTAAACAATATATAAAAAAGTTTAAGTAATTTTGTTATGATTCAATGATTGTTGGATGGCGATATATCACTTTGATGTAGTGTGAACGTTTATATTAGATAAGTGCGATGTTGATAATGTTTCTAATGCTTTGTTTGCATTTGTATATGTTCATTTGCGATGAGAGAAAGAAAATGATTTGCAGAAAAGTAGTAAAGACAATATTTAATCTACAGGGAAGAAAAGCAAAGAAACCAATTTTTTTTTACATAATATTACGAGAAAGGCAAAATTACCCTTCACCTTTTATACATATAAAATAACAATATATATATATATATTATAATAAACAATAAAAAAATATAAATTACATACTTAATAATAATTAAAATAAATTCATTAAATAATAATATTAACAATAATAAAAATTAAATTTTATTTTTATTTAATACTTAATAACAATAATAATATTAAAAAAATAAAAATCTTCTTATAATCATCCTATCACTCACAAACTTCAATAAACTTTCCTTACAAATCCGTTATAATATATCATAATCCAAACAACTCATTTTCTTTACACTTTCTTCTCAAATCACTCTAAATCCACTATCTAAAATCCTCTCCTCAATCCAAACACAACCTAAGTGAGTTAAGATATAAATTATTACTATTTTTTGACAAGTAATTTTTTAAATTCATAATTGGGTTTTAAAATGATTTCAAATGAGTTAGGTTTTGATGTCACTTCACTAAAAAAAGTTTGTTCAAAATATGTAACAAGTTTTATATTTTGTTGAAAAACTTATCTACATGTACACCTCAACTTCTAAACTAATGTATGGAAAATATAGAGAAATTATATAAAGGAGAATAAAAACAATAACAATGACTAATTTCTCAAATGTTATGATTAATTAAAATGTTTAAAAAAACTTCAAAGTATAAATAAAAACATAACAAGGTTTTAGATATATTTATATTAAATGTGATTTATTTTTATTTAGATATTTATAATAGTATGAATTTCTCCTGGGAAATTGGAAAACTGTGAAAGAAGGATATGACGGTTGTAAAACTCCATCTATTCTACATATGGTAATTTTACTATTTACAGTCTATAACTTTTAGTGTTTGTAACTAAGTTGAAAGTGTATTAAGATTAAGATGTTTAGTTTTTTCCTTTAAATGATTATGGAATTTATTCTAAATTTAATGTGATGGAATTTAAATGGTTACACACTCACATATTTATTATTTTTATATAGGTTCAACAACTTTCTTATTTCACAACTTAGATTCACAACTTAGATTTACGCTTAAATTTTCAACAATATTCCTACATCGTACTTGTATGAGTTGATAATCAAAACGAATTATAGACTTTGAAATCACTAACAAACATTTTGACAGTAATTATCAGAGAAATTTCACAACAATGAGACTTGAATCAAACCTATGTAAGAGATTAACAACATGACGATGGTATTGGAATCATAATCAAATTGGATTCTATCAATTATTCAATGTTAAAATATCACACGAAAAATTTGTTATTTTAAAAAACTTGTATAATTTTATTAAAAAACAGGTGTTAAACTAACAAAAATAAATAAATAAATAATAACTATTTTCGTTATTACACAACAAATAAATCAAATTTGTTTATCATTATGTATGAGATGAGACTTTAGCTCATGAATTATAAAAGATATTAAGAGTCTAAAAATTTCTTAAACAATACATTTCATATTGTTGAAATGCAACCATGATTCCTTATTTTCATAATATGGTAAATCATTTGACATTTTTTTTAAAAAAATGTTAAAAAAAATGGAAGGTTAAGTAGTGATATCTTAATTATTAAATTAAGAAATAAAATTTGTGAGTGTCCATATTTTATCTTTTTTCTTATAATTGGGTTTAGGTTTCTTAGAAGATACGAAAAGATTACTTGTAGAATGTCTAGTTCCACCTATATAATATCTAACAACACCTATAAGAGGTTACCATTTCATTGAATTGCAATTACAATTTCAACTAACCAAAAACACTTGTCAATCACTTTTATGGTGCTTAACTGCACATATTCTAATGATGAATGGAATAAAATATTAAAAAAAATAATCCTATTATTTTATTTCATTAAATGCAATTCAACTCCTTTCTAATTTAAATATCTCAGCATTTGAACCTATAGAGTAGGCTGTTTAGATGTCAATTTTCTTAATAATATATTACTGTCAATTAATATTTTAATTGAAAGTTTAAAAAATACCTTATTTGTTTTTAAACTTAAACATAAAATAATTATGGTGTTTATGATTGCAGTTTGATATAATTACTTAAAGATACAAAGTTTATCTTTTTATTTTAAAATTTTTTTAATAATTTTTTTATAATATTATCTTGTACGGATCGATACTGTATGAGTCAGACACTCGGTCTTACTGACTGACCGTCCGTGTTAAAATACACTTTAAAATACTTAATAAATTACTCGTAATAAACTTTCTAGTTATCGTTGTTGTTATTTATTAAGTTTCTTGAAATAGGTTGACACGTCAATTATCGAAATCAATTGACTTGTTCGTCGATAGATAATATTTTTAAAACGTTTTCTATTTTTACAATTTATAATTATATGATATTGTAATATTTTGCCTTATTAATGTATTTACATTAAACTATTTATTTAAAATCTCACACTGTGCTTATCTTTACAACTTTATCCATAATATTCATTAAGAATTTAATTAGAATGTGCTAATAATATAAATTTATTTTTACAGTATGTACCCATCATGTATTGTCGTTTATGATAAATATGCTAACTTTGTAACAACTACTTTGAAGATTACAATAGTGTAAATTTCCCATTGAAAATTAAACTCTTAATTTCAATAATAAATTCTAATTATTTTCTAACATATCTAAATCTTTAGAAATTAACCTCTTATTCATCTAATATAATCAGAATTATGAATTAAACTCATTTAAAATTAGATTATGTAAGTGTGTATTAAGAATAGAATGGATTTAACAGATGACAAGGACACTCTTTAAAAGTACTTTATGGATTTGGTTTTAGATTAGAGTGATGAGACCCTAAAGTTGTGTATTGAATAAACTGCATAATTGGGTGCATAATAAAACTGGTGTGTCTATGATTGAGTACCAAATGGAGTACAAACTCATGCGTTGGCATCTTTCTGGTTTTGTTTGTTTGTTTATAGATGCGGCAATAGCTATGTTATTCTGCATAATTTTATTATTTTTTCTGCATAATTTTACAATTCTTCTGCATAATTTATTCACTCTATCTTTGGACTCGGTAGTTGATTTTACATTTAAAAGTGGTTAACCACTTTGAAGTTTCAATTCATGCCGGCTTTTAGCTCACAACACTCTCTGCACGTCCCTTCATTGCCCTCACCACAAAGTCACCTTTTGGTTTCCAAAGTCTCACTCTTTTTTGCTTCACTTCAAACAAAAACCAGAAGCATATCCTCTTTTAGCCATCCCTCTGATCCCCTTTTGTCCACTTTGGACCACTCACAAAAGTTGCAAACTCAACATCTTTCTACCTTTATTAATAATTCAAACCCCTCTTTATGGCATTCTTTTTCATTTCACTCTTGGATGCTTCTTTTATTGCATTCCTTGTTAGGTTTGAATCAATCAAATTCACCCCTCTGCTACCCTTAGGCGCCATTTAAATCCTCTGCTGTACCTTTTTCTTCTCTTATCAAACCCCATTTGCATTTTCTTTTTCTTTTCTCGTTTGAGGCTTCAAGTTCCATACTTTGAAGGTTTTGAAGGAAATGGCAGTTGATCTTTGCTCAGAAAACTGTGGAATTTCTTCCTCTTCTGTGAGTCCAAGAATCTCATTCTCACATGACTTTTCCCAATCCGATGTCATTCCTGTTGAGCAGCTCCCCTTTAGATCAAACTCTTCTGGTCTGAACTCCACCATTGATTTTGATTTTTGTGTGAGTGAAAGCTTTGAGCTTGAGTCATCTTCAGCTGATGAGCTTTTCTCACATGGGAGGATCCTTCCCACCGAGGTCAAGAAAAAGAATGTCCCTTTAAAGCAAACGGGGCAATCACTACCAAAGAACAACACTCCATTGCCTCCTCCTTATGCTGCTCCACCTAACATTCTCTCTACTCTTAAAAACTCAAAGAAAGAGAACCCCAAAGAAGGCAAGTGTTTGAATGATGAAGTGTATGAGAAGCAAAGTTCTAAGTCCTTTTGGATCTTCAAGAGAAGTAGCAGTTGTGGAAATGGACATAGAAGGAGCTTTTGTCCTTTGCCACTTCTATCTAGAAGCAATTCAACTGGGTCATCAACACCAAGTGTTAAAAGGAATCCACTTTCAAAGGAGGGTGTTAATGTTAGGCCAAATTCACAGAAACATTCTTCCACAAGGTTGCCAAATGGCTATTATCAAAAGCCTCCATTGAATTACAAGAGTCATGGATCCTATGGTAGCAGTGTTAGAGTAAACCCTGTGCTGAATGTTCCTCCTGCAAACCTATTTGGTTTGGCTTCAATCTTCTCCAGCAATAGAGACAAGAGCAAGAGGCAGCTTTAGTGGGGTCTATCTTCTTTTTCCATGTACTTCTTAGGTTTACCAATTACCATGTGAACTAGAAAAATTAGGTATAGGTAAAATTTTGAAAGGTGAATGGTTTGCATCATGAAGACAAAGTGGTACAAAGAGATGCGTGTGAAGGTGATGGACAAGAATGATATAATGCAAGCACATGTTTTGGGGCACAAAATGACAGGTAACTGTTGTTTTCATGGCTGTCCCTTGCCTGTTGTTGTTCCTCTACTTTTGTTCTTTGGACTATGTGTAAATACATTGACTTTCATTTTAGTATCTCTTCTTCCTCTGTTACTCTGCATCTCTCTTACTCTACATCAATAAGAGTCTAAATGGAAAATACTAATCATGCATACATTGCCTGTATGATTCATGTTAGATTTTATAAAATTTATGTTAAGAAAGTAAATCTTTGATTGATCTAATGATGATGCTATATTAATAAACAATCTCAATCTATCATCTTAACATCTTTGTAATTGATTCTAATCATATTATCTTAACGAAATTGATTTTAACTATATTATCTGAACGTAATTGATTCTAATAATGTTATCTCAATTGACTTAATATGGTAATTAATTCTAATAATACTATTTCAACCTATCTTATCTACTTAGGAAAGTAAATCTAAGTTGTTTGGATATACACTGATTGATCTAATGATGTTGCTATATTAATAAACGTGCTCGTAATTGATTCTAACGATGTTAACGTAATTGAGTTGACGTGGTAATTACACTATTTCAAAGTGATTCTAATGATGTTATCTTATTTTAGTAAATATGATGATTGATTCTAGTAATACAATTTCAATGTGATTTTAATGATGTTATCTCTGGTTTATGTATTAATTGATTCTAATGATACAATTTCAACGAAGGTAAAAATATGAAAATTAAGTTTCTTCATAATCAAAATCAATAATTTTTTCAAAATGTTTACTCAAATAAACACAGGGGTTTGCAAGAAGAGGTTGACGTATTTGTGTTGTGCATTGAGTTGTTGTTGTTGCATGGATTCATTTTGAATAATAATGCTTTCTGACTCATTTTGATAGTTCCTTCTACACGCAGAAATAAAGTACTTTGTTCGCATAAGAATAGCAGTTTAACAGAGCAGATCATTGCACACCACACCACATTAATTTGGTGCTCTGTAAAGCTGTTTTGGTCTGCTTCTGCATAAGTTGGTCAAGAATTATGATTCTCTCAAAGCTAGCACTTCTGTAAATACAAAAATTCAGAGTATTTCACAATTTAAAGAAATCACATAAATCATTGATTATGGTTAATCAAGATGCGATCATTTTGTGATGTTCCAATTTCACATATGGCTTGTAGAGTACATACACTACTACAATAAAATCATTAAATAAAAATTAATTTTAGAAATAAAAAATAATTAAACATTATACTAACTAAAATAGATACTATTTTAAAAACTTAAAAAATTATTGATATCTAAAATAGTTTCTATTTTATATCAGTTTAAAAATTATAAATTGGTTTTAATTTAGTAATTTTTTTAGTGATAATTAATGTATTGTAATTTTTATAATCTATGGTGACATAATTTAATTGCACTTTAAATATCTCATTGTGATATTAGAAAGAGAGAAAAATATTATTAAGTTATGTTAATTTATATGTTAAATATCCATCACTAAATAATCCCTACCAATACAATTCATTAAATATCGCATCATTATTTAAAAAAATTATTAAATATTTGAGAAAAGGCTTACAAAAGAATAAAAAAGAAATCTAATTGGCATAAGTAAATTCTAAATAAGAACATTTGCACAAATATAATATGTAAGATATTACAAATATAATAAATATATAATAAATGTAAACAATTTTAAGTTGTTAAAATAAATAAATAAAATTATAAAAAGTAAGACTAAATTATATATATACCTATATTAATTAATAAACTTTAAATTTAATTTAATTTTAAATTAATTTATTAAATGATGAAGTTTGTATTCATTTATATACTATTATATAAAATAATATTTTTTTAATGATGTTCAATCTTCAAAAACATATCTAATTGTAAAATTGATTTAAAATGTATATAAAAAAAGTAAAGAAGAAAGTCTAGGGTTGGAAATTGTACAAGTATGTGAATTCTCCATTGTAGAAGTAGAAAGTGTGGGGGGTAAGTAAATTTTAGCATGGAGGCTAGGTCTAAGGTGTAGCACCATTCCCATAGCTTAAACTTTAGTGCTTATGAAAAGATCATTCCCTATTGGATTCTTTTTGGGGTGGTTCAAATAAGTCAAATTGAACTTCAATTCCCAACAAATCAAGGGATTACTTCATCTACAAAAAAGTACTAACTTGAACTTGAAGGAACCAACTAAACAAACATTCTTCAAAAGAAATCTTCAACTTTGGATTTTGAGGGAAAAAATAAATAGTTAAAAGGAAAATGATGTTCATGTAAAATAGTAATGACCTAATATTTTTTTGAAGATACTAATTTTATGAAGAAATGAGAAAAAAAAAGTTAACCCTAAGGAGAGGAATTGTAAGTGTAATTGAGTAAATTTTGATTCATTTTGTTGAGGGAGAAGTGGGAAAAGGTAAGAAAACCCTTGACACATAGACACATAGTTGTTGAGAAAAGTTGAAAGATGAATGCATTGGAAATGGAATAAGCAACCATGAAAATGGAGAAAGAGAAAAGATGTGAATGGCCATCATTTTTATCCTTTGTTTGCAAGGACAATTTGCATGACCTACATCTCCACTACTCAAACCATGTGCTTTCAATCAACCACCTACATTCTTTTTCTTTTACAACTCACTTCATATCACCATACTTCATCAAACAAACCCATCACCTACTCTTTTAAAACAACCTTCCTTTTTCTTCTATCCATACTTAAATTTACTTAAATATAGTAATCATATATTGAAAATTATGCATCATATTATAACTAGTTAAAAGTATTTTTTTTTGTTTGAAATAGAGAATTTTAAAATTATATTGTCCAAAATTATAGTTGTAAATTAGTGCTTTTTTTAGTGTGTAGTTATTAAAGTAATTTTTTTTTTCAACATAACATTATAAAAAAAATTATTAAATAAAAATTAATTTTAGAGACAGAAAATAATTAGTTGGCATATTGACTAAATAAAATAATATTTTAGAGACTAGTTATTAGTTTCTAAATTAGTTTTTATTATTGATAAATAGTTTTTAAATTAGTATCTAATTAGCTACCAGGATTTTTCGGCCAAATTTAGAATCTAAATAAATTGGTAGTTAAAACTTTGGTAGCTAATTAGATACCAACTTAAAAATTATTTATAAATAATAAAAACTAATTTAAAAACCATAATTTTTGTATTCTTTAAAATAGTATCTAATTTAATCGTAATTAATTATTTTTAGTTTTTAAAATTGATTTTTATTTAATAATTTGTTAGTAGTTTAGCTTCACGTTTTCTTTACTTAGTTTTTTTAGTAGAGTATGAAAAATATAAAATTAAATTAACATTATTTGAAAAGAAAATTAATAAAAAATTAGATGATTTATTTTAATATAAAGATAGTTAATTTGAGTCCTAAGTTTAATAATAAATACTATTGATTTGATTACACGCCAACAACCGATGAATGATGTAAGATGTTGAGATGAAGAATGCAATGACAAAACATAGACGGTGGAAATCACATCTTACATAAAGACCTCTTTCAAAAAAACTTTTTAGATAGAGAATTTTTAAATAATTTCAAAATTATTTTTAAATTATAAAATGAAGAAATTAAAGTATCTCTAACTTATTTTTTTATTTTGCTTTACTTACAGTTTTCTTCGATTGTTAACCTTTTTCTATTTTTACATATAAAAACCTGTTTCTTATGCTTTTATAAAATATATTCAAAAGTAAAGAAAACAATGAAATGTATTTTAAGTGTGTATATTAATCTGATATTTGAAGTTTCAAATATGAAAAATGATTTATTTTTCAAAAAATCATAATCAATTTTCAATTAAAAATAAATCATAAATTCAGGCTTAACTTAATTTAACATCAAACTCTAAAAAAAAAAAATCATCTCTATTGTTTTACATTTTATACAAAGTTCTAACATTCTCAGTTAACCAAAAACTACATATATAAATCATCATGTACAAATATATAATTAAGGATTTACACTTTTAATATTTAAAAAAATATAAACTTGATACATATTTACATTTATCCAAAAGCAATGTAAATTAAAATAGAACTTAGTTATATTCTCTTTCAGGTTTAGTTTTTATATTTGCACCGTTACGCTACATTTTGAATTCAAATAAAACAAATTTACTTTATTTTTTTGTATATTTTTTGTACTGTAATATATATTAAGAGAATTTCTTTTTGTGAATTTATTCTTTTTTTGTAAAATTTAATAAATATAAATGTCATTAATTTTATAACATATAAATTTATTTAGATATAATATTTTCTAATGTATTATTAGGTTAAATAAGTTTTCTAATTTCAATATTTGGTCTTTTTTCTATCTTATTTTAATGTTTTTAAAGTTTTCAATTCAGATCATACTTTAGATAAAATAAGTTAATCTTTTATTAGATTTATATTAACAAATGACACTAAATTGATAACTTTAAAAATATTGAAATTACATATTGAGACCGAAAAATCTATTTAAATTTATTATTATTTTAAAATGAACTACAAAATTTATATGATAAATTAAAATACACATATATATATATATATATATATATATATAACAGTTTGTATGTACGTGGAAGAAAATACAATAAGATGGTATTCAACGTTTTTAAATGAAACTTTTTTGTTTTTCTGTACCTTGGACTGGTGTGATTTTATAGTCCAAAACTTTAATGACTTTAAAATCATGTAAGTCAAAATATTGGAAAAAGTTATTTAATATGAAGCATTTTATAGCATATAATTAGATTAAGTTTAAAATAAATAAAAAACTCAAAGGTTAATATATATATATTTTCTTATTTTACAGTTTAGTTTCTTACAAAATGCTCTAAAATATTTCTCCTAGATCAAATTATTATTATTATGCTCTAAGCAAAAGATGTTCATATAAATCTTTTATTATATTAATTTTTTTTTTATTAATAAAAAAATCCATTTATATAGTATCGGGTGCAAGATATTTTTTTTATAAAAGTTTTCATGTTAGACATCACTATGCAACTTGACATCTCAATTAGACTGACACCTCAAGTAACAACAATCATCTGCCATGAAAAAAATATTATTAATAAAAAAATACAGAAAAATCATTTATTGTTGAGAAGACAAAGATGTGTAATTTTAAGTTACACGTTTCAATGTTTTTGCATGTGCATATATTAATTTTTCTGTATAAACCATATATATTCTTTATCAAAGCAATGTTGATGGAATTATCTTTAACAACAAAAAACCCCTTTTAAAAATATTTAGTATGCTTATATATTCAGAATTTAAATAGGAGAATATTAATAAGAGATTGAAAATGCTTTTTTTTTAAGTACATCAATTAACTAATATAAAATTTATATACTATAAAATATTTTTTTTAATATAACAATATCCTGAAATGGTGGTAGAAAATGGAATAATAATATCTGAAATTATTGAAATGATTATACAGTCATAAAAGTAGAAACAAAAATAGTTTTTGAGTAAGTATATGAGTAACAAAAAATAGTGTTTGATAGTAGAATATTGGTTGAAAGAAATAAGAAGAAGACATGGTTGCAGAATGAGAAACAATGTGTGTATGTATCTTCTTCAATCCAATTTTTGATGCAAACAGGTCATAAAGTCTTGTCACCCAAGTTGAAGACCAACACCATGTGATATCTTATTCATATGTTAGTACAACAGACACAGTACTACACCTCTTCTGTCTCCATATTACTCAGAATCTAAGCATGAATGTCAAGTTAATAACGATTATAACAGCCACCACTCACAAAAACTAACTCATATTCTCAATCAATAACTACTCTTAGTTTCATTCATCAGAATTAGATGACATGACGTTTGATAAGAACATCTTTAAATACAAAAAAATAATATATATATATATATATGGGGGGAATCGGTTGGATCATATGACATCTGGAGACCCAACATCCGGTTAAGGTCGACCAACATGACAATAATATATATATATATATATGGGGGGAATCGGTTGGATCATATGACATCTGGAGACCCAACATCCGGTTAAGGTCGACCAACATGACTAAAATCATTATACCTAAACAAAAGATTAACAAGACTTATCAGTGGTCAAACATCAGATAATACATTCTTAATCATGACCTAAAATCCTAATAAGGCTGAATAACAGAAGACCCATGATAGGCACAAATTTCAAAAATTATGTATGTCATCATCATTCAGTACTAAAATCATCGAGTGTCAAACATCGAAATCTCACTTGAATGTCGGATTTTTTTTACAGATACCATCTGAGCTTGAAGTTTACGAAGACGAGGAGTAGAAAAGTGAAAGGAGAACAGGAAGACAATTTCAAGAAGAAAGAGAAAAATGTAGACCGACTGATCGAGAATGAAGACAATCGATCTATTGATTTCAACTCTGATCGAAAACATAGAAAAGAAAAAATAATGAAAAACTTTTGAAGGAAAAAAATTAAACTCTTCTGTTATTTCTTTATCATGGCTGGTATATAAAATGGGAGTTATACATGTCTAAATTGTGTTTTTTACCTAATTCAAAAATTAAAAGAAAGATTTACATAAATTGTAATATCCAGAACTAAGCTTTTTTAAATATGATATAAAAACTTCTTTCAATCTCAATTGAGAAATTTCAAATTGTTCAAATCACTCGCTTGCATTATCTATATGTTATATGTGTAAACAGAATATCAATGGAGCATAAAAGATTATGCTATATGAGCATAATGCAATAGGTAAGACCTTAATTGGGTCTTTTAAAGCAATAAGCACAATAAAATTAGCGAGAGAAATTGTAGATTTTTTTATAAATAGATAAATAAGGAAAACAATTTATGAAAATATAATACATTTTTTAATAAATGAGTTGAAAATATAACTATCCATAAAAAATGACAAATGGGTTAAATAAGTTTTATAAAAGAAGATATAAAAAATGTTTTCTTTTAAAAAAATATCACTTAACAAATCCTTAATAAATTAATGAACTAATCATTTTAAAGTAACTTAAAATTTATGGAAGTCATTACAAATCTCTTTTGTGTTCTTATATAAAGGAAATTTTTACTATAAAGTGTACAAATGTTCTCAGTCCATCTTTCATCTTTACTATTAGTAAACAAATGAATAATATATTGCATGTCATTTTTTTTCATTTCTTTTAGTTATTCTTACTATATGATTGTAATTATTTTTTTATATGTTTACATCCTAATCATATTTTATTTGATACTATTTGAAATTCGAGATTGAAATAAGTGTAATCAATTTTGTTTGGATGGGAAACTAAGAAAAATAAAGAACTAAAAAACGTTTGAATCAAAGAAAATAAATAAATAAAAAATAAATTAGAAATTTTATAAGTGTAAGAGATTAATGTGATAAAATAAAAAATTTGGAAGCTATTATTGCATGAAAGAGTTTGAAATATTTACTTTTCTCCGAAAGCTATATTTGCTTTAATGATACTACGCTTTTCTATATCTTTTAGTGGTTGACCTACATAGATACGGTGAACTAGATTTGTAACATGACTTATATGAAACATTATTTATAATATATTCTTATTAAAAAAATCTACTTATATATATAAATATTTATATGAAAATAACTTCAACAAATTTTTCTTTGAATAGACTTTAATTAGATTTTTCTTTTTTAAAATTTAAAAATTCATGACGATTATATTCTTAAAAAGTATTTTAGTGAGTTAAGGAAAAAAAAAATATACAAATTGATAATTTTTTTTTATCAACAAGACAAACAAAATAAGTGTGAACCTCTTATGCAATCGAAAAAGAAAAATTTGACCTCCTAATAATAATAAAATTGTGCAAAAACATCATTTAATAAATTTTATACAAATCAAATGATCAATACACTAGTCAGAATATAAGGTAATTTACGACCAGATCAAACATTCAACCGAATAAGAATAAACATTCTGAAATATCAATGACAATATTTTAAAAAAATATATATAAACTGTTGATAATCTTAACTAGTAAAAGATGTTTGGTCTATGGGGTGTTGTAATTGGATTATGGATTGAAACAAAATCTAATGTGAATCTATTGTAGATTTGTGTACAGTCTAAATCTAACATCGTAAAAGATAAATGGTGGAATCCAATTAGTATATAAGAACAGTGGTAAGAACAACGATGATATGATTGGTCACTCCATAGAACTTCACTTTCACGCACGCTTCTTGTGACCACACTACTTTATTCACTACCACACACAATATTTACCTCTGTTACTGTTTTGCCCTTCTTTCAACATGGCTCCACCAAAACTCACGTGTCCTTTCTCCATCTTTCTTTCTTTTTCATCTCAACCTTTTACTTCATAATAGTTACTTCTACAAAACATAAATAGTCATCGTTACTCATAAAAATTTATATGTGCTCAAATTTTTTTATTTTAAATATGTAATAATCATATATGTTATATGTTAGGAGACTCAAACACCCTACTAAAAGGTATATTCGTGTGAAACGAATGTATCAGATACATATATCATTTCAAACATCGATACTTGTACGATACTAGTAAGATATTAGTAGGATTCTTAATAATTATAACACAATTTAAAAAAATATATATATTAATTTTTAAAAAATTTAAGTTTATTGTATAATTTTTTATTATGATTGTAAAAATAAAAAATAAATACTTTTGAACCAGTCATGAAAAAATATATTTTTAAAAAAAAAATTTGAAATATACTTTTGTACATAAATCTTTATTATTAATTTATATAATTCATAATTATATAATATTTAGATTTGTGTCCTACATCTTGAATCTGTATCATACATCTTAAAAATTATATGTATCTCTGAGTTCGAGTCTGTATAGTTGTATGCTATGTAGCACAGACACTGACACGGATACGCACACGAAGTATGTATAATATTTAAAATGTAGGACACAGAGACACAAATCTATATATTATATAATTATAAATTATATAAATTGACAATAAAGATTTATGTGCACAAGTATGTTTCAGATTATTTTTTGGAGTAAAAAGATGTTTTTCACGACGAATTTAAAATAATTTGTTTTTTTTTTATAATCATAATAAATATTTATAAAATAAGTTTGAGCTTTTAAAAGATGAATGTATTTTTTTAAAAATTATGTTAGAACCATACTGAAATTTTCAGAATCCAACAAATATTTTTTGAATTGGACACTTCACGGATATATGTATAGGTTTTATATGTAATATAGAAAATATGTGATGACAGGTAAGAGGGCGAGTGCAATGAGGGCGCGTGAAGGAGAGGCATGAAAAGGGATGAATTGACGCCCCCATAGCGCAGAATAGCAGAAAGACGTAGACCCAACGTTACCCAACAAACCAAACCTCTGTTCCCCGTTTGTTGTCCCGATAATGCAAATATTAATATTTTTGGGTGTGTTGACCGATACTTGCATACGCATGGGTGCCCCAGTTGTCTCATTCGCCTTATCCTATGCACCCCTGACACACTCTCTTATCTCCACGCGCCTCACAGCCATAACAACAACAACCTTTCATTCACTACCTTTGCTTTGCAGTAGCATTGTTGCTGCTTCTGATTTAACGTTGCTATGTAGATTGTATTGTTGTTCCTGGAAGGGTATTTGCTTCTTCTTTTTTTCTTTTTCTGTGTGCCTTGTGACGGTGTCGTTTTTTGCACCAACAGTTGCTTTCTGCCTCAGTCTTCTCGTGGCTGTCACAGAGCTTGCGCAGAGTTGTTCCCATGTCTTTTGTGGATAACATTATTGTACCTTTGTTTCCATAAGTGAGAGTCAGTTTTTGCAACTGGGTACCTAAAGGGAAGAGAAAGCTGCTCTCTTTTTTTCCTCTTTTTTTGTTTTGCTTTCTTGGCTAGGGAATGTGAAGAACTTGTTTTGTCACCACTGAGAGAGACTTTGCTTAGAACTGAATGCGTTTTTTGGTTTTAACAATGTAGAGTAGAGAAGAACATACACACACACACCCTTTGCTGAGGAAGGTGGTTTTGATTTTTTGCTTCCATTAGAGTGTCGGTGGTTCCGGGGGAGTGTTGCAGAAATGAATGATTCCACGGTGAAGAATTTGGCTATCACGGAGAGGAAGGTGCAGCAGAAGCCTGGTGGTTGTGTTGGCATTTTCTTTCAGCTCATCGATTGGAAGAGGAAACTCTCCAAGAAGAAGCTCTTCTCCAAGAAGCTTCTTCCTCCTGGTCAGTTTCCTTTTAAATCTATGTTCATACAATGTAATGATACTATTCAGTATTATATGAATTTGGCCTGAAATGTCACACATACACATGAGAGATTGTTCTTGCTTTGTGGAGACTGATGTATGGTTTTGTTGTTGAGTGTTTATCAGCTCGTGCGAAAAAGTTCAAGGGGGATGAAAAGATGTCAAATTCCAAGATTCATTTGGTAAGATTTTATGCTTGAGTGATTGCATTGCATTGATTTTTTTTTTTTATATATTTTGTTTAGTGTTTAGAGCTTACTATTGTTTCGTTTGGGTATTGTGGCTATGTTTTATATGTAGATTGCTAACGAGAACAGTGGAGGTTTCCCAAGTGCTAATAAGAAAGGTGGAAATCATGGCTTCGACGTAGACCAGAAGAGTGAAATGCGAGTTCCGAGTCTAGTAGCCAGATTGATGGGTCTAGAATCTATTCCTACTGCTCAGCGAGATAAATCCAAGAAAGCCTTGTGTGCTGATGGGAAGAATGAGTCTTTGGGTGGTGATCATTGTGAGTTGGAAAGGCAAGGCATGGATTTGGAAGTGGGAGTTGTGAAGCATGATTCAAGACCTCAGAAGCTTCAGAAAACCGGGTCCTATGAGAGAAGGGCAGTGACTAGATTTGGAGCTGAGGCTTTCCAAATCAAGAGTGTATTATCGCGAGGAAGAAAGTATCATCACCATCATCATCATCCGAAGTTTGCTTCTTCTTTGAAGAGCCCGAGAATTCCTTCGGGAAAGAGTGCTTCTCGAAGCTCTAGGTTGATAGGAGCAGCTACTAAAATTTTGGAACCTGGACTGCAAAGCAGAAGTAGGGCCAAAGTTTCTCTAGCATACCCTGCTTCCATGTATCCTTCCAAGACTGGCATTGTGACAAATGATGTGCAAAATCAGTCTTGTTATGAAGCTGGCTCATGCAAGCAATTGATGGAGCAGAGCTCTTGTAAAAACTGTGGTAATTTGCTAGATGTTGTTGACTGCAAGCTTGAGGTTGGAGGACAGCCATTGGATCATCCACCCGTTGTTTCAGATGTGATCACAGCTACTTCTATGGTATCATCAGAGAAGAAGGGAAAGTCATTCAGTTCCCTTGGACATGAGAGAGATGTAGTTCTTCTCAGAAGTCAGGAAAAGCTCATATCTCTTGATTCTGAAGAGAAGGGGAAAAATAATGCACATATATCATGGAGTGAACCCACTGTTAGAAGAATGTCAATGCCCCGTGATTGTCTACCTAAATGGAATTCATCTTGCCAATCATCAAGGACCCTTGAGGATGATCCAACTTCTTTTCCCTCAAAACACAAAACTCAATCACAAGAGCAGATGATAAGCAGTGAAAGATATTCATCTGGATCTACAATGAGCGATATGCAAGTAAAAAGGGTATCATCATCTACGAGTACAATGAATGGGGCTAAAGACTTTGTATCTATGAATAGAAGTCTTAGTGGTCGAACAAGAACAAGATCACCTACCAAAGCTGATAGTTCTAAATTTGACTTAGAGAGAAAACCGTATAATCGACAGCATAATTCTTTGTCACACGTAAGAACATTAGAGAGAAAAAGAAGGATCCCAAATGCCACTCAACTAGAAGGCACAGGTTCTGTTTATTCAGTTGGTGCAAAACAGAGAAATCTCCACTCTAATGGATTGTGTGGCAAAAGGAGGGACTCCAATGCTTCCTCCTTGAACAATTCTATCGGAAAAAATAAGCAAGTTGCTCAAGGAGAAAGAGTTATTAAGGTTAATGACAACAAGATCAATGGTGTAGTGTCATTTACATTTAATTCCCCCCTGAAGCAAAAGTTAGGAATAACTGTTGAGAGGGAAGAGACAAGCAGTGACAATGAGAGTATTAAAAGGCCCAAACCCTTGAGAGTTGATGCTTTAGGTGCCTTTCTAGAACAAAAATTGAAGGAATTAACCTCTCAAAGAGACGAAGAATTAGCTACAGGTTTTCCTCCTAAAAAATCAAGTGCCATGATTCTTCAAGAACTCATATCTGCATTAAGTTCAGAGCATTTGATCTGTCATGATGGCCATCATGTGTTTAATGATAATGTCGGTTTGCATGTAAGTCTTCTCTGTTTATATTGTCTCACTGCTTCAAAATTTATATTGTCTTGTCATTTTGCTTTTGTTATCAATTATCTGTCGATAATATCTCATTGCAAAATTTGTAGTCAATGTTATCCACAGACTTGAGTCTGAGCAAGAAAATGTATTTGGATGGACTCCAGCTTGAAATGCGTCTCTCTATATTATTTTGCTTTTGTTTACGAGTATTCTGCATTTGTGGCTATTTATCTGTCAGTATAAATGACAGACTGCAGCAATGGGGGAGGGGGTGTCACATTTATTTTATACTTGCATCAAATGATCGTCTGGTATCTTACTATATTGTTTATTATCATTGTTTAGACTTCGTCCTGTTGTTCTATTAAAAGGATTTTTAGTCCAACGGATCTTGTTTTTGACATCAAGCAATCATATTTCTAGAAAAGGTACATGTTCCGGTGATCGGTGTCAGAGTAGGTTATCTCAAGACATTCTGTCCGTAATCTGGTTGTATTTTACACCCCATGCATGTTAAATCCATTGATGAGCGTGTTATGTTTACCAATCTAACTTTCAAATATTGTAGTACAATAAACTGCAAATATTAGACCAATTACCAGTCTAAATTGCTTATCATTTTTGTTTTATTCGTTTTACCATATCAAAAGATAAACGCTGATACTACAGTAGGGTGGTACCACTTTGTGGCGTGCGTAAAAGGAGCATGGTTTTTGTAGTATAGTGAAGCATACTAATGGATGCTATCAGCTGTACCTAATAAAATGTACTTTTGCTGATATCAGCTGTACTAAACTTTGTGCTGTAATTCTCATATTCTTTTGGTCCATTGTATTAAGTTCTACTGTGATTGGTGGAAAATTGGAATTCTGACACGATCTTTCCTTTCTTTTATTTTCAGTATGGGGAAAAACAAGAAAGGTTATTAGGAACCTCTTGCAATGGTAATCATCTCAGTCCTGGATCTGTTTTGGAAGCTTCCTTTTCTTCCAGTAGTCTGGATGAAAGCTCAGGTGAACTGTAGTTTAAATAAACGTGATTTATGTCAAAAAATAACTGATGAGTATATAAGTTTATTTAATTCCTGTTCTTTGGGCCAAGTTTCTCATGTTGATTTGATGTGTGTGGTCTTTGATTTAATTCCAGGGCATGGTTTTCACCCTGACTCAATGAATCACTCTTGTTATGGTCAACTAGAACATGACACTGAACTTTCAGATTCTGCAACATCCTTTACCAAAGGGAGGATAGTTGAGATACTGAGTGATCTTGTCAGCCAAATTCCCAAGGCATTGGAAAGTTTGCACACTTTTGGGTCAGAATTAACAATAAGCAAGCTGAACCATATGAAGGATATTCTCTTGCATGCTGAATTGGTGCTTGGAATTACAACTGATCGCAGACAGGATGAAGGGCCACAACTTATAATTCATCGGTTTCTCGTTGATGATCTCGAGAGTATGACGAGTGGTGCTACGTGGAACGATGTGGGGTGTGAGGATTCAAAACAGAGAAAGGAAGTAAAGGGTTTTCTCCTTGATTGTGTTGTGGAATATCTAGAATCAAACTGCAGTCTTTATTTTAATTCTGGATTCAGGACATGGACAAAGTTACCTTTATGCATGAGAGCTGAGATGTTGGCTAAAGAGGTGAAGAGGGAGATCAATAAGTGGTTATCTATGGTTGGGATGGTACCTGATGAAATAATAGAATGGGAAATGAGTCACTCCTTGGGGAAATGGTTAGACTTTGATATTGAAGCATTTGAGTCTGGTGTTGATATAGATGGGGATATACTTCAAATTTTGGTCGATGAAGTTGTTGAAGATCTTGTGGGCTGCACTCAAAATTCCATTAGCTGATCATGCAACATCTCAGTGAGATGTAATCTAACAAGGCCTATTTTTGTACAAATGGGATTATGGTGTTTCTAATGGAGGCTTTTTTTGGGCTCTCTGAATTAGTGGACAAAATAATGTCCAGTGACCAAGTTTTTATTTTTTCCAGTTATATATGGCTGTGATTTGCGTAAATTAGCCACTAAATTATTATTCAATGCCTTGATAGTCAAACCAAATATTAGTTAATAATGATGCCTTTTATGACAATAAGACATTAGTGGTTGAAGTGAATTGGACAAGGAGTGTGTTTGAATCTTACTTGCAATCTATTTAAGTTTGCCCTCTTATATAATAAAGACTATCATATGAAATTTGCTTATTCAATATCCTTCACTGTTTTTAACATATTCAATCAATCTTCAAGTCACTTGATGAAATTTACAATTTTTATACAATTTGCAAGTACCAGATAAGAATTCAGTAAGAGTTGATTAAACAGTTTGTTTATGAATGCTTCATTTTTGGTAGTGATATAATAAACACTTGAATATCATATGAAATTTGCTTATTCAATATCCTTCACTGTTTTTAACACATTCAATCAAATCTTCAAGTCACTTGATGAAATTTACAACAAGTACCAAATAAGGATTCAATAAGAGTTGATTAAACAGTTTATGAATGCTCCATTTCTGGTAGTCTGATAAACAGTTTATAGCCAAATTATTCAGTAAGCGATGATTTGGAAGATGTAGCCTATTTTGATGAAAGAAAAACTCTTTTATAATCCAAAACACAAGAAGCAAAACCCTTAAACAGGGGAATTTAAAACTATTATTCTCTCTATAATAGTGTCATGGTGATGAACAGTTGGATACTCACAAATCATAATGTATCCCAAAACCAATTTAAAAAAAAAATGCAAACTGAAACTTACAAAAAGAATGAAAGTAAGAAATGAGCAGTGAAGAAATATATCACCAAACCTACAAAAAAAGAATCAAGAAAAAAATCAAAGATTCAATCAAGGAAGCTCATTGCACTGCAGTTTCCACACTCCTCAAACATGCTGTC
Source organism: Phaseolus vulgaris (assembly GCF_051622355.1). NCBI lineage: Eukaryota > Viridiplantae > Streptophyta > Magnoliopsida > Fabales > Fabaceae > Phaseolus > Phaseolus vulgaris. Next base: position 804,398 of record NC_143505.1, read on the forward strand.
TGTATCCTAAAAGAGTCTTTCTTGTGATCATCCTGCTACTCCTTCCTCCACCTCTACTCTCACCATTGATGGCATTAGCAGTAGCAGAAGACAAACTCTTGAGTTCATCAATGCTGGCATAGCTCTTCCTCGGCATGAGAACCCCACCACCCCTTTTCTTCTCCCCTGCATTCGCTGACTTACTCCCTCTTGCACTCGACAAAACACCACACGAACTCTTCAAAGGAGGTGTCAACTCCATCAAAGTAGGTAACATGTTGCTATTCACCGGCTTCCTATTCTCCTTCCTCAAAGCAGCAGAAAAGTCAGGAACAGACTGTGCCACAAGAGAAGACCCTTTTCTACCAGAAACCACCCCACCTTGAAACTTCACCTGCTTCTTCCTTGGTGGGGTCAAAACCTTTGCTTCCACCCCCACTTCCACACCCTCTTCCTCTTCTTCATATTCTTGCTGTCTCATGTACTTCATGCGAAGCTTTTTCTCCCTCAGCTCAGCGTATGCTTGGTATCTTGGCCCTCTCTCCAACTCCATCATGAGGAAGCCTTGCATTTGCGCAGAGGTGAGACTCATGAGAGTGATGGTGTCAACTGTGGGGTTTGTGAGTTTCTGCAGAGAGACGTTGAAAAGCTCTGATTTTGCCATGTTGTGTTGTTGATTCGTTAAGAGGGTCATTTCCTTTTTGTTGCTCTTATCGAACTTTTCAGTGCTTTGTTAGAGTAAAATATTTGAGTTCACAACGGTCTAATAAATCTAACTCCAACGTTCTAAATAAGCTGGGTCCCACATCTTGGAGAATACAAGGTTCTTTTTTTATTACTATTAATTGCCACAATAAACGTTTTTGTTGGAAATAGGAAATATTTATTTATATTAAAAATATAAAAATGATTAAACATTTATTACTTAGACAATTAGGAAATTTTATTTATTTATTTATTTAATAATCCACTTTTTGGTATATAAAAAACCCGTGCTCTGTACGGAAAGTGGATAAATCAACATACAACAAAAAGTTAAAAAAAGGTAGAGGGTACAAAAAGAATTTACTGTTTGATGAATTATTGATAAAATCAATAATGTTTCACCAATTTTTGTCCGACAAAATTAATAATAATAATAATAACAACAACTGCTGGAAAAAGATATTATCAGCAAAAAAATGAATGTGTCTCCAACAACTTTAACAGTTTCATCAATGATACTGAAATGTGTTAAAGGTAGTGAGAATTAGCTGTTAATTGAAATTTACTAAAAGTAATAAAATAATAAATAAAACTTACTAACATAAAACACTAACAATATTAAAAATTGATGTTTAATTATATGTTGTAAAAGTGAGGCGATCAAGGTATTAAGTTAGTATTAAAACATGTGAATCATTATTAATCGAATATTTTTATTTACTAAAAAAATATTACTTAAAAACTAATTTTAGAGAAAAAAATTATTAATTTCTATATTAACTAAATTAGATATTATTTTAAAAATTAAAAAAAATTGTTAATATCTAAATTGGTTTCTATTATTGGTATCTGATTAACTATGTAAGTTTTAACTACTAATTATTTAAATTATAAAATTTATATCTAAAACCTTAATATACCAATTTAAAAATTATTTATTAATAATAGAAATTAATTTAGATATTTATAATTTTTTTAGTCTTTAAAATAGTATTTAATTTTATTAATATATCTATTAATTATTTTTTGTCTTTAAAATTAATTTCTGTTTCATAATTTTATTGTAGTAATTACATTAAATATAAATTTATTTTTTACATTTACACTCATTTTGTTAAAATTGACAATAGATATGGTTTCATCCTCCATTATGTTAATAGCAATTTATTGAGTCTCAGCCCACGAACCTCATTTGATTTAAGACGACTACAAATTAGATAATAAAAAAGTACTTTTTAAAACTATATTCAGAATTAGATTATCCAAAATATTTTTAGATTTGAAAATATTTTATAATTATATCCTGAATTATAATTCGAAACTGTAAAATCTGAAAGAAACTTTTGGTGATTTTTATAAGTTTGTGAGGTATATAATTGCTATCTGCTAACATACACATCAGATTAATCTAAGCCTAAATTTGCTCCTCCATTGGAGTGAATTTACACTTTATGGTACTTGTACTTTTGCCCTAAATTGAATCTATTGACATGCTGGTCAAAGCCTTTGAGCACAACGGTTCTTACAGCTACAACTCCTTGCTCCAATGAAGCATCAATCTGTCATTTGAAAAAGGAATTCCTAATCAAATCTCAAATTAGACAAAAAAAATGCACATTATTTGTAGCATAAAATAGTGACACAAAAATCAACTTCCACTTCCTTTCATACATTTTCTAGTTATGTAATTATCATAAGTTATAAAACAGTATTTGACAGACTTATCAGTATAAAGTGCAGTGCAATTATAATTGTGGTATCCTGTATCGGGTCAAGTAGTTTTTAGATGCTAATAGGAATAAAGTCGATACAAAAACTATCTTAAATAATAATAAAATTCAATATAGTAATCTCATTATTTTCCCTTCATATTATTATAATAGCTGTAATAACAGAAATTGGCCTTAAACCAGAAATTAACATTTAATATTGAAAAAGATTGAAACCAGTATGGATACAAAAGGTAGATAGAACATGTAAAGCATAAAAATGACACATATGATTGGAAAAAGTCAGAACAACTCTGTTGGAAACCACTATTTCTAGCTAAATTTAATATTGAAAAAGATGAATACAGGACCGGATATAGAAGGGTAGAGAGAACAGACAAAGCATAAAAAGGACACATATGATCGAAAAAAAGGCAAAACAACTCGGTTGGAAACCACTGTTTCTAGCTAAATTGAATGATCTAGTTGGGAGACATCCTTCTTGACTAGAACAATAAAAGAATTGATTGCTCTTCTAAAATCAAGTTCCAGTCAAAATAAATTATAAGACATAACACGCCATTCTAGAGTATTATGCAAATAGTATAAGCACAAAAGGTGTATGCTATCACAAAAAGAACTAAACCAATTCACACTTGGTAGAAGACTAGATGTAACCTGCATTCGTTCCGCAGAACTGAACTTTTGTAGAAGAAATGCTCTCAAGTCCATGGTTCCAGGAGGATTTCCAATTCCTACAAAGACAAATTTGAAATACAATACTGCTGAGACAACTGAAGAAACATTGTCAACTTATACGGTGACCGAGGCAAGGAACTAACCGACTGCAAGTCGAGGAAAAGCACTGCAACCATCCAAATGGCCCATCACATTTTTCAATCTGTTGCAATGCAAAACCAGCTATGTCAGTTCGCAAATACATTTTCTTAAAACAAAAATGGTTTCTATTAGGATGATGTTCTTGGTCTGTTATCTATGAAAATATCCAACTCATATGAGATAATTACATCAGACCTTCACCATTAAACTGCATTGAAGTACAAGTTTTCTATGTTTAGAGTGATAAGATTCAAATAATTATTTTCGTTTAAAGAAAATGGAGAATTAACGTTAGAACATAACAAGTGTCAATCAGTTAGAATTCAAACAAAAGAATTCTACTTAGAGTATACACAAAATGTGATAAAGCTGTGCTCACAAACCACCTCCTCAGTAAGAAATTTCAATGGGCTTTCTGCCCACCTTATGTGCCATCATTACTGCATCCACTGTAATCTTAAGTTTTGATATTTCAATTTCTATCTTATGTCAAGAAGTTTATAGAAAGTCTCTATTCATAAAGAATATTTGCTAAACTCATGATTCCAATTTCTGAAATCATGTTCTGTTCTCATATATAAAAAATCTTAAAATGAATAGAACAAGCATTACCCATTGTGATGCCCATGACCACCTTTTGGTTGAAGCCTTAAAACACCATTTGGCAGGCTTGTTTCATCATAAACCTACGTTAAATTTCCCAAAAACTTACGGCTATAAGAAAATTGCAAAACACATGAAAATTGTGGTTAACTGCTATTAAACAGAAGGTAAGAAATACATACTAGTAGAATATGGCGCAAGGGTACTTGATAATATGCAGCAAGTGGCCCAACCTTCAAGAATATTAGAAATAAGATAAAATTAGAAACAAAAAAGAAACACAAAAATCAACAGATCAAAGGCCATAATTTTTTAAGGAAATAGCTAATTGAATATCAACATGCCCAAATAAGAACTGAATCAGATAGTTGATCCACAATCAGTTTCAACAAGTATCTGTCTATTCTCAAGCTATCATGTGATGAAAACTAAAGTATGTGTGTGTCGTATAAAAAATCTATCCAATGTTTACGGTGAAAACTAACCGACTCCCCACTGAAATTCATGTATGTTTGAGGCTTTGCCAACAAAATTGGTACTTCTCCAATGGAACCTGTACAGATCACGGAAGAAAATACAAGTTAGTGTTAGAATTTCCATGAAATCTGTAACTAGGAGGGAAAGAACAAAAATAAAATCAATGCTTTGAGGATGATGCACCTATGCCAATCAAGGCCTTTGACTGTATTGTGTTCATCTTAATCCCTTCTGCTTGAGAGAGGCTATCAATTATTTCAAATCCAATCTAACAGAGGACAAACCATAAGATTCACTACAAATAGAAGTGTATTCAATTTCAAGCAATTTCACAAAGAACTGAATAAATTACATTGTGCCTAGTCCCATGGTATTTGTTTCCAGGATTACCCAAGCCAACAATGAGCCAAGGAGTATACTCCACTCTAGCTTCATTTCTTCTCTGTGATACCGAACAGCGCACAGAATGTCTTGTTTTAACAGAAGGTGTTTTCAAATAACGAGGATGACGAATGTTCCTGGGATAGCTTAAACAAATGCCTGGGGCAGATGTTGCATGCAACATTGATCTGTCCAAAAATGAAAAAGGGTATCTACAGTGAGTATGAAAAAACATCTCATCATATAATTGACAATAACAACTAGGGTGTCAGCAAACCCAACTTTCAGTAAAGCTACTTAGAACCTCAACATTATATACTTCTGTTTGGACCAATGTTGTCAAACTCGAGGAACTCATAAGAGATGCATACCCAAAACGACATGAATGTAAATTAAAGATAATATAGACAAGATAAACAACTCATGATAAATCATAAATATTAAGATTATTAAGAAGTGGACTTTAAATCCATTTCAACCTTACAAAATCGATTAATAAGATAAGTTTTACATCCACTTTTATACTATGAAATGTCCTAATTCCTAATGAATGTAGGATCTCCAACACCTCCTCAAGACAACTCATGTGTAGTATTATATATTTATGGATGATCAAATAGCTTATAAACCTAACAAACACTCTTGTTAGGATAAGTTTTAAATATTTTGGTATCATATTAAGAAGTAAATTTTAAGTATGTAAAAAGAACTTATAGTATAATCTATAGTGGAATACACAACACCACTAGTTTCAGAAGTCATAAAGTAACTAATAAATTCATAATTGGTAAATACAAATTATGAACATGACAAAGCACTCCCAATCAAAACGGCAGCAAGAACAGAAGGAAAAACCCCTACAGTCGGTATCAGTGTCCGCGAAGAAAACCTATTATACAAAGTGGAGTCTTCCATAAAACGCTTTCTTAAGGTTTTCCAACAGAGCTAAAGTTTGAGACTGTACTACAACCAAAAGAAGATTACAAAATCATCATCACAAAATTAGGTGTATAGGGTGACCCATTAAGAAAAAATTGCTGAAAACAAATTATTGTATCTGCAATATGTGTCCGAATAAGTAGTAAGAAGACCATAAATAATGAGCGAAACGGAAGAACAGAATTTAATGAAAAAAAGTAACAGGAAAAAAGAGGAGAAACTGAGGGAAATGAAAAGACTGTGTAAAGAAATAAATGAGGAAGTGAACAGAGACAGTGCTCACCGGATAGATAGTGTAGCAGTTGCCACTGCAATTGCAAGGAAAACAAAATCAGAAAACAAAACACAAACAATAGTTAGCGGATATCTTATGTTGTTCTTCTCTCTTTCCCCTTCCTCTGATCCTACGCTCTGTGATAAACCCTCCTTCCCAGCCGTTGGATCTAGTTCCCAAATATCAAGTCCTAATCAAAGCCCTCTCTTTTATATGAAATATAACTATGATGTTAATACTCGTAAGACACTTATTAATGAAGTGTTCAATTCAAGAAATATTTGTTGTATTTTTGAAAATTCTAACACAGTTCTAACACAATTTTAAAAAGTATAAATACAATAATTTTTTAAAAATTTAAATTTATTGTATAAATTTTTATTATGATTATAAAAATAAAAAACAAATTCTTTTAAACCCATCATAAAAAATATCTTTATACTCCCAAAAGAATCTCAAACATACTTTTACAAATAAATATTTACTTTCAATTTATATAATTAAAAATTATATAATATATAAATCTGTGTCCACGTGTATGTATTTCTGTGTCCGTGTCTGTATCCATATATGTGTACATAGACTACAACTACAACTCAACGTGCTGAAAATTCTTTTTAGTATGTAATATAATTCCTAAATTCATAATTAACAAATTGAATAATTACGTAATTTGAAGATCGCTGATAGAACTGATGTTCTAATCGTACGTATTGTGTTTGATATAAAATTTAGTAGAGTATATACTTAAAATCATAAAAAAAGAAATTAAATATACAAATTTCTATATGTAAAAGATCAGGAAAATAGAGTATATCTATATTTATAAAATAATAATTATTATGTTTTACGGCTTTGATTATTTATAGTGTTATTTTATTACTATTTTATATACATATGTAATTATTTACCGTGACAAGTCCTAAAATGCTATATAAATATTATTTAAACGTGATGCATTAGTATATGAGATGACCAAAATGTAGAGAGGAATTTAAATAAAAAAAAAAGAGGATATATGTATAAATAAATTTGTGCACATATGAAATCCAAAAAAAGAGTTACATGCTATGTTTACACTTAACGTTGAATTGCTTCATGTTATAACTGTTAAAAATAGAAAGAAAAAAAAAATACTAAAAAGATTGATGTATAACATGACCGAAGCGATTTAATGTAATTAATCAAATATATGGGTCTATAATTGGTTCAATTTACAAAGAAATTATTATGAAAGCTTTTTTTTTTTTGAGTTTGAATGTTATTATATATATAAATGTAAGTCGTTAATAATATAAAATGATTAAAAATATTGAAATTAATATTCTTAAAATCTAGATAAATAAATAAATAAATAAAGTTAATGAAGGGCCTAGAAAGTTAAAGTTAGTGTATTTTCAAGCATAAGAGAGAGTAATATAAAGGTAAAAAAATTATGCGTGAAAGTCAACGCATGTTCTTAGAAACGTGATAAACGCTTAATAGAATTCCGTCAAAGAACGGTGCTATATTTCAGTGGATAGTTTTATGTCTCTTACTAGTTCTTCCTCCCAAATTGAGATCGATTATTCAAGATGGGATAAATTAATGAGTTTAAATATTAATCAATTATATAGAATAGTTATTTATTGGAATAATACTCTTATGGATCAATTAATAAAAAGTATAAGCACTACTCTATGTAATTATTTGATTTATATGACAAACATTTTATTAGGTTGAAAATCTCATCGATTAAGACATTTTATAATAAATGAATACAACCTGATTTTATAAGGTTGAATTAAATTAAAGTTAAATCCTTGATATGATATTATAGTATTTTGAACCTATCATAATAAAAGTTTATTTAATTTATTCGCTATTAGTCATCACCATAATTTGATACATTTTTCTTTATAGATAACTGTTTGCGAGCTCAACGTTGGTCGAAATCTGTTCGAACTATAGTGATTCAATCTTCGAGAAATGAGGGATTATTCCTGCGATGACACTGCAAAGCTCAAGTGAGTAAGAAAACAAAATATAATGAGTATAGAAATATGAGTTGAGAGTACTTCCTTTATTGTGTATTAGATGATATTTTCTATAAAGCGTAATTTGGTATATATAGACCAAATTGTAACCTCAGCACCTTTAGTCATGATTATGTCTTAATTGAGTGATTAAGACTAATTGATTGAGATCTCTTAACTTATGCTCTCTTATAATGTTAAATACATAGGTAAAAAAAATCATAAATAACCAACTATCAGACTAGACGCATTATCTAACAATAACCTTTTGTCCTTTTTTACTTAACTATTCACAAATAAAAATGTCTATAATAATATATTTGCAAAGTTAGAATTTTAAAAGTATAAATAATATGTACTAGTGAAAACAAGACATGATTGCCGTTTCCTCTTTTACTCAATTCAAATAAAAATAATTTTTAACATTATAAAAAATTTACATTGGTTACATCTCAGAATAAAAAGGATGAAAAATGAATCCACCTCGTGATAACTCACAGGCTAAGATGCAAATCCAAACCGAACCCTCGTTCACCACCACCGTTCCCTCTGCCATTGCCGCCGTTGAAGCCACCGATCTCTGCCGGAGTATTGCGGTGGCCGCGGCCATCGGTGACGGAGGCACCGGCCGTGGCATAGACTCGTCTTCCAGGAGTCACAAAAGCGACTCCTGAGTCGCTTGACCATGCATGTGGTGCGCATAGCCACGGTAAAGGTGGCTGAGATTGTGGTGAGAAGGTTGACATGATGGTGTTGTGAACGTGCGAAGCGACAAAGCCGCGAGCGGCTTGCATTTGAGCGCGTTTCAAGAGCTGTCTCTCTTTCTTGTGCGCGTTTTGGTGCCCTCCAAGTGCTTGTGAATTTGCGAATTCCCTGAAGCAGTACTGACACTCGTATTTTCTTGCCATGAAAGACTCAGAATCGGAAGCTGGTTGGTGATGCGTTTGATTTTCTGGGGACTTGTTAATGTTGATGCCAAAGAGCTTTAGGGTAGTGGATTTTGCAAGGTATTCAACTTCAGCCATGTGAGGGAAGTTAAGAAAAGTGATTAAGAAGATGATGATGCAGAAAAGTATGTGGTTAAGCACTAACTGTGGGCAGGGATATGTGTGTGAACTACAAAGTATGAGAGGCTTTTATAAAAGGGTTCAAGTTGATGCTTGAAGAAAGCAGAAACATTTGTTTAGAATAAAAAAGAAACAAGTGAGTGTTTGTTGGGAAAGTTTCAACAGATGAGATGAAAACCAAAGCAGCTTTACGTATACCATTTTTAGTATTTTATCATTTTTTGAAGTAGCTATTATATTAGGGTTGGGTTGTGGCCATAATATAGACAAAAAAAATGGGTGATGCTACACGCATCATATGATATGTTTACACACTACACAAGTAATCTCAATTTTAATTCTTTTAGTAATTTGTGTTTTAATATGTCAAATAGTCTCATATCAGTTAGTAATTGAGGTTAATGTTAGTTTATATACATTTTTCTTCTTAATCCACCATCGAAACATATTTTCATGGTTCAATTGAAGGTTTGATCTTGGGTTACTTCAAAAGTTCCTTCAGCCTGTTTTTCCTTTTTCAGATTGGTGTCTAGACTCTCCTGGTACGTATGTTTTCGATTAAAAACAAGTGATTTGTTTTAAGTTGATCAGGTGCTTATTTTGCTGCTTGAGAGGAGATATCGTTTTTGTTTTGTTGAACTGATTGTTTGGTGTTCGGGATGTATAAGGATTAGACCATTCTGAACTGACTCATATTTATTCATTTTTTCTTGTTGATAAAAAAAAGGTCAAATTGTGACTAACATTGCGAATTTCAAAACAAACAATGCTTGACTTTTAATGATAAAAGCTCAACCATCCTTGAAGGAAGATTGATCTTCATCATCAAAGGCAAGAAACAATTTGTATTTTATATTTTTAGGCTACGAAATATAAAAATAAAAATAGCAGACCTCATTCCACCTATGCATTGTTAATAAATGTTAAACATTTCAAATGTATATAAACTAATCTTCCTGAGAAATAATTGATAGTAGACACGAGAGTCCTATCAGATAAAGAAAAAAACCTAACAAGTGAGAGTGGTTTAGGCAAATAAAACAAAAGGGTATCTAGGTTTTGGCTGTGAACCCTAGATACGTTATCAATCTAGCTCAAGCATATATATAATCACTACACTATGTGTTAGGCCACTTTTGGCATGGCTTGCAAAAACCAGGAAGATATTAGCTCAATATTAACAACTTCACATCATTGGTGCCATAATTAAGATCTAAAGTGATACTTTTCTTCTTTAATTAAGGTGTTATTGTAATATTCTGATGAAATTATTTGACATGTTATGAAAAAAGCAGTATCCAAAAAGGAAAAAAAAAAGGAAAAAACATAGAGCAGATCAAGAATAGGTTAATTGGTGAGGAAGTCAAAGATAGAAAGAGATTATTGAAATGAATGATCCAAGTGGATTGACGTAAGGAAAATGGTAGGTATGTGAAGCATGTTTGCGTGATTGACGTTGAGTTAGTCATTAATTAGTGGGACAAAATCTGTAAGAATCTTACTAACTTCCATCACTTGGGTTCAATGTATTATGATGATTTCATCACTCCACATGTTACTACATTTCAATGGTTCAAAACAGACTCAAAATTCATCCATGATGCACGTGATTATTCCTATAAATTAATTGCTACATTTAAACTTAACATAACATCAGGCTAAGGGTTAGCTCTTTTAAGCAATTAACTCAAAATAACTTTTTTAGAAATAAAATAATATGTTATAACTTCTCGTTTCCTTCTCTTGCTGTGTCTATAATGCATTCAATGATTTAATGTTATTAAAATGGTTGATCCTTGATCTTTCTGTTTTTTCTTTAGTTGATAGTGTTGAGGTAGTCAGTAAAGTGTTTCATTTTGATTATGATGAGTATAAGAAAATGTACTTTTTAAACTCTCTTATTCTGTATAAGGGTTTGACCATCCCCTGTGCTTATTTATTTTTATTACATTTTGCTGATAAAAAAAATCCTTTTGATGAAAATTGAATTTTCTTAGGATTAGATATGTTCTTCGTGTATACAAATTTTTTTTTCATTTATGGTCCAAACTTTAGATGATATTGTGTTTGTAGTGTGGAAATAATTTTAATGAATCCTGCTCTATCAATTTATTGAAAGTAATTACATGAGTCAATGACCAATCAAAACAACAATCAATTTCGAAAAAAATTAACAATCTTTGAAAAAAACTAGCAATCATTTTAAATACAGAAGAATTTATTTTAATCATTTTCATACTACAAATACATACATGAAAGATTTAAAGTTTGGACCATTGACAAAAATATAGTATACGAATTAAAAACATATTTAACTCATTTATGATTAAGAATTACTTATAAAAATGGCTTTTTCAAATTTTTTTAAACTTTTGAACTTTAATTATGTTGAGAAGATTTCATTTCTAACCAAAAGAATTTAATGAGATAACATTTTCTGATTTATTGTATAAACATTCTGCATATTAATATTATTAGTCAGACTCAACTCACTTTCATTGTCGTACTTTAATAGTCAATAATGACAACAAATTAGCTAGCACAGTGTGAGCTTACCCTTCCCTCTAGACTTTGTTCAACCAAATATAAGTGCAGTCCCTTCATGATTCATTATATCATCAATATGTGTGTTTTTTCATCCAACCATTTACATTTTTATATAAATTGAACTCTCAAAACTATCTATGCAACTCAATTTCTGCATGCTTAAAAAAAAAAGGTTGAAACTGAAAAACCTATATCAGTAAGTTATAAGATCATCCAAAAGTTTATAGATTTATATTAAAGAAATAAGGGTGATTTTTTTATGAGGAAAAAATAAATAAAATAAAAGTAAATACTTTAGGGGTGTCTCAACCCTTATACAAAAATTGATCAAAGGTCAATCTATTCAACATCTAACCAACAAAGATTTCGTCAAACTCTCACTACAAGCAAATCATGAAATAAAAACCAATTTTAGAGACAAAAAATAATTAGTTGTTAAGTGACTAAATTAGAAACTATTTTAGGGACTAAATAAATGTTTGGTTTCTAAATTAGTTTATATTATTGTTAAATGGTTTCTAAATTGGTATCTAATTAGCAATTAAGGTTTTGCTACCAAATTTAGAATATAAATAATTGGTAGTTAAAATCTTGGTATGTAGATACCAATTTAAAAACTATTTCACAACAATATTTTTAGTTTCTAAAATGGTCTCTAATTTAGTTACTATTGCAACTAATTATTTTGGTATCTAAATATTGGTTTCTATTTTATGATTTTCTTGTAGCGTTTATAAAAACAACACACAAAACATATTCTTTCAGAAGGTCCTAACATCCTTCCAACTGCATACAAAACAAATATACAACCAATATTGCATTGGTAAGCGAGATTTAGAGGCATATGAATAATTTTTTATTCAACTGAGGAGTGGTAGATTATTTTGAAGTCTTCTCTTTGACATAGGTTAAGGTTTAGTCCAAGATCTTGTCAAAGATATCTTCAACGAGTTTCTCATTATCTGATTGATGTCTATAAACCTAATACACCACTACAAGAAAATCATGGAATAGAAACCAATTTTTAGAGACCAAAATAATTAGTTGCAATAGTAACTAAATTAGAGACCATTTTAGAAACTAAAAGAAAAATTGTTTTCTAAATTAATTTATATTATTGTTAAATAGTTTCTAAATTGGTATCTAATTAGCAACTAAGGTTTTAACTACCAATTATTTAGTTTCTAAATTTGGTCTCTAAAACTTTGGTTGCTAATTAAATACCAATTTAGAAACTATTTAACAATAATAGAAACTAATTTAGAAACCAATTTTTTTTTTAGTTTATAAAATGGTCTCTAATTTAATTACTATTGCAACTAATTATTTTGGTTTCTAAAAATTGGTTTCTATTTCATGATTTTCTTGTAGTGCACATGTACTCAATTAATAGTTGTTGAAAGGATGTCGGGATTGATCTTTAAATTTCTTAAGGTGTAAGTTTTATTTTGTCGAATGGTTGAATCACCCCTAAAATAGAACAAATTTATTATATATTTTATTGCTAATAAAAATACATAATAGTCATAACAAAAAAGCAAACATATAAACTTCTCTTGCCAAAAGAGTGATAACCTATTTATATATTCACACTTGCATGGAATCACCAAACTTGTCCCTATGCTCATAGAAATACACCATGCCAATCAAACCACTCATTCTGCAGATGGTACCAGTTAAACCAGTTCATAAAAGTGGTTAACGAAATTTTCATGTGAAAGACGGTTAGGTGGAGAAAGTACATTAGTGAAAAGCACATGGCAATGATGATTGTTAATTATGCATGAAAACTGAAGTGAAAAGAATAGGAAACAAAAATGGCCCCTCTCTCTTTCAATCCATCTTAATGATTCATTATAGTTTATAATAGTTCCCACCAACTCAACTCATCATAAGGGCTCACTTGTTTCTAATTTTCTGAAAGCAGTAATCATCAAAAGTTAAGAGTAAGTGATGCTGATTAGAGGTTTTTGTAGGTGCCCACTTCTTCTTGCCCAGGAAATGAAACCCTAAACCTAAACCTAACTATTGATTATTAATTATTAATTGATTGAAGTTGATAGCTGTTAATTTGTCAATACAGTGTATTTATATACTACAAAATTTACACTGTAATACTTTGAAGTTTAACTTTATGATAAGCAGAAAATAAATTAATAATGCAATCACTATAGATCAATCTACAGTACTAATCAATGCTGATAAAAAAAAACAGTACTAATCAATAATATATATCACATTATCACAAACAGACAATCTTTTTGGTAAAGTAAATTCATTTCTTATATAATGCAAACCCACGAGACAATCTTTTATTATTATTATTATTATTATATATATATATATATTATAATATCAAATTAATTATGGAATTTTTATACAAAAAGTAATTTATTAATTCAATCGTTATATTATAATTCCATATCATCATGATAGTTTATCACAAATTTTATTAAAGTTGAACAGTAATAAGGTGATGAAATTATTCATATTTAAGTATATTTTAAAAATTATAAGTTGATTTTAATATATTAAATAACTTTAGATTAATATAAAACTTGTATATATAAATTATCTGAATAGAACTTTTAAATTAATGTTTAATTTTGAAAAAGATTTTGATCTAGTTGAAAGATAATAAATTATGTAAATTAGTAAAAGTTTATCGGTATAATTTGATCTTATATATATATTCATAAAAATATAAAATGGAAATTAAAATGTGTTTTTAAAAAACTTTTAAAACCTTCTTTGTAAAATTGGAAGGTGCCATAAAATAATCATACTACAATTATAAAAATTAACAACAAATCATAGCGTATTAATAATATTTTATATTGTTATAATTTTTTTTTAAATTGTTATAGTAATAACAAAAATATAGAAACTAGTGACTTAAACATTTTAGATCGGCTCTTCGTATTGCATTGATGTAAAAAAATAGTGAGGAATTCAAAATTAGACAATATAAACATGTTACATCAATTATCTTATAATTAATCTAGAAAATATTTTTCACATTAATTCTTAGTATAACCATTGTAAAAAGTGTGCTTATGCTAAGATAATTATCGTAAAATAAACATCTTAATATTATAAACATGTCTGCGAGAACAAAATAATAATAATTGAGCTTTAATAAAACACTTATTTTTAAGGGATGGTCTTCTAGTAGCCCTAGCTTTAAAAAATGCTTATTATTATTATTATTATTATTATTATTATATACATATATAATTATTTAAAAATTGTTTGTCTTAATTTTTCATTTTAAAAATGGATAATTTTGTGACGCTAATCCTATATTATTAAGCTTGATCTAGAAGGTCAAGATTAATTAAGATGCATAAATGCTTAAAAGAGGGTTCATTTGAGTAGGTTAGACACTTACTTTAGATAAGTGTGCAAGTTAAAATCCTCAGACTATATTATATATACAAATTACTAGCTTTTATTTTACTCAATCATAAATGAATGGTTTTGGAGATTTTAGCATGCAAAAAGACAAGTAACATGATCAAATATCTTAGTTTAATTTAACAGACAAAGAAAATCACATTCATTTCAAATGGAAATATATATTTCACATGGATAAAAAATATTGCAAATTAAAACCTCATTCTACAAGTTTCGATCTGGATTATATAAATACATACAAATTTGATTAAAACCTTGTTCTCAAAATTAGAATATTTATCTTTGAAGTTAGATTAAAAAAATGGAAGCTCTAGAAGTGGTAGGTTGGCACACCTACAATATTTGAAGTTGTGAGTGTAGCCATTTTCATCTAGAACATGTCAAATTTAAAATAAAAATTAATTTAAAAACCAAAGTTTTTTTAGTTTCTGGTCTCTAATTTAGTTGTAATTAATTATTTTTTCTCTAAAATTAGTTTTTATTTATTTTCTTGTAGTGAATCATACATTCACTTAACTTTTTATGTTCTAATTGAAAAAAATTAATAAATGAAAAACACATTTTTTTAAAAAAATTTGAAGTGCTTTATATCTAGTTTAGATAAGACGATTAATTGTTTTATTTTTTTCGACATTGCAATAAAGACTTCAAAAGAATTTCTAAAATAACATGTTTGATTAGAAATAAATATTTAACACACATTATAATTACATTTGAAATAAATAAGAGTAAAATTATCCCATCATAAAGAAACATTTCTATTGAATTACACTACGTATGTATTTCTTATTTTAATATATTTTTATACGATTTTCATCACAACTTATTATCAATGCTAAATAAATGTAAATTAGTGTCTGTAATTTTTGCTACCTTTTTCTTTTACTTTACATGAATTTGGCCCTAGAGGCTAAAAAACCCACTTAGACCTTAGAATGTAAATGGGCCTATGAGGAAGGATTGGATAAGGCTAATTCTTCCTACACCTCCTTATTTTTTCCTACACTCCCATAGAGTCTTCCGTAGAGTCTGCATAATAATCATTATATCTTTAATTAAAAATTAAAATAATTCTAGATCTAGTTTCTAAATTTTATAATCTAAAATATATTTTTAAATAAATATTTTAGATTATAGAATTCGAAAGATATTTTTTGAAATTAAAAATTATCTTCTCAATCTTACAATTTCGAATATGTCATTTTTAGTCTCTGTAAATTATACGTTGAAATAATTAATATTTATTTATTTATTTTTTAACTCATTTTTAAAAATTATTCTATTTAATTGTTATTTTCAAGGTTTGAGATAACATGGATTACTTCTTTATTATTACTTATAGTTTTATCTTTCACCTTACTTTTAATTAGAAATGAAAGAGTTAAGTAAAAATAAATATAACTATTTTATTAAATTAAAAAATATCATTACATTTTTTAATTTCCCAAAAATAAACCTCAAACTACATCTAAAAACAAACGGAAAAAAACAAATATTGAAAGTCAATTTAATAAACATTTGTAATTACACGTAGAAATAGTCATTTAAGGCATTAAACGTTACGAGATTAAAATTAAATAGTCATTAAATAAGAGTGAAGATGCATCGAAATTTGCAAGTTTCCATAAATTGCAGTATTCATAATTATACGTAGAAAATGTACGGTTAGTATTTTTCTTTAATATAATAAATTAAAATACATACAAATTTAAATATTTTGGACATTGATAAATTAACAAACTTTTGTTGATTTCTATTTTTTTTTAAACTTTCGTATCTAATAATCTTATATTTGTCTATATGATATTTTGAATAATGAAATAAAATGATTTAGATATTACTTTTAGGATTAAATAAAATATATTGTTTTTCGTTCGTCACTTCTTCTTCGTCTTCATCTTTGTATTTTTTTTCTCATATTTGATTAGAAAGGTTATCCAACAAATAAATAAATATTATGTATTATAGTAAATAATATATAATACACTGATAAAAATTTATCTTAGTTTTTACTTTTGTATAGTCATGTTTATTTATATAGTGTTTATAGTGAACTATTTTATTTAAGGATCATACTTAATATATTTTTATAAGATAACATTATTAGATCTATCGCATATTACGTATCTCTTTATTTTATCTTAATATGTTGAATTTATCTGGTCAGTCGACTTTCGATATCGATTGACGTGATTCATTTGGTTTCGATCTCGATAAAAAAAAATATTATGAATGAAAATTTATTTATTTTTATGATGAAAAATAATTTTGGCAATATATTAATGAAAAAGAGATTTAAAAATATAATTATTTTACATGAAAATATTTATGTTATATATACAAAAATAAATTTAATAATATAAATATATTAAAACACACAGACACTCATATATCTAACTTGATTTATTTTTATCCTATACTTATAATTACATATTTTATGGATAAATTTTTAAGCGATAAAACTAAAAAACATAAACATAATACATTCGGTTAGTTTTCTTAGAAGTGGCGGCGTGTTACGTTTTTGTATGCTATGGTTTCTTGACCGAGTGAAAGAACTTTATTTTCATCATTGACTTTTATTTTTCTAAATATAAAAGATTTTGTTTGAGTTTAATTTTCATGCAATTTTTTTTAATATTTTTTTGTAATTATATAATTCTGAAATAATTCTCACAAATATTGATCCCAACGAGTATCTTATTTTCGTTAATTGTTAGGTAATTTCCTGACACAAAGGCAATTGGATTTGGAGTGTCCTAGATTCGCTTACTGGTTTGGTTCGTACTATTGTACGTGTTTTGACTGTTCTGAATCAGATAATGTGCAACGGAACCACTTTGTTGATTCAGAAGCAAAGGGTGTTTGTGAGTTTTTGTGAATTGAGAAGAGAGAGGAAGAAGAGTGTGCAAGAGCATGAGTAGTGGAAGAAGCTGGTGGTGCGGTTTGATGCCTTCTTCCTTCGACATGGAAACCGAGTTTTCTATCAGAGGAAATACTTTTGGTGGCATTTTTGGCTCCTCTGCTAAGCCTAGATCACTCAGGGTTCAGCCTTCTGGTTTGTTTCTCTTCTGTTGTTGTTGATGGCTTTTCATGTTGCTATTCATTCTCATGATCTCTTTTTAATGCATACCAAGAACATGCTTCTCATTGTGGTCGATTCGTTGACTTGTTAAATGGTTGTCTGCTAATACACTAACACGAAATTTCATCCAAATGTTTTGGGATTTCCTCGGCTATAGTTTATTGTAGGACGATACTTAGATGCATAGGTGTTGCTGTTGTTCTCCTTTCAGAATTAGAGTTTGCCATTGGTAGTGTTCTATCCAAGAGATAAGCCATCAAGTTTAACTAGCAACAATGGTTTCTAGTCCTAATTGTTTGTGTGTCTTCACTCGTCTTCCTTCTCTCTTATAAATCACCCTAGTTAACGTCTTCCTTAAGCCATAAAAAGAGATCTCTGCCATTAACTCCATAGATTGGTTATCGAGCCGTTTCTCCCAATTAAAGGGATCGGTCCATAATCTCACAGCCCTTCAGCTTCAGGCATAAGCCAATGAGGTTAAAAAGACATAAAACGAACATGATCCCGATCCACGGCCTCAAAATTGGCCCATGACCTTACAGGTAGCATGCATCTATTTAGAATTGAGGTTTTACCTTGGTATTCTACTTTGACCTTTGATACAAACCTTGTTATGTGAAATTCCAATCTAACACAAGAAACATCTAACGATTTGTATCTAAGTTTTGTTCTTTTATTGCATTATCCTTTTCAATTGCTGATGGCTCTTTATATCACATCCATAATGTGAATGATATGAATGTGCTTAAGTTCCTCGAATATTACTCAGTAAGATCATGTTGCAGACGAAGATGTTGAGGATCTTCTCCCCAATAATATTTCGGGCAAACCTTCTGGAACTGTTCTGCCCTATGTTGGTGTTGCTTGCCTTGGAGCTATGTTATTTGGGTATCATCTTGGGTATGAATTTCATTTTCATTTGATATAAAGATCAATGAACTCATACTGCAGCATATCATATTCTGTGTTAGCATCTTAAAGATTATTTTTAACAAGGATAAGCTAATTTGTAGAGTTCTGTATTATTGGTCTCTTTAAAACATGATTTTTAACTTATGCATAAACCAGGTTTAGCCCATCGAGAAGTTTAATTAACTTTTTCCTTCTTATTTTCTTCTCTGGAAAGTGTTTATAGATAACATCCAAACAGTTCGCTGGAGTTCTATGTTGAATTTTCCGTGTTATAGTACTATTTGTCATTGATTATTATTCTTAATTAGGAAAATCTGACAACACTCTTTTTGGTATAGGGTGGTGAATGGTTCTCTTGAGTACCTTGCCAAGGATCTTGGAATCATCCAAAACACGGTTCTACAAGGTACATCTTTTTTTCCTTAGTTGTTGTTGCAAATTAGTTTACATTGTTGGATTGATATTATCAGAAAAAGAAACTATAGATTTTAAAGTATATACCCTTTCTTGTTCTTTAGCTTGTTAACTTGTTAGGCATATTTTCCGCATATATTCAAACATGATTTCTGTTATAAAAGTTTTCATGTTTGACATCATTATACAACTTGACATCTCAGCAAGACTCAGCAAGACTGACAAGTAACAACAATGTCTTTTTGTTTGTGAGAAGTTTTTCACTTTGTATCCCAAAATTCTAATTTGACTTGAATATGAACATCAATTATTTTCTCATAATTTTCACTGGAACTAATCTATGAGCAGGATGGATTGTGAGTACACTGCTTGCTGGTGCTACTGTCGGTTCATTTACTGGTGGAACATTGGCTGACAAATTTGGCCGGACTAGGACTTTTCAGTTGGATGCAATCCCTCTGGCAATTGGAGGATTTCTTTGGTCAGTTAATTGCCCTTGGTATAAGGTTTGATCTTTAAGGTATTTTTGAGATTGATGGGTTAATTGCATTACATTTACAGTGCTACTGCTCAGACTGTTCAAACAATGATCATTGGTCGCTTGCTATCTGGTATAGGAATTGGTGTAGCATCTGCAATTGTACCACTTTACATATCTGAGGTGATACCCTTATAAATGATTTTAAACTGTGACCATATGTACATGTTTTCTATGGATCACGTGGTGATTCCTACTATTTCACAGATTTCTCCAACCGATATTCGGGGTGCACTTGGATCTGTTAATCAACTTTTTATATGTATTGGGATTCTTGCAGCACTACTGGCTGGTTTGCCTCTGGAGGGAAATCCTATATGGTATTCACTGTTGAATTGTTTCATTTTACCATCTTGTTTGTCAGTTGTCAGCTGTTACTTCTTGAGGTTATTTTCCACAGAGCATGCATATATATTAGTGATGTAAATGACTATATTCAGTGTGAAAATTTTAGAACTGAAACCCCTCTATCATTAACATCCCATGAAAAAGAAAGTTGAGATTTGTGTCTTTCTCGAATGAGAAATTAATGAAGAAGCAAAAGAAAACTTTATCCTAGAAGATAATTTTGCAAAATAATTCTTTTTGTTATGCATGGCCATTATCGATTATCATGGTTTTTACTTGGAGGATCTGGAATAATTTCTTTGTTGGTTAGTTATTAATTTGATCTGAAATTTGTTTTGCATTCTGAACTGGTTTCTTGTATGTTCATTCATTTGCACCCTTCTTCTCCCTCATTTAATTTTATCAGGTGGCGGACAATGTTTGGAATTACTGTTGTTCCATCTTTTCTGTTAGCGCTTGGGATGGCTATTTCTCCAGAAAGTCCTAGGTGGCTTTTTCAGGTTGTGGGGCAATATTATACAGTCTCTTATCACAGAACAATACATTTACAAGACAAGCAGTTTGAATTGTTACTCTAAGTTTCTTTTCTTATAAAAGATTACTACTTTTAGACACATCAATAACTTTTTGTTTGTTACTTGAGGTGTCAGCCTAGCTGAGATGTCAAGTTGCATAGTGATGCCTAACATGAAAACTTTTATAAAAAAAATATAACTTTCTGATAACTATTTGTTTTCAAACCTATACATTGGATTATAGGTGACAACTTTACAACTAACTATGAACATGTTCAAAGGAAAGAACTTATGTTTTAAATCTCTAAAGACACTATTGGCATCCTTGAAGCTTTTAAATGGGTTAAATCTTACAGTTAGGGTCGTTATGTATAATCTTAATACCACAGATGATATCTAGTTTCTTGCCAAGTTTATCATTAATAGTTTTGTGAAATTGCAGTGATTTTCTTGTATATTTTCTTACAAATTTACATCTGCTACCTTATAGCAAGGAAAAATATTGGAAGCTGAAAAGGCTGTTAAAACACTATATGGAAAAGAAAGAGTGGCTGTGGTTATGCAGGACTTGAGAGCAGCAAGTGAAGGTTCTTCTGATGAACAGGAAGCTGGATGGTTTGATCTGTTCAGCAGTCGATATTGGAAAGGTATTCAAAACTTTAGTTTAGTTTAATTCCAGGTTTGATTAACAAGGGCTAAGGTTTCTAGGGTTTTAAGTCAGAATTTTATAGCAAAGAACTGCTATTTCATCAGTTAATTTTGTTACCATTGGTGCTTCCCAGCAGCTTTTGAAGGTTGGTTATAATCATGTTAATTTGAGAGTGTTTATGTATAGGAAGATCCAATGTTGTCAAACTCGTAACTCGGAGGTAGATCGGAAAGGATCTGAAAACTTGTAACTCGAGGACCGTAACTCAATCAACGTGAATATTCATTGAACTGTGGAAGTCAATTTGCTTGTTTCAAACTTAGCCTGAGACTTTCTTTTACCTTTTGAATTTGTCAGTGTATTTTTTTGTTTCCTTTTCCCTTGATATGTTATGATGATATATATCTTAATTATCTCATTGCAGTTTATGTTAAGGCTTTTGCTGATCTACTGTCAACTCTTTAGTTTGCTCTGGATTTGATTAATGCTTAATGAGTTGGTGTAGCACTTATAAAACATTCCTTGTTGCAGTTGTCAGTGTAGGAGCAACACTTTTCTTGCTACAGCAGTTATCTGGAATAAATGCTGTGGTCTATTATTCAACTGCTGTTTTCCGCAGTGCTGGAATTTCTTCTGATGTTGCAGCAAGTGCACTGGTTGGTGCATCAAATGTTTTAGGTCAGTATCTTTCATTCCAGAATTTTGACATCATGCTATTTGCACAAACGGGATATTGTTTCTGGATGATGTTTGATTTCATTGCAGGCACAATGGTTGCTTCATCCTTGATGGACAAAAAAGGAAGGAAAAGTCTCCTTATTATAAGTTTCAGTGGGATGGTAACTTTTGTCTTAGGCCAAAACCAAAATGTTTGAGCTTTTTTATTAGTATTCTACAGGGGTCTCAAAAGTTTGTTTTCTCTATATCTTTAGCTTCAATGCATTGTGCACTCTAATGTACCTATGCTACAATCTGTGTCACATAACCGATCCTAATTGATGAAGTATCCAATTTATGAAACATGAATACTTTTATGATGACAATAATTTATAGTTTTTGTATTATTTTAATAATGTCTAAGAAATGTGATTTTAATTTGTATTTCTCTGTGTTGATTGTTTGCAAACATCAGTTACTGTTAAGCTTGTAATCTTAACTGAAGTTTGTTGGTTTTAATATTCCCTGTTTTTTGTGCCTTCCTAGGGTGCTTCTATGTTGCTTCTTTCTGTGTCATTTACTTGGAAGGTTCTTGCACCATATTCTGGAACCCTTGCAGTCCTTGGGACTGTTCTGTAAGTCATTTAATTTTGTCAGTGAAAGTAATTCCACAGGGCTAGATTTGACACTCTCTGACATATGAATTTGAAACAGCTATGTCTTATCCTTCTCTCTTGGTGCTGGTCCTGTGCCTGCTCTTCTTCTACCAGAAATATTTGCATCCAGAATCAGAGCAAAAGCAATTTCTTTGTCATTAGGCACACATTGGGTAAGGGACTTCACTGTGGAATCCAATATATCTGTATCTTTTGAAACTCTAAATTTCTACTTCTTAAATAAGAGAGGTAACTAGGAGAATATCAAGCATACACACGGACACTGATACAATATAGAGATACGTATAATTCTTAAAATGTAGGAGACGAGGATACGGATTTATATATTATATAATTATGAATTGTATAAATTGACAATAAAGATTTATGTGCACAGGTATGTTTCAGTCTTTTTTTGTAATAGAACCGTGCTAGAATTGTCAAAAATTCAACAAATATTTTTTGAATTGGTCACTTCATCAATACATGTCCTACGATCCTATGAGTGTCGGTGTCCTATACGTGTGTACAAACACACCATTTAAGAGGCGAGTCCAAGCCTCATAGCATATAATCTTGTGATAATCACACAATAAGCGTATAAGTACAATCTATACCAAATTATCATGTCCAAATACTACTGCAATGAAGTTTCTTGGATTCATAACATGCATTGGTTTTGTTTATATTTAGAACTAACTCTTCATTTGTGTTTATGATACCAGATCTCCAACTTTGTGATTGGACTGTATTTCTTGAGTGTAGTAGACAAGTTTGGAATCAGCACTGTGTACTTGGGCTTTGCATCAGTGTGTCTTGTTACTGTCTTGTACATAGCTCGTAACGTTGTGGAAACAAAGGGTCGATCCTTGGAAGAAATAGAACTTGCTCTTAGCCCTTCAACCTAAAACACCACTTCAAAATGCATTTGATCTTAATGCTGCTCTTACAATTTTTGTTCCTTTCTACACTTGTAAAAGTATTAAAATGCAATAAATTATACTTATTACATTATTACTTTATCTAATAATATAATTAATATTATTGGTATTAATTTATCAATGATACTATTAATACTAGTAGTAAATATATGCTTTATATACAAAATTGAAAAGTATAAATAAATTAAGAAGAACAATAAGTATATAATTTTAAAATACTATGAAAATAGTAATAATATATTAACAAACTTACAAAATTTTAATACTATACATATATATATATATATAAATTATTTTTTAATAATAGTAAATATATTTGTAATTTTAGTTTTTATTGGAAGTACATGTGCATATATTATAATTTTTATGTACATGTTAAAAAAATTTATTAATTTAGTGGTTAAGTATTATTATTAGAGTTTGAGAGGTTTTTTTATGAAAAAACAAAAAGAATTTGATAGGTTTTGATTTCACTTCTACCATTTTGAAATTTTTTTTTTCTCATTTTCATATGTCAACGTTAGGATGGCAAAGCGGGGCGGGCTGTACGGGCCGGCCCACGGCCCGCTGGTAAAAAACGCGGGGCGGGGCGGGCTGACCCGCTAACCCGCAAGAAAAAAAAATTGGTAGCAGCAGGGCAACATACAAAAAAATCTACCACTAAAAAACTCGTACAAACTCAAAACAAACCCGTACAAACTCAAAACAAACCCAATAAAAACTCACTGCAACCATAACAAGGGGCAAAAAGAACAACAACTCTTATCCACCAACCCAACATCCCACAAAAACCAACAACCATCGAAATAGATACCTATCACCCTAAATTGGGTCATGCCAATTAAATCGATTTCAATTGAGCCAAAAGTTATCTTATTTTTATTGTATTATTTTTATGAAAAATTAATTAATTAATTGTCATTGTTTTAATATATGCAGATGACGGGGAAGATTATAATTATGAAAAAATGGATGAAAGTTCTTCTAGGTGGCATCCAATGTTATTGAAATGGAAGAATGTCAATAATGTTTATGTTTAATGTTTTTGAATTAATGTTTATGTTTAATATTTTGAAATTTGGTATTTTTAATGTTTTGGAATTAGGTATTTTTAATGTTTTGGAAAAGGAAGAATAGTGATATTTAATATTTATCTTAATGTTTAATGTTTTGATGTTTGACTATATTTGAAAAGGAAGAAAAAAAAATTAGGTTTGATAATAACAAATATATAGGTTTAATTTGACAATTTTTTAAGAACAAAATGTAAAAAAAATAAATATTTAATTATAAAAAAAAGAACGTGGGCTGTCCCGCAAATTCGCGGGCCAGCTCTTATGCGGAGCGGGTCGGGAATTCTAGCCCGCAATAACTTTGCGGGGCGGGCCAACCCCATCTTTGCGGGCCAAGCGCGGGGCGGGCTGGCCCGCTTTGCCAACCCTAGTCAACGTTATATAATTGAATATTTGTATCACATGTGCATTGGAGTGGAGGATACAAGAGCATAAATTGTATAAAACCTATAAAATTTTATGATTCTCAATTAAAATTTAAAATATAAAAAATAATATAATATTCAAAAGAGTTTGGCACAGTACATTCTTACAACGACAAAGCGGGGCGGGCTGTACGGGCCAGCCCGCGGCATGCTGGTAAAAAACGCGGGACGAGCTGACCTTTTCAACCCGCTAACCCGCACCTAGCAATGGAAAGTGGGAACGTCATAGAATGCAACACAAATAAAAATTTCAGCCAAATCGCGCCACGTTAGGAATTAATGTTTTGAATTAATGTTTATGTTTAATGTTTTTGAATTAATGTTTATGTTTAATATTTTGGAATTTGGTATTTTTAATGTTTTGAAATTAGGTATTTTTAATGTTT
The DNA here is from genome assembly GCF_051622355.1 of Phaseolus vulgaris. Taxonomy (NCBI): domain Eukaryota; kingdom Viridiplantae; phylum Streptophyta; class Magnoliopsida; order Fabales; family Fabaceae; genus Phaseolus; species Phaseolus vulgaris. Next base: position 829,950 of record NC_143505.1, read on the forward strand.
TGGTAGTGGAAGAATAGTGATATTTAATATTTATCTTAATGTTTAATGTTTTGATGTTTGACTATATTTGAAAAGGAAGAAAAAAAAAAGGTTTGATAATAACAAATATATAGGTTTAATTTGACAATTTTTTAAAAACAAAATGTAAAAAAAATAAATATTTGACTAGTCAACGTTATATAATTGAATATTTGTATCACATGTGCATTGGAGGATACAAGAGCATAAATTGTATAAAACCTATAAAATTTTATGATTCTCAATTAAAATTTAAAATATAAAAAATAATATAATATTCAAAAGAGTTTGGCACAGTACATTCTTACAACTTACTATTAAAAACCTATATTTATATTCAATTATTATTAATTTCATTCAAAATAAACTAACAACATAATGTGTTAAGATACATTTAGAAGCCTTGCTACGATATACTGCTTTATGGTTTTGATTCGTGAACAGTTGAAAAGTGCATAATATGACTTAATCTGAACATGAAAGCTGTAGTAGCTAAGTGCACCAACTTCAAAGACTTCACAACTCACTAGAGAGAATAGAAAGAAGAAGCTTTTTGTTCTCTCTTGCAGTCATTTTGTGCCTCTATTGATATTTGGCACATGGAGCATAAACCATCTCACCCAGTTTCTAGCCAATCTTTTGTCCATTGTATAGGAACACAAACAATGTGTGTAACTTGGTCTTCTTATAATTGTTCTATGACTAGGAATATTTTCTGTCTCATGCTTTAATATTAACCCATCTTTCAGTCTGCAGGACTTTGTGATTATTCCAATCATAATATTGTTTCCACCACCATTGAAAGCATTTTCTTCATCACAGAACACAAAGTTCAACTCAACTAGTGCTGAATCAAAGGCACATCTCTCTCATGCACAACATGACCGACCAAGAGTTGTTTCTCAAGCATCCTTGGTTTCAGGAATTCAAGATTTCAGTAAGCAAGCCGATCCAAAAGTGTCCTTCATGTTCTTGGCTAAAGGGTCATACCCCTGGCAGGCACCCTTGTTGGAAAAATTCTTCTAAAGCCATGATTTTTACTCCATTTACCTGCACCAACATCCTTCTTTCAATGGAACCGTGCTTGAAGATTCTGTTTCTATGGAAAAATGTTCCTGGCCAGGTTAGCTTGCTATTGCTTAGTTTCATCTCTCTTCACCCCCACATGAATAAAGTGCCTACAGTGAGTCACAATCATGGTTTTCTGAGTTAATGGACTTTATAAAGTAAATACTTCAAAACTCATACTTACTATAACTGCACATTGAAATCGCATGGAAATAGACATACTAATTAAAACAGATTCTAGTGCAGACTCTGTAATTACTTTAGTGCATCATGAGGCTTGATTGGTCGTGCTTGGGGACATTGTACTTATACTGGAATTGCTCCATAGAAATTCTGTGGCTTTCAGATCCTGCATCCCTTTGTTTGGCTTCAGAACTATATATAACTATATCATGAGCTTCCCAGGCTCCTATTATGACCCAGAAAGAGATGGCTGAGGAAGATACAACCCCAAAATGTGGCCCATTATTAACATTAACGATTGAAGAAAGGGTCTCAATGGTTTGAAGTCCATCGTGAGCTTGCCATTCACATTGTTTCTGACACCAAATACGTATAGTTTGGCACTACTCTTTTGCACCATGATCTTTTGTACATATAATGTACCCTCAATTAAGCTACAATCGTGGCCTCACGTGGATTGGTCAAGGCCTAGAACATTTGGGTCGAAAGATATTACAGATGAGTTTCTGAATTACATTCGTTTTGGATCAACATGTGTTTATGATGGCTACCCCACCAACATGTGCTTCCTTTTTTCAAGAAAGTTTCTTCCAAACGCATTGAAGCCTTTATTATTGCCATTGTCTCCCTTGTTGCTTGACATTCATACTTAATTATAATGCTGGTAAAATCTTACTCAATAACATTATTAAAAGGATCTTGTAATAGTCAACACGATGGAAACTGGAAATTTGTCAGCAAAACCTTACTTTCATGTCCTCATTGATTTCCAATGAATAGATCTGGAATATATTAATTAAGGATACATACTATACATTAAGTAAGTTACTATACTGTAGACAAATATTTTCTGCCATTATTTTCACTGTTTTGAGTTTGTTTTTATATATCATGGTTGAGATAAATGTTACATACTTCAAATTAATTGAGCCTTTAGTGTTGCTTTAAACATGTAGAAGTAGAACTTTTGGGATTTCAATCAGAACCAATCCATATACTTCAACCAGAATTATAATCATTAGCCTATTACATAGTCAATGCATGCCAAGTGGCAACAGTTGTTATTACAACAGTGTAATTAGATACGATATATTAGTTATTCAGCATTCAACCTAAGCCTATATATAGTCTTCCATCAACGGTAGACCTTAGATATTTATCAACAACACAACTTCAAACTTGATTCAGTTGATTCTCTTTCATTTCCACCACTGAAGGGAAATCAAGTTTATTGTCACCACAGCTGTGCTGTTTTGTGCCCTCACTTTCTTGCTGCTCTGCACAGTTGGTTTTCGTGTTCTTCCCAACATTCTTGTATATAATGTATAAGATCATCTGGGAGATGCCAAAGAGAAATCCTAGCACATTTGGCAGCTGATGATACCCCAAAACAACAGATTCATCAGTTTTATTTCAAGAGAAAATTAGTAGGATGTTGTAATAGATATAGAATGTTATTCCTCACCATAATGAACTCATCCTTGTCAAAGAGCCCATAGAAAAACCACATGGTGGCGCAGAGGGTGAGGAACAAGGACAATGAAAATGGCATGTACTCTACACTTTTGGTTTTTATGACCTTCCTCTGCAATTAATGTACACATTTTACATATTTTCAGATGCATAACTTTGCAAAATATGTGTTATATGAATAATTGAATATAGAATGTACCATAATACTTAAGGGAGCAGCAAACACTGCAATGTTAAAAATGGCACAAATCCATCCAACAGCATGAACACGGGCAATTCCCTTCACAGCGAAGGTGCTGATTAACATGGTTAAGCCAAAACCTCCAACATCAGCAATGAGTATCATTACCAAAGTGGAAATCTGCAATATCCATCAAAACGCTTATTAGGTAAATAAGCTTACCAAGTTACACCTTTGAACACTGTTGATAGTAATAAAGCTGGTTCCAAAATGAATAAGTCTATGCAAATAGAAATGATATATCGAGAAAAACCTCTAATTGATGATATAAAAAAAAGGGTATTTTTATTATATCATATAAAAATTGAAATTTCAGAAAAAAAACAGGATTTGTATATCGGAAGAAGGTTGTCAATATATATTTTTCATATTTTAAATATGCTATGTAGAACAAAATGGAAAAGTGTAGAGAATATTTTGGTTTCACCTTCTGCTTCTTGTGGGCATATATGATGTACATTGCTAGATATGTAACTTCTATAACACATCCAATACAGTTAATGGTGACAATCAAAAGAGCATTGGTCTTTATGAAGCCATAGTACAGAAGCAACAATGCACTAAGAAGAGCAACAACATATGGAATTGATTGAAACCCCTCAGATGATTTGTTCTTGTAAATTTTATAGAAGGTTGGCCTGTGAGAGACAGAAATATGATAAAATAAAAATCAGTATTTCAAGGGTAAGTGGGGTAATGGAAAATCATGATTCTATTTTTGTTTAAAACAGGACTTACAAGGGTGCCAAGAACACCAGGAATGAGACAATGTTACCTATAGTGGGGAAGAAAACAGAGAACATCAGTGAAGGATCAATACAAAAATAGAATATCAGCAGGTAGATTTGTAAGTTACTGTTATTAGATGCATTTCTACACTCATGATCGAGTGATGAAAACTGAAAACCTTAATGAGATTGTAAAAAAAAGTTACAAAACAAAGATGGCTAGCTATCTTTTTTGCTAGACCCTTTGGAATAAAAGACTAGCTAAATATAAATATTTGATGATGACATCGAAGTTGAAAATGGTGTAGTCATATGTTGTTGGAATGAGAATAGTACTAGTGAGTCAAATTAATACCTAGGAGACCAAAGATCAAAACCATCTCATGATCAGAAAATGAAACCATTTTTAGATGTTGAGGCGTTTGCTAAAGTGTTGGAAAAACTAGCTTTGCCTTTTGTGCTGTATGAGTAGGACAATGTGCCCTTCAACAAGCTTTGCCACCTTCTATTTATATACAGAATAACTTGTTACAATGTCCGACACGTGTAACAATCCCTTTTAAGAGCACTAACATTTTTTCAATAAAAAATGCAACCAAATATCAGTTTGGCAACTTCTAACATCGTGCCTAGTTTTTTCTCTTCTCAAACTTGTAATTTCAACACCCCTGATAAATTTTCAGCCACATCATTGTAGTTTTGGAGGTTAATTAACCAGAAATGGAGGCTTAAGTATTAACTAACTTCTGTGCAATGTGAAAACATTACTCTTTATTATACACACAACATTCATAACTGTTACATGATTGATAATAGTTAAAGATTATGACATGATGCAGTTACGTGTTGTATCTTTGTCCACTTTGCGGCACAGTTTTCATGCAATAACTGAATACAATATGTATTAAGTAGTCTTTTACCTCTAAATGGGAGGGGCAAATTAATTTGTGGTTTTAATGCAGTGCTCCACATAGTGATAAAATAGCCCTAATAGTGCTTCTACTTTTGTGCCTAGTTATTAGCTCCAATAATGCATCTACCTTGTTCTTCTTTCTGTTTAAAATTTTGGTTCCTGAGCCCAAAAAAACAAACAAAACCACCACCTGAACCAACATTTATATTTGAAAATGATTATTCCAATAGCAATTGAAATACAGAAAAGGTAAAGAGACTCCTGCAACTGGAACAAATTGTAGGGATACAATGAACTTGTATTATGAAAGTCTATTCCTCTGTTTTTTCCTATCAGTAGTTACACAGTTAAATGTATATGAAATCTACTTTTTTTTTTAATTATCATATCTCCTGTAAAGTTATATTTTTCTTTATGATATCATATTTTTTTATAGCAAAAGAAATTACGTAATTTTCTTGCCCTGGATTTGTCTTTCATAATATTTAATACTAAATAAAAATCAATTTTAGAAAACAAAAATAATTACTTACTATATTAATTAAATTAGATATTATTTTAGAAACTAAAAAAATTATTAGTATTTAAATTAGTTTCTATTGTTAATAAAATTTATAAATTAGTTTCTAAATTGATATTTAATTAGATAATGAGATTTTAGCAACCGATTTTAGTAATTAGTAGTTAATTATATATTAATTTAGAAACTAATTTAAATACCAATATTTTTTTTAATTTCTAAAATAATATTTAATTTAATTAACATAGTGACTGATTATTTTTTATCTCTAAAATTAGTTTTTATTTAGTGATTTTTTCTAGTACATCAATTAATCTAACATTACAAAGTTTCTATTACTTGTAGTGTGTTATTAATCATTAGGTTTTGTATACGTGCTTAAATTGTAGTTGTGAGAAGGCTTAAGGGTTTTGAGGGATTGTAATCCTATTTATTGTTGTTTTTTTTTACTAGCGGAATTATACCTTTTTGCAAGTAAATGGTGTAATTTATATAATTTATTACAGGTAAAAAAAAATATTATGCATTATATAAGTCGATTTGTTGCCACAATTTTATATAAAGGAGTCGTGTATGAGTCACACAACTTCCCTATAGAGAATAATCAATATTGAAATCGTGTTGCAGATGTTGTTCATAAATTTTGTGAAACTTATACGACTTTGGTTAAATCTTGTATTACATTCAATTAAAATCATAATCATCTCATGTTAAAACGACTTTAGTACATGAATGATAAATTAAAATCGTGTTACCACTTCAGTATATTACTTTTATCTTAAAATCGTCTTAAACATTTATAACTTCATGCGAACCAGACACGATTTACCCAAATACTTAATAATTTTCTTTAACCTGTATCCATAATAAATTATGCATAATTGAACCATTTATGTGCAAAAACCAAGTTGTAACATATGTTGCAAATTAAAGTCCAAGATGGTATGCCAAACAGGGGACATGACGAGACGTTAAAGTTTCCACCACAAAGGCCTTCGTTCTGTCAAACGTTAATAATTTCCAGATAAAAAAACATCAAAACTATGGTATGAATACAAATTTAAATCCATGAATTTACATATTAAAAGAGCTCCAGATTAATTGGTAAACAATGAAAAGATGATATGATTAAGTGAATGAGCCTACAACTTAAAGTAAAATGATGAGACTAATCCATTTTAACTGAATTGATAATGAGTTAGGTTTGTTGGTTGAGTTTGAGATCTAAGAAAAAAAGTTTGGCTAATAAATAGATTGGCTTTGTTCTTAGGGCGTTCCCAACTGTTTGCCTATTTATAGCACTACCAAACAATTATTTCCTCACTTTAGTTTAGGTTTCACTTCCCTTCATCATGTTGTGTCAACATATTTTTCATTTTTCTTTTTTTTTATAAAACTTATATATAAAAATATATACTTCTCTGTACAATTTTGGCTGGAAATAATACCCTAGCAAGTATAATAAGTTGAAAGAATAAAAAAATTATCTTTCCATGTATTAAGAAACCATGTTGATTCTAAACTATCTTTCATTTCAATTATCAAGTCAATAATATTTTTGATTAATTAGTGAAGCGTATAAAAGTTACCAAAAAAAAAAAAATTGAAGAATACTATTACAAGAAAACCACTAAAAATATCATTAAATAGTAATCAAATTTAAAGACAAAAAGTAATTAATCATTATATTTTAAATTCTAAATTAGTTTCAAAAAACTAATAGATATTAATTTTAAATATAAAATAATAAGTAACTAACTAAAGTTAAATACCAATTTAAAAATCATTTTATAAATTTTTATTAGTAATAAAAACTATTTTATATATTAATATTTTGTTTGGTTTATAAAATGATCACTTATTTAATTAAATAATAATTAATTATTTTAGTTACTAAACTTAGTTTATATGTAATGATTTTTTTAGTAAAAACTTATTAATATAAGTTAAATGGGTTTAAAGAGAAGTCATAATTATTTTCGTAAGTTTGAATAAATTCCTTAAACATTTCAAAAAAATATTATGTATTATACGTTTGACTATATAAATAGTAAAACAAGTAAAAAAAGTTATTATTTTTTTGTTTGAGAAGAAAAAGGAAAAACAAATACAAATTCATTCTCCTTGACAAGCAAAAAATGTGACATGACAATACATTTACCATTTCATTGAACGTGTAACTTTCGAAAAGAGTTTTTTATATGCTAATATTATTAGAAATCTCAATTAAAAAACAATAAATTTTATGAGGGTTATTTTTTTTATCCTCCACTCTCTATCAAAGTGAGAGAAAAAAAAATTGTGTGCATTTCCTCTTCCCCGATTTTTATTAAAATTAAGAGGTTAAATAACCATTAAAAAAATTATTAAGTAGTAATCATAGAAAAACAAAAATAATTAATCAAAACTAAATTAAACATTAATTTAAAAACTAAAAAATTATTAATATCTAATGTGACTTCTGTTATTAATAAAATATTATAAAATGATTTATAAATTGATATATAATTTAGCTACACAAATTTTAGATATTAATATTTTAGATTCTAAATTACTATCTACAAAATTAATAAAAACTAATTTAAAATTTAATTACTAAGTAACTAATTAATAATTAGATATTAATTTAGAAATTATTTTATAAATTTTGATTAATAACAAAAATTACTTTAAATATCACTAAATTTTTAATTTATAAAATGATTTTTAATTTAGTCAATATAATAACTAATTTTTTTTATTTTTAAAATTATTTTTTATTAAATGATTAATTAAACAACATTGAAGAATGTGAATGAATGTTGAAGCAAATTGGCACATGAGATTTGTACTGTGTAAAGTAGTGTTGTTTTGTTTCCACGATAAAGTGAAGGTTTTATTTTGATGCAGATGGTGGTTAACAAAAGACCCAAATATGAAATGATGAAGCACGTGGCAAGAAGAGAGTGGAAAATGGGAGAAACGATTTGATGATTTGGTTTGGTGGAAGAAAACCGAGGAACATTATCGTTTTACGAAGATGGAGGAGAGACAGAAAGAAAAGCATGAAAGAACGACCACATGCAGATGATAATTGATAAACCTTTGACGTGACAAAGCATACGCATTATAAGGTGGTGGACATGAACATCACTCGTGCTGCTACCGAACATGTCACCACCACCACTTTCTTCTTACTTTCTGATAACTTTCTTTTAACCCTTCTTCTACGGTTTCACGCAAAACTGTCAGAATCCATTCACCCAATAAAGCCACCTATTCAATTATCCAAACACTAAAAAAGTACTTCATCTTTGCGTTTCTGGTTTTTACATTGCGCTGTTCGAGTGCTCGCAGCTTTACGCCATTTCCAACTCTCTTCTTTCGTTTTGGCTCAATCTTCACCCATTCCTCATCATTCATTCTACACTTTCATCATCTTTATACAAATATCTCATTTTATAAGTTAAACTATTAATATTTTATTATTGAAGTTATTTAAAGTTTAGTTTCTTTTGACTTTTACGATATATAAATCGGTAGAAACCTTATTTTATCAAAATTATTTATTTACATGAATCTCTATGTAAATTGAGCGTTATATATGAATATTTAATATAAATTTAATTTAATATATAAATACATGTTATATACGGATTTTTTCTGGATGTAAACCAAAAGTTACATACAGACCTAATTTATATGTAATTTTGGTGTTATGAAACGAGAATAATTACATACAGATTATATTTAAAAAAATGAAAATATATACACTTGTTAATATCGTATCAGAATCATCTAGAATATATTATAACAAGAATTTGATCACCCACTATCGCGTGATCGCATGTTTGATTAAAGGTTGGGTTAAGTTTAATAAGTTTAAAGTCTATTACTTAATATTACTATCAAATACTTTTTTTTCTCACTTTCTTTCTTATTTTCCTAAACCATATAGTTACTTTTTATTGAGAGTCACAATTCACCTCTCAATCGTAACTTAGACGCTTAAGTAACAATTAACATCATAAATCTCATTTTACTATTTCTTTATAAACTACTCAACAGCTTTATTGCTAATTTTCTACACGTAACTTTTAATCAAGTCCATAGGATCTTGTTATGGATTTGTGATTAGAGTTTTTAAATTCTAGTTATTATTTTAATATCTTTATTATTATTTAAATTTTCAAATAATATTTTCACACGTTTAGGATATTGAAATCGCAATCATTTCTTACCTAACGTGGTTTTCGATAAATTAAGAAAATATGAAATAAATATTTTTTTTTACAGTAAACGTTTATACATTTACCTACCATATTTAACTATATATATATATATATTATTAATCAAAGTGGAATAACAAATACAGAAAAAAAATAAATGAAATCTTGTGTGGGGGTGCATTTAGTGAGTGAAGTAATTGTTATATTATTATTGATAGTTCAATGATTGGCTTTATTTTATATTTTTTTTGTTTATAAAAATCTTGGGCTTTGCTTTGGATCATATCCATGTGAAATGGGTTATTTCTTCACGCACTTTCATGATTTCTCCCTGTACTTCCATAGGGTTTAAAAGACAAAAATACCCTTCCCTGTCTCCTTCTGTAGTCACCCATCTTCTATCTTATTCTCGTCTTACATTTTTTATACATCTCTTATAAAGATAAAATTAGTTTATGCAAATTAATTTATTAAATTTTTTCATACATTTTTTCTAAATTTTTATTTCTAATATATATATATATATATACAGAAATTAATTTTAATATAAGAAACATATTTATAAGGTAATTTTAAATATAAAGAAAATGACCAATTTCAAAATTATTTTAAAAATTGATTTACTGAACTTTTTCTTGCATGAAACTTAAATAATGTCATTTTCTTAATTTCAATTTGAAATAATTTTAAAGAAAAACAATATCACCATGAAGAGTATAAACATACACTTCAGACCAATAAATTAATATATTTTTTTTTAATTTAAAAATATTATTATATTATTATAAATAGTTTATACTGTTCATAAAAGCTTTTCTCAAATGAAAATGAGAAGAATGAAGAAATGGTGAAGAAGATTGAGTTGAGTAGCTAAGCTTCATCATTCGTCGTATGGTGTTTGTGGGTAGAATCAATGATGCTGTTTCTTTCTCTTTCTCCTCGTTTCTCTCCAAATGCATATTCATATTCTTACATTCACATTTCCTCTTCAATGCTTCCCAATTCCAACAACACCCCTTCTCAACTTCCCATCAAAGGCCCCACTCCTCCATGGATGAAGGGTCCTCTTCTTCTCCAACCCAATGAGCTCCTTGACCTGTCCAACCCCAAATCCAAGAAGTTCAAGTTGGAAAGACAAGAACTTTCTGATAAAGATTTGATGGGCAAAGAGGCCAGGGGGAAGAAGACCATGAAGAAAATTGTGGAGAAGGTTGAAAAGCTTCACGGCACTCACAATTCTGCTGGGGCTCTTATTGGTTCTCCCAATGTTGAAAACATTGGAGGAGTTTTGGATAGTTTGAAGGAAAATGAGGAAGTTAGAAGAACTAAGGGGAGAATGCCATGGGAGAACGATTGGAAGTTTGTTTACGAGAAAATTAAAAGGAAAAGGACTGTCACTGCTGCAGAGTTGACTCTTGATAAGGTACTATTTCGAAGGTTGAGGAATGAAGCTGCAACGATGAGAACCTGGATCAAGGTTAAGAAAGCTGGTGTTACACAAGATGTTGTGGATCAAATTAAATGGACTTGGAGGAGAAATGAGCTTGCCATGGTTAAATTTGATATCCCTTTATGCAGGAATATGAGTAGAGCTCGAGAAATTGTTGAGGTTTTTGTTTCTTCTTATTCCACCAGTAGACTTTTGTTAAACTGCTTGCCATCATTATATTACTGAAAGCATGGATCATTAAGTTAGACTGTTAATGTTTTGCACCTGTGCATGACTGAAGGATGGGCTGTATAAGGCCATGTTGTGCTGTGTGTATAGTTATTTTTTGCCTGCTGACAATCTAGTTGTATTTGTTGATGCAATTCATACTTTGTGCATTGTGTTTTTGCTAGTTAAGCATTTGTTTTGGTTTGATAGAATTTCCAACTTTTAGAGCTAAGATAAGGATTCAAATATGCAAGTATGTTTATAGGTGTTCAATATTGAAATTTGATATAAGCTGGTTTGACTTTGACTAATTATTGATATATAATATGGAGTGTCTTGTTACTGCTATATAGTGCAGATGTGCTGCTATATATGAATTAGGGGTCATGATAGTTTGACAGCTTGCGCCAAAAACACCTTCAATAAAACTTTGATTGATGAAGTAGGTAGATTTGTTGAAGGGTAAAAATAACTTTTAAATGTGTTGTAATCTGGTGCAGCTTAAAAAGCAGTTGTCAAATAATAATTTTCCATGAATTAGTTTTGTCAATGATGTAATATTAATCAAACTGTTCTGATTTGTACATAATTATTTCTGTTATGTTTTATACATGTTTCATGTTATCCTTCCACACTATCTTATGACTACATTAGTTCTCATTTTCCATTTGAATAGACAAAGACTGGAGGCTTGGTTGTTTTGAGTAAGAAGGATTTTCTTGTGGTTTACCATGGAGGCAATCATCAGTTGACAACTACAGGTTATCCCAGTCTAAGAACAAATCATTCCGAAATGAGTGGGGCGGAATTAGCTACCACTGGTGATATATGCTCAGTTGATTCCAACCACAGTTTGAGTGAGATGCTGAACTTCATTGCTGAGGATAAGGATTCTATAGCAACTAGTGAACAAAATATGAATTTTCAAACGGCCAATGGCTCACTGTATGAGAGGGAAACTGATAGATTATTGGATGACCTAGGACCTCGCTTCATTGATTGGTGGATGGCCAAGCCATTGCCAGTAGATGCTGACTTACTTCCTGAAGATGTTCCTGGATTTCAGCCTCCATTAAGGATCTGTCCACCTCATTCTTGTGCTAAACTAAGTGATTATGAACTAACATACTTCAGGAAGCTTGCTCAACTTTTACCGACTCATTTTGTCCTTGGTACCCTCCTGCTTCTTGTGATCCTTCAATTTATTTTGAAGACTTTCCTTAATAGGTGTACAATTTATATAAAATAATTACCAGGATAATTCAGCTTAACAAAATATATATTTATAATTTTTATTTGCTTTGATTTCATATTTGACCATTTGGTCATCGTTATCATCATCATCATCAACATTATCTCGAGATATCTTCACTCTCCAGCTCTTTGTATCATTATGAGAAATGCTAGCAACACACTTTCTAACACTCTTCATTATTGATCGAAATTTATTGAAAATCACAATATTGTGTGACTTTCACATTGTATAATCAGTCTCAATCATGATATCATAGTTTTTAATACACTTCAACTGTCAAATTCGTGGAAAGAGTGTGTTGCTAGCAATCTTCTTATCATTAATTTGCTGTTATGGCTGACTCAGTGAATTTTTTGCCTATCCTTAATTGAACAATGCTGTTTATTTCATCAGGTTATGAATTCTGTCATCCTTCTTTCCTCAGATATAATGAATTGAATAACATAGTTTTGTACATACTAGCTTATAAGTAGGTTATAGCCAATAACTTATTTTTGTTGTGCATAAGACATAAACTCATCTTTACAAGCATGAGCATCCATGTTTGTTTTCATGACTGATTTTATACTTGTAGATAGAGACTCGATTCAAAGAGTCTGTTGGCCGATTCTTGGAAATAACTAGATATACAATTCAGTGTCAGTTGCCACAATTGGTGATAGTTCTTATGTCTTAATCTTTTGACCTCAATGGTATCAATTTAGAAAGCAATAGCATACTTGAATGGGGCTGAGTTCTTGATGCAATATTTATCCACTGGATATACATGGTCAAGCGGTATCCATATCAAGAAGTAATTTCTTCAAGAATGATGAAGCTAATCAATAACTTCAATAAGGAAAATCTTAATTAATTACTTGTAAATTAACATTAGCTTCAATAAGCAATTGCCCAGCATAGCTATTTTTGTGGAAGTTTTGTGCATGAAGTTAATTAAATATTTTTGTCTCTTTTTTTATGAAGGAAGGAACAAAAGACTCAAGGGCTTAGCTGCTGCTATCTTAAAGTTGTGGGAGAAGAGTCTTATAGCAAAAATTTCTATCAAGTACGGAATTCCAAACACTGACAATGAAATGATGGCCAATGAACTAAAGGCAAGTTTGATAGAAATTTAACTGTCCCATGTATATGAGATGCAGTCCTAAACGTTAGGTGTAGGTTTCATTAACAATATTATGCATCTGAGCGGGACTTTTTCATGTTGTGTTGTGATGGAGACAGTTAAATGATTGTCCTAACTCACTTGTTGGGGAAAAACTTGTTGTATTGGTTGTCCTAGCTTGAAATGTAGCCTGATACAAGAATGGCTGTGTAAGTCACTACGATGCAAGGGCCTATGATTATTAAATTTAGAATGAATTTTCACAATGTCTACTGGAAGAAAAAATCACTTGTTGCACCAACCATATTTTTCCAGATTAGCTTGCATATATGCTCTATGCCTAATAGTCATGCAATACTGGTGGAGTTGGTCGCTTGGGCTGTCTTTTGTAGCTTGTATATTAGTTCTTTTAATGGTTTTGGTTTATGTATCCAGAAACAGGTCTAAATATTTTATGTATTTAATGCAGTATCTCACTGGAGGAGTTTTGTTATTGCGCAACAAATTTTACATAATACTCTATAGGGGAAATGATTTCCTTCCAAAAAGAGTTGCAACTTTGGTAGAAAACAGAGAATTGGAGCTTAAAAGTTTCGAACTTCATGAAGAAGTTGCGCGAATGAAAGCACTGGAAGCCCTTTCTCCTATTGATGAAGTGCCACAAGACACTAGTACAAGTGGAACTTTAACAGAATTCAAGGAAATTCAAACAAAGTTTGAGGATGCAAAAAAAGGAGACATAGAGTTAAACCTTCAACTAGAAGCAGAAATATGTAGACTGGAGAAGGAATTGAAAGAGGAACAACACAGAGCATTAATTGTAAGATGTAGTTAATTAAAGTTTTCCTTTTGCATTTATTATATGTTGATACTCTTTAATTAATTGAGTGGATTCTGCAGCTTAACAAGAAAATGGAGAAATCAGGGAAGGAATTATCAAAGTTAAATGCTGCATGGACACCCAGTGAGCAGGATACTGATTTGGAAATGATGACAGATGAAGAGCGAGAATGTTTTCGAAAGATAGGATTGAAGATGCAAAGTTTCTTATTGCTTGGTATGGAAATTCCACTTCGACAATTTAAATTGGATATACACATTTACAGACTCTCCATTCTTGTTTCTACATTTTTTTTCCCAGCATTCCTGTGTCTACATATGACTTGCTTTTTTTACCTTTGTTTTTAGCTATCTTTTAATTCCTTATTGCTGAGTAAACCAATTGTTAAGATGTTCCACATCAGTTACTCAAAGTACTCCTTATACCCCTCCCCATATGGTAGCTTTTGGGGTTTATTAGCCTTTGCTACATTTCATATTAATGCCTATCTAAGACTATAGATGGTGAAGACCTCTTGGTTCTTGTATACGGGTTGTGATACCCCTGAAGTATCCCTTTTTTATTCAATTTATTTTTTGCTGACCAAAATATATGCCTATCTACTATTGATGTTAGGCTATTGGAAAATGTTCAATCTTGTAAACTTAAGCTCTAAATTCTCAACATTTAGTCTTGGGTGAGGCAATCCTCTCCCCATGATATAGCTTTTTGAGGTTGACTTATACCTAGTTCATTCAAATACCATACATGGATTAAATTTTGTTAGAGAGCATATACATTGAAGAAATTTTGTTAGATGGTTTCTTTGGATATAATTGTTAGAAATAGGTAACAATCCTTAATGTACTTGGAAAATAGTAGATTTATGTACTTAGGGAATTGCATATTCATGTACATGCATGTATCAAAGAAGTTGCACCCCATAGCCAAAGAGTCCCTGCACAGTCTATTAAGAAAGACTATATATGTGGATGTTTGGCATAACATTCTACTGTGGAAAGCTTTTTCATTCAGAATTTCTCTTAGCAATTGATTGTACCGAGCACACGTATCTATGAATATTCCATATGGATTTCATATATATCGCAATATTATTTAAATTCAGCATTGCTAATGTATAAGTGAATGCAGGAAGACGTGGAATATTTGATGGTGTATTGGAAGGCCTACATCAGCATTGGAAACACAGAGAAGTGGTGAAGGTCATTACAATGCAGAAACTATTCAGTCAGGTCATAAACACTGCAAAATTGCTGGAAACAGAAAGTGGTGGAATTTTAGTTTCAGTTGACAACCTAAAACGGGGTCATGCTATCATTATATACCGTGGAAAAAACTATACTCGGCCTTCAGTAAAGTTAGCAAAAAATCTTCTAACTAAAAGAAAAGCATTGCGTAGATCTCTTGAATTGCAAAGATTTGGAGTAAGTGACTGATTTCTTTTGCATCCATTGTTGGAAACTCATACGCAGTTCTTTTATTTGTACTTTCCATTCATTAAGCTTCATTTGCCATTCAACACTGTTTTTCTTAATATTGTTTCAGTCCCTTAAGTTTTTTGCTCGTCAGAGAGAGCAGTCAGTCTCCGAGTTAGAGCAGAAACTGGTAAATACCAACAATCTGTGCTTGAAACTGGCATTCATGTATAGCAAGTATCTCTAAATAAATTTCTTTATTTGTTGAGATGTCAGCTTAACTGAGATGTCAAGTTGCATAATGATGCCTAACATAAAAAAATTTATATAAAAGCTGTATAACTGGGATTGTTTTTTGCAATTTTAGGCAGACCTGCATCAGAGAAAGGAAATTGAGCTGAGAGAATCTGAAAATTAATACATGCATGTGTACAATACATATATGATATATCATGCTGCAACTTCTCTCTAGTTGCCTGTTCATTGGTGCTGGATGAGACATATGAGAAATTCAAAAGGCATGAGTAAGAATAGCAACATAGCTTTTTCCACTAAACTGTTGTGAATTTTTTTCATTTGAATTCAGTTGTCCAAACAGTTCCTTGTTTAATTAATTGGTTATATGTGAACTTCCTCTCCAGAGAACCAAAGCATCACCGTTGCTGCTGTATTCATCTGGAAATCATTGAAACAGCAAATCTGCATGGAGGAAATCACATGCACTAATGTAGATCCTGGAAGTTTTAGCAGGGTAGATTGTGGGATTCAATTCATTTTTTTACCTCTTGCAGAAATCAGATGTTAATGAGAGTGAAGTGCTTTTGACTCATGTTCAACCACTGTCAACTTTCTGTAAGTTGAAGCTGAATCCTTTGAAGAGGCATAGCTTTCATGTGGAAGCTCAAAAATACTTGTACAAGGTTGTAAAATAGCATACATTCTTTATACATGTTATAATGAATCCCAACAAAAAAATAAAGTTAAATTAGACTAATCCTTAAGGTGATTTTGAACTAATACTTCTGAAATGAATTATCCTGTTAGAACCTTACAAATAATAATTCAAATGGCAGACTCACAAGTTCTTCAAATCGTTTTTCAGAACTTTCAAAACAATATTGAATCTTGAAGATTATTATTGCACCGGCATGTTGAATCATATGTTAATTTAAAAGGCTAATGTTGCTTCATTTTTACTCATAAAATAAAATTTAAGGATACTTCTTTTAACACACTTTTATAATTAGTAAATTTACAACATAAAATAAGATGTGAAATAATTTTATTTAATTAATTGTAATCAATAGTGAAAGATGTAAAAAAAATGTACTAGTATTTTTCTAATTTAGAAGTCAAATTTAGAATGATTTCCAACTAAATTAAAGTTTAAAATCTACATAATGATAGTATATTGAAATTATATTCTTGTTTATAGTAAATAATAAACTTAGATTTGGAAATGAAAAAAAAAAGGAAATTTATAGATGAAGGAAAACATGGGCCATAAGAAGTCGTATATGGCCAAACATGGTTGTCCAATGAAAAAATAAAGAAGAGGGTAAAATTGTCATTTCCCTTCTTCTATGTAGGTGCTGGAAGAAGAGGCGGAGGTGCAGGAAGAATTTATCATTAACCTTTATGGACTTGGGCTTGCTGGTTAGAGGCCACAATCCGAGGTCTATTTTCGTGGGCTTTCTTATAATAGGTTTTTTGGCAGTTTCTTCCTGCACCCCTACATTTTTCTTCCTGAACCCCCACAATGTTATGCAAAGACCAAATTGTCCCTATTATTCTTTAAAAATCCTAAAATGCACTTGAACTGTATTTATTTTTTGCATTATGAATTATGGAATCCAGAAAAATTTCGGATCCATCAATCCGTAATTCAAAATATGCATCATTAAAAAAAACATTCCGGATTCACCAATCCGTAACAAAAATATGCATTCTGGATTCACCAATCCGTAACAAAAATATGCATTCTGGATTCAAAAATCCGTAATTAAAAAAAAAAAGCATTCCAGATCCATGAATCCGTAATAGAATTAGACTTCCAGATTCAGCAATCCGGAAAATCAATAATTTATGCAAAAATTGTTTCCGGAACACTCCCTCATCCGGAAAAAAAAATATTCAGTTCCGGATTGCTGAATCCGTAGCACACTCCCAGATTCCTATTTCCAGTAACCACGGTGTCCCTTTTCAAATAAAATATTAAGGCCAATTTCGGGATTTAGAAAATTGTGGGGGTGCAGGAAGAAAAATGTAGGGGTGCAGGAAGAAGAAGCCAGATTTTTTTTTTGTTTCTGATAACACACAAAAGACCAAATTAACAAAAAACAAATCTTGTGGAATGGTGAAAAATCCAAGAGTCAAATTAGAACAATTTGTATCTTCAAAAATTCCTTTTCTACACTGAGAAATATTTCTATTCAAGCATGCTCTAAAAAATTCTAATCACTTAAATGTGTAAAGAAAAATATATGATGATGAATGTAAAGTTAAATAAAAATTAAATATTTGTATACCCCAGTTAAAACTATAATGATTTTATAACGGCACCTTCTATTATATGCAAGTCAATTTAAGATAAAAAAAAAAGTCCTAAATTTCATCTTGTCAATACCACTATCCCCAAATAAAAGGATGAATATGAACTATTTTTAGTTTTATAAATATACTTCTATATATATCATTAGTGTAACGAATAAGTCACCAAATTAATTTTTCTTTATAAATTGAAGTATTATTTTGCTTGTAATTTTTTTAATTTTGTAAAGAGCAGTTTAAATACATGTTTGGATGTTTTTAGTATTATTTTTTAATCAAAATCAAATTTTTATATCTAATTTATCTAATAAAAACTTATATTATATATTCATGTATATTATTGAGATAACATCACCAAACACACCTTAAATGTTTATATCAAAATTTAATCCTTAGAATAATAAAATAAATAATAATAATGCCCTGCTATTTTCTTTGATCAATGGGAACGAGGATCACAAATATTCTAAGTGGTTTTGAAATTGTGTGCACATGCTGTATTTTAAAGAAAAAAAAAAGGTTGAATTGAATTCTTCTCAACCTTTGATTTTGTGAATGTGTAATTTTATGAAAGTGTTTTTGAATGTGTTGCTGAAATGTTTGTTTTTTAAAGAAAAATATTTGGTTGAATTGAGGTTAACCCTTGATGACGCGACTTTCATTCTTGCTGCCTAATTTCTCTAATTTGTCGGCATCTGTTGATTTATTATTAACTTAAAATGTTAATGGATTTCAACTCTGATTTATTATTAACTTAAATAGTTAATCAATTTTGATTTCTATTTATTATTAGTACAAAGACTTAATAAATCTCAATCTTAATTTATTATTAACGTAAATGGTAGTAGACCTCAATCTTATGATTAGGCCAAAAAATAATTAATGAATTTCAATCCCCGGTTTATTATTAGTCTAAATAACTAATGAACCTCAATTATAATTTATTATTAGTATGAGTCTTGACTCTAAATTCTTTTTAGTGTAAAAAGCTAATGGATATCGACTCTAGTTTATTATTAGTGTAAACAGCTAATGAGTCTCAACTACGATTTATCATTAGTTTAAAGAGTCAATGGATTTTGATCCCAATTTATTATTAATAAAGAGACAATGGATTTTTATTCTACCTCAAGGGTTAATGGATCTTGATTTCGATTTATTATTAGCCTAAAGAGCTAATGAGTCTCGATCTCAATTTATTAGCCTAAGATCTAATGGGTTTCAAAATTAATATATTATTAGCTTAACACTAATGAACATACACTCCAATTTAACCCTATTAACCCATGTATTAATGAATTTTTGCTCTTATTTATTTATCTATGTGCTAGAATGTATGAGTGAGTGTTCTTCATAAATCTATGTCCTAAAGAGCCTATGTACCCTATGAGAAGCTTATGTATCATGTAATCCTTAAGTAGAGAAGTGATATTTGATTTTTTCAACATGTTGTTTCGAAACATCATGCCATTTCCTTTTAAAATAATTTTATCTACGTCTTTCTCATGAATTAGTCAGTTACAACGCTACAATTTGATTGTTGTTTGATGTGTTCAAGACTTAACAAACTTTAGCCTCATCACCCTCGATGCTTAACTCTCCCAACACATGAGTGTGCTTAAGCTCTTTGTCTTGAAAGGCTTGATCTTGAGAGGCTATTATCCTTTTGAGATAACAAGTCTCAATCATAAATTGAGTACAAGATATTTTATATATTCAGATCTTGATACTGGACATGGTGCAATCTTTCAAGTCATCAACACATGAACAGTCATTGGTTAAGCATGAGTACTCCATCTCGATTATTCCTAAATCGAAAATAAAACCATCCTAATTAAGATTTCGATTTTAATATACCATAAAGCGTGACTAACCTAAAAGACATATATCATTACCTTATTTGTACAATGCCAATTTAAAATAAGAAATCCTAATTTATTTTATCTTCCTTAACAAGATCCACTACCCCTAAATAAAAAGGTGAATATTAACTTTTTGTAATGCCATGAATAAACCTCTACACCTTTGGCTATAGAAAACATGAAGAAAAAAATACAAAAAAGAAACCTTTGGCCACAAGCATTGGTGAAAGGTGGTGCTAAGGAGCAACGAATAAGAGAGTCACAGGTATACATATTCTTCAAGTGTGATGAGTTTGGTCAAAGCATTAGGTAAAAGGTAATTATGAGTTGTAACAACCATAAAGAAAGAAAGAGATTAATTCAACTAAAGTTGAATATCATGAGTAAAACAAAGTTATACCTTCAATAATACCAATCAATTACTCTACCATACACTTTTTCAGTTTAGTGATACCAACACTTTTTTTTGGTACATTAGAATTACACTGATTAAACATTATTTTTTATGTATATTTTTTCAAACGGTATATTAATATAAAAATGGTTTGAATTATTCAGTAAATATTTGTTCCAGTATCATCTAAAAGGCACGTGTGTCATCCAATGCAACCCAACAAAGCAAAAGTACAAGCATTCCATGTGATCACCATTTGCTTTCCGTTAAGAGTTGCTTTCATCTTCTTCATTTGGTATTAAAAATGTACATAAGAAAATTACACGTCGACCAGTTAGAAATTATGATAAATTTAAGTAAAGTAATTCATGTAAATGTAAAAAATAATTACTAAACGTGACAATTATAATTGATTAACAATCTAAGAAATTTGTGTGATAGATTATTTATTCAATGAATAATTTTTTTAAATACTAATTAAATTCATGTGTAAATGTCATCACTTTTCGATCAAATTCGCATATGAGGGACGGTAGCAATTAACAATGAGTTAAAGCAATGTATAGCGAAGGTTTGGACACTCCTCTTAAATGATGTGTTTGTATTAGACACATGTATCAGACACGGTATCGGACACCACCATTTGTATGATATTTGTAAGAATTCAATTTAAAAAATATTTGTTTAATTTCTGATAATTCTAACACGGTTCTAATATAATTTTAAAAAGAAAAAATACATTATTTTAAAAAAAAAATCAAATTTATTATATAAATTTTTATTACAATTATAAAAATAAGGAACAAATCCTTTTGAATCAACATAAGAAACATCTGTCTGCTAAAGAAAAAACAGAAACATATTTACACACATAAATCTTTATTATCAATTTATATGATTCATAATTATATAATATATAGATCTGTGTCTCTACATCTTACTGTTTAGAGATTATACGTATCTTCGTGTTTGTATCATATAAGTGTCCATGCTTGTGTTAGATAGATATATGGTGATATTTTTCTGCCACGTGTTTTTATTCAGACTATATAAAAGAAAAAACTTAAAAATGAAAATTGTTACGAAAGAAAGAACTGAGTGAAACGTATTTAGCAGCAGAAGTGTTATTTTGGTTGTCATTTGCTTTTGTTGTGATGAGGTAGTGGAGAAGGGAAAGATTCCTCCTAACGTGTCCAAAACAATTTCACACCACCACTATACTTCAAGCCAAAGCAATAACCCAATTCACACACACATCTCTTTCTGCAAATAGCAAAATCACCAACTAACAACACTGTAATTAGTATTTTAGTTTTCATTATCTGGAAATAATTACTCACTTTCCATTCTGTATCCACCTTTAGTTTGTTTTATCAACTCAAGTACTTTTATGTATTTATTATGCAATGCAGCACAGAAAATGATTATACCCTGATAAGTATCCTCTTTAAGAAGTTCAGAATTATCTGACATGCCCTTAAGAAAGGGTACTAGAGACAAGATGCCCTCAATAATGCCATGGTGGGGCTGTTTAGATACTAAATGGGATATTAGGGAGCACAGCAATTCACCTTTTATAGGTGACTTCAACAAGATAATACAAACAAAATGGCTGAACAAATGGTCTTTCAAACACCAAGATTCCTTGAAGGTTTCAACAAAAACAAAACTCTTTGTCAGTCACTGGGTCTCTAGTCCCTATGCAACAGAGACAAATGATGAGCCACCAATTAAATATAAACTCACGGATAACAGGCACACATCTATTCTATGGCATCCCATTAAGCCCTTAATGCTTCTTCTTAGATCGATCTCAAGTACTTCCCCACATTGTGCTCAACATCATTATTTTAGAACCCTATAACTAAGGATTAAAAAAGTACACATGTTACAGCACACACGTTACGCAATAAATCAACACACGTACATAGGGCCTACCTTATAAAGAGTATAAACCATACAGAAGTACAAGGGAATCTGCATTATCCTTGCATAATTTAGTTGGGACACCATTTGATACCAGTGTAATGTATTATTATTACTACCCTTTTAAGCATACTAAAGAGAAGAACCAAAAGATGTATTTCATTAAAAAAATAAAACCAACAGGGAAAATATCAATATTTTTTACATTCTCTAACAACTCCACCCCGAATAAAGCATTGCTTAAGGATTACTACAAAATAAACCTCTTTGGATCCAGTGGGGGCAGGACAAACACAGAAGACTGTGGATAAAAAGAATCCAGCTTTGAGCAAAATCACATGGCTCTGCGAATAGAGACAGAGTTGTAGGAAAGTATCGCAGTCTCTTTCTCACAACCACTTAACTCTCATCCCTCTTCATCTAGATCCATTCTAATAAACACAAAAATAAGTACCATACTAATACCTGTTTACAAATCATGTCAAATCGATAATTAATAACTTCACACTTTATAATTACTAACCTATTTAACACACACTAATACGAACTCAAAAAATACAAACACTAATACAAACACTTACCAACTGAAACACTAATACAGACACTCATTACGAACACAGACACTAATACTAGACACTAATACGAACACATACACTTATACAAACACAACGAATACAAACACAAACACTAATACGAACATCGACACTAATACGATACTAATACAAACACTAATACAAACACAAACACTAATACGAACATCGACACTAATACAATACTAATAAAAACACTAATACGGACACTGATACGGACACATCCAGACACATACACAAACACTAATACAGACACCGCAAGGACACCGAAAATACTAACTCCAAAATTGAATTTGAAAATTCACATTAAATATAACAGTTAACTAACGTCCAAAACACGTTAACAAATTTTGTAGTTAATAATCCGAAATCAAATGGAGTGTGGTAAGAATAAAATATTGGTGAAAAAGTAGGAGATAGAAATTTCGCTGATGGGGCAACCAGCAAAGTGTTGGCTCCATTAATTACTTACTACCTTCATGGCTATTTTTACCAGAAGCGCACTGGGCGCAAGTTAGCAACTGACATTAGTATAAAGATTATTTTTTTTCTGATATTACTTGGGGAAGAATTGAAAAGAATGGAATAGGTAAAAATAAATAAAATTGGGGAATTGAATTAGTCCGTACAGTTATGACACAGTGGAGAGAACGTGTGAGTAGTACTATTCAGGGATGGTGACGAGAACCGGCCGCCACGCTCTTCTCAGCAACCGGTAGCGGAACACGGAGGATACCGGGCGGAGAGCGGCGGCGGAGCGCCGGAAGGGAGATCCGGCGCGGAGGATGAGTTCGTCGGGCTGATCCTCTTTCTCTTCTTCTTTTCGTTGCTGCTGCTGTTGTTGTTGATGATGGAAGATTGTTCTGTCTTCGTTAAGGGGCGGCGGCGGCGAGGAGACGAAGAGGTCCTTGAGCTTGTGGCGGACGCGGGACTCGGGGAGGGGCGGGGGATCCTGCGGTGGGGCGTGGAAGCGGCGTCGGGCGAGGAACATGCGGAGGGTCTTGCGACGGCGCAGGTGGATGACAGGACTGGTTGTTGGACTGCGGGTGGGGCTGCCGGCGACGGCGCATTGGGTGGCGAGAAACTTGAATTTGTGCATTGAGAAGTGAGGAGAGAGAAAGAGAGAGAGTGAGATCTGAGAGAAGAAGAAGAAGAGAGAGATTGATTGGACTGAGAAAGGAAAGGGAAGGGAAGAGGGCTTTATCGGGGAATAAAAAAGCTGCCTTTTTTTCTTCACCCAAATTCTACTACTTCACAATGCTATTTTCTTGTCTTTTTTCCTTTTTCCTTCCTTTTTATATTACTATTCAACTTTTATTTTTTTATTCTTCTTTTCATTTTCCTAAGTCCAATTCAAAATGTTTTAAATCCATCATAATCATCTTATGAGGTTTTGAGGGTTGTGAATTTCATTTATGTAGAAATACACTTTTCAAAACATATATAAGGGATTTTGTTAATAAAAAATCATTATTTTTACATAAGGAACATCAAAGTCAAAGTAAAGTCACAATACAAATTTAAGAACTTGTGCCAAATGACTTTCTCAGTTAATATCTCTCATGTTTGTATATGTTTGATGAATTATCTTTGATTTTCATTTATGAGATTGAGATGTGTTTATGAGAATTAGTGTAGTAAGGAAGACCAGAAAAGATTGAATTACATTGGACATGCAACCTCCCAAGAAATATAGCCATTAATCAATTAATGCATTCAAAACAGAAGAAAAAAGTCCAATTCATTTAAGTGCAAGTTTGACATGGAGTCACCAATTTCAATAGAACAATCTATGGCTGATTTGGTTTCTATTTTGTCAGTATGATTTGATTATTCTTTTTACTTGTTTAACCAATATTCTTTATTGATATTGAATTTATGTTAGAAATTTTACATTAATTAAAAATTAAAACATTTTATAATATATAAAAGAATTAAAACTTATTTGTTTAAAATACTCATTTTGTTTTCTCATTTTTCTCTGCAGTTGTGGAAGGGAACATAAAGGCCCTCATGTTTTCTCTCTGAAATGATATAAGACACAAACCAATTACTGTATGCAACACATGCTATATCTATATCTATATATTTCTCTGTCCCCTATGCATATTACATTTTTTTTTGAATCAACAGTGAAGTCACAGAACTTCTATCATCATCATCATAGCATACAAGCCCCAAATAAAAGATCAAATCAGAAGCTTTTAGAGAAAATACATGTGAAGGCTATGACTTCTAAACTAGCTCACTGATATTTGACACAGTACAGAAGTTTCACTGTCTAATCTAGATCCTCACCAAGAGAAAATGAAAGCTTGAAGCTATGAGGAGTTAGATACAGAGGAGCCACTAACCCAATTTTCAACAACTGAATCTGGTGAAACCGGGGAATGAGCCTTCTTCAAAAGTATAACTTCATCAGTCCTAATATCCAATATTTCTGTCTCTTCCCCTGCACCAACCCCACCTCTCTTGATTCCTCTTAAGATCTCCACCACCTCATTCATGGATGGTCTCATATCTCTTTCCTGTTGCAGACACCTAAAGGCCAATTCTGCCACTGCTGTTATCATCCTCCTTGTAGCATCATCCTTCTCAAACCCAAGACAAGGATCAATCAACTCATGCAGCTCCTGGTTTTGAATTCTCTTGACAAACATGTTTGCCAAGTTCACATCACTGCGGTTCCTGTTGATGTCCACAGCTTGCAATGATGATATGAGCTCAACCAAAACCACTCCAAAGCTGTAAACATCACTTTTGTAAGTGAGTTGGTAGCACTGATGATACTCAGGGTCAACATAACCAGGTGTTCCCTGTGGAACTGTTGACACATGAGTCATTAAATTATCTGGGAATTCCTTTGAGAGACCAAAATCAGCAACCTTGACGAGAAATTGATCATCCAAGAGAAGGTTGTTGGTTTTAACATCACGGTGTACGACATCATTTGCATGTAGGTAGGCTAGAGCCTCAGCTGTTTCAAGAGCAATGTTCAATCTTATAGGCCAAGGGAGTAAAGTTGATTTTGAGCTTCTTCCTTGAAGATGATAAGATACTGTTCCATTAGGTATGAATTCATAAACAAGGAGAAGCTCTCTGCTATGTTTAGAGGTGCATCCAAAGAGTGTCACAAGGTTCTTGTGCCTTAAGCGTGCTAGAATCTGAACTTCATTCAAGAACAGCGTAATACGCCTAGAGTTTATTTCATAATGACGTTTCACTGCAACTATACGTCCATCTTTGAGTTTACCTGTTTAACAAATAGAAGATTGTTCAAGAAAAAAGATTTTCCCAGTAGCAATTACATGAGCAATTGGCAGAATCTAGATATGTATTTTTCCAGATATCATATCCTAAACTATATATCTTTAGTAGAATAATTATATCATTGTATCAGAAACATATGGTATATGATAGATGAATTGTATCTGTGCATCATGGACATGAAGTTATTTTGTTACCTTTGTAAACAGTGCCAAAACCTCCCTCACCAAGTTCTCTAGAAGCATCAAAGTTTTTGGTAGCTTCCTCCAGTTCCTCATAGGTGAAGACCTGGACACCAAAGTAGTAACTCCTGGCTACTGGATCAGACTTGGAAGATTGGTAAGAAGATAGACTCTGAGACGTATTGGTGGTGGATGCAAAAGTGTCTCCACTTGAAGTTGGAGCTATGAAGAGCTCCATACTTCTTGATTTATTATAAATTTTTCTTCTTCTTTGTACCATAAAGTACCCACATCCAAGAATGACAACAAGGACTGCAACTCCTCCTACAGTAGCGCCTGATAACAATATCAATAGTAGACATTAGTACAGTTCTATTAACAAAATGGAAGCATTTAAGTATGTATAAAAAAATTAAGGAAATGGAAGTTACCTATTATTAAACCTACATTGTTGCTTTTGCCTGCAATATTCCAAACAAATAAGATGTCAAAACAAAGGATCAGAGGGATGAAAAGGAAAGGTAGTCAACAGATGAAACTAATAAAGCCTCATTTTCTCTCTAAACGATAGGGTGAACAGTGGAAGCTTGTAATTATAAATGCAAATTAAGTTGCAGGAAAAGTGACACCTCTAGAAGAAATGGAGAAAAAAAATGTATGAACCTAGGAGCCTTTCCAAACAAAATGGCAGCCACTGGTATCAGTCTACACCATAGCCTCTTCCCTTTTACTCATACAATACAAACTAATTATCCTTAAAATTCTAAGAATCATAGGCAGAATTTTCACCAAAAAAGAATGAAAATTGAGAGTTTTACACTCTTCAGTGGTCACCTGATTCATACTGATTGAGTGTGGTTTCAGACATCTAAAAGTACTCTAAAATACTATAGTTAAATAATCTAAGTAAATATTTATAGGTTTGAACATCTTTGCAAAGTTCATAATTAATTGTAAGGTTTTAGTGTTGGTTTAAAGAGTTTACTATTTATTGCTTAGATTAGATGTTCTTTGCTTTAAAATCAATTTTCAAAAGGCTTTGCCAAAATAAGTTCTACTTCAAACTCCTGATAACAAACATGTTCAAAAATCTATTAAAAGAATGTGATATATTCACAAACATTTTTTTTATGTTATCAATACTATAATTTTAATAATTTTCATATCATTTATTTACAAATTTATATATAATATTTTTTTAAACTGTAACATCACACGTTTTATACAGCAGGTTGTCGAAGTATAGTTTATATAGGTTCTTAAAATTCATGTTGAAGTAGAAAATGACATCTGAGATGTGTGTTTGATGTGGAACCAAACACCCTGAACATAGGAGACAAAAAGGGAATCAAGAGAAGAAGAGAAAAGTGAAATAAAGAGTAGTTAAAAAGAGAACGAACCAAAAGAAAAGCTGAAATACCTGGAGTTGAACACAATTTATCCCCACAAATACAAATAGGTTGGTTCTTATCAGAATCAAAGCCACAGTGGCCACCAGAACCAACACACTCAAGACACACACTGTCATAAGGATTCCAATACTTCACATTGAACCCCTTCATCAGAATCTCCCCAAGCAATGACCGGTTTTCAACCAGCCTATCAGCCTGCTCTTTGAGAATTGGCACTGCAATATGTTCTACGCATTCAACAATCCCAAGAACAGGATCCGAAGGTAAAGAACCAACCAAAGCATAAGACTCATTCAAAGCCCCTTTACTATAACAGTGAAACAAATTTTCTGGTGTTTTGGTGAACGCTGAAGTGGGTTTGCATTCATAAAACAAGGTCAGATTTTGGTTCCCCGAACCGTAGCTGAAGATGGGGTCATCGAAAGTTGAGTTCACGTACAGATGGGTGCATGTCTCGTTCCAAAGGTCTAATCTTGCCAAGGTGAGAGTTTGAGCCACCGAGTCGATACTAATGACTCGGTAGCTAACTGATGAGATGTTCAACTCGGGAACGACACCGTTTTGGCAGTTCAAATGGAACTGTGGGGGCCCACAGAAGGAGGGGCGGTCGCCGCCGGTGAAAGGGTAGGAAAGGTTGGTGATGGTGCCGCAGTTGAAGGAGGTGACGTGGCAGGTGGAGAGTGGTGCATGGGGCGGCAACGACGTCGTGGGGTGGAGAGAGAAGATGAGAGTGATGGCTACAATGGTGGTGGTGATGGTGGTCGACGACAGGGACAACATGGTTTATTGTTCTTCTGTGGTGGCAGTCCTATGAACTATGGTGCTGTGATTTTGAACTTTAAACGAAGTGAGAAGAAGAGAAAAGAAAAAAAAAAATATGAAGATGGATTTGTTTGACTTGGACTTTGACAAGGTTTGAAAAATAAAATTATAATCTGAGATTTGTAAGCTTTAGCAGTAGCAGCCGAATGAATGAATACTGTCAATTTTCTTTTCATGTTTCGTACACTTTAAAATTATTTTGTGAGAGGGTATTGAGTTAAGTCAATACAGAAATTATACTCTTATGGTATGGTTCAAAAAATGGTGGCTGTTCAAAATCTAGAAGTATGACAGAAGGGTCTCAATCAGTGTTACACATGGTTTTTGGACGTTTTGGCTGGTTGGTTCAGACGAGGAACTACATTGGAATATGTTAGTTAAGGAGAAAAGACACATAATAACATGATGATGTCACAACACATATATTTAATTCAAATGGCGGCTAGTTTAGGTGCCAATGTTTTAAAAATATGTTTATGTATCTGTCTTCAATCCCAATGTTTCAGTAGAAGAAAATGGATTGTAGAAGACTATGATTACTCATATTTTGTCCAGAAATTTAGAGAAGAGATAACAGGGAACATGAAGAACAGCAGCATGAATGGTTTACGTTTGAGTTTCATGACCAAGACCATTTCAGCAGTGATGATCACCTATGAATTAGTCAAGATTTTCATCCGTCTCATATTTTTCAAGCAAGTCAGTTCCCACCCATGAATCACTTTTTTCTTAAAACACTATTACATGCATTGAAAAGGTAATAAACAGTTTTGCCTTACTGAGCAAGTAATGTTCCTAAGAACAAGAGGTTTTGGTAAGCGATTTCAACCTTCTTTACCACCCTTATATGCATGACTTTTCTTATAACATTGAAAATATCCTGCTTTTAAATCCTTCAACATCTTGTCACATTGGATAATTTGAGGTTTGAACCCACAAAAGGGAATTTATATATATTTTGCATGAGCAAACAAAGATACAGATACAAAGTCAGGAAGTGATAATTATTTGTAGATACTTGATGAAGAACTGCAAAAATCTGGAAATTGGTTTGTTTGATCCTGGTGGTATTGGGTCTAAATCTAAGTACCATCTACAACTCCAAATCAGGTCAATTATCCATAGATTTGAACATAAAATGACGACTCAAGAAATTTTAGCAGACAAGAGATAACAGAGTTACTGGGTCCCATAAAATGAAAGATAGTTTAATTGCAGTCAAAGAAGGCAACAGATATGTTAAGAGGGAGGTGAATGTGTGAACTCTAGTTGTTGAATGCTGCTTACACCTACCTGATATCTACCATTCTATCTGCAATATTTTCAAAGAAAGGTGATGCAATAATGTTCCAAAAGGAAGTCATTGACAAGATGAATAAAAGAGGGTGAAAACCATACAAATGATGTTCCTAACAAAACTTTCATTATTATTCTTACTGCTGATCCTATTCACTACCCCACCAATAGCAGAAAATTGAGTTCGTATGAATCATGATGATGGAGGTTAAGTGTTTAAAAGGCTTATGTGACTATAGATACACTTTTTCTGGTTTTTTTACTTACAAGAAAACTTGAGATGTTTTTACTCACCTGATTTTTTACATGTGGATGGAAAAGATCCATCCCTGCAATAGCAAGCAAATTCACTTGAGCTATAACCACAATGCCCACCAGAGTTTTGGCATTCATCACACAAACTATTGTTTGCATCCCACTCCGCGCCAAAACCATTATCAAGAACGGACTTAAGATTTTCCACTGTTGAGTTTGTTTCTAGAACTTCAGCTTCTGACTCCAAAATCGGAACAACTACTCTAGATTTGCATGCTCCAAGTACTTCACCAGATTCAGAATTTTCAAGCATGCTCTCAGTCACAAAATAGTTAATCATTTGAGTTCCATTTACACTACAGTTAAACCAAGGGGAAACGCTATCTGATTGAGGAAATGAAGGACAATCATAGTAGAGAGTCAGGTTCTGAGAATCTGAACCATAGTTAAAGAAGGTGCAATCCATAGTGATGTTCCTGAGCACAGTAGGACAGATGTTGTTCCAGTAGTCAGTTCTTACAAGTTTGAGTCTATGATCCGAATCATTGACTTCAAGAACTCTGTAACTCTCTGACATAAAGCTAAGTGTTGCTACTTCACCTGTGCATTGTAGGTTAAAAGCAGGGTGGCCACAATATGGGGGTCTACCATATCCCCAGAAAGGATAACTTAGATTTTTGAGATTTGCACAATGAAATGGAGAACTGCATTTCAGATAATGCACATCATCAGCACAAGAGGTTGGAATTTGGCTTAGGGTGATGGTTATGACCAAAAATGAGAAAAAGCTGCATTGAAGAAGTTGCATCTTCAAAAACAGCTTGGTAGAGAAGAGAGAAAGAGGATTTGACACTATAATTGATAAATAGAGAAGAGGATATTAGAAGTGATTGGTGAGTTTTGAAGTGCATTCACACCTTCAGTACTATTGATGCAAACGCAAATTTAGGTGATCTGTTAACCTTTGACACAGCACCAAATATTCTTATGTTGAGTTAAAAATAGTCAAATTGGTGTTACCTAACTGTGGTTAAACATTAAAGAAAGTTTATGGGTTGGTGCTGTGTGTCTAACCGCTCAGGCCAGTTATGACCAAACTTCATGCCTAACTACTCCAAACAAACAACTCCAGCACACTCGTTTATCATGTATACAATACATTACAAATCAAAAGAGCTTTCACACCTTTAATCCAATAATATTAAAACCTGATGATTAGGTGAAAAACTACTTGTGAAATGGTCAACAGAAGAATATATCAGGAGTTTGATTTGTTGTGTATATATATATATCCCAAAAGTCAAACATTGTGATGCTCTTTGTACCGCCAGCAAGCAAGCAATTGCTGACCAGTTCTTCCAATGCTGTGGTGTTTTGTGGAAGAATCAACATAAGTTAATCGCGATCATTCACATGCTAAATGTTCTGAAGTAAAATACCCAACACCCCACTTTTGTTCCATATAAACTGCTCTTCTCTCATTCCTTGTTTAGGTGAAAAAGGTTAAGTGATCCATAAAGATAGGTTGAAAATGAGTCTGATAACATATTATGAAATAAACTTTAATTTTAACTCAATTTCATAAAACTAAGTTATAAAGTGAAGTTTGTAGTTAGATATATATTATGAAATATCTAATCAATCTCTCTGATCGATGTGGAATCCATAATGGACCTCTAATATGAACTTCTTGTTGGTTTGGCACAAGAAATTTTAGGATCAAAGACCCTTTTCTCATGCCTATGTTAGGAAAAGTGTTGTTTTGTTGTTAAAATATAATAACATGCTTCTTCAATCAGAAAGAAGCCATGTATGTTTCTTGTTTACCTACTAAACTAGAAATGGAAATGCATACATACCTGTGCATGAAGCAGAACGTGGTCCATCAACACAGAAACATTGGAATTCTCCATCTCCAACATCAACCCCACACTCTCCACCAGAATCACTGCATTTCTGGCACTCCCCGTAATCTCCCATCCATTTCAAATCAAAACCAAACCGTAACGCTTCGCTCGTTTTGTTCTCACTTACAAGGGAAGCTCTGGTTAGAAATATCGGAATCACCACAACCTTGCAATTCCCCGTGTACGAAGGTACAGGTACGAGGGTGGAGTACACATGTTGAGCCTGACATATATCAATACCAAACTCCGCCGTCGGTAGTGTAAGGGAAGGTGAATTGGAAGGGCAGTAAAACAGATTGACGTCACCAAGGTCATTATCTTGATGATCATATTGAAACAGAGTGTTACCAAACGTGTTGTTCTTGTAGTCACTCACACAGATACCATCCCAATAATCATCCCTGGCCATTGTAAGTGTCTGTGTTGTATTTTTCCAATCAAGAATACGGTACTTGATGCCATTGATGGTTATCTTGGGGACTCCTGCTTCGCATGTCAGCTTCTCTGTTCCACAATAACTATCTCTGTTTCCTCCCGAGAAGGGGTACCTGAGGTCTAGGTTGGTATTTCCGCATGTAAAAGCGCTACCACAGTTGGTGTAGTGAGCATCATCCTCACAAAGATACGTTGGAGTATTGGTTGAGACGAGGAAGAAGACAAAGATGAAGGAAGGGTGAAGAATAAGCTTAGGTTTCATTGTTGCAGGATGAAGGAAGGGTGCATGCAGAGAGAGGAAAAGGAAGAGGAGGATTGAATGAGTAAAGTAGCGCGTAGATTGTTATATTGGGAACTCTTAGTATATTTGGTGTTTCGTTTTCAATGCATGCAAATTTCAAAGCTTGATGTTTGTAAGAAACCCGAGCAAAACGGCGTCCAGAAAATTAGCATGTAAACATATTACGTGACCTTAGCTTATGTTAGATGCAGTTGTGGAATAACGTTGTTGTTACAGACACTATATTTTATGTTCCGCTTTTGTCTCATTCAAACTTTCCCAACTCTGCTTCTAGAATAATAGACCGCACTAATAAAAATTTAAACAATATTTCACGTCATCGACTTCATTTTTTTTCTACCTTTAATTTAACATTGGTTTTTATATTTGTAAATTGTTTAGTTTCTAGTTTTTTTTATTAATAAAAAATAATAAATAAATATAAATCTAATGTACAAATTAAACTGAAAACAAACACATATTTCACTCAATTAAACTTAAGCTAGTAACACCACATAAGTGTCTTGTTCAAACTAAGACACCGTTCAAAACTTTTAATCATAAACAAGCATGTTAACAGGTCTAAACATCAATCTAATTAGGAAAAACAAGCGTGTGCAACTTTGATGTAATCCAAAACCATACCTTTAATTGGATAAAAAAAATGTCAGAATGATCTATCACTCCATCTTTAAAGATGAATGTATTCTTATACTTCTAGATCTCACCAATAGTTATACATAACTTATAGTACTTAATTATGCTTTATATTTTATTTTTATGTGAGAACTATCATTTTGTTAATCACACTCCAGATGCAATTAATGAGATTAAAAACGTAATTCATAAACTTTATGGGAAAAAAAGTAAAAGTAAATTTTCTCTTTTAATTTTGTAACAAAAATAAATGATTTTGCTAATATATATATATATATATATATATATATATATATTAATTTGACTGACTAAAGCCAAAACTCAGCCTTCGACGCTGCTTTGACGCTGAAAATAAATCATAAAGAATGTTTTAATTCATACATATGAAGGAGTTGTTAAGAGAAAAAAAAATAGGTATAATTAGGGATAAGAATGTGTAGAATTTGAATAGATATTAATATTATAGTACTTGTTCTCATATCCGTCTTTGAAGAAAAATATATTTATATGGATAACAACTTTTTAATTTTAATTTTAATTTCGTTTCCCATTGCATGACTAATATATATATTTGTATTCCTTATGCACATTTTACTTTAATATATAGTTTATTAATTAATAAAAGTCATTAATTTTATTTTTTTCATAAATGAAATGAATTAATTTTCTTAATTTACCCAATATATCTTAAATCTTCCATACATGAGTCATAATTATGCAAGATTGAAAATATAACCTTTAATTAAAAAATTATGTAATATATTTTCATTGTAATAATCACTATTATAAGAATAAAAGTCTGCATGGTAAACAACAGCAAAAATGCTCTCTTCATCTTTTTATAAGTGTCTTTTAAGGTTGTTTTGGAATAGCCAAAAAATAGATTAACTTTTCTTGAATTTAATAAAATATCTATAAAATTTTGTATTTTATTATTTTTATTTCTACGTCACAGTAAATACATATATGTAAATTAATTACATGTTACGTGAATGATAAAGATATGAATGATAAAAAAAATAATTAATGTTGTCTTAAACTTTGAAAATATGAGTCAAATAGAAATAAAAATATCTCAAAATGTGACTTTAGAAAGGAACATATAAAATATATGTTATTTACTCTTTATATTATATATTATAGAGAGAAGAATGTTGACAGTGCAAATATGAATAGAAAATCTCGAACAACTAAATAATTTGATATATCTTAATATTTTAGTATAATAGATCATTTATATTATTATAATTCTTTGAATTCAAATATAAAAACTCCTTAAATTGAAAGTATTTCAAAATATGTAAAGGTTGAATGGTGTGACTCATTAATAACAATCATATTAGAAAATATGGATAAACTCTAAAAGTCTAACAATGGTGCATAAACATACTTAGAACATATTATAAAAACTTAATGTTTTAAGATTTTAAGTAAAATGTTCAATTTTGAGTAGTTGATACATGATTGACTTTTAACTCATTGATAAATATCTTTCTAATATTTATGATCTTCTTATCTTTAACAAAGAACATTCCTCTGAATACAACCCATAAGTACAAAACAAGGATGAAAAAAACTTCTAATATCCACAAATAAATTAAGAAATGTAACAAATTTTCTTGATTTTAATCAAAAATTTATTTTATTATTTTCATTTATATATATAAATTTAATAAAATACTACATATTAATTAAGAATTAATAAGGATATAAATAAGAAATAGTAATTAATGTGGTACTGGAATTTAAAAATAATAATTTTATAGAAATTTTAATTATTATTTTTTTTTTAAAAAGTAAGCCTAACTATGATTTAGTTTTTTTTCAATCATTCAATTTCAGACTTCCTGGTAGCATAATTAGTCAAGATGCATACTTTAAAAAAATGACATGAATTATGAAAGTTATCTTCATAACTTATCAGATTTTGAGGAAATGTATTATACTATTACTATTAGAAATAGAATAGTAAAAATCAACCCTAGAATTAGTGTCATATAATTCATTTTTCATGTTTGATAGAGAAAAATTGAGGCTCCAAGTTAGAATTGAATATCTAATAGCTTCACCAATCACAATTTCTAAATAGGTGCAAACCCAGTTATTAGATATTATGATATTTTATAATATATAACTAGGTGCAAACCTAATCAGTTATTTAATATTATAATATTTTATAATATATAAGTATGTGCAAACCTAATCTTGTAAATCAGTTTTATAAGATTGAATTAGGTAATTCTAACCTTTTGCCAGAACTTACGGGCCGGAGGATAGTCTCAGGTAAACAGTTTCTATGGGACGTAGGCCTCTCCAAAGGTAACGGAGGCTTTCCTCGGGCCAGACAGAGATTTTACCAATTAGAATTTCTAAATTCTCATCACGCCAAATTAGCATAAGATTATTAAAAACTCTTTCATTCCACTTCATCTTATAAATCAGTTTTATAAAATTGAGTTATAATTAAAGTTTCCTTCTTCTTCTTGTTTAGTTTCAATCTCTCTTTGCTTTCCAAACAATCTTAATATGGAACTCTATTCCCTAAAGTCCCCAAGGTATCGTGTGAAACAATACATGAAACTGTCATTGGCTGAAGATTTCAGATCTACCTACGACTAAGGGACAAGGAATTAGACCAAACATATACTTTGACCCACATCATAAACAACCTTCATATCAGGCTGAGGATTCTACTGGAACTAAATCACACTTCAAACTTCAAATGATGGATCAAGACAAATTACGTGACATGTTCACATTAAATGACCATTTTAACTCCTCGTCAAACACAAATCAGAAAGTGTGAAAGAACTTAGACGTACGTACCTGAAGATGTTTTGATATCTGGTGAGAAACCAGGACAAGGTCCATCTCTGCAGAAACATGCTGTTTGCTGTGAAGACCCTTCAACACCGCATACTCCACCAGATCTTTCACACTTCTCACATTCTCCAACACCCACCACCCATCTCACCACAAACCCTTCTGCGATTGCCTCATGCACTTTGATGAAATCATCAATCTCCACCAATGACAGAGGAACCGGAACAACCACACTAGTTTTGCAAGACATAAGTGGAACTGACCCAATCTGAGCATAAACGTTTTCCCCCAAAGCTTCATTACAAGGAACAAAGGTGGGAGGCAAAGACTTTGATAAAGGACTACAACCATAAGAAAGGGTGAGATTTTTATAGGGTGTCTCATAAACGTAGAGCTGAGTATCAAGGGTGGTGCTGACATGATTTGGTTTGCACAAGTCTTCTAAGTAATCTTTTCTAGTGATTTTCAAAGTATGGCTTTCTGGGTTGGCTTCCAAAACCTGGTACTGAACATCCTTAATGGTTATGTAGCTGGTCTCTTTTTCACATGTGAGTTGCATCAGAGGGTGGCCACACTCTTTTGGTCGGTTCTTACCCCAGAATGGAAAACCGATGTTTGTTGTTTTTCCACAGCTTATGAGATTACCACAGTTTCTGTAACCATCGTTGGAGCATAAACATGAGTGTATGTTGATGAGTATGAGGAAGATAACTGAGTGATGAAGTGTAGTGATGAGAGGGAGGTGAACACTGTGAGAAGCCATTGGAGAGTTGAAAGAAAAAGTCAGCAACAATGTTGAAGGAGATAATTTAAGATGGAAAATGATAATTTCAGATCCTAAATAAAAATCACGACATTGCTTTCTAAGACATAGTCTGCAGAGGAATCTGAATTCTGAACTGCAGTGACTGTGACTTAAGGAAAAAGTTTGGATTGTTGAGTTGACTTTGCAAATTTTTAGTATGAAAATTAAAATAATTTCAACAACCTTTCATTGATCTATTTTTTTTATGCCCTTATTCTACAATCAAAGAAAAATTGCCTTGTTTTTTTTTTATTAATAAATAAATAAAATAAAATATAACATTTGATAGGAGTGTTCTAACTCTTTTATAATATATTTAAGGTCCACTTACATTAGTAACATAAGAATAACTAACAACTAGTGCAATTCAATATCTTTTAAGTTCCAAACCTAATAATGCGATAATTTTATGGAAAGTAGAGAAACTACAAATCCGAAAAAAAACATAAACCTAGCACCACACACTCACGTGAAATGTCTATTTTATTTTTAATGATTTTAAATTTTTGCTTTTTGGATATTTATATCCGTAAGTCAAATTATAAAGTTCTGGATATATAAATTCGAAACTAATATGTCACTTTCGGATTTTATCATTTGGAAGCTTATTTGGACAGCATAAATGACATTCCAGATATCAAGATCCGTAAGCAAACATAAATGAGTTCCGGATCTCAATCCCCAACACCATTTACCACACACCATTCCAGATATGAAAATCCAAAAATTTAAATGAAATATGAAAATGACCTTCTGAATTTCAAAATTCATAATGTATAAAAATGACTTCCAAATATTGAAATCCGTAAGCAAATGTGTGAAAATGGCAGAGTGGAGTTTTAAAATTTTCGTTGGATGCGAGTCAAAATTGATTGGGTGCGGGAATCAATTGCCAACTTATAAATTCTTTACATCCAAATAAAACAAAAAAAAATCAAAAATCAAAACAATGTAAAGAAAAATAATTCTTTTCTTCGTTATCTCGAAAATCATTTCCATGCAATAAACAATAAATCCTTTATAGTTACTTAATTTCATTATGTTTATCAAAAGACTGACTAATTAAAATTTATTATAGATTAAAGTTAAAATAAAAATGATATACTTAATATTATTATTATTATTTTTATAATAAGCATAAATAATTTATTTAGTATCCACTATAGTCCAAATTAATTTTGCGACTCATTCAAGTACACGCAAGGTGTCTTTTCTAAAAAACAAGACACTTGTTCTGCACCTAATTCCATAAATATTGTTTAGCCATTTTTTAAGCTATACTTGATTAGTTTAATACTTAGATTATATAAAATGTGATGACATAATATAAAATTAACTATTCGTTTAATAAATCTTTGAGACAAATATTATTAAGGATTTTATAAACTTTTAAATAAAAGTTAAAATTATTATAAAATCTTAAAAATAATATAACATAGTGTAATTAATTCACAAAAATTAAATTAACATTTCAAAGCATGATTAGTTAGTTACTGATATATTGTAAGTTGCTGAATGTGAGTTAAAAGCATGAAAAGGATTAGGTTTGGTGATCACTTGATAGAGTTGTTCAAGTTTCATTAAGAGTTTTATTCGAATAAAAAATTTCAAAAACTTTATAATATTGTACTAAAGTTTAGATTATTAATTAAACGAGTTTGAATAGGGTTAGTTTGATTAACTTATTTAAACACAAAAGATGTATAAGTATATTTAACACTTCCGAATTCACTCCTAAAAACAAAAGAAAATTAATAAAGTAATAGTAATTATATTATTTTGAATATGGTTATGTTGCTTGAAATTATGACTATAATAATTTTAGCCTAATAATTAGAAATTCAAATTAATTTGAATAAGGTTGCAAATGCAAAAAATAAAAGATACATTAAGTTATACTGACCAATATTCTTAGGATATATTTTCTTAATCAGAAATTACAGTAAAATAAGTTGAAATTAAAATAAGATACAATAGTAGTAGTTTTTTAAATAAAAATTAATCTTTTATTTCCTTAATCTTGCTCTTAGAAACCTTTTTTTCGTAAGTTAGTGACTATCTCTTCTTTACAGATGAAAATGATTAGATTGAGAATCCAATTTTTTATACAATCATATTATAATTTTTAATATTATTATTTTAATATATATATATATATTTTTATATTATTTAATTCTAAATTTATCTTTTATTATATATATTAATTCATAAACTCTATCACACCAAAAATTAAAATACAAATACAATTCTAAAGAGTGGGTAAGGAAATTGATATGAGATTGAATGAAAAGAATGAAAAGAGAAGCTTTGATTTCCCCAAAGAATCATTGGGTGAATTGAGAAGCAAGAAGGAAAGAGACAAAAGTTGGTTGAGTTAAGAAAGGAACAAAATTGTGAAGTGAAGAACTCATTGACTCACAAAGCCATTAATCTTTATGTCCAATACTTCTGAACAAATTTGTCCCATAGTGTGATAGAAAGACAAGAGCTCTGACAACTGTTCCACTGTCATTTTCCCCATCACACCTCTTGCCATCTTTTCTCTTTCCTCATTCAGCTTCAGTCTCTCTATGTATGATCCTGCATTCCTAACTGTTGCACCCATTTGCTTTAACCTGTTCTCTTGCTGCACACTCAAGGCTGTGTTCGACTGCAAATTTATCATCAAATCAATACACACAACACAAAACAAAACATAGGTACTGCATAATGTGACTGTGAGAAAGATATAAACAAATGTTTGTTCTTGAGGTTTTATATCCTATAATAATCATAGTAACATGTTATTCTGTTGTGGCTTGTCCTTTGATATAGTTATTTGAGTGTTTTCAATGTCATTAGAATTTTACTCTAATAATAAAGGTTTCTGTCATAAACTGCTGTGCAAGTTAGTACCTCAAGAAACTCTGCACCAACTTCAAGTTCAGAGTCTTTGGTGGAATTGGTTCCACGACCAGCGTTGTAGAGGTTTTTGGCAAGTGAGAAACTACGCACTATAATCTTCCTTTTGTTTTCCATTTCTTTATTAAGCTTAATAGGCTTTTGTACTGGTGTGTTCAACTTCTTCTGATAAGCAACAACTGCTTTTACAAATTCCTGCAGTTTCCATGAAATTGCAAATGTGAACTCAACTATAGCCAATGCCAATACATGAACAACATTAAAATGGATCATGAAAAAAATTCATATATATTTTCAAACCTTGTAAGCAAAGGGGCATCCTGGGTAATCAAACTCATCCGAATCAGGCTTCCTCATACGCTCAGGGTGAAATTGCAATCCCATAATGAACTTACCCTCTTCTGGATTATAAGCATCAGGGTCATAAAACCCTTCAATCAAACCATCAGGTGCAAAGGCCATTGGAACAAAACGTTGTGCCAATCTCTTGACCCCTTGATGATGATAGCTATTAACCCAAATATCCATTTTTCCATCTTCTAAAGAATCCTTAAACCAATGATGCAAAGGGGTGTCCTCAACCACTTCCACATCATGCCTGTGCCCATCATAATCGTCATAGTTTATGTGCATCACCCTTTTACTCTCAGGGCACTTCACCGAAATCTCCTTCCCAATGTCCTGATAAAGGGTACCCCCACATGCCACATTAAGAATCTGTGACCCCCTGCAGATTCCCAAATAGGGAATGTTCCTCTCCAGGCATAGCTTCGCGAGGCTCAACTCAATCGAGTCTTTCTCTTTATCAATGGCCGTGTCACTCGCATGGAGCCTTCTAATCTCTTCCAACTCCTCCTGTGAAAGACCCGAGGTATCTTCTTCATACCAAGAGGGATCAATGTCCTCCCCTTCACACAGAAGCACGCCATGGATTGGCTCGAAGCTCTCCAACAACGTGTGCAACCCAGAAACACGAGGAACTATCACCGGCACAGCACCATACCCTACTATAAGATCCAGGTGATATTCCCCTGAACAAAAATCATAAAAAATCACGTTTTTATCAAAAGGGTCATGCCATAATTTCTCCCACATGATTGAAAAAT
The DNA here is from genome assembly GCF_051622355.1 of Phaseolus vulgaris. Lineage (NCBI taxonomy): Eukaryota > Viridiplantae > Streptophyta > Magnoliopsida > Fabales > Fabaceae > Phaseolus > Phaseolus vulgaris. The sequence goes on from NC_143505.1 coordinate 871,042, forward strand.
TGCATGTATTTGCAATTGCATACTAAATCATATAATAACACGTTTTCATCAAAAAGGGTCATGTCATAACTTCTCTCACATGATTGAAAAATGATTAAGGCTTGCATACTAAATTTTCAGAAACGTTATTCATACGATAATATTTTTCTGACCATGTTGGATGAAACACGAAAGAAAAAGGAGAAAACATAACATACCGACGAAATCAACGAACTTGTTCTTGCGAACGGTTCGTCTAGAGACAATGAGAACACGAGGGAGAATAACGGAGAGATCGGTGGACATTGTTGTGGCGATGGAGATTTGGTAACGGCTATGATGCGTATAATGTGTACGATAAGATGAGACACTATATAGAGATGGTATATGATGTGGATAAGGATGAGGATTAGGATTAGGGATTGAAATTGATTATTAATGAAAAAGTGGATTTTGTGAGTTATGGGTGACGGGTTGGAAGGGATATATACAGGGAGAAACAACGTTGGAGGCACAGAAAAATAAGGAAACTTTTTCGTGCTTCCGCGTATGATCAACGATTTCAGAGCTTTCAATTTCGTTTTGTTCTTATAATGTTTTTTAATAGGTTAGTTTTTGCCCACGTTTTTCTTTTAAATAAAACTTTTATTCTCCTTGCTTCAATTTTGGAGGCGGCGCCTATATAAACCCCAATTTTTTATTATATTCACAACTGTTACATTTTAGACTTAGCATATATAACTAATAGGATGATCATACATAATATAATATGATAATATATATATATATATATTATATAATTATAAATTGATAATAAAGATTTAAGTTTATAAATATTATTATAAAGTGGAGTTTAAACCTAACTAAACCTCATAAAACCACTCATGAGATTGAAGTTTGCACTCATTTATATATAGTGAAGACTCTAATCTCTAGTTGTTATGGGATCTCTAATAAATATATTTTAGTTTTTTTTATAATAAAAGGATATTTCTCATAGTTAATTAAAAAAAATATTTTTTATTTTTATAATTATAATAAAAATTTATACAATAAATTTAAATTTTTTGTGTAGAACTGTGTTAAAATTGTCAAAAATTTAATAAATATTTTTTGAATTGAACATCGATACGTGTTTTACAAGTGTGGTACGAGTGTCGATATCCGATATATGTGTTCGACACAGACAAACAAGCCGTCCGATTTAGACATAGTTTTTTTTAATGATTAATATATAAGAATGCGTTTTAAGTTAATTCAAAAATTAAAAAAAAAATTAAAATGTATGTCTGTATGTTAGGGTTTATACTCAATATTTTGAATGATATTTTTATTAACTATAAATGGTTACATTGGTGTGGTGTATGGATTGATATTCTTCTGAATGATTCTCCTTATGTTATTATTTGCAAAACCCTTATATTGTGAATGTATTATATAAAATATAAAATATTAGTCCACGTTAATAATTTATAATATTATATTTATTTAAAACAAGTGGAAAAGAGTTTAGCCGACTTAAAATATTTCTGGTTAGATAGAATTAGTATTTGACTAACAGAGAAGAAGGTGGCACTTAGGTGTGTCAAAGTAGGATTTGGATAATTGGAAATAATTAAGTAATTACAATAACACGAGGTGATTATTTATATTAATATTAAATATTGAGAATTTGCAGAGCTTATCCAGTTTTGCCACGTTGGAATAAAATGCTCTTTTGTAGTCTTTGCTTTATTATATGCATTTTGAGTAATGGTTTGAGTGTAACAATATTGAGCGTGACGTAATTAAGAGAGAAAAAGATAAGCAAAGTGCAACTACGAATTGCTTCGTCACTGCCTACGTAATAACTTCACCAATTACTAAGTCATTTCACATCAAAAAATTCCTATATAAACACTTATTTGTATCTGTCGACAATCATAAATAATAATTTTAGATACTCAAAATATTTATATAACTGTTATAGTAAAGAAAATATTTTGCAACATTTATTTTCTTATCTGTGTTGATCATATCATTTTTTTTTCTTATATACACTAATGTTTTCTTTCCATTCTATTTGTTTATAGTCTTAAAGCTATATTTTAAAATTAATTACAATTATATATATTTTAAAATTAATTACAATTATATATATTCAGTCAATCTTTATAATTAACACTCTCTCCATCTTATGAAAAAGTAAATAAAATCAATATTTTTCATTAATTTTAGACATCGAGATTAAGATCATTTTGGCACATAATTGGTTCAGTCCATTATCTCATAATCTGAACCTTAAACACAAGTTAATAAAACTGACAATTTTGTAGAAATCAAAACAAAGTTTAACGAAAAATATAAGAATAAAAACATATTTTTCTCATAACAATTTCACTTTGTAATTTTTCCTGCACATTTAGGCATATTAATAAATGAAAACTCAAGGTTTATCTCTATTAATTTTTCACCATACATGAATATCTTATTATAATGAATCACGAGAATGTTTATTTTATTTTTTCATAGACTGTATTTTATTATTTAGGATAAAAAAATTAAAAATAAAATTAAGTGGGATAGTCTCTCTCACGATCGAAGGCCTCACCATCATGCTGCTTTCTATAACAATCATCACATTTTACATTATTTATTAATATTTCAAAGTTTTATTATATATTATCATATCATATTTTGATATAATGATAAAAAAAACAATTAAATGTCTGAGCCCGGGTTCGAACCGGGGACCTCTAGTGTGTGAGACTAGCGTGATAACCAACTACACCACCCAGACCATTTCATATTTGTGTCCTAAAGACTAACATAATTATATAAATTGTTTTCTATAACATTTTTTAATTTTTTAGATATTTTAAACCAAAAAAATTATATTTCAAGTATTAGTTTTTGAAGGCTTAAAATTACTCAAAAGTAATTCTTTATAACAGTTTTATATCTAGAGACTTGATTAAAAAAACTGATAAGATCAAATATCCAATTAAAACAAGTTATTTAAACATTTTCAATTAATAAGGAACCTGTTTATAGTGTAAGTGTAATTTGTGAAAACATTAGGAGGTATCAATATAATTTTCTGTTATATATATTTTTTCTTCATTTCCACAATATCAGAAAAATCTTTAACAAGGAAATTGGTGAAGAAGGGAAGAAGAGAAGAGAGTATATATGCCACTCTGAACATCATTATTTCTTTATATATAACTCTGAAGATAGACATAGATGATTCCTGGTGAATACAACATGTATATCATATTCAACTGCAGAACTCTTAAAAGGCACCAAAGTATACTGAACCGGTATAATATGATAAGACACAAAGGTAGAGTGACACAGTATATATATATATAAGCTTAATTCATACACACAAAGCATGAGTATATATAAAACATGTTCACTCAGACAAAAGTTCATCACGAATTGACACATCATATTAAAATGATGTGAGAAAAAAGTGGTGAACAGTGTCCGTGTGAAGATGGTTTATAGGACTGAAAGTGTGTATAAATTAAGGTGTGTTGTTGGTTTGTGTACTCAGCAAGTAGGGTAGGGTACCCCACAAGTTTTAAGAACGGCTTTGGCACGGGGAGAGTTGACATACTGCTTAAGGGCAGGGTTGTTGATGTAACTACATAGGCATGGCTTTTGCTCCTTCAGCTTCTGACAGCAAGCTTGTGAAGGTGCACTGCCGCCAGTGATTGCTGAAAGACATGGGGTCAACTGTGTTGGGGAACAAGTTGCTGCCTCAGCCACAGGTCCCACATCGCTCAGAACTAGGGCCATGAGAACCACTGCACACACAACACAGTTCTTCATCTTCATCATCATCATAAGTTACCAACACAACAAACACAAGAAAGAAGACAAGAAACAAGGTTAATTTGTTAAGGTTAACTGAGTGGAAGAGACAGTGAAAAGAATGTGGGAGTGGAAGGTTTATATAAGAAGAGAAGAGTGAGTGAGTGTGGTTAGTGGTTTGGTTTGAATTAATGATAATGGGGTCTATGGGTGGGAAGTAATGGAAAATGTCCCCACAATATTAATGGGAGGTTTGTTGGGGTGATACTATACTCACAATTATTTTGCATTAACACCACCGCCACCCAAAATTTCGTGGCATTTAAATAGTGGTATCTGTGTAATGATAGGACTAATATCACCTTAATTTCAATCCAATGGACCCTACATGTTTGGTAAGGGTCATTTTATCATCTATTAAACCCTAAACCTTATATTCTAATTCTATAAGAAAATCACACTCGAAAATCCACCAACACACTAAAGTTGAGATCTTTCAGAAAATAGATTCATATTCGAAGGGTGCATAATTGCATGGATAAGCTCAAATTAACCTGTTAATTTAGAATTCAATTCGGTTCTAAGGTATCGAAAAGAAATTAGAATGTAATCATATCGGTTCATTCGGATATAAAAGAAAGATTTTTCTATTAATTCAAACGCTCTACTACAAGATATGGATAGAGAAAGATGAAAAGATCGAGGATTTCACATAGTACTTTTGATCAAAAAATCGATCTAATTTTTTTTTTTTGTACTTTTGGCTCGATGATGAAATGGGTCAGATTCTACAAAACAAAACCTTGTGGGAGTTAAGGAATACTTATTATTTAGGAAAACTATATAATCATTATAAGAAAATCATTAAATAGAAACTAATTTTAGATACCAAAATAGTTAGTTACTATATTGACTAAATTAGAGACTATTTTATAAACTAAAAATTTATTGGTACCTGAAGTAGAATCTGTTATTAATAAAAATTTATAAAGTAATTCCTAAATTTGTATTAACTATTAATTACTAAGGTTTTAGCCACTAACTACTTATGTTCTAGATTAGTTTTTACTAGTTTTTAAGAGACTAATTTAGAATGTAAAATATTAATAAATAATTTAGATGTCAATTTAGAAACCATTTTATAATATTTTATTAATAATAAAAATTACATTAGATACTAATAATTTTTTAGTGTTTAAATTAGTATTTAATTTAGTCAATATAGTGATTAATTTTTTTTTATCTCTAAATTTGGTTACTATTTAATATTTTTCTTTAATATTTTTCTTGTAGTAAATAAAGTGTTGAAGAAGGTTTTAATTCACTTATTAAAAACTATATGAAAAAACTATAGAAGAGTATTTATGGGTAAGTAAAAAGAAAGCTTACTTCAACACTATAACGATCTATAATTGTTACCTCAACTTAAATATCCACAGTGAACTAATAAAACTGATAAAAACTTTTTTAGTTTTTCCTTTGTTATATATACTTTTTCATTTAGTCATTTAGTGTTTTTTTTTTTAATTTATAGTCACTAGTTAAAATTTGTTGAAAAAGATAAAGTGATGTATGAGAAAAGAGAAACAAATGTTTTAATTCTTTTAACAACAATTTCAATTCTTCACTTATCCAATTAGTGAAGCTAACAAAACTTCAACTTCGGTATATAAAAAATTAAACTACTATTGACATATATATAAAATTTTATATTTGTGTATATTTATGAGTAGAGATAATATTTTAAATACAATAAAACACTTTTAAATTGATCTATTCAGTCCTTCAATTTTTTAAAATATCGTGATATTAATACTTTTTATACTTAGATTTAACAAAATTAAAATATTTCCTTTCTCAAAAGTTTAAATTTAAAAGAAGATATTATAGTTTAATAAATATAAGTGTATTTATGAAGAAGACAGGGGAGTTGTTAGCAGTTAGTCCTTGCTGTGAGGATTAGTGACAAGATACACTGTGCTTCCTACAAAGGTATTCAATTTTATTTTTAATAAATCATAATAATGTATGCATGAATATGTGTGCCATGCCATGGTCAACCTGAAATTTTCTAACATAATAATAAATTTTTTATAACATAGGTTATATATTAGATAATTATTTTTCAAGTTGGTATAGATAAATAAGTGAGTAATATTTTTTTATTGTTCATTCAATTTTTTCATCTTCTCTTACCTCTTAGTTTCTTACTTTCCTCCTTAACTTTTAATGGTTTCCAAAACACAATAAAGGAAATAAGAAAAAAAATAGGAAAATAACAATATGTTGTGGTTGTCGGTGAAGTGTGAGTATGATCTAGAGAAGAAAAAATATAAGTTGTTTAGTATACCTCACACTTTACTGTAAAAACCACCTGTTTTTTAAAATTAAATTTAATATGAATTTTACTTAACTCAATTTTAAATAACTTCTATATTTAAATATGCTTTAATCATTAAAAATACAGATATGATAAAAGTGTTTTTTTTTTTAATTTTATTTCTATTATTTTCAAACAGTTTTTTTTTTAATTTTTATTACTAACTATGGTTAGATTAAAGCTAAAAAGGACAAATACTAATTAATATAATTAAAGTAAAAGTGATTATATTTTTTAAACACATAATTTAATTGATATATATTTTATTTAATATAAATAAGGTGATTATATATATTTTTAATCTTTCATTCAATCATTTGCTTTTAATATTATAGTTTTATTAACTAAACTCTATTTCACTTTATTTTGTTATATCTTAATTTGATATTATAATATTCAATAATTATAAATTTAATCTTTAATATATCATAAACAAAGATTTTATCTCTAAAGATAACAAAATAAAACATGACTTAACTTTATGAATTAATATAATATAAAAAATACTACTTTTTCTTTTTATCCTTACACAGTTTAAAACTAATATGAAATGTTTGACTTAAATATACTATAAATCCTTGCAAATATTTTCAATCTAAAAAAATAATTATCTTAATTTACAGGCTTAATTAACATTTTAGTTACATTTTTATACCATTTAAATTTAAGAGTTGTCTCCCAATCTATAAAACATCAGCACAAAATCAAACATAATAATTCATTATATAATTCACAAATCTACAGTTCTCCTCATTCAAATCTCTCCTCTCCTGTCAGCGACACATGGCCTAATAAATTCATAATATATCATTACACAGCAAAAACAAGGCAAACCTGCAGTAAAATATTTGTTTATATTTTCCTCTTCTATCTAAAGAAAAATCACTGTAAAGATTTGAAAAGATTTAGCTTTTTATATAAAAATGACTATAATCTTTAGGAAACAACAGTGGTCAATCTTACCTATTGGGGCAAATCTTTGTTGTTGTTTGTAAATATGGGAAACAACAGTGACCTTCACCGGATGTATCTGAAAGACCATGCAGAAGAAATACATCTTATTGATTGTGACCTTCCTCTGGGACTTTTGCCTTGCCACGAAGCATCTCGCTGAAATTTCCCATCATGATCCGCTTGAATCTAGTGTCTTCTATTGGCGATGGTGAAGCTGCTTTGGGAGACACGGTAGCTTCTGATGATTGCTCTGCGGTTTCTTTCCTCCCTAACAACCCACCCTCACCAAAGAAGCTGGTGACTGATGATGGAAGACCAATATGAGCCCCCATCACCTTACTTATAGTCTCAAAAGTTCCTCCTGATCTTTCCTTCATAATAATTTCAAGGGCTTCTTTGTGTGCTGGATCCAGTGCATCTGGGTCTTTCAAGAGATTCTGTATAGCAGGCAGGAAGTAATCTCGAACACCGTTTGCAGGAAGATCTACAAGAGAAGAGAAGCAATGAAATGTAAAGAATCAGCAAAACAATTTCTCCATGGAAAATTAAATGAGTGCTACTAAGGAGTTTAGGTTTGACTTGTAGAAAACAAAGTTGCTTAAACTCGATTAATTTACTTAAACAAGTCAATGTGTAAGGATATTGTTGGAGTTCATTGATTAGTATATAAGTGAGTGTAAATCTCATACTTTTATAAGATTGAGTTCGACTTAAAGTTCAAATCAAGTTTCGATCCTAAACTTAAAATTCACTTCTTAGACATAAAAGAAGAAATAATTAATAATTCATTGATTTTGTAAAATGACAATCAAAATAGGATAATTTTTCTTTTTACAAGTTGTCAAACAAAACAAGACAAAGGGAATATATGAAAAATATCTTGTAATCTTGAAATAATTTAGAGAATGCTGGAGATTATCTCTTAAGATCATCTTTATACCTAAAACACTATTATTTCAACAATAAAAAATAGCTAAATAGTGTTTGTGGACGCAAGATTAGAATAATTTTTAAATGGAACCTGTAGCATCCAGAGCTCGGATTGCCTCACAAAATGCATTGGCTCGGTCCCGTCGACGCATCAAATCACTGGCTGAATTTGGCATAGCTGTAAGTTGGAAAATCTTGGACAAAAGATGTATGTCAAGTTAAAGAGAAACAGCAAAAATTCAGAGATCTTGAAAGCCAACAAAAATAATTTATTTAGAAACAATGGTTGACATCAAGCACTTTTTCCAAACATAATTTATTTAGAAACAAGGTAAGGATATAATCTCTAAGTCTTTCAGTTGTATGTGGCACTGCAACCACCAACGCGCGAATAACAGCAATAGTAGCTTCATGGGAACCATCTTCAAGAAAAGCATCCATTTGAACGCGTATCTTGTCAACAATCTGGAAGATATTTTATTTGATCAGCAATTTGAAATGATGAGCATAGATCATAATTTAATCGGAAACCAGGGAGAAATGTTAGTAACGGTTACCATCTCATTTTTGAAGTGTTGAGCCACAGCACCAAATGCATCTATGCTAGCATACTTAACATTCAGGTTTTGGTCAGATCCAAGAGTAACTAGGGCGGGCAAAACATGTGTTGAAGCAACCTTTGCATCAATGTATGGCACCTACGAATGAATACCACTGTGTTAGTTTTGGCATTTGTATGAGATGCAACCAGGAATTAGGGAAGCAATAAGCTTACAATAACTTTCAGTAGCTTAGCAGCATTTATTTTCATGCTCGCATTTGTGCTGACAACCATCTCCCATAGTATATTAACTATCATACCATGGTTTTCTTCATATATGCTGCATTACAGAGAATGCTCATTATGAGTATTGGTGAACAATAAAATAAATTTTAAGAATGTTTACGGTGCTAAAATCATACCAAATGAAGCGGATAGCATTAATAATCTCAGGAATGTGCTTGCTGGATGGATTCTGTACGGAATTATCTTCAAGTAGCAGCTTCCTCAAATATTCAGCTAATTGTTCATGTTTTCCAGGAGCACCCAAAACCCCAGCCAGTAGAAGCGGAAGGACACACATTGTAGAGAGCCTAGCGGCAACAGCAGATCTTGGTCTCAAACCTACAAGTGAAAAGTCAAATACAAAGTAATTATGTCAAAAAATTATAGAAATATTGAATTATCGATTACCTTTAATTTTTGAATGGATGGAAGTAGGTAAAAATGTCAAATCGGCATCATTTCCAACTGCTATTAAAAATACTGGCAGCATTATGCATGTCACATAGGACTCTCCAAAACTTTCAGAAACAAGTAACAGAAACTGCATTCAAATGAGTTATGTAAGTAAAATATCAGAAATAACTATAATAAACTTTTATCAGATGTCTAATAAAATAATTAATTATAAAACTTCAAAAGTTAGGCAAGTGACCTTTGAAATTCGACTTCTTAAATTATCTTCTTTCTGAGGTAACAGGCAAGCCAGCTGTATCAAATTAGGAAAGCACTCAACATGAATCCATTCAAAGGCATCCCATTCAACTTGCCCCCTACAAAAATGGAAATCATTCAGGATCAGTAACAGTTTAGTGCAGTCATACAAAGTTTATTCTGAGTAGTGTATGGAAATGGGCTAGCCATGTCCTGCAGAATGCATAGAAGCATATAGGTTTCAACATGAATCACTCAGATGGTAGGATGTGACATAAAGACTATAGGTCATTGGCATAAACCATTCTTGCTAAGCTTACCTAGCATACAATTCAAGCAAAGCAGTAGATAGCACAGGTTGGGTCGTTTCTGGAGAGGATGAAAAGGGGCATGTCTCAATTACTTTCTTGTGCACCAAAGCAAGTAATTCTGTCAACATTCTCAATAGAACATCTATATTCCAACGTTCTCTTTCACCCAAGACAAGAAGATTTGACTCAACAGATCCTTCAACCCCAGAAAGAGGTGGGCAACGCTGCAGATTGGGGCAATGATTTCTACTTAAGAAAAATAGTATTCATCAAGAATGAAATTCTAAGTAACAAAGGAGCAATACTAAAGTCAAACAAATACCAGGGCAGAGTTTATAATATGAGAAAGCAAAACTCTCAAAACATGATCTAATTTGTTTCCCCACTTCAAAACTGCAGGAACCAATTCCTTGAGAGCCACTTCCACCACCACTCCTGATGGGTCGCACACCAATTGAAACATCATATCCTCCACCTGTCAACAGAAAAAATAAAGACTTGGAGCAACTTTTTAATCTTTATTACAATTATTATTCTTTTTTAAAAAAAAAATACTGTCATATTATGGTAATAGTAAAAGGCTCCATTCCCTAGACCATGTCTTCTCAACTTGTTCTAGAGCTTACATTGTAGCCAAGTCTCAAGTCAGAAACCTTCTCCATGATTGCCTCGAAGCAAATATAGTGAGGCTGACCTTGAAAAATTTATCCATGTTTGGGAATAGTGGAAGAAGCATGGCCAGATTATGAGCAGCAGCCTCGCGAACTACACTGGCAGAATCTTCTATTAGTTGCTGTACAATGGATAAAATAAGAGAATCTCGGATCTCTGGCCGTACAAAATCTGCAAGCTCTCCACATGATTGAGCAACAAGCAGTCTACGCTCCTCGTACGTGTGACTGATCTAAAAGTCATAATAACATTTAACAAATTGAAAACCTTGCTCCAAAATTAGAATGGTAAAGAGGAGGTTGAAAATTGAGGCTACAATATACTTGTTCCCAACACTGCGGAAGCAATTCTGTTTCTGTTCTCATCTCTCCAACATTCTTTGCAAGGCTGACACATGCCTGAAACAACAACATGGAAATTCAAAGTTGCAATCGAAATCATTCATTGGAACAAGTTAAGCAAAAATCACAACATACATCCATTATTATTCGTCTCTGTTGTTCATCAGGACGCTTTATTAAATTAAACAATGTGTGGGTCAAAGAATCTCGAGTGCTGCTATCTGGGTGACGCTCGATTGCACACATTATCAGGGGAAGGAGCTCCTACAACCAAAGAAAACTGATGCAGCCAATATAGGACAGTGAACAAATGAAATAAAGGTGTGGAGAAGCAAACCTCTCGATGGTTGATCAAGACATAAGGAACAATTTTAGGCAAAGCATCTGCAAGTATCTGAACGGTTCCTAACCCCTGTTAAAATACAAACATATATAAGAATAAAATAATGAAATTACATAATAACATAGAAAAGGTCCTCTTACAATAAAAATTTAGTCATCCTGACTCTTCCTCGCCTTTTTTTTGTATATAGGGAGAGATGTGTTATATAATAATTTCAGAGAGATTCAGAGGCACTATAAAACTGGAATGGAAACCAGCAACAGTACTTCCAGTTCACCCTTTTTAACAAGAACACATCCTATGTCCTGACTTAAACTCGAAATCTTTTTTTCAGGCTCCCTAATTCAAAAAGGTAAGCAATATGAAACCAATTAAGTATGTTTAAGGAATTCCCCAAGTCAAGAGTACAATGAACTTACTGTCCTTTCAGATATTGCTTCATCATTCACACTGTCTGATTTTACAAGTAAGCTGCTATCCTCTGCTTGTAGCCCAACATTTTGTTCAGAGGCGTTTTTTATATTTTCAACAACACTATTTGTATCTGCAGGATGAAATAGCTCAGGCAATGAATCCTCATGTTTATCGGCATACTGATTAAGAGTCTCAACAACTGATGATTGAGCATCTCCATTGTGTTCAACACCCAAATCCACGTCAAAAGTGTTAGAGATTTCACCTCGGTCTTCATGAATCTCAATTACTTTATCATCAGTCTGCAAATTTCTATTTTCAGAACCAACAAAATTTCCAGATTCAGAAGCTTTTATATTTTTTTCCTTCAACCATTCATTTTCCATCTGCAGTTTCTTAATTTCTTCCTTATACTTCTCCAGAGATTCAGATTGAACATTATTAGTGTCATTGACAACTAGATTATTTCCCAAGTGAGACCCTTCAATATGCATTTTCAGGGAAGTGATCTCAACTCTGCAATCATTGAGTTTCTTTCTTTGGTGCTCCAAGGATTGCTTCAAAACTTGCACCTGAAAGTTAAATTAGTATATCAATATCTATATTTGAAAATATAGATATTGTTTGTAAGCTTTTAAATATAAGAAGGTTTTACCTGGTTCTCTTTGTCTTTAAGATCCTTCTGCATTGTATCCAAGGAATTAGTTAATGTTACTATTTGAGCATCTGCCAAATCTTTGTTCTTCGACAAGTTCTCCTTTTCTTGATTTAGCCTCGTATTTGCATTCAGCAATGTTTCATTTTCTCTAAGTAGGGAAATTTTTTCCTGCATTAGCATCCATGTTTGATTCAGCAGAAACAGTGACTTGCAATGAACATTATAGGATTAATTTGGTAAAAATATTTACCTAAATCTTCAAAAGAGAAACTAAAAATCAATTCAAAACAACCAATGCCTCCAAAATATAAAGAAAATAAATTTCACTTACTAAGACAAGGAATTCTTAAATTAAATTCTACTGCAAAGGAAATACCTCCTATAAAAAACTTTTGTCTTTACAGAAATAGTTTTTCGAGAAAAGAGACTACAAAAAAGGAGAGCAGATTATCAAGCCTCAGAAGTCATAAGTATCAAAACAAATCTGTTAGACATTCCTATATGGTTAAGGGCCAAAAATTGATTTACTTTAGCTAAAACAAACTTGCAGATGTGGCAACAGGTACAAAAAGCACCTTGGTAAAGTTAATGGCTGTGGGTGATAAGGGAAGAAGGAAGAAATGGGAGAGGGGGAAATGTTTCTTGGCTATTTTTGCAGCAGGACAGAAAAGTTTTCCTGCTGATTTTTGTTTTCATCGTCAATTGCTACACTTCTTCATATTGACCTCTTAATCAGAGTGCTGTTCCGAGGATTTCTCTATTAATCCACAGTAAACTCAGTTCCTATCAACATCACAGAAAGATCTGTAGATAATGGCATACAACATTTTCAAATATGTTCGGCCATAATTTTAAAATCCAAATAGACTGATCAATTCAACTTGAAAATCAATCATCTAGTTAGCTAAGAAGTGACTCCAACCATTGATGTACCTTTGAAAACCTAACAGCATTTGGGTTGGGATAGTCGGTTTATAACAGATAACATATAGAATTCATGTATTAAAGAAAACCCTGTGATGTTTGAAACCACAGGTTTGGAAGGATGGATTATAGTTTCAAAACTCAGACAGATCATCAAGATAAGTACATGAGTTGTAAACACAACCCCAACTCATATACTAATTTTAACCATAAACTAATAATACCAACCCTATCACTCAAACACCAATTACCAGCACAAACTAACATAATGATAGAAGAAGGAAAAGGCACGTATAAAACCTACAAATTCATGGTTTATGATATAAAACTCACAAAACCTAAGATTAAGAAGTCAAGCAGAGCAAATCCATAAATATGTCAGACAATTTCTCAGCACTGTTCTTTCTTGACTAAAATATCAGCACTAGTTTAGGTAGTATGCCATGAGAAACATTCTGATACAATCAAGATAAAAAAAATTACCTCAGCAGCCTCTGATGTTGATGAAAGATAGTTATAATAATAATGACGTAAGGCATCAGGTACAGATGCTGGTGTGTTGCGCCAATTATCCAAATCCTGGTCTGTAACCTACAGCAACAGTTATAGAAAATCAAAATAGTGCTAAAGTTAATCATAAGAAATTAACAGGCAAACAAAATGTGGCATACTCACTTTACATAATGTCCACAACATATAATTAGAAATTCTCATTCTGAGTACTCTAAAACATTCTCTTCTTTCTTTCACCTTCTCCCCTCTCTAAATTCAACAGGATCTTCGTAGATATACCACACACACACACAATATCTATCCTATATTATTAGAATCTCTCCTCTCCTTTGCCATTAAGTCCTTGAAGGAAATATTAACTGTTGGATGATTGTTGGACAAATCTTGAAGGAACACAAAAAAAAGCTAATACAGAAGTACCAACCTCTTCATAAAACGTCATTGCAGTAAGACGGTAACCAGCTAAAAGCAAATACTCCTTTACAGCACAGTTAAGATCATGACGTTCTGTTTCTTTTAATGGACCCAAATCGGTGAAGAAAGATTTCTTCTTCTGTTCAATTTTCTGCCCATCATTCACTGAAACATCTCCACTTAACTTTGCAGCTGCGTCAAAAAATAAAAGCATGGAAGAATAAATTATCATGTTTTATGTATGTAAAGAAGTTACGACAAGAGAAAATCTCAAGTATTCCAAAGCCGCACTATTGTTTAATAAAAAGAAGAATTTCCAAAAGAGGATAAATAAAGAAGAGGTAGATGGAGCATGTAAGATATCCTCCTACAACGCGAAATTGCATTATTAGACAAAATGTAGTGGGTGTCAACAAATTATATAAGGGTTTGCTTCTGCAAAATATTGATTTTGGGAATATATTAACCAAGATTAAACTAGAACTGATACTCAGCAATGTAGCCGTATTATTTGCAACAGATATACAAGTAGGGGAACTGCAAGTCACTCAATCTTGTGATTACTTCTTTTGTTCTTCCAAAACTTGCACCAGCCCACTATTATGTGTTCCACAAGTCATTTACAACCTTTTGAATGTAGACTACCATTTCTTACACAATTTGAACACACATTTTTAAGTAACTTCCTTGAATACTCTCTCCATGCCAAATCGTGTTATTAGCGACAGATGGTGGAAAGCCAAAAAATTGTCACAAGTAAAGGCCTTAAACACAATCATACATATTAATGTAAGAAATGTGTGACATTGAAGGCCAATTCAATAACAAAAATTAAAAACAATCAAAATATCTTGAAAAACAAGAAAAATACCATTTAGTTCACTAAGGTTTTCTGCCTTCTTCTGCAATTCACTCTTGAGTTTTAAAATGTCTTCTTGAGCCAAACGCAATTCATAATCACTGATAGCTAACTTTTCTACTGCTGCTTCTTTCTCTTCGAGCAAAGTTTGAGCATCAGCCACTGCATTGCAAGAACGAAAATGAAGAAGGCAACATATCAAACTAACAAGTAATAACAGATAGAATATATATGCCTTAAGCAGCTCAACTCCCCATACATTACACAACAGACAAAATCAAAGCCCATATCAACGACACCAAAAGTGTATATTGCATAAAATAACCCAGTACACTTGATATATCACTTCAATCCATACCTTAACGTCACATGTACTTGAGAATTACTTAATTTATGATTCTAGTCTCCCTCAAAAAAAAAAAAAAAATACCGCAATCATTCTTAACTTCTACTTTTGTTTCCTCCATTCCAAATTCAAACTCTCTTCTGATCAACCACACATACTTTTAAATATCTATCCTAATTTTCAAAAAATTCCGCTTGCACAATGCACATAATACATATCATTCACTAGTACAAGCATAACAATTCATTCATACATGCCTACACACATACATACATACATTCCTATAGTTCACAAGCACCAGAACGAGCCGGCAATTAGAAAACGCAAATTGGAGCAGTGAAATTGAAAGAGAGAAAAAGGACCTCGGAGAGAGCTGAGGCGAGAGATGAGATCGGGAGGGAAGAGAGAGGGATCGGAGAAGTATTGTTTGAGGCGAATGGCCTGGTCGTCGCGGCCGTCGTCGAGAAGCTCGTGAAGAAGCTCGAATGCGGTGAGAACGTAATTCTCCTCCAACAGAAAGTTCACCACGCAATTGCACAGTGACGATCTCTCCACGTCCATTTTCCCCTTCTCTCCAAATCCTCAGATCAAAACCCCTCTCGGAATCGCTCGCTCTCCGATCTCAGGCCATTCAATTGCAGAGAAGACTGTGAGTCAGATCGTGTCGTGATTTCAACTTTCAACTCTGTGCTACCGCGGTGAAATCTCACGTGTGTATTTTTATTTTTTATTTTTCTTAGATCTACGTAAGCGTGATAATATTAGCTATGTACACGAATATACGAAAACGAAAATACATATTATATTTAAAATTTATGATACGAAAATATATATATATATATATTATATAATTATAAATTATATAAATTAACAATAAAAAATTATATGTGTTTTAGTTTTTTTTACATAAAGATATTTCTTCTTTAAACTAACAAAATTTTATATAATAAATTTAAATTTTTAGAAAACTAATATATATTTTTTATTTAAAAATTATATTAAAAGTGTGATGAAATTGTTAAAAATCTAACAATTTTTTTTGAATTTTACACTTTATTTATACATATCCTATAAGTATGGTATAAATGTCTGATCCTATAAGTATTGTATAAATGTCTGTGTTCAATATGCGTGTCTGACACACCATCTAAGAGGCGTGTGCATGCCGATCAAATTTATGTTCTAATTTCATTTCTAAACTTCAAAAGCTACCCTTCAATGCTTTAAAAGTGATTTTATTTAGATTCCTCCCTTCTTCTTCAAAATTAACAGCATTGTAATTTTTTATCACTCTGCAATTATGTTTATTTTGATTCAACATTTTTCTCTGCTTGTTTATGATATATAGTATACACGCTCAATTTCTCTTCAAAAATGGTTATCTTTACTAAGACCTTTTGAGTCATAACGAATTAGGCTATGAACTTCTTGAGAAAAAAAAAATTACAATACTTTGTAGGCCTTTGATGGAAAACGCGTGGACCAAGATGTGATATACAAAAAATAGAAACCTATGGTTCATATTTTATCTGTCTCATGATTATAATTTAATCTTAAAAAAAAAAAATTGATTGATATTTCCAATTTTAACGTTAAAGAAAGATATAAATAAAATATTGAATTAATTTATTTCCGATTCCTTAATTATAGTTATAACAAAACTATTTATTTTCCGAACATATGTTCTAAACGACTATCACTATGTATATTGTTTTCATACAAAAGAACTGAGAGAATTTATACTTCTACTTACAGAATAATTTCCTTCTCTGTTTAGGTTGGTCGGTTCACTCTCCTCCTCATGTTTCTCAAATTTATTTGGCTAACTCTCCCTTACATTGTTCTCGCTCCTCCACTCCAGTCAAGCTCTCATTTATTCATAGGATCAGTTAAAATGTATTTGTAAAAGGTACTCCGACTCCCAAGTACTCGACCTTTGGTATTTGGTGTAATTAATGTGTGATAGTGACATACATTTTTATCGAAAAGTTGTGATTATGTATATGCTTATTGTGAAACCACTATTATTAAACATAATTAATTTTTGGATCGTGATTAATAACGTATTACTTAATTTTTTTCGTACGATTTAAACTTGTTAGTATTCACTTAATCTTGATACATTTTGAACATGTCGATCTGTCAAAACTGGATACCAAGACTTCTACATCTCATCCATTTTACATATATAATAAAAGTTGAAAAACATGATAATGATGGCATTTATTTCTCACTCAATATTTTGTTGGTGTGAATATACCATAGGTAAAAGAAAGACAAAGTTGTCGATCTTAACAACAAGTAGTCGTTATCTAAACTAAGTATGAAGTCTTTTACCATTTCTATTGTAGATTTTTTTTTTTTTTTGTATAAACGTAGTGTATAGTACAAATTACATGGACTATGGTTACTAAACTATTATAAATAACGATATGATTCCCAATTTATTTCCAATAATAATTAAAATATTAATATCTTGACCAAGTTTGATGGTGTTGCATTTGAAGATGTGGGCAATACTTGGCCAGTGATTTATTGTGGCAAGGCTTATATACACTATTGCTTAGTGTATAGTAAGGAACGAATTTAAAAAGTGTGCGTGATTGATTGATACAAGGACATCCTAATGCAATGACAAAAACTAAAACTGTTTTGTTGCGGATTGTTCTTTTGTTCAGATCAATGACGTTTAATGGTTTTAGCAGCATTCATTTATATTTTATGTTCATTTTCTATATTCCCTTTATACACGAGTTGGCTCGGTGTGAGGAAGGTGTGTTGGAGATCTCACGTTAACTAAAGATTAGAACTTTTATTATATATAAATGAGTGCAAACCTCAACTTCATAAGCCGGTTTTATGGAAATGAGTTGGACTTAAAGTACACTTTCTAATAACTCTTTAATTAAGGCAGTTGATGAAACCATAACAGAATCTTAATCAGAAATACCACTTCTTTGATATAGGGATCTTAGTAAAGCTCTTATTTATCAAGGCACAGTTTTCCATTTTTTACTAGCAGAAAGTTTACTAGCACTATGATATAACAGAGAGAAAATGGAAAGTTGGTGGTCCCAATACATATTTGAAAAAACAAAAAAATGGGGACATGAAAATGTAACCAGAAAAATGTATAAAGAAACAAGAAAGCGACAAGAAGCGATGTGTCCAATTCCAATACCAGTCACTCATCGATTCTCCCTCCCTCTTCTTGTTACTCACGTTCTTTGTTTTGCCCATTTGAGCACAGAGTTCTCAACCACAACATTTTCACCAAACTCACAAGCACACCCTCAGGTATGCACTTGCTTCCTTTGTTATATTTTTCTATTTACATGTCACATAGTGACTCCTAGAACCGAAAGAACTTGTTTTTTGTTGGTGTTTCTTAAATTCAAACTGATAAACTGAAAATGAACAGTTATGATTATCTGAATTAAGCATATAGTGTTGGCAAAATTTGCTAATACCTTGGCAATAGCAGATGGACGGTGCAGAGCTTGGTAGCAGAAGTGTTGGATCAGTTAAAGCTACTGTTAACTTCTTTGATGATAAGGTATGTTCAGCTAGAACAGGAGCAATCCTCTCAAGTATTTTGCAATTTGTGAACTTATAAGATTTCACATCCACTAGAGATTATAATAGTGGATGCAAACTAGATATTATAGTATCTAGTTTTTCACGTGCAAACCTCATCTCATAAATCGGTTTTATAAAGGTTGAGTTAGACTTAAAGCCTAATTTTTTAACAAAACTATTGAGGCATTCTTCTATTAAATCTTTAATTTTTTTCACATGATTCTCAGAAGCCCTCTTCAAGAACAAGGGAACTCCACAGAGCAAGATGGGATATAGGAAGGTACAAAGAGAGTAAATGGACTGCAGAATCTGCAAAAGCACATGCGGAATCTGAGCTTTCTAATGCAAAGAAGACAGTGAAGCATCTTTCTTCTATGATTGAGGAGTCAAGTTGCAATGCAAAAACACAAATGAGAGATGTGGAAAGACTAGAGAAGAGGGGGAAGGACCAACATGGGGCAATGGTTGTTGCAAAGAGGAGTGAGAATCATGAGTGTGCACAAGTCATGAGAGAGTTGGAATATCTCAAAAAGGAATTGTTCAAGCTTAAGCTTGATGTGGCTTCTGTACTGGAAGAAAAATCACGTGCAGAGAAGGAAATCGAAGCATCAAACTCAAAGATGCTCTCGTGTTTAACAACTGCAGAAGAACTCAGAAAGGAGATTGAGGAGGCCAATGAGGAACAAGTGCTTGCTGAACTTGCAAGGATTGAAGCTTTGAAAGAACTGGCAGATATTGAGGCCCGGAGAGAACATGAAGCAGATGATTTTTCAATGAAATTGGAAAGCGCAAGGAAAAAGTTGAAGGATGCCATTGAAGAGATTGATGAGTCGAAGGAGCTTGAAGTTAAATTGGCTATAACAATATCAGATGTTGATCTTTTGCAGAATGAGTTGAAGTCAGCTAAAAAAATGGAGAAAAGGGTTCAAGGAGATGAGAGTGAGAAGCAGTTGGAAGAAAGAGAAGACTCTATAGTGCTAGAGACTATTACAGAAGAATTGGAGGCAGCAAGGAAAGAACTAGCTTTGGTTAAAGAAGAAGGTTTTCAGTTTATGGCCTCCATGGATGTGATTAGAAATGAGCTTAAGCATGTCACTGCTGAGACAGATAGATTAAGGAAGAAGGAAGGGAAAGTGGATTCAACAGTTGAAATTCTGAATTCAAAGATACTGAGAGCAAAGTCTAAATTAGAAGCTGTGTCTGCTGCAGAGGAAAAGGCCAGATCCATAGTCACAACTCTGTCTCACAGTCTTGAAAAGCTCAAGACAGAAACAGAAGAAGCAAAAAAGGAAAATGAGCATATAAGCCAAGAGGTCACTGCAACCAAGGAAGAGATTCAAAAAGTTGAGTTTGAAATAGACATGACTGAGGAAAAATTACAAGGTGTGATGCAAGAGCTAGAAGTAGCCAAAGCTTCTGAATCTCTAGCACTAGAGAAGCTCAAAACTCTTAGTGAAATTACCATGAGAGAAAGAGCTTTAGCAGCACAGCATAGTTCCTTGATTACCATCTCAAAATTTGAGTACGAGTATCTAAAGAATCATGCAGCCTCAGCAGAAGAAATTGCTGATAAAAAAGTAGCAGCAGCTGAGGCATGGATTGAAGCTTTGAAGGCCAGTGAGAAGGAAATAGTGATGGAAACAAAAATAGCTCAGAGAGAACTCAAAGAAACAAAACTGGAGCAAGAGCTGAAGGTTTACACCAAAGAGATATTGCTTTCAAGAAGAGTGAGCAGTGAGGAGTTTGAGAATTGGCCAAGAAAACGAGAGAAGAGTTCATCCAAGAACTTCCCAAGAGCCATGTCTAGAAAAAGCATCAAACTCAATGGCACTATCACACCTGCAAGAGGAGCAAAGTTTCAGAAGAATGCTTCACCTGCAGTTAGGCTTATCAGTCCTTTTACTATGAGGAAGAGAAAGAAGGTAATACCAAATTTGACAAAGCTTTTTAGAGGCAAGAGAAACACTAGGGATACACAGTGAATCAAAATAGAGACAGTGATAATGAAGACTCTTCATTCTGCTACAATTTAGAAGCAGAGAAGAGTGTTTTGTGTTCCTTCTTTTCTTTTCACAGTAATGGCTGAAGTGCTTCTCATCATTGTTCTATCAGTATCAAGGATAAAGGATTTTACTACAAAAACACTTTCTTATTGTGAAATTGTAGAGAATAATTGATGATTGGTGCATGGTGTGATGATACTTGGAATGCTACTATTTAATCACAAAATATTACAGATTATCATTGTTGTACAGAAAAATTGCATGTCTGTGATAGTTGAAACTTGAAACTCACTGAAAAATTTGATCAGAAAATAACTCTACCAGCTAAATTCATAGAAGTACAAATTGATAATTGAGGAATTTGTTATTGATTAAAATTTATTAAAAAAATACAAATTTATAAGTAATGCTCCTATAATAAAAAGTGTAACTCACAAATCTTGATTTTCAACAATATTCTACTAATAAATAACAGTTCAAAAGATTGCTCTCAATTTTTTTTAATTGCTAGAAAAAAAATAATGGAATTTTAATTTCACTTTATATTATATTAACATTGTTATAGAAAATTCAACAAAAAAAAATCCAATTGCTATAGAGGAAAAAAAAACTAAATTGACATCAGTTCTAATATCTTGATTCAAAAATTAAGAGGAAAATATTGATCTGTTACTTTTCAAACCCATCTTAATAAGCCTCTTTGGTTATTCACTTTTAATTAATGTATTATAATTCTTTAAAATGTAACTGACCCACCACCAAGTAATTTATCTGGTCCACAAAATTTTAAGGACTTTCTCATATATTGTTCAAAAAGTTTGCATTGATTGTTGAAAAGGAAGGGTAGGTGAAGAAACATGTAAGAGGTTTCATAAAAAAAAGTTGTTTTTAATAACTTTAATAATCTGCTTGGTTAATACTTAAATGTATGTAAATTATTAATATTATTTTTTATATAATTTTATTGGTTGTAACAAATAAAATAATATAACCAAAAACCAATTTTTTCATTAATTCTAATAATAGAAAATCATAAAAATAAGTTATAATTTTATTAACTCTAAAAAACAGTTTGAGATTCCCTACTGTGTAATGTATGGAAATTCATTCCCCTTTTTTTTTTCTGTAACTTCCATTGATGAAAGGTAGGTTTTTTAGGTTAAGAAACTCCTTAAAAAGTATGTACTATGCTAAAAGAGTATGTACTATATGCTAAGTAACATTGAGTGGTGAAGAAACATAATTTATGAGTTCCGACCATATATTTTTAAATGGAGTGTCCGTATCGAAAATACATATTGAATACGAATATTATATGACACGTATCAATGAAGTGTTCAATTTAAAAAAACTTATATTTATACAGATAAATCTTTATTGTCAATTTATATAATTTATAATTATATAATATATAAATTTGTATATAATATTTTACATTATACCAATGTTATCTCCCTCATTCATTCTAGAAATTATACTTATGTGATAATTATTATCTTTTAAGATGAACAAAAACATCAAGTTACAATGATTCACAGTAACAAAGAAGAATAAACAGACAATGACTTGTTTCAATCTCCAAAAAGGATGATTAATTAAGGTAGTTGGCGATTTGTAGAAGTTTATTTAAACACACAAAAAATGCAATAATTAGGAGGCAGAGTAACTTCTCACTGCCTTCGTTTTCTTGTCTCTTTAATCACATCACGTTCAGTGCATATACCAGTTTCTCTCACACTGAATCTTTTACGTGTGGACACAAATTGAAATTGAAATTCCCCATTTTTTTCCCTTGCATATGCTATTATTCTCTGCAACCCCTTCACCTTTATCTTCTTTTCAAGCTCTTATTTGAAACTCCCAATTTTTCTGTCTATTTATTTGAATGGTTTTTCGTTGCTTCACAAAATGGCTTCTTGGTGGGATTTAAGACCCTTCTTTGGTTTTCAGTCTGTTAGGACCCGCTTTCAGGTCAGTGCTTTATAATTCCTTTTCAACTCTGTTCTTCCCTGTAATTCACACACACACACACGCGCTTATTCTATTTATTGTATGTTGAATGTTGTTTCAAACTTTAAAATTAAGCTTTTGAAGATGTGTTTGTTAATGGTATTTAAGTTATGAATGGATGGATCTCTGTGATAATCGATGTTCTGTACCATTTAATTGATGCCCAAGATAAAGGTAATGTTCATCTTTGTGAAGCTTTTATCCTCCCTTCTCATGACCAGAAATCAAGTTATGTGCACACATTCTTGTTGTTCTTCATTACCAAGTTAAGTCGATATATAGTGTTTCCTTTCAAAGCAGAACATTTGTAGATTTAGATATATTTATTTATCTGCTATTTATGTGTACTATTTGTGGTTACAGCCATCTCCATGCCAATCGTTTGTATCAATGCTTATTTGCCTTTTTTTGGAATTTTTTTGCCCTGTTTAGTGCTGGACATATAGGCTGATATTTTAAAGTGGACTTGGTAAAAAAAGATATATTTCCGGTCAAACATCTTTTTTAATCATGTCAGTGCTTTTAATTTATTGCGGCTGATTTGATACATGAAATCTTGGTTTCAGCTCGTAATTCTTGAACTTATCTATGTCATGTTAACCAGTGGTTTATTCTCTCTTAATCCCTTTATTTTCTTTAGGATAGTTTCAGTGTGCTTTCTGGTTCGTTTATATTGAAGCAAGCTGTATATCTGTTTTTGAGTGGCTGGCTTGACTTTGAAGCTCACTATTGTACATCAAATTCAATTTTTTTGTGTGGTGATTTTCTAGAATCATAAACTTTTGGTTTTTTGTGTTTGATTGATATTTACATTCTCTTGATGGTCAAAGGCTGTTGCATGTATGTAGCCAGAGATGTTGGCATTTCTGCTGAATAGGTTTAAAATTTCAGTGATATTTAAGATGTTTATTTGTACTCGTAGGGTTTTCCAGGTTTCTAATTTGGATATATTGCAGCTTTGTTTAATTTTAATGTATCTCCCTTGTGTCTATGAAAACACAAAAAAAGAGAGGCCAAAAGTTTTCAAGAGAAACAAAGCAAATCCGGGTATTTTCTTGGTACATTCCCCTGATAATGCTTTCTTTGGAGTTACCTAGGATTTATCAAGCAGAAGGCTGGGAATCTCTGCTGTTACTGGTGCTCAATTTTCATCCATTAATTTTCCATTGATAGACAAAAAGAATGAAGAGGTATACAATTTAATAAGATGTCTCTTGAATAACTATAGGAGATTTTTTGGGCTAGACCAGTCGAGGTGGAGGGATTGACAAACAATTCAATGATCATTTAAGAATAGGAATACTGGTTCTCATAGTCTGTATATCTAGCATAAAACAACCTCTTCACGGGACATCATTCTGTTTGCAGTTTAAAACTGCTGGATATGACCAGCTTGTAGTTGAATCAGGCTGTTCATGATGCTTTTTGAGCTCCTTGCTACAGAGATATAAGTTAAGCAAAATGCTTATTGATTTTATTAGAGAAGGAATTCCCCCATCTAATTTTATCATATATTTATACTGGATTTTCTTGCGGGACTAGCATGCTTTGCTGATGAACTGATTGAATTCTGTCTTTTCTTTAAATTCTCTAAGTCACATTATTTTGATGCACACATCTGCTAGGTTGTCACTTTCATTACATTTGACCCTTGAATTATCAGTATATGAAGATACACAGAATGTAAATTTACTAGGACTCTTACTAAAATTGATTGTTTGTTTTCTTTTATTAAATCAGAAGATTTGAACATCACCTTTTCTGACCACTCCTAATCTCAATTGTGGTTTTTGTGAGCTGTAGGATTTCAGAACGAGGGAAGTCCAACTTGGTTCACATACTGTGAGCTCTCATGGATATGCAGTTGCGAGAACACACAAACATGATTGGCTCATTCTGTTGCTCCTTGTGTTCATTGTTATCGGCTTGTACTTTGTCCCTCCATTCCATCGCTTTGTTGGGAAGGATATGATGACGGATCTCAGATATCCCCTGAAGAGTAATACAGTTCCTGTTTGGTCCATTCCCGTAAGTTAACTGCTTCAGACATATAGCGTTAGTTTTTTTCCTTCAATGACAGCATCAACAAGATTATCTTGTCATTTACTATCTTGTCATGGTTAGATGTATGCAGTTTTATTGCCCATAGTGATCTTTCTTGTTGTCTATATCCGAAGGAGAGATATCTATGATCTTCATCATGCTGTGCTGGGTATTAATCTTTAAAAACCCCTGATTCATTTAATTACTAACAAGCATATTCTGTTTGCTGAAGAGATTGTTTGCTGGCACAGGTCTATTATTCTCCATTTTAATAACAGCAGTAATTACTGAGGCAATAAAAAATGCAGTAGGTCGACCTCGACCAGACTTCTTCTGGCGATGTTTTCCAGATGGAAAGGATGTATGTTTTCTTTTAATTTCAGGCTTTCATTACATATTTATCAATTATGTTTACTCTAAATTATGCCTTCTTATTAGGTTTATGATAACTGGGGAGATGTCATCTGTCATGGTGAAAAAAAGGTCATAAAGGAAGGATATAAGAGTTTCCCAAGTGGCCATACTTCATGTATGTAGCATTTAATGTGCTGTTGTACATAGGTTTACAATAAGACTGGCTTTGCTATGCTCATAACTTTGATGTTCTAATAGAAATTAATTGTTGAATTAGTTTAGCTCGTTAAAAGCATGTGTACTCAAATTTCTGTAGTTCTTTGCTTTAATTAGTTTCAATTTATTTGCAGGGTCATTTTCTGGTCTGGGATTTTTATCACTGTACTTGTCTGGGAAAATAAAAGCATTTGATAGCAGAGGTCATGTTGCAAAACTCTGCATTGTTTTTCTGCCACTACTTTTTGCATCACTTGTTGGCATTTCTCGAGTCGATGACTATTGGCACCACTGGCAGGATGTGTTTGCTGGAGGCCTTTTAGGTTGGTCCATCCTTAGTATCTCAGTTAGTTCTGAATTAAGCAAACATCAAAAACTACTTATCACTGTTGTTGACACTTTACTCACTAAATAATATTTCTTCTTTCAGGGTTAACAGCGGCTACATTTTGCTATTTGCAGTTTTTTCCACCTCCTTATCATTCTGAAGGTTTGCTCAACTTAAATAATTTCCTGTTAAAAATTAGCCCAAGTTCATATGTTTGTTTCCTTTATGAAGTATGCTGTCAACCTTTTCTGATGTTCTAGACATGTTTTCCTGTGCAGGTTGGGGTCCTTATGCATATTTTAGGATGTTGGAAGAATCACGACTAATGACCCAAGTTCCTAACGTTCCAAATTCTGGTCATGCACAGTTAACAGAGGTTCAGGCTGAGAGTGAGCAGGGACAAGGTCCCCATGGGTGCATGGGGCTATCTTTATCACGGGATCGTAATGCAATACTTGATGACGTTGAATCTGGAAGGGGATAAAGTGTGTACATCTAATGATCTTGCTCTTTGTAAATTAGATGCCTGTTCATATCCTAGAATTTAATCAGGATCTAGAACTACCACATTTTGCTCGATTAGTCTGTAGTTTCTGAAAACTTCGAAGAATATTTGTTTGTTGTGAGTCATGTTTGGGACAAACAATCTGTACTTTCTTTATTTGTAAATATGTTGACATAAGAAAATACGAAATCTCTTCAAGAGTCTCTCCTGCATTGCCAATTCATTCAATGATTTGTGCTAGTTTTCACTGTTTGTGTGAGCAGAAAAAATTATAAGCATAAGCTACACTTCATTCTTCAACCTTAACAGAGTACATGAGGCAACTTTCTACCAGTAAATATGAGCTGTATATTCCAAATGTTGATTGCATAAGTAGAAAATTGTTAGGAAAATCAGTACTAATTCTCCATCTTTATTGTAGATAGAATTTTTAACATGGAAAAACCTTCAGAACTATAAATAAAAACCCACTTTAAAAATGTTGACTTTGATGATGTGATTGTTACTTCATGGATTAAACCAAATCAAATAAAGCATCTGATATTATGAATCAATCAATGAACGAATCAAAGGCGTGAACTTTCAAGGATCAACAACAAACATAGGAGGAAGAAAAATAATAGAATCAAATCTGAATAACAATTGTTTTGTGGGGATCTGAAAATTTTTTGTTGGACTTTCTAGACTTACGAGTGCGGAAATTAAAATCGTATCCAATGCCTTGGCCGAAGCCAAAGCCAACACCAACTCCACAACCCATTCCAAGACCGAAAACCAGGTTGAGGTGGTTGAAGGGCCAGCCTCCGAACCCCAACCCACCAACCAAACCCAAACCTATTCCGGCGCCGCAACCGATGCCAGCTCCGAAGCCAGGACCCAACACTGATGTTTGAGCTTTGGGTGCTTTGCTGTTGTTTCCTAGGAACTTGGTAACCGAAAATTGTTTTTGGTCGGTGTTCTTGTTGCGGGTGTTGGCATTCCAAGTCCAGAAAGATTCAGCATCAGCTTTGGTTTCCATTGCTTTGCTACGCTCTGCTCAGTGTTCCTGCTGCGGCTGCGTTTGGATAGGATTCTGCAAGTCGTAGGTTTGGGTATGAAATTTTGTTTCTACACCACGGGCCCAAGATACCTAAAAATCACCTTTTTGTTTTTTTATTTATTCATAGATTATTTTCGTTTTAGTTTTTATAATAGAGAAATTGTCTTTCATCTTTCAAAATTCAAAACTATTATTTTTACACCTTATAAAATAAGTAAATTTTGATTTTATCAACACAGGTTATTATGTCAAATTCTCATAGCACCCACATACCTATTTTCATATTTTTTTTTTTTAATTCCAACAATACATTTTTTTAATATAGTGGAGAGTAGGATGTTTTTTCATTGTTTTCTTTATTGATGGTTGCTTGGTCTATATATTTTCATACTCTCTTTTTTAATTTCAACAATATCTTTTTTAATATAGTGAAAAATGTGATGTATTTTTCATTATTTTTAAGTATAAGTGGTTGTTAGTAGTGGTTGGTGGCAGTTAATGGTGAACGTTGCCGGTTGAAGTAAGTTTTCTAGTGTTTTTGGGTGGTGGTTGTGTTTTCATTCACTTTCTTTTTCATTTTTTGGAAACCACAAAACCCATAAAAGAAATATCAACTAGGTGCAAAGATGAAGTACAAAACTAAAAAAAATATTCACTCCGAAAAACATTAAATACAACGAATATTCTCATCAACTCTCTCACACATGTTTAAATTATGAAACTATTCTCTCAAACACTGCGACAATATGGAAGTGTTCGAAGAAAGATGTAGGATGTAGGAGTATGATAAGGTTATACTTTATATATGATTATTTAAATTTTTAAAAAAATGAAATTGACTTTTTATAATTAATAAAAAATAGTAAAATACATAACTCGAGAGATAATTTATTAATCCACTATTATTTGGGTCTGAAATGTAAAATTGAGGGGGCAAAGAATGATGGGGTTGGGAGTTATTTATCCCAAAAAAAAAGAGTCTTAGAATTACATGGAATGAAGTTCATAGGAGGGCACAAATGTCTTAGAAATCTCAAAAATGATTCTGGCCTCAAAGGCATCCCTTGCATAAGACACTTCACGAGGCTTTGGAATCCCTTTAACACCAAAAATCTTATCACTGTTTATAGCACCTGTGTTCTTTGCCATCCCCAACATCAACTTCATATAAACACTCTTCAGCTTTGCCAACATCTTCAATGGTGATCTCATCACCCATCTAAGCCTTCCAATCCTTCTCACCCTCCAATGCCTGCGTGGACCTTTCAATTGGATCATCGCCATCTTCCTTCTTCCGGTGGCGGCGCCACCCTGTAGACGCCGGTAGCGCTGCCGTCTCAGCCACCTCTTTATGCCACCGTAGGTTGCCTTAGGGAATAGTAACTCCATTTTTCTTGCTTTGAATAGCTTCACTTTGAAGATGAGAGTGAATAGATTGTGTTTGAACTTGTCTTCGCAATTCAACAAATATATAAGTGAGAAACTCACGACGTGAAAGATAAGATAAGATAGATTTTAAATGATTATGATATTATAAGTGAATTTAAATCTAATTTAATCTCATATTATTGAAGTTGGTATCTATTTATTCTATTTATATACGATAAAATGTTCTAATATCTAATTTATCAATTGTTGTACAAGATGAATACACGTGGATTGTTAATTTAATTAAGATTGTTAAAATCATAAACTATATATATGCTATGATTTTTTTTTTCAATATTATATATATGGCTGCTCTTGAGAAATAAAGAAAGTCAATCAATGATGTTTGACCAGAAATGGTGCTGATGTGTGTGAGACAACAATGACGACCAACACAGTGTTTGGCTTCAAATCCTTCGAATATTATGTAGGAAAATTGCTTTTTAATACTTTGAAGGAAGGAAAAAAAGGCAAAATCATTTTCATTATCATTGTGGTCACTTTCAGTTTCTGTTTGATTTTTTAAATATTTGATGGTTAAAAGTTTTAGACATGTTAGTCAAGTCAAGTGCACTTAATTATATTCAGATAGCTGCCGTATAAAAGAAAAATACTTGGTTTAATTATTTTTATTTTTTAATTCATTTAGGAATATTTAATTGGAGATCGAAAAATTAACATGTTTAATTCAATTATACTAGGATGTTAGTTCTGTGTTGTTATATATTAGAAGAGTTTAATTTGTTATTTCTAGTATTATGAAAAAAAAATTATGTGAGAATAAATGATGGGTGAAATTGAGTTTTAATAGAAATATTAATAAAAGTAATTCGTTCTATGTAAGGTGACTTTTTTTTCTTCTTGAAATAAAAATATGTATCTATGATATTTGTATATCTAACTCTTAACAAGTCATGCACAGATATTTATATAATTTATATTTGATTATAAATAACGGTAGCAGCAACTAAAGGTCAATTATAAATTTTGAATTTTGAAACTTTAAGTCAATAATAATATTTTATACTATTACTTATGAAAGTGGTAAATTAAAATAGAAAAAAAAAACTCAATACTACCAAGTACTAATAACATACTGGAACTAGTACAAATCCATTTAGAGAATTATTAAGTAAACCAATAGCAGAATGTTTGGTTATGCATTTTAATTTTTTTTTCAATTTTATATTATTTTTATTATGAAATGCACAAAACTAGAGTATAATCAATTATGCATTATTTGATGTGATAACCATAATTAATTGATGGGAGCATAATCAATTATGCATCATGCATCATCATTTGATGTGATAATTATAATCGACTAAGTAATTTTTAGCTTAATGAGTATAATTAATTGATGTGACAATATGATAATTAAGTAATTTTTAGCATTTTAAATATAATCAATTATATTCTATTTGTTGTGACATTCATAATCGATTCATTCAGCAGTTTTCAAACATACAAACTATAATCAATTATAATGACAGTGTTATTATAAATTTTGTAATTTCTATTAGTTTTGTTTAAACTAGATTAATGATTTTGAATTATTGTAAGATTATTATTATTATTTTATTGTTGTAAAAAAAATATTAATATTTATTTATTATGATCGTATATTGTTTGAATAAATAAATTTAAAAAATAACAATATCGTATAAATTTAGAAAAGAAATTTAATTATTTAAATTTAGATAATTTCAAACATTATCTTTAAAAAGAATATCGTATTCTTTGATAGTTTTTTTTGTCTAAAATATATATATATATATATATATGTTTTTTTTAGCTTGATCTTTAAGAATGGAAATTATGTTCTTTAAGAACGTAACTCTTTCTAATATTCTTTTATTGCATTTAAAATTATTTTTAAAATATTTTTACAAATTTAATATTAAATTTTCTATTATAGCAGATTTTTTTTATTACATCTTTCATGTTACCAAAACGTTGAATAACTCGTATTCTTTTTTATAAATAATTATTTAATTATATAAAAAAATAATATATAAAATTTTAATTAACTAAAATCTACATAAAAATAACTCATTTTATTACCTCATTTCATTCTCTCAAATAGTATTTCATTCTCTCAAATAGTATTAAAAATAATGAAATAAATTTATAAAATTATATTTTAAATATTTTTAAAAAAATAGAAATTATATTACAATTATCGAATTACTCACTAATTTCAATAAATCTTCATTAGTAATATAAATTAAATTTTTTTCCACCCATTCACTTAATCACAACATCACATAATATATACATTAAATAATTTAAAACTTAAATATAAATTAAAATTTTAAATTATACCTTTTAAATTATTTCACACACTTATATTAAGGCATTAAAAAAAATTGAGCTCAGATGAACAACTTATTCCCTCTAATGCGGCATGAAATGAAATGGAATTGGTGGACTGTAAAATTGGACGTTACAACACGGCTTCATTCATGCTATCTTACAACCAAATACTTAACTTATTACTTCTTCACGTTAACTTTTTTATTATTAAAAGAACTAATGATTTAAGATATTTTAAAAATAAAACATT
Organism: Phaseolus vulgaris; assembly: GCF_051622355.1. NCBI lineage: Eukaryota > Viridiplantae > Streptophyta > Magnoliopsida > Fabales > Fabaceae > Phaseolus > Phaseolus vulgaris. The sequence continues at coordinate 902,429 of NC_143505.1, forward strand.
AACTATTTCTTATTTTTTTAATTTTATATTCTTTTATGAAATTATTTGAGTTTTAAGTACAACTAAATAAGTCAAAATAATATCTTTTATTAGATTAAATGTATTTTTCGTCCTAGTATTATAACACAAGATTTATTTTCATCTTTGGTTCAAACTTTAAATCATTCAAATACATGTAGTCTATAAAAATGATTGAAAATTGGTGATTATGTAGGTAAAATGATGGTTAGTTTTTTTTTTAAAAAAAAAATCGTTATTGTTTTGATTGGAAACTGATAGTCACTATAATTACTTTCTTACAATCTTAAACTGAATCAATTTCACACACAAAATGAATTATTTCAATCATTTTCATACTACAAACACCTGGTGGCCTGAAGTTTGAACAAGAAACGAAAATCAGTCTCATATTAAAGTAAATGGACGAAAAACATATTCAACCATTTTTTATTCCATTTATTTCTTACTCTTTGTTTACATTTTTTTTTTCTCTCAATTTCAACTCTTATATAAACAAAGTGTGAAAATGAAAAAAAGAGAGTCCAAGTTTCGTTCTCTTAATTATATTTTTAGTTAATTAAAAATATTTTATTCTAATGCTAAAAATACATTTAAATTACCTGATAAATCAATAATGTTTTAATAATTGTAAACAAAAACATGATATGTACAGTATCTTCATATATATAATTTAAAAAATTAAAAATTAAATATTTTCAGTGAGAAGAATATCTGAATTTTTTTTTCGTCAAAAACTTCAACGGTAATATAAAATTATAAAAATAAAGAAAACTCTTCTTTTATGCTAGATTTATATGTTTGAATAATATAAAAAAAAAATAACAAAGAGTATGAGATTTGTGTAAAAATAAGTCTTGCTTTTGAAAATGGTGATCGTGCGCAGAAAACATCATCAATATTTTTATAGTATGAATGAACTAATCAAAACTTGGCGGCTTTTCAATTTTTTCAACCAAAAAAAGTTATTAAAAGATGTGTATTAATTAAGTAACCAGATATTCATATCCAAACTTCTAGATGCACCATTTTTTTTATATTTAATATAAAGTATATACATATTCATACTTTTCTTAATTTGATTCCATTTCCACATGATTGCAACAGTGTTCTTGTGTTGCACGCATAATCCTACCACGAATCATGAATAAAAAAAATAATTCCATGCATTAATAAACACTATTATATTTAGATTTTGGTGTAATCTCTTTATATTTTTTTTATATTTTTCTTTAATAAGATTTTATTTATACAAAATAATAAATAATTGTTGTTACTTATATTGGCTACTATTGTTTCTCTATATATGCTTTCATTCTACTCCAATTCTATATTTGTTACACCAATTAATATTATACACATATATATGGTTTTGAAATAATAAAAATAGCTTAATCAAATAATTCGTAACATCAATTTTTTCAACGTGCAACTCTTTCTTTCTAAGGTCATATAATTAAATATTTATACTTAAAATATTAATTTTGACATGTTGATAACACTTTTTTATCATGATTTTATTATTAATAAGGTTATATATACAACTTCCATTTATTTAAAATGGATAATTAGTTATATATGTGATTAGCAACATTTTAACAGAAATCAATACCCACAACTAATAAACTGAACTTTTTAAAAAAAAAAATAGATATATTGAACTATTTTTAGTAGTAGTAGTAGGTAAAACTATTTTTAGTTTTAAAAAGTTCAAAATAAATTAGTTCATATAAAAACAGTTCAATTTGATTTGCTTGAGCTACAAAAAAAAATAAAAAATCTTCAATTCCAATGAAATATTTTTAGTTTAGAATATTTTTTTATAATCTAATTCAGTCCAAACACTATAAGAAAATCACGAAATAGAAACTAATTTTTAGTAACAAAAAATAATTAGTTGTTATAATGATTAAATTAGAGATCATTTAGAGACTAAAAAATTTTTGATTTCTAAATTAATTTATATTATTATTAAATGATTTATAAATTGGTATCTAATTAACAACCAATGTTTTTGCTACCAAATTTAAAAACTAAATAATTGGTAGTTAAACCTGGATTGCTAATTAGATACTAATTTATAAACTATTTAACAATAATAGAAAGTAATTTAGAAATATATTTTTTTTCTAAAATGGTCTTTAATTTAGTTACTATAAAAACTAATTATTTTTTATATTTAAAATTGATTTATCTTTCTTGTTTTTTAATCATAGTTATTGTAGAAGGAGGAATAATTTGCTGGAAAAAATATAATATTAGAGGGAAATTAATTATGTTGTTCAATGTTCATGTTTAGTTCTATGATCAAACCTACCATTTTCTGGTCAAATATAGTTTCTTGACTTTGTCTTTTAAAAGCCAATAATAATCCCTTTAAATACTGCAACAAGCTGCAACTTCTAACACACTTTCACAAGAGAAGAGAGAATCACCTTCTTCTTCAACCTTTGCATCATCAACATGGAAACAGATTCACTGTTGTCTAAGCCAACATATGGTGGCATAAAGAGGTACTTTAGAAGACGGCGCTACCAACGCCTCGACAGCGGCGGCGCCGCCACCTTCACCGGAGAAAGGAAAACAAAGATGATCAGGCTAAGAAGAAGCCCACACAGGCAATGGAAGATCAGGGTAGTTCCAAAGTTGACATGGATGGTTAGGTCACCATTGAAGATGCTGGCAAAGCTGAAAAGTGCTTACATGAACTTCATGTTGAGATCTATGAACACCGACAACATCTTTGGTAACAAAAAGATTCTTAAGATTGATCGTCAAGCGTCTAAGGGTTACAAGAGCAATGAGTTTGAGGCTAGACTCATCTTTGAGATTTCCAAGGCCTTGGTTGCGTCTCATGAATTATATCCCATCAAATAATTTTCTTTTTTTGTTTACATTTTTCGATTTTTTCTTCCTAACTTTCTCGTGTGATCACACAAAATAATGTAGAAGAATCACCAGAAAATTGTATTTTTGTTTCTTGTTAATTATCATGACGTTATTTGTCTTGTACAATGTTAATATTGATTAAATTATATGAATATTGTTGAGTTAATATAAAGTCTTATATGATGAAATCATGAAATGAATAGTAGATTTTGTTATTAAATTATCTAATATAAGATTTTTTTGATGAAATTAACGAATGTAAACTTATCCTTTACCACTTAGTTGGATTACTGATTTTTTTTTATTGGCAATGAATTAAATTATTTGGAGTATTATTAGAGGATACTTTAACTTTTATAAAAAAAAAAATCATATTTTTAAGAATACCAATAAAATCTTCTTTTCTAAAAAGATATATTATTATTCATAAGGAATACCTGATTTTATATGATCAAATCATACAAACATAATGTACTTGTATAGACAAAGTGGACTTAGACAGTAACTGGAACTAGTTGTACAATTGTTGATGTGTCGGCTGTCTACTCGCTCCTCACTACAAGTTTTCTCCTTTCATTGTTGGTGCTCGATTGGATTTAATCCGAAAAATGTACTCTGGCGATCAAGTAAGTACTATGTGTTAAGAGTGTATAGTGAAAACTGATTAAAGCGTACTTTACACATCTGTAAAGGGTTTATCTATAGTGTTTATTCATATGACTTTTTGTTGTAATTGACTGAATAAGTGTTAACTATTTTTTCCAGCATGATCCTTGCTTTAAAGGGAGGTATATTGATATATTTGGAAAATATCTATAATAAATCAACATCTTCCACTAACTCAGTATTGATTGATTCATTCAATACGGACTTATACACATAAGAATTACAAAAATCAAAACACACTTACTACTTTCTGATAAAGCTTTTACCACAAAAAAAAAATCATAATTCTCGTGATAAACATATGACTACAAATTAAACCATACGTGTTACTAAACAACTATACTATATGTTATCAAGTTAATTTTACTTCCATATGTTATCTAAAAGAAAAATCAAATCATATGTTATCTAAAAGAAAAATCAAATCATTGAATCTCTTTTTATACTTTATTTTGAGCATGATATGGTTGATTCCATGTTAAGATGACTTTGGGTTTGAAATATACATTTTACAATGTTAGATACAATTTGATTGTTTATTTCCTTTGACCATAACATTAAAAAAAAGGAAAATTCAGCCTTTGTTATATTTGACTAAAAAATAACAATTTATTTTTTTATGATAAATAAATTGAGAAATAAATGTACTAAAGTTTTGAATTCGTTGCACGTATACAATCACACCCACATGCAACATTTGACTCAACTGTTTTTGTTGAATTTCTACCTCGGAGCAAATCCCTTTGAAATTTAAATAGTCAAACACAAATTACGTTTATAATCCCTAATCTTCTTTAAGTTATGAGAATTAAGAAAAAATATTCTTTAAATGAGGAAAAAATGGAAGACCCATGCCTTTGTTGGTACAAAAAAGATAGCTTAAATTGAATGGTAAATTAAAATACTTTGAAAAATTTATAGAAAAAGTTAAATATTTTATCCTTTATTTTTATAAATATTTATCACCTTAAAACTAAAACATTTTTATTTTTTATTTTTTTTCTTATTTATATTCTTCTATTTAAAAAGTGACTGAGTAAAGACAAATATTACTTAACCAAAACATTACTTTACGTTTTTTTTTTTATAATTTTTATATAGGTTATATGTTTGTACGTGATAGTAATTATTCAAAGTCTTCTAGAAAGTGTTGGAGTCCTTTGTGAAAATACGTGAGGTAATTGAATTAAATATATGTGTAGATATACATGATGTTCAATGTTAAACATTAATTATTTAAACTAGTTAAATGTTTCGTGTTTTGTTTTATAAATAATATGATAATCATATTTTGTGAGATAATCGATGATATTGCGTTTTATAGTAGTTTAAGGTTGACATAGAAGTTGTGTACTTTATCTTACTCACTCACATTAGTTATTATGAGATTTATAAAATGAAATAAAATATTTATTTTATTAACTTTAACATTGGAGTGAAATAAATTTATATAAGATAAATAAATTAGTTAAATATTTTTTTAGGGAATACTTAAAATGTATTTGAAGTATATTTAAATTATTCTTAGTTATATTTTTAACATTGTGAATAAGCTATATCACTACAAGAAAATCATTAAATAGAAATTAATTTTAGAGATAAAAAATAATTAGTTGTTATAGTGACTAAATTATAGACAACTTTAAAGATTAAATAAATTTTTGATTTCTAAATTAGTTTCTATTATTGATAATTAATTTCTATTATTGATAATTGGTTTTTAAATTGGTATCTTTAACTACAAATTATTTAGATTTTAAATTTAGTAGCAAAAACCTTGGTAACTAATTAGATACCAATTTAGAAACTATTTAACAATAATATAAACTAGTTTAGAAATCAATAATTTTTTTAGTCCATAAAATGATCTCTAATTTAGTAACTATAGCAACTAAATATTTTTTTTCCCTAAAATTGATTTTATTTAATGATTTTGTTTGTAATCTATAAACAAAGAGTTTCTGCAGAATGACTTTTTTAATACAAAATGTTTGTAGGTATGAGTTTAAATGGATACCACAATACTTGTCTAATATCAAAACATTAGATAAAATTATTAAACATATTTTAAAATTAGGAGTTAACTAAATATTAATTTAAAAAATATTTATTAATAATAGAAATTATTATTATTTAAATAAAAGCTTTCATGAATAATAGAAATTAATTTAGATATTAATACTTTTTTGTTTTTAAAATAATATTTAATTTAATTAATATAATAATTAATTATTTTTTATTTCTAAATTTATTTCTATTTAATAATTTTTTAGTAATGAAATAATATAATTTATTTATGTTTGAAATAATTTAATTTAGTCGTATCCTATTTTTATTTTAGGAATTTTAACAAACATTATGGTATTGGGAGACTGATATAATATAAATAACCAATTAAAAAGATGTAAGTTTAGTCAAAATTAATAAATTTGATAGTAAAAGAATACTTTGATTTAATTTTAAAAAAAACTACTTTTAATGCTCGTTTATTATATAAAAGAAAGTGAGAGCATGTTCCTGAGATAATTAGCATGAAGTTTTTCCATGTTCACCACCTTTGAATTTGAGTTTCTTGAATATGTAATTCAACATATGAAAAAATGAATTTTATTATATTGTTTATGTTAAAATTTTCTATTTCAAACAAATATCTCATGTACATAATACTGTGGTCCTGTACAAAAAAAAAATCTATATAAAAGAATTATTATTTAAATCTTAATTAGTGTTTTTATATTTTATGAAAAATATAATTGGTATTTTTCTTTTTACCTCATTATTTAATACTGTATTATATAGTATTAATTAAAATATTTATTCAATCATCAGTTGTTTGACCATAATTAGAGTTGTGAACAGTTAATAATTACATTATGTATTAATGACTGATTTGATTTTCAAAATATTAAATTTTATAATTAATGATTAGCGTTGATTAACACAAGTTTCTAAGGATGTAAAGTCCCATTCTATCCCTCTATTTCACTACTAAATTATCAACATTTATTTATAATTGAGGAAAACCATTTCCTTCTTCCATTCATAACAATTACAATTTTAATATTTTAAAAATAAATAAATTTACTATTATTAGTTTTTTTTACAAAACTTTTCATATTTTTTTTATAAAAATTCATTTTTTTTTTATAAAAACTTTGATATTAGACATTATTATAAAACTTAACATCTCAATTATAATGACATCTCAAATAACAACAATCATACGTCAACACATGAAAAAATATTATTAAGATGATTATTTTTTTTAATAGTTAAAAAATTTGTCTAATCTTGTCAGTAATGTTTGATATAAATAATTTTTTAATAGTTTCTAATGTTATTTTAGACAACTCTTTTTTTAAAAAAAAATACTAATTCTATTTTATATATTTTTTATTTATTTAAATATTTATTAAATTTATTTGTCATTTTTCTAAAATAAAATATTTGTTCACTTAAATTTATTTATTTTAGAAATTTCCTTTTTTTATATTGTACTATTTATTTTAACTATCATATTATTTATAATATTAACTAATTCATTGTTGTATTTCAAGAAATTGATAAGAGTAGATTTGTATTTTATTAATACAATGTTTTTATGCTTAACCACTTAGATTTAATTATGCATTAATTTTGTTTAAATTTAAACTTCGTTGAAACTATTTTAAGACATAGAGTATAAAAAATTAATAATATAATATAAAAATACAACGATTGAAACTAAAAAATTGTAAATAAATAATTCATTTACAAAAAAAAAATTGATTTTTTTAATAAACATTTCCAAATGTATTTTAACCAGAAAATAAAAAATTATATAATAAATGTCATATTTTGTATATTTGTTATTTTATATTTTCAATCACTCAAACTAATTTTTTTTCTAAACACTCATCATTAAATAACTTAGTTTAATAACATTAGGCTACCAACTAGTTTTTTCAAGTTGTAGCCAAATTTTGAGCCAGTTTATCGAAACGAACCTATTATAATTTTTAAATAAGTCATTAACTTTTTATTTTCTTTCTAATGCACTCTTAAATTAATTACCATTTGCATCTTAAATAAAATAATGTATTTATTAAAAGTTTAAAAATATTTTAATGCATGTGAAGAAACTTTAAATTTAGATATTAATCCTTTAAATGAATGAGTGTTGGCAGACTTCAATATTTTACAGAAGCCATGCCAATAATATTATATGCGTTTCCATATTTAAACTAAGCAAAATAAAATATCATTAATGTTTTAGCATATAATAAATGCAAATCAAGATAATAGAATTTACATGAATTTAATGATTATGTCGTTTTTAAATCCCAAGACTTATATTCAGATTTTCTTTTTTCTTTTTTCTTCTCTCAAAATTATTATAATTCACAATTTTATTTAAATAAGTGCTTATTTGCTTCCATCAATGAATTTTCACTAGTAATTCAGCTTCACCAAACATGTTACCCAATTCTGTGTTGATACCCTCTTGTTCAATTTCTCGGTATCTTCAAGATGATAGAGAGGTTAAGTGATTATTCTTGCTACGTGTTTGGTTTGGATCAAACGTGCTTATTTTCTTGAAAAGTGATTTTTTTTTTTCATTTTTTCTTGATGATGAATTGAACAGGGTGGCAATTTCAATCTACCATTGGATTGCAATAACAATTCAGTTCCATCAAATTTGCTCACAAATTCCATGGCCATGTCCCCTTATGTGATGTCTCAATTTTCTCAAGACAGAGAGGTTAAGTGATTCCATTCATACTCTATTTACTTATTCCCTAAAAAATCACTTATTTTCTAAATAATCACTTATTTTGACTGTGAAATTAAGCAGAGAAGCAGCAGCAATTTGGTTCCATCAAATTTGGTAACAAATTCCATACAGAATCCCTTTTATCCCAGGTTTGAGTACACTCAAGAAGATAGAGAGGTGAAAAGTGATTCCATTGAAACTTCAGTTTCATGTTTTAGTTGATTTTTCCCAAAAAAGAAAATGAATTATTTTAACAAATTTTGCAGGGAAGCAATTTTATTCTACCATTGGATTTCAATAATAATTTAGCTTCATCGAATATGGTATCAAATCTCATGTCAAATCCCTTTTATTCAATGCCTCAATCTAATGAAGAAGATAGACAGGTAAAGTGATTCCTTCTAAACCCCCAATTTTTTTTTGGTTGTTTTGACTTCATTTTCACTATGTTTATAGTTCATTTTGGTTTCAACAAAATTTTCACTATAGTTTTTATGTAAGATAAGAGTTAAATTTGATATCTTGAATCATGAAAAAAAAATTCAAAATTGTGTCTAAGATAGTAAATCATAATGGTTTAGAAAGTTAATATTAAGATTACGGCGCGATTAGGGTTGGAGTCGGAAAGGTGTTACGCTGGAGTTTCTTTGTTTTTGGGTTTACTAATGTAGGTGCGTTTTGAGTATATTGTATAAGGGTTGAAACACTTATAAAGTGTTCAATTTTATTTTATTTATTTATTGTTGAGAAAAAAATATTAACTTAAATTTAAAAATTTTAAAAATAAAAAAAATTCTAAATTGTGCTTTTTAGTACATGTTATAAGTATTCATGGCCTTAATCTTTAAATTTTTTGTTTTTGTTGTTTTAGAATATTTTGTAGGGTGGAAAATGTGCACTTACCATATATATTCATGCATGAATCTAAAATTTTGTTTTTTAAAAAAAAAGGATTATTTATTGTTTAAAACAATTCTACGACAATTTATTAAATGTTGTCAATGGAGTTTTTCAAAAAGAAAATGCTACTCAAACACCTCAAAATATTAAAGATGATACTTAGAGATTGAAAAAAAAAACATATAAATTTCATAAGTGTTATGAAGTGATAAGAATAGACAAAAAAAATAAAAATCATAAATGTTGATGATGGTCTTGTTTTGTTTTTAAAAATGAGAAAAATGTGTTCATGCTTAGAGAAAGAAGTGTTATTGATAAAGCAGGGAAGTAATTGCAATCAAGCAATGGATTTCCGCAGTAATTCAATTTCATCAAATCTGGTACCAAATTCTATGTCAGTGCCCTCTTGTCCTATACTTCATTATCATCAAGAAAAAAATAGAGAGGTAAAGTCATTCAGTTTAAACTCCAATTCCTTTGTTTCAACTACATTTGATTTGTGTGTAGAAAGTTACTCTTTGAATTTTCTTATTTTCTGTATAAGGTTGAACCACCCATTAAGTGAATCTATTTAATTTTATTATTTCTTGTTGAAGTAAAAAAATCACATTTACTTAGTTAGAAAAATGACTTTTTTTTTTTTGTTTATCTTGACAAATTTAGAGGAGGAACACTTTCAATCTACCATTGGATTTCAAAGGTAATTCATCTTCAACAAATGTGTTATCAAACTCCATGTCAATACCCTCATATCCAATGCCTCAGTATTATCCAGAAAGCATACAGGTAAAGTAATTGCCTTTCTCACATGCTTTTTTTTTTCTACTGTTAATGGTTTGAAGCTTAATCATACCATTTTTTTTTTCAGGAGGGGAAACTCCGATCCTTCTGGGAGAAGCAGTTGTTGGATATTCAAGCTGCTGAAGGTTTTTAATGACATTTTTTTAAACTATGATATTGTTGATGTAAAGTAATAAACTAATGACTATATGTTAAAAACAATGTACTATGTTTCTTTGTTCCATTGTATTCAAATGAAATCACAAGTAGATTTCAGTTAACCACTTGATTTAATGGTATGTGTATGTGATTTGCAGCATTTAAGAGCCAGCACAAGTTGCCGCTAGCTCGAATCAGAAGGATCATGAAAACAGACGCAGATGTGCAGGTTTATAGTTCTGATTCCACCACATTCTCTGTTTAGTGTTTATTGCCTGTTTATAAATAATATCCATAATTGATCAATATTGCATCTTAGAGGTAGTGTGTTGGAGATATCGTATCGATTAGAGATTAAGACATTTCATATATATAAGTAGATGCAAATCTCACCTTATAAGTCGGTTTTATGAGGTTGAGTTAAACTTAAATTTCACTTCTTAATGTAATATCAAGGTCATTTTGAATTTATCCTATCGATGGTTTGTTAGGCTTATCAGGTCACCCATTATCGGATTCATAATATTTAGTCTCACGCACGAGTTGGTAGCCTCGGCGTGAGTGGGTGTGTTGGAGATTCCATAAGCAACACCTGATGATGAAATGTTTGTGTGGTAAGCAGATGGTGAGTGCTGAAACTCCCATGCTGATGTCAAAAGCATGTGAGATTTTCATCCAGGAGCTGACTTTTCGTGCATGGATGCGTGCTGAAGAGAGCAACAAGAGTACTGTGCAGCCATGTGATGTTGCCAAGGTTATTATGCAAAATGATGCCTTGCATTTCCTCACTGATATTGTCCCAGATAACCTCCAAAATTTCTGTGCTTATGGTGCTGCTGAGGTATCTCCATTCTTTTCTTCATCTTCTATTTCCTGTTACACCTTCCATTTACATTCATTCAGTGACTTCCTTAGTTAAAACACCCTTGTTTTGATTGTTCCAGAGAAATACAAGAAACACACCCTTTACTCTTAGTTGAATTTTCTATAAGTCTCACTTTCATTCTTGATTTTGTTGTTATCAGCAAATTTTAATTGATAGCATAGAAGGTATTAAATGAAGAATGTTAAAAAGTGTCTGTCACAAAGTACTCTTTTGTTTAGAAAAATAAATATTGTTTGTTTAGTATATAATGGAGATCTGAAGTTATTATTTAGCAATACTATACAAAAAGATAACAAGGCCTTAAGTTTTTCTTTTTATTTAAAGTTTTCACTTTAGATATCATTATTCAGTTAAGCCAACATCTTTAATAACAATAATCATCTGTCATGACATGAAAAAGTATTATTAAAAAAAATATATATAAAAAAATTATAATTATTAGATAAAATCCATATATTAACAAAAACCATACATAGTAGACTATCCTATTCATAAATTTTGTTAAGAATAAACTAGATATAAATCTATTATACAAGTTCTTTAAGTTTTCTCTGCATCATATGATGTAAAGTTGGGTGAGAGATTTGGTGTTATTATGATTCAGACTATTTGGTGATCTTGCTCGAGTTATTTGTGTGCTTGTGATAAAAAAAAATGGTTATTTTATTCTGAGGTAAACAAGCAAATAGGTTATTTTATTCAGTTTTAGAAAATTCACAATTGAGTTATGGTACACTTGTTATAGCAGGAAGAGCATGCTACTGGAAACTTTCCAGAAGGAAGACATTCAAGCCAAACTGCCCTGCCTGACACAGCTGGTTTTAGAAATCCTATGAATATGATGAACATGAGCAGAGTAAGTATGAAGTAAATTCAAATTAGTCTGAGAAAATTGTTATTCCTATTCGTGAATGTTTTTTTTATCAACAAAGAATAAATAAAATAAAATAAGACATTTCAGAGATGTCCAAACCTTTACACAGACACTTTAGGAGTGTTCCAACCCTTATACAGACAATTCTCTTACTCGTGAATGTGTTGATTTGTTTAGTTAAATTAATGGAATTTTCTTTGTTTACTTCATAGGGCTTGGGGGCAGGAAACCAAGTGATTCCTCAACCCAACAACAACAACATGATGCAGCCTCCCTTTGTTATGCCTTCAGATCAATTGCCTTACAATTTTCATCCCAAGGTAAGAGGAACATTGTTAAGTACTATATAATGAACATAGTGTTTCATATACACTTTACACCAAAGCAAAATAACCTTTTATTGTACCTTCTTTCACATGTTGATGTCAATGTTAAGATCAATGTCTTGCATAATGCAGTGAGCTTAGGGATGCACCACAGGGGTGATGAATGAAGTCATGGTGTGCCTCAAAACTGTCTTCAAAACCAGAGCAACAATTTACATTATCAAATAATTCCTCCATCCTTTTTCTGTTTTTGGGAAACATTACCCTATGTCATCTTCATGTTTGAACATCCTATAGATTATCTGCTGAGACCATCAATGACCCTTTTGGAATGGTTACATCAAAATCTAGTTTCAAGATTGGTTATATTATAACTGACAACATTTGCATAATTCACTTCATCATAGAGCAGTTTAGTGATTACATGCACGAAATTACCACCATAAGGGATATTTTAACTGCTTATTTTTGAATTTTGGAATGGATGATACAAGTTGATGAAATATGAAATCTAAGCTTTGGTATCTATGTAACACAGACACTGACTCGGATACTGATACAACATGGACTCAAATACAGAGATACGTATAATCTCTAAAATGTAGGACACGGGAACACATAAACACGGATCTACACAAGTATGTTTCAATTTTTGTGTAGGAGAAAGATGTTTCTCATGGCTAATTCAAAATGATTTATTCTTTTTTTTTGTAATCATAATAAAAAAATTTACAATAAATTTGAATTTTTAGAAAATTAATGTATTTCTCATTTTTAAAATTGTGTTAAAACTGTGTTAGAATTGTGAGAAATCCGACAAATACTCTTTGAATTAAACACTTCATTGATACGTTTCTTAGAATGTCGTACAAGTATCGATGTCCGACATAGACACACTATTTAAGAGACGTGTCCGAACCTCTTTGTTATACAATTTGGGCAAAACACTAGTCATATAAAAGGGTTATGCTCAAGTTGTCAGCAATGAAATTCTGCTTTTGCGAGAGATTGATTATTGCTGATGAACTTTGCATTACTTGATCTGTTTTATACTGCACATTTACAAAGCGAACATTTGTGGTAGAATCTTGTTAAGAAGATTAATTACCAAATTTTTTCAATTAAAAGCATATATGCTGGTGACAAAATGCAGTTCAAATGAATTTAACTCTGCATCTTGTTCACGTTCAACGGTTGAAAAGCAGTTCCATGCTTTCAATCAAAATCAAATTCATGATGCACTTAGAAAGTGGAGAAATTAGGTACATTTGGACAGGCTAAAATAGCAAATAAAAAGCAAAAAAGAAAGAAAGAATCACTTTATGAATAAAGTGGAGAAATTGGGGAACCACGCACACGTTTTAAAGAACCGATTGCAAACGCAAGTATCCCCAATTGGTTCCCTGCTAAAGTGATTTTCATTCAGCTTCTTCACTTTCTTTTATTGCCACCATTTCAACAAATTCCTCAGCTTTGCATCATATTTATCAGTATAACAATAACAAAGTGTTGATATTTGTAAATAATCACTCCATTAGACGCTTAAGAATTGCTTTTAAGAGGAAAAAAAAATCCTCTAGAGAAGAATATATATGAAAAAATGTAAAATATATGTTTGATAGTAAGTTTAAGGTGAGTAATGTTGCAACCCCACTTTCACGAAGATGCTTTATACCAACCATGCTTTTGTGTTGAGGGAATCTTGAAGCTTTAAGCCTTTAACTTTACGTAAAGTGGTGTTTTGAAGAACGTGACTTAAGGGGTGAGGCTTGTTATATAAAGGAGTTGGGCTAAGTGATGAATCAAGTGTAAGATCAAATTAACAAAGAGCTGGGAATGGGAGACTGAAGCAATCAGAATTTGTGGGAATGGGCTGATTGGGAAGCAATGAAAACTCAAGCAATTGTGTCTACATTTTCTTCCCAATTCCGCCCATTCCTATGATTTCTGATGATTCTTCCCTTTCCTCTTATTTGTTTTTTGCAATGTTCCTCAAGCTATTTTACTTACTTTTTTCTCTGTTTCTGTTATTGATGTTAGATTCTGGTTCAACACATGAAGTTCTTAGTTTTGAGTTTTATGTTTCTAGATGTTTTTTATATGGAGAACGGTTAAAGATGTCACATCGATTATAGATTAAAATATTTCATAGTATATAAATGGATACAAATCTCATTTTATAAGACAATTTTATAAAATTGAGTTAGATTTAAAGTTCATTTCTTAATAAGAACGAGTGGATTACTTGAGTTGTGATCATTTATTATACAAGTTCATCATTTATTTTTTGTTTCTTTTGTGTCTTTGATAACTGTCAAAAGATTTTACATCGACTAGAAATTAAACTATTTCATAATATATAAATGAATATAAATCTCACTTTATAAGACAATTTTATAAAATTAAGTTATATTTAAAGTTATTTTTGTTTACAGTGAATTACTTGTGTTATGATAATTTATTATACAAATTTATTTATGTCTTTGATAACTGTTTGTGTTTCTCTGTGAACGTAATCTTAAGCCATAAACCTTAAATTTTGGGACTTCATGTTGTTTACTACATCCAATTTTTCATTCTCAAATGTTAGATAAATTATTTGTTGGAGTGAATTTGTTAAGATAAAAATGTAAGTAATGTTCTTTAAAAGTACTATTTTCAATACACTTTTTACGGTTGACTTGTATTTATTAAAATATTATTAAAAATTATAATTTTTGCAGGTCTCGCAATTTATTTAATGAGTTTTTCTTTTGATTTTATATTTTAAATCAATTTTAATCAATAATAAATGTGTTGGAAGAACATATAAAAAAGTTTGCTACTAACACTTCTCTTGTTTATTTAAGAAAAAACTTACAAAATGTGGTTAATATTATCTAAATTTCTCAAAAAAAATTACCGTTCCTTTTCATGAATTTTAACCAGAAATTTTATTTCTATGAAGATGAAAATAAATATTAGAAAAATATCACGTCATAAAATATTTTTGTTGTCTTTTATTAGACAGGAAAAACTTTTATTTTCATAATAATAATTAAAGTATTTATATATGATAAATATAGATCTATTAGATTTAACAATATATAGAAATAATAAAATTCATTATTAAAAAGTTTAATATAAATATATATATATATATATATATATTTATGTAAAATATCTAAATATTTATGTTTGTTGATGTATATAATGGTTTACTTTTAATGAATTTTTTTATGAAGTATTAATTATTGTATTTGTTAAAGTATTAAAGTATTTCAAAATAATAATTAAAGTATTAAAGTAATTTTAATAAATTATAAATGCATTAATATTTGTATTTGCTAAACATTTATATATATAATTAAAAGTAGTAATATAATCAGATATTATATTTATTAAATATATTATAAGAATAACGTTGATTAACTATCATAAATAATCATTAATCAAGAAACGCTACGCGTAGACGAAACCTACACAAAGTAAACATAAAAATAAATGAAAAAACTAGTTTCATCAAAAGTTATGAGGTTCACACACGTCTTTTAAATTGTGCGTCTGTTATCTGATCTGGACATTAATACGATATTCGTAGGACATGTATTACAAATTTTCAGTAGTTTTTTTTTAATGTTGTAGCACGGTTCTAACACAGTTTAAAAAAAATACATTAATTTTTTAATATCTCAAACTTATTATATAATTTTTTATTGTGATTACAAAAATAAGGAACAAATCATTTTGAATCAGTCATGAGAAACATATTTTTCCTAAAAAAAATTGAAACATACTTGTGCACATAAATTTTTACTGTCAATTTATATAATTCATAATTATATAATATATAAATTCGTATTCTCATGTCCTACATTTTAGATATTATACATATCTTTGTGTCTGAATCCGTATCAGTTCTCATGTCATTGTCTATAATACATAGATAAAAAAATGTAAAATCCGCCTTAATAGTTAAAAAACAAAATAATTATTGTTATTTAGTGTCGACATGAGAAACACGAAATAATAAGATATAATAGGAAATAAAAAAAATACTCATTGATTTGATGGATGTTAAAGTTTTTATAAATTTTATAATTTAATTTAAATATGTTATATGTGTTATAAGAAAATTATGAAATAGAAATCAATTTTAGATACTAAAAATAATTAGTTACTATAGAATCTAAATAACTAGTAGTTAAATCTTTGGTAGTTAATTAGATATCAATTTATAAACTATTTAACAATAATAAAAACTAATTTAGAAACTATTTTTTTACTAATTTTAGTTTGTGATTGGCAGTTAATACAATATAAATAATTTTTTTTTTGGCCTAGCGTGAATAGAGCACTGCAATGCTGAGTGAGACAGTTGTGTGGGGTTAGTCCATGCTTATTGGTTATACAGGGAAAAAATAAATATAAGAGTGAGTTTTGTTTTTTATATCAGTACTATTTATGTTTGTTTTGGAAACATAATGTATTTAAAATAGTAATGATTTTTTTTTTCATTCTTATGCATATTTTTTTATATTTGAGATGTGAATTCAAATACTATAATTAGACAATATTAATATTATATGATTTTAATGAAATAATATGTAAAATAGTATACTTTGACAATATCTATATAATATGATTTTAATTAGTATTAAGACATTCTATTATTATATATATATATATATCATAATTTTTATATTATTGAATTATATTAAAATAGTAGTATATTTGAGAAAATTTCGTATAAGCTTAAAAGGTAACATAAATAATAATACTCTTTTATGAAAAACATTACGAATATAAAAAAAAACACCTATTTCTTGTTTAATTCTCATAAAAAGAAGTACTTAACCATTTATTTTAATTTAAATATTAAAAAATAAAGAAAGATATAACTTTTTTTATACCACATTGTTATTAAAAAATGTTAAAAACAATTCTTTAATAAATAAAATACATCCTTATGTTGATACTTAATTTATTATTATTCTTTTATAATTATCTACATAAAAAATTAAATAAATTATATTAGATATTTATTATATATATATATATATTAAAAGTGAGTACGATTTGAGATAAATATGATGTCAAGAAAGATTCGTTTAAGAAGAAAAAGATAGCAAATAAAACAGAATAAAAATATATACTATCCAAAACCTAAAATAATAGATATATAAACTAGTTACATTTTTTTATATAAAATGTAGTAATAGAAATTTATGGGCAGGTATTTTAAATAAATGTTTTAAATTCAATAATAATTTATGACTTGTGAATATTTAAAAAAAAATACAAGAAACATTTATTCTCTCAAACTTTAAAAAATAAAAATAAAAACTTTGTAGCATTTGTTAGAAATGTAAGTTAAAAAGTTAGTAATATTTGATGTTAAATAAAGAAACATAAAATTAAAATAAAGAAATAACATTTTACTTTACTTTTTTTATCACCAAATAATAAAATCCTTACACAAAAAATTGTTTAGGCTATATATCATGTCCCTTTTCAATTCATACAATATATTATTATATAGACCAAAACTACCTATTACATGTTACAAAAGTGATACAATAATTAACATACTCCTAATAGAGAACCAAACTTTCAGATTCACACAATACAAGAATATATACTTTATGTTACTAAATATATATGTTACAAAAACGTAATATAACTATCTCAATTTTTTTCATCTCATCCTTATATTTGACAATTTTAATTTTATACATTAAGGAAACTATTTGACAATGAACCAAAGTTATATATGAAGAAAACAAAAGATGCCCATAAATGTTAAGGGATTTATGGGAATTATAATTACACATCTATCAACTTTTTCGATCTCTTGTTATTCGTTTTTTTTAGGAAAACAATAATTGATGGTCCTCTTCAATACAAATGGATGTATTATTTTAAAAGGTAATCATCTCGTCCTTATTTATAGTGTTGATAGTTGGTGTACAATGTCACATAACTGTTGTCAGATGATGGGAAATGCAAGATGAGCAGTAGCTAATTTGGTAAGGGTAGAAAAATAAATATATGCATTCTACTTGTAGTGTGAAAGAATTATTTTTTGTTTTCATTATTTCAAACATGCAAGTTTGTTCTTAAATACAAGCTTGAGAAATGATCATTGAACTACTATAAACGAGAGAGTCCAATCAACATTCTCACTTTTTAGTAAGGATCCATCAGATGTCGATCGATCCGGTCTAGCAAGATGAGTTTCATCTGAACCCAAATCACAAGGTGGCCCATAACTAAGCGAAATTAACCTAGATTTTTGGAAATATTATTAACGAATTCCTCGTAATTATCATCAATAATAACAATAATTTGGATAAATATATAATCAATTATTATCGTACAAATTAATAAATTTTCATGGAATTTGATTTAAGAACACAATATCCCGATTTCCTCAAATACACTGACTTGATCATATAATACCTCTGATCATATATGTAATATCTCTTCTCTATTAATACGTTGACTTAATCGTACAATATCATTGATTATATTACATAAATAATTTGATTATATTACATAATACTCCGATCTTATATACATGATATTCATATTACATTTGACACAATACTCACTATATACAAATATACAATGAATTTAATACTCTTACCGACTTGAGTATCAAACTGCAGGTGAAGTCTCCATCATTCCTTAAAGCCAGTTCACAAAATTCGGACGGACCTTGTCTCAACGAGAACACTTAATTTTAATTTATAAAAATAAAAATGATTTAGCAATGGGTATAGTGGAGATAAGGTTGGATATTATGATATTGTATTCCTCCTCGTTAAAGGTAAAGCTAATTATTAAAATGCATGTACATATTATTTAGGGATATCCATTAAATGTACTTTTTGATACCCATTGTAGATTTTATATGCAAATATTATTCATCAAGTTTATATTTACCACATAATACTTTCATCTATATTATTTAAACTATTAATAAAACTTTGATATCTCATTTATAATATTCTATAACGTAATACTTATTCCATTCTCACACATAATAATATTATCTTTCTCGTAGCTACTATCTCAAATTAAACAACTCATAATATTCATCTTGCTTCAAAAATACACATTTATGCAACATTAGCAAATATGCTCATTACACTCCAACTATATATGTGTTTATTCATCTTTTGTCAAAAACAATTCAATAATCAAGTAAAGACAATGCAAGTGAAATAAGCATTTGAATTACAAGACACAACAATTAACCATTTAAAACTAACCTAAACTAGTAAAATATGTCTTAAAAAAACGGAAACAGTGAGGTGATTTTGCTTATACAATATTCTTCAATAAATATATAATTTTTTTTCTTGACAATCTCCTTGTCAAATAATGAGTAAAAGCTTGAAGTTTCCTGAGAAAATTTTCGCTTGAGTTATAGTTGTTTATTAGTTTAAACAAGAATATATATGCAGAACTTGTTTACCAACTAATTTAATGTTTATTGTTGAAAAATAAAATAAAAAGTTGAGAAAATGTAGGACCATAACAAATTAATTAAATAAGTATTCTTGATGGACGCTTTAAACCAAGTAAAAATTCAATAATGGTAGTAGTTTCAATAATTTACTTTTACATTTTTTAGGGAATTATTAGGATTGTACT
Source organism: Phaseolus vulgaris (assembly GCF_051622355.1). Lineage (NCBI taxonomy): Eukaryota > Viridiplantae > Streptophyta > Magnoliopsida > Fabales > Fabaceae > Phaseolus > Phaseolus vulgaris. The sequence continues at coordinate 922,321 of NC_143505.1, forward strand.
GCTTTTCAATGATAAATTAAAAAATGAGAAAGGTTAGATAAGATCCAAATATGTATATATTATTATATGCATTTTATGTTGCAGCAGTGGCAATTTAGAAATTGAAAGAGATGTGTTATTGTTGTGGAAAAGATGGTAAATAAAATAATGTAAAGGTGGTATGCTTATGGGAATAATTGGTTTGTGCATCATTATCTGTCAGCAACATGGCAGACAATACCTAGATTTTTCCCATTTTGGAGAATACCTTTTCTGCATTCCAAATTTGGGAACAAAGTCTCCTACAACACTCTTCAAAATTCTCTTCCTTTAATTATCTAAAGGATATTTTTTTTTTAAATCTACGAATTTAGGTATCATTATAAAACTTTTTTAATTAGGTTAACACTTAAGTAATAACAACACTACTACAAGAAAATGATGAAATAAAAATCAATTTTTAGAAACCAAAATAATTAGTTGCAATAGTAATTAAATTAGAGACCATTTGGGAAACTAAAACAAAAATTGGTTTCTAAATTAGTTTCTATTATTGTTAAATAGTTTCTAAATTGGTATCTAATTAGCAACCAATGTTTTATCTACCAATTATTTAGTTTCTAAATTTAGTCTCTAAAATCTCGGTTGCTAATTAGAGACCAATTTAGAAACTATTTAACAATAATAGAAACTAATTTAGAAACCAATTTTTGTTTTAGTTTCTAAAATGGTCTCTAATTTAGTTACTATTGCAACTAATTATTTTGGTTTCTAAAAATTGGTTTCTATTTCATCATTTTCTTGTAGTGCAATCATCTATCATCACATAAAAAAAATACAAAAAAAATTAAACAGAACTAAACCAAAATTCATATATTAACAAAAATGATATATAGATAATCTATATATACTAATAAAAAACTCTAAAAAAATATTAGATAAAAAACTATTATACTAATAAAAATATTCTATATAAATAAAGTCTAAGTTAACAAGTTTATCCGCACATGCATCCCCTTCATATTAAAATGTGAGAAATCTTAAACTTGATTTTCCCCACAATAATTAAGAATTATGCAAAGGTTTTGTTACTACAATTTTCACTATTTTAAATGTATTTACTTTTCTCACTATAATTAATCATAATCTCTAATCTTGCAAGTTTAATTATATATACATATATAAATTTACAGGAATATATATCATCAAACAGTTTTTTTTTTATTTCCTTATATTAAATTTAACATTTTTAATTACTAAATATATTTTTGCACCTCAAGTTATATAATACTGTGGCTAGTTTTCTCAAAACATCATAGAACAAGAACAAAGGTTGACAAAGAAAAATGAGAACAAAAATATAAATGCATTGGTGAAAGAAGAAAAAAACTTTAGCATTTCTAGATTTATTGTACAATACTGGGGTAAAAAATATTTTTTTAATCTATTCTAATTATTATACACAATCTAAAAATCCCAGTATTATACATAGGATAATACTTTTAAAATTGGTTTTAAGAGAAGGTTTATTAATGCTGACATATACAATTATTTTTTAGAAAGCATTATATTTTTTTTAAGTTAATTAAGTGCTTTTTTCTGCTATCAATACATCTATCTCTTGGATATTAGCTAATATTTAAAAAATTCCATAGATAAATGAAAATGAAATTAAAAAGAGATGATAGGATTCGTTAAAATACAATATTTTTTAACATTATCAGCAAATTATTGCATTACAATATTAATATTATTCTTTTTTCAATAATCACTTTAACATAATTTAATATAATTTCTAATTAATTAACTGTGGCTAGATAATATTACATTAATAATTAATATATTAAAATTAAACTCTATAAATTTATGAAGTTAAATAATGATAGATCTTGATATCATTAATAAATATATATATTTTTAATTAAAAACTAATAATTTAACAACTCTTAAAATTATATATAATTTTATATGTAATCAATTTTAAAATAAATATATATAATAAAAAATAAGTTTATAATTAAATAATATAAAAATAATAATATTAAAAATTATAATATAGTTGTATAAAAAATTAGAGTTATGAATATATCTTTACTCTTTTACCCTACATTCCTTGAAAAACTAAAGAATGAATATAGAAGAGTGGGATATGAGTGGCATCAAATAAAAAGTAGGAGAAGTTGAACAAGTTGACATTGAAAAACAAAGAGATAGGAAAAATGATGAATAGGTATGTCACATGGCACTTGTCGCCGCCCCCATACATCTTTATCAACTTCACTTCAAAAAGATCACATCTTCTTTCTATTCTTCTCTGCATCTTACCAACTTGTATGAACCCTTCTAATTTTAAGTTCAAAAGATATTATTGTTAGATCAATCATCGAATTTGAGATATTGTTCGTTTTAGATGATGGGTGTTGTATAACGATTTTGTCTTTAAAAATACTTCGGTGAGTTAAGAGAGAAAAATGTATTTAAACTGTGAAACTATATTAACCATACCAAAACACCTTCTTTCTCCAATTATTGTTTATCAAATGAGGAACTTTCTATTTGCTGTTATACAGAAATGAAGAACAAATTCATCTGGTTTATGTGTTTGATCTATATACATATACATATACTTCACCTGTTATGTATAATATTAATCATCTGCAACAGCAACTTAATTTGATGGAAATAATTGGGTGACAGATCATAGATCTAGAGAGCAAAAGAATTGATATTCTTCAAACCATTATATTATTCTTTTAAAGTTTAGCTGAGAATTTTGCCAAAGACTTGAACTAAAGTAAAAGTGGGCTGTAATGTTCTTTGATGCTTATGCCAATAATGGCAAAGAACAGAGACTGAAGAAAATCAATCAATAGATTCCCCCGTGCTATGTCATCTATATCCTGTCTTCCAACGAACTTGCAAACCCTTATAACTGTTCAACACAATACAATCATAACTCTTACATTGACCACATTTTTCTTCACCTTTTTTGAGAAATTATTTGTTCCTTAGACACAACTAGACTAATCATAATACAATTAATTAATCACTCCTTAAATAGAATTAGAGAAGTATTAAATTTTTATCAACATGAGATAATCCTTAGATCCAAAGAAAAACTATAAATAGATGAGAATCTCAAAGAAAAAAAAGTAATAATTCTCTCACTGTAATAACCGTAATCTAGACATATTTATTATTAACTTATGTGTTAAAGTGTCTTTGTAAATACTTAGAGAAAATTCGACCATGTTCATGATGGAAAAAATGCACACGGAAGCAACACACAATCACGAATCAACTGCAGAAAAATAAACAACACAAGATTTAACGTGGTTCGGTTTCCAAGTGCAACCTACATCCACACAAGCAACTATTAGGTTTTATTAATTTCCTGTTGCGTACAAAATTACAAGCACAATGATCTCTTTAAATAGAGATAATAAAAGGATACAATGATTAAGCCCACTCACTAAACATGTGTCTAGTCAGCCCAACCCAATTGGTCCTGACTTCATACCCAACAGTTCAACCGTATAAGAACATAATAAAAAAACCAATGAGAAGATGTATATTGCAGTAACATGTGATATCATATTTTAGAAATGAGGCAGGGGTGTTGCAGAACCGGATCCTGCAAGTAGCACAATGAGAATATCAAAATCAAAGATGGATCAGAACTAATGACTAGTCAAAAAAGGAAATTGTTCAAATCTTATAAGAAAAACTTTAACATATTCCCATTGGACGTAAGATCATAACACTTTGTTTTTTGCATGGCACGTTTGGGTGAGTACATTCCATGATGATAACATTGTCTGTCATATTAAGTTCCATTTGAAATGACATTATTCACGCATCCCCATTATTAATATCTAGGTGATAATATACTGGGAATTAACTAAGAGGGATGTGTGAAAGCAATAAAGAAAGTGAAGGGGAAATGGCTTATTAATATTCATTTAGTTGTTGCAGGGAAAGAACGGTGTAAGGGAAGCATATATGCATTAGTTCCCTCTATAAATAGAGCACTTTGACACACATATTTCCATGTCTAATCTCTTCCTCTTGTTAGATAAGCAAGAAGGAAAGGACCATGTATCTCTCTCAATTCTTTCTCTCAGAAGCTCAAAAGCAATCTTATTTGGAGTTCTCATTTCAATTTGGTTTTCTCTGTCACCTTTTTTTCTGTGTTTTTTTATCTGATGTTCTCTCTTTTTTTATTTTACATCAACAGAAGGAGGTGTTGGTGCTGCTGTTGACAGAAGATAGAGAGCACAGATGATGAAATGCATGAAAGGAAATTGCATATTGCTCCTTTGTGCTTTCTATTCTTCTGCCATCATCCTTCTGTCTTCCCTCTTACTCCTTCTGAGAAATAATGTTTTGACAATTCTGAAAGTGGTATTCAACTAATTACATTATATGAAAATAGTAATATTGGAAATTGTAATGTGGTTGTATGAAAAATATAGGTTGTTAATGTATCATTATTCTTACCTCTTAAATTTTATCATGAAAAAACAAAATCCTTTATAGTTTTAATAGCTATATTTATTTGCTTTTGGCTCTATAGCTACTATAGTATAATCTGGGGTATAATTAGTTGATGTCATTTATGTCAGTGTCTTTTCTGTACTTTGATTACTTTATGAAAACTTTTTTTACTTAGAATCTGTTCTGTGTCGCAATTGTTTTGTAAAGGAAAAGGGACCACGTATATGCTTTTCAAGAAGATCATGCTTACCATTGCCAAATGAAAAGATTTGATTGAGTCTATTTAGCCATTGAATTTTGTTCTTTAAAATTTGACAACGGACTTCAATTGTTGCAGAAAGGCAGATGCATGGTCATTATAATAGAAGATACGTGGATTGAAGTTGTGATTTTTTCTTGACACCTCTTTGTTCTTGTTTCAATGCACTTCTTCTAGCTTGGTGTCGTGCTATCGATGTTTGTATCGGTCAGGACCGAACGACCGAATGGAAGCTCAATATTTGGTCAAGGTCGACCGACATCATCATATCCTAAGAAGATTAGTATGGTCAATCTATAACTAAATATATTAGATAATACGTTCTTAATTATCGTTCATATCTTTAATACAGTCCAATAACAAAAAGTCCATGATAATCATATAAATAGACACAAATTCCAAGGATCAGGTACGTCATCATTAGACATTGAATACACCAAGTGTCGAATACCTAAATTTTACTTGAACGTCGGAATATTTTTTGCAAGTACCATCCAAACTTGGAGTTCATAAGAACGAGAGATAGAGAAGCAAGAGGAGTACGGGGAGTTCACACAGAAGAGAAGGAGCAGACTGATCAGCAGACTGAGAAGAAAGGACAATATTTTTTTGATTTCAATCCGTTCGAGAACAATGTTGTTACTACCTTCGAAGGAGCCTTCTCAAATACAGATGCCATGAGTGTGGCAAGTAAGAAGCTGGTTTAGTGATGGTGAGGAGATTGGCTGAAGCATCTGTTATAATGGATACATACAGTACAATGTCAGCAATAGTATTATTCTAATAAAATGGCCCACAAATATAGTTTTGCTATGTGTGAACAAGGATTCTGCCATCACACTCAGCAGCAGTGTGAACAATGATTCTGCCACCAAAATTATTGAAATGATATATCTTGTTTTAAATATCCATAAGCTATTAATTAGGTGAAGAAAATTTGTTACCGCAAAAGGATTGAAAATGAGGTAATGTTTGTTCTGCATTAGGGAGAATGGAGCGAAAATGGAGGTACAATTAATGAAGCACGTTGCTTATGCCAACTTTTTTAGTGCATAGGGTGAATTTTCTGTACCAGAAGGGTGAAATTTTAGATAATATTTTATAAATCCGATAAAAATAAATCAGATAATGTTTTTTTAAAGATATGTATCGAATACAGTCCATAAATGAAATAATTCACTATTAACATTATAAACAAACATTGTTTACAATAAAGTATGTTTTTATCAATATATCATTCACTTTTATAAAGATCATTTATTTGATCGTCGGATAATCTTTTGTTGGTTAACTCTTAACCGAGTATCAGAGAATGAGAAGGGAGGAGAAGAAGGAGCGATCAAATGTCAAAGAATGAGTATGAAAAAAAAAAAGAATGACCTACCAAGAAACCAGAGACAATTGTTCAATAAATTAAAATAATTAAATTTTTAATAAATTAAAGTTAATTCATGTCTTATTTACAAAAGTTATTTTATATAATTTTTCCACTCCAACCCCTGCACAAACAAATCCAACAACACTATTTCAGCAAATAGAAACGTAGCAGAAAGAGCTCGTACTAGACTATCTGAAGAAAAAGACCAACACACAATGGGAACAATGTCTGCAACATAATACACAACTTCCTCGTCATTGCTATAAGCATATCCTAATATATGCCTAAAACAAAAGAAGAAAGTGCTGACAATAACCCCATCCACAATTCCAAGAATCACAACACGAACACTACATTGTGCTGCATTTGGATTCCCTGCTCCTAATTCATTGGAAATGCGAGTACTATAAAGCAAAATTCATAAGATCATTAACAATTGTGCAGTGCCATTGATCTTGTGTATAGAAATGAAGAAACAAATTTGAACCAAACCTTGCAGAGGCACCTACTGCATATGGAATTATGTAGTGCATGGTATTTGTGTTAAGGCTGAAAACAATGAAACATTTTAGAAAAAAAAACCTCTTAAGAGTTATTTCAACAACCAGAAATATTAACATTCTTTAGCCAAAACTTATTTGAACTCATAAATTTAAGTAATGAGCTTTCGATCGTGATTCTGTAATTCCCAATTTTTTTTTTAAAATGTTTTGTTAAAACCCTCTCTCTATTAACACAGACTTGATGTCGTAGACGTGACATTGGGTGAGAATGTGACATTGAGATTTTTTGTAATACTGATGAGAGTAATGTGGCACTTGAGGGCAATGAGAGTGATGTGACACTGAGGGCAGTTTTGTAAGAGTGTAAAAGTTTAGCATTTGAGTGTGGGTGCTGAGAATTTCGAATAAGGAATATCGAACGAAAGGGAAAAAGAAGCAGCGGTCTCATCAGAGGAAGGGAGAAAGAATCAACTGAAAGCACCCGTCAATCTCACTCTGCCACGTCAATACACCTCTACAACGTCAAATGTGTGTTATGTGCAGAATGTGTCAATATATCGGAAATATGAAACTGCAATAGCATATGCTGCTTCAACATGGCCAAGTCCCAATTTTTCGTAAAATCTACAGTTATGCAACTATAGAGCTACAGAGCTACTCTTACTTTTTCGTATAGTATTATCATATATAAGCATCAAGATTCAAAATATGGACTGTTACTGAACTTTTGATGTACATTAGCAAAATATTTTTTTTATAGGACAAAAGAATATTTTAATAAAAAGCAACCAAAGCACAAGAAATGTCAAGATAAATATGAGAATCATAAAAATTATGATATCATGGGATTAGGTTAATTAATCTTTGATTGTGTTTTTGTTCTGACTTGTCATGTGAGAAAGTTGGCAAAAACAAATATCTTAGGCTCTTAGCTCCATCAATAAGGAAAGTTAACAAAATTATTCACTAAGCTCCTCATGATGTCAAATAGTCAAAATGTCTGTTGCCTCTGATGTGCCCACATCACTTATTTAATCAGGAACATCTCCTTTTTAAAATATATTTTTGTTTGAACATATTCCTTCTTCACAAAGAACATATATATATCTTTAATCTACCATGAATTCTTTAACTGCTAGAGAGAGGTATAAGAGTTATAGTAAAGTTTTTCTTTCAATTTATTTTCATATATATATATATATATATATATGTTTATAAACAAACATTAACTTGTATATGTTTAAGATATATAACTTGTATACGTTGAAAACATGTTTTGTAATGTGATTAACTGATAAGATGAAATGAAAATTGTTGTTCTTGGTGTTTTGTATTGTAAAATTAATGAAATGTTTCTGTGATCTGTCTCTCAGTATAATTATCTTGCTTTGTTATTTGTTGAATTCAGTGACTAATTTGTCTCTTACAAATTGATGTACATGAAATTGTTAAATTAAATGGGAAAGAAATAAAAAAGTTGGATGACATAATCTAATTTTTAATATAACTTTGAAAGTTTCGTCAAGAAGTTTAATATGCCTCCATCATTTTGCTTTTCTCTCCATATATGTTTATCTTAATTAATATAAATTTCTATTACACAAAATACCCAAATAAACCTCCAATTATAATTAAACTGCAATAGAAAAAGATTTACATAAAAATTTAATCTTTTCCAATTTTAATCTTCTTAAAAGAAAAACAATGATAGACTGAGTTATAGATACTTCATCATCTCAAAAACTCAACTCATATTTATTTCTCTATCTTTCCTATATTGGAACATTTCTTTGGGAAAACCATAACAAAGCAAATTTTGAATTTTTTTTTGTTAGGTTCTTAAACATTAACTGGTGATGTGATTTGATCCATTTTGGTAGGGTGCTCTGGCATCAAATATTCTCTCCCTTGCCATCATTGCCTGAAAGAAAAAAAGCATTAATCCAGCATCTCATTAACACCAAACATGTGTTTCTACATGCAAAAGAAAAAGCATAATTGGATAGTGTTAAGGGTAGTATGAAATTTTTTGAACCTGTTTTTTCCAGTTTGTAAGAGCAGTGATAAGGGAAAGGAGAAAGGATTGGAGAATGGAACCAGTTACTATTCCAATCCAAAGACCCTTTGCTCTGTAATGTGCAACAAAACCAAGTAGGACACCCACAGGAATTCCAACCAGATAAAAAGCTCCAAGATTCACATAGGCTCCAAGATGTTGCCACCCACTTCCTCTAGCAACCCCTTTTTTTTTCAATAGGATCATTGATTAGCAGAAGAAGAATGTTGATTATTACCAACAAAATATGAGGAATTAACACACCACCAAATGTTAATAAGTCTTTTTCTAACACTTGTTTCACTGGCTAAGAAGCCCAGACACGGATACGGGCACGGATACGACACTGACACGGACACGGACATGGAGATACGGTTAAACTGAAAATTATAGGACACGGGACGGCTATATATAAATTAAAATGTAGTAATATATTTTGCTATATGAAAAAATATCAAGAAAAACATAATGTTTAACTTTTACTTTTTTTTGGAGATTTTAATATTTTGTTTGAGATTTTGTTTATATTTTATCAGAGATTTAGTGTGGAAGAGAAGAGGTCTTTAAAACACTGAACTGCGTCTTTTTTTCTAGCTTTTCTGATGTGTTTAAGGAGGGAAACGTGCCTCCTCCGACGTATCTAGAAAGAGGGTCGTTTCCGGCCCAATATAAAGCGTCCGACACCGGGCACGCTTCTGCCATGTGTCCGCGGTGTATCGGAAACACTGACGGCACCTTTTTAGACGTATCCGAGCTTCACAGTTCACTGGTTTAGATTTATTATAACACACCAAAATGAAAGGAGAAACATTGAATGATAAGTGAATTTCATGCAACTGTACAGTTTTCAGTCAATTAAAACAAATATCAAAGAAAACATTTGAAGGATTATGATCTGAGATATATCAGTACTGAGAGGAGGATAACTAACCTGAAAGAACTGATTGTAAACTGTCAGTAAAAATGGAGAGACAAAGCAGAGGGGTCATAACAGCCACGTAATGAACAACCACATGGTCATTGCTGTAGGCATAACCCAACACATGTCTGCAACTGTACAGCACTGCACATACAATGAGACCTTCTGTCACTGCAATCAACATTGTTGCAGAAACAGCCACTCGAACTGCTGCAGAATTTCCAGCTCCTAATTCATTCGAAACTCTAGTGCTGTCACATACAACACAATCAATGTGTCACTTTTTTAGTTACAATGCTTGCATTGCATGTCAATATTACAGTTTGATGAAGTGAGAGACAGACCTAACAGCAGCCCCAAAGCCATAGGGTAAGGTGAAATGTAATGTGGAGATTGTCAAGCTGACAATATAACAAAAGAAATCAAGTTAGAGTAGTTAATAAACTTTATAAAACCAGTATAAAACCGATATGTAAAGTGAGATTTTCACACATTTATATACTATAAAATGTTCTAATCTCTAGTTGAATTTTTAGTTAATATATGAATTTTTAACACACATCCTTCACGCAAGTTACCAACACGCAAGTTACCAATTTGTGTGTGAGACTATATATTGTCCGAGAATCTAAATCAACCTTATAAAATTGACTTATAAAGTAAGATTTGAACTCACTTATATACTATAAAATGTTTTAATATTTAGTAAATTTACGATCTCCAACAAATTCAAAACTATCATATAGATAAAACAGACAAACACACTTAATCTCTAGTTGATATGAGATTCCAACACACTCTTTCTCACGAGACTATTAACTTGTGCAAGAAACTACCATATAGATAGAACAGACGTCTCCAACTTTGGGTTAGGAAGAACTCCAGCCAGCAAAACAAGTATCTCGCAGGCCCACCATTTAAGACTGTAATCAAGGCAAAAAAAAGTTCAAGACAATGAATGTGCTGAAAAATATCAATTTGAAGAATATATATGGTGAATTCTTATAATCGAAACATGAAAATTTGAGAAACAGTTACCAAACCATGACTGCAGAAGGAACAGCAAAGCGAAAATACTCTCCAACGCCAAGCAAAGCTTTGCTGGAGAAAGGGATGCGTGTTTTGTGACAAGCTGAGGAAAACCTCACAAAGGACAAAAGCAGCATCACATTCAACCAAACGCAGAAGCTGAAGGCTATGGCGGCGCCGACATGTCCCAACTCCAACTTAAACACGAGGATCCAACATGTTACCACGTGGAAGCACAGAACAAGAGCAGAGGTTAGAATCATGGGAAAAATCAAACTCTGGGTCTGGAAAAATCGTGTGAGGGGTTTGAGAATTGCAGAACCAAACAAAGCAGGTATGAGGCAAAGGGCATATTTGCGAGCTTGGAGGGATATGATTGGGTCTTGGTGTAAGAGGATCAAAATTTTGTCCATGAAAATCCACAGAATAGTGATTGGGATAGAAACCAGAAGAAGAGATATAATGGCAGTGTAAGTGTATAGTCCAAATTTCTCATATTGTTTTGCTCCAAATGCTTGCCCACATAAAGTTTCCAATCCACCAGCCATTCCTGACTGCAGTATGAACTCAAATAATCAAACCACTCATGCATGTCATAATGTTTGTGACAGAAAGTAAGAGATTTTATCAAATCTAACCCTTTTTGTATACTTGTTCTTTGTGTGATGAATAATTGAATGAATTTGACTAGAAGAGAAAGTGCTTCTCAATAACTATGCCAACATCTTTTAATTTTCAAGTAACCATGCAAATTATAAATTTTTTTTGATATATATATATATATATAATAATAATAAAAGGTTTTGAGATTATTTGTCTTCCGAACTTATTTTGGGACAATTTTCTTGTACTGAAGTTCCTTGACCTCTTTTTACAGAGCCTCTGGTGAGAATTTGTATACATTTATTTATTTATTCGTAGTTAACGTTAATTATTTAATGCGCTCAGATAAACAATTTAATTAAACAGTTATTTAATAAATATGCATAATGTAAATGTTTATAAATAATTTTTTTTATTATAAAAAATAAAATTAGATTGCATTCGTATAAATAAATTATCTACTACGCTATACTATTTATTTACAAATAAACATTTTATAAACTCTTCAAAATATACAATTTATGATAGCCTCATTTGCATGAAAAAATATATACAATTGATACTATATAATTTATGTGCAGACTCTAAAAATAACCTAACATATGCCTAATGAAGGATTGTTCGTAGGAAATTGCACTCTCTAATAATAAAAGATGAAATTTTAATTTATTTTCTCTTAAATATTTTTATCAAGAAATAATAAATAACTTAACTCTTATACCAGAATTAAAAAAATAAATAAAATAGAACCTCATTTCTTAATCTATTCTAAATTCCTAAAAAAAAACTACGAGTTATTCCTTATTCTTTATTCAAAATCAACTAAAGAAGCTGAAGCTCATCTTTAAGAACAACTAGAAAAAATCAACATATCAAACACCAAAATGCATAAAAACATAAATAAATCATCAAACACTATCTTCTAATAATATTAAATTTTTTTAATCTCTTTCAAAAAATACAAAAAAGAAAACCAAAGACACAAGAAGAAAACCATAGAAATAATGAAAAAAGTAGAGAACCTACTTACCAAAACACTAAAGCCAAAAACATTGGTGAGAGAGGTTGCAATTGCAACACTTGAAAGAGCTAGCTGGTTAAGATGGCCAACCATTATCAATGACACCACTGGCAGAAGATATTGCAGCACAGTAGCAACCACCATTGGAGCTGCTATTCTTCCCACCTTCTTCATCTCCTCTTTCATTCCTCCCTTCCATGAACCTTCTTCCATCATCACTGCCTTATTCATCATCCTCAACCTTCTACACACTTTTATATGCACTCACTTTCAACTCTTTGCCTCCTCCTTTGTCCTCTTTCATCACAAGTAAGACAACTTTGCGTTATCACTCATCTCAGAACAAACTAATAAACAAAACAACCTTATACAAATCAGAAAACAGAATCTGTGCCCATAATGCAGATAATTTTAAGAACTACAACGTGCACATAATTAATGTACCAAATGGATGTATTAGTAAAAGCTAAATCACATAGACAGGATCAGAGTGATGATGTGTTATGTATATATTACCAAATGGAGCATGCAAGCTGGCTAAGATATGATATAGTATTCCATGAGTGCACATGACCGAATCCTTTCTGTACGCCAATTAATAGCAATTGGTAGAAACTGGTATATTTTTTATAAAAACTCTTACATTTCAATTAACAATAATCATCAATAATCATTTGTTATTATTGTTGGAGATCCACATCGACTAGAGATTAGAGCCTTTCATTGTATATAAGTGGGTGCAAACCTCAACTCTATGAACCGATTTTATGAGGTTGAGTTAGGCTTAAAGTCCACTTCATAATAATTATATGAAAAAAAATATTATTAAAAAATATTTTAATTAAAATTTATTTATTAACAAAAATGGTACATATTAAAAAACTCTAAAAAGAACTAATAGAAGTTTGTCATTTTCATATGGAATCTATTTTTTTTGTTGGGACCAATAGGAATTATTATTAGTCATCATTATATATCTTATTTGGCTAAATGCTAAGTTTTCTTCTTCTTAATACCATTTTGGTTTTCTTCTTCTTCCGTCATTTCACTCTTTGGATTTTTAGAAAACCTGCAATTTTAGTACAATTATCAAATTTCCATGTAATTTTTGTATTTTAGTTTAATTGAAATTTAGATATTGCATATTTATTTAAGGGTTAAATTTACCATTACTCTACTTTCACTCACGAAATTTAATTTTTGTCTTTAGTCCAAACTTTAAATTTCAGATGTATTTGTAGTAAGGAAACTATTAGAATAACTTCTTAACCATTTGTTTTTACTTAGCAAAAAGTTTTCACTATAGACTATGATTGTGAACTAGGATGTTAAAATATTTTTTGTTAACTCATCACCAACGTAAATGTTATAATATTATGATGCAGTTTATCCTGAAAATTTATTTTTCAAATAAAAAACAAATGTTGATAAAACATATCTCAATAATTTTTTTGTTATAAATATCTCTAAATCAGGGAGAAAAATCAATTTCACCTTAGATAAAAAATATATTTAACAAATGTAATCAATAAACAATTGAACATAATAAAATATAAAAATAAAATAAATAAATGTATGAGGATAAAATTATAGTTTTTTTTTAAATATAGAGACTAAAACTGCAAGAGCTTAGATTACAAAATCTCGTATTAAAAAAATCACACTTAACCTATTATTAATTAAATGGGAATAAAATACCTTTTGGTAAACAAAAAAAGTGTGAAATTATGAGATAGTTTTCTAAATATTCTCATACATTAATATTTTAATTGGTAATAGAGATTCAATGTAACAAAATCTTAATAATAAATTACTTATTTGTTTTTTTTTCTTTATTTTCAGGATTCTTTGTCTAATAGCTCATATCAAACCTCACTTTGGGATTATTATTACACAGATACTTTGGGTTGACTAATCCTCTGTTTGCACGTAAAGCCAAACTCCACCGACTGCAACTAAGCAATTACAAAAAACATTATTTTATAATTTTTATATAAATAAATACGTATATATTTTCATAAATATATATATATTATATATATATATATATTTTGGATTGTATAATCCAAAAGTAAAAAAAAAAAACTTATAGATTATGAAATATGGAAACTTTTTTTCATAAAAGAAAATACTTTTAGATTTTACAATGAAGAAGTAAAAAAAGTTCATAGATTACACAATTGAAAAATAAATAATTTTTCACATTCTGAAGAAAAAATATTTTAAAATTACACAATTTATTTTTTTAATTTTAAATTGTATAATCTAATTTTTTTTATTAAAAAATACTTTAAAATTGTACTAAAAATTATTTTTTCAGGTCAATCAAAATTTTCATATTTATTAGGTTGCAGAAGAAAATTACGGGGTTGTAAAAGGAAATCCTCAACAAATTCCATGGGGTACACCCTCATATTCCAAAGAGGATATTTCTGTCAAAAGATATAAAAATGTACACTGAAGAAGGAGAAATAGGAAGTGCGAAAAGCAGACAGCGTCTCATGGGTATTGGTCTATGAGCCCAAAAGGATTAGAAGTTCAAGCCCATTATTCCTATCAAACCCGGTTTCAAACTTTCGGTTCGGAGCTATGCCTCTGGTTTCGCCACTTCCCAACGTGTCTCTGCGCCTCTTCTCATTGCTGCCAAGTACGTGTAAGCTCTCTCTCTCTCTCTCTCTCTCTCTCTCTCTCTCTCTCTCTCTCTCTCTCTCTGTAGCAGCTTCGTTCATTCACTCATCTATGCACTGTTGCTTGCGTTTGTTATCGGTGAAGTCTCTTCATAGCGTGAACGAGCTTATTGGTTCAGTAGTTTTCTTTACAGAACAAAAAAAATGATAAAGAGGAGGTTCTTCAAGCTCGACCACGGTGACAGAGATGGCTCGGATCCGTCTTCTTCTTCTTCGGACTCAGAGCTCGAAGCCGAAGCAGAAGCCACTGAAGAAGAGTCGGAGGACGATGCTACTGCAGAAGCGAAACCGAATCATGATGAAGCCGGTTCAACTTCTTCTGGTTGGTTTATTTATTTAACTGTTTGTTTTTTTGTTTCGCTCTGTAAAATGTGTTTAGTAGTATTAGCACTTACGAGATATGTAGAATTGCATTAGCTGGTGTTGCTTTTTGATTACGGAATCATAGAGTTCACTATAAGAGCGACATGTGTTTTTGTTATAACGGGGTTTGTTATTTGTTAATGTTAGTCACTTTTTTTTGGTATTTTGGCACATTCAGGGTATGCAAGTGAGGATAGTTCTGCGAATGATATTGATGTCGACTCGACAGGTAACACAGAATTATGCTCTATCAGTAAGGAAACAAGTCATGCAAATGTACTCTTTCAGCTTATTGATGTAACGGAATAATGGTAACTACTATTTGTTAGGATATAAGGAGAAGATGAAGTTAATTAAGATAGTTAAATATTGATGAGGTATTTAGTTAGAGGGGTTAGTTAGACGTAAACAGAGGAGGAAGGATTAGATAAATTCAGATTTGTTGTTGTAAATTGAGCATTGACTCTTTATGAGGGAAAACACAGGGAGAAGAAGTTTCTCTCATATTATTTTTTTTTCCTCTTATTCAATAAAATTCTTTCTCATATCTATTTTTGGTTCCTAACATATTAGGCTTTGACCTTGGGTTTTTTCCTTTTCACAATATTAAATTCAATGAACAATTTTTCAGGGATATGTAGTCAAGAGAAAACCTTTATGCAGAAGATGTAGTTTGCCACTAGGGTTTGGTCTGTGCTTGTCTACTTGAGATTTAAGTCTTGAGCTTTTGTACTCATTCAAAATTCTTTTGTCATTTTACTTTTGAATGTCAAGTAGATGTCTATTATGGGATAATAGCATTCGTTGTATTAGTTATTTCTGTAACTTCCATGGCTTTATTCCTTGAGAAATAATCCTTTCATGATTATTTTAACATTGACGTAAAACATCAGGTATGCTCTTCAGTGAAGATGACGCTGGAGCTATAAATGAAAGACGCATGCTTTTTAACAAGGATTTACTGAGTAAACGTGATACTGAAAATTCTGATGTGATTGCTGAAAAGAAAACCTTACCGGCAGATGTGCCATCTTGTGTCTTAAAACACAAATCAGTATTTAAGTGCAAGATATGCCCCCGAATTACCTGTTTATCTGAAGACACCTTGAGGGATCATCTGCAATCAAAGGTAATGTGCTTTTCTTTTGGTGGCTTATTATGCTTAAGCAACAGCTTTTATTATTCGTAGTACTTTTAGTTTTGAGAAAAAATTCATAAACTCCTATCTTATTTATTCTTTGTCAATTACTGCATTTATTACATACATTTGGCTGGAAATTAGTACTGGGTTTGAAAGTTGTTCTGAGAAAGGAAACAGCGATAAGTTCATGGTTAATTACATACTCTAGGATAGGACCACCATACTTTGGGATCCTTCAACACATAGCTACATATTTTTATACAATCCTTGTAAAAGCAAAAGTTGTTCACCATTGAGTGTATATCGATAAAAAGGATGTTACGGTATATTGCTGGCAGCAAGTGTAGATCAGTATTATAATTAAATGAAGTGAGTTAGGAAGGGGAATTATTGCTGGACTCCTTTAAGTGAGTGACAGTATATAACTGGGTCAAAATGGCATGGAATTTCTGCAAAGGATGTGATGAATGTATGTGTAATTTATCTAGAGTATTTACTTTTTATTGGTCGAAAGGTTTGTCTCTCTAATCCGAAGAAAAAGAGAAGAAGATACTCTAATGAAACACTAGAAAGACAAAATAGTCTAATCTCCTCCCTTCTATAACTTAGCCACGATGTCATAATAAGTTCAATCAAAGAGAGATGGGTTACTTTTTCCCTGACAACCTGCATTTTTTTTATAAAACCCAGTAGTAGACTAACGTTAATAGTATTTTCCTCTGGCCTAATAAACCAAAAAAAAACTTCATAGATGTGGTAATGTCAAAGATTGTTCCCTCTGGAGGTGGAGGACTTGCTTTTAGTTTGCGTTTGCTAATAGTAATCGTTCATTCCAACTAAACCACCTAAGAGGGTAAAACTAGCATTTCATTCAACTCTCGACAATATGATCAACTTCGATTATCAACTTTTTCTTGTCATTTTGTAAAGCTTCTTATTGATTGAATGATGACTTTGTAATTACTGTAGAGACATGCTCGATCTGAAAAACTACTTAGTGAGGGTAGACTGAAGGCTATGCTCAACAGTGATGGTGAGATTGAGAATCAAGAGATAGCAGAGATGCCATCTAAAGATACCGAGGTTGGTTGTTCAACAGCTCAATTGCATTCTACTGCAACTCAGTTAAATAAAATAATTATCTGTTACTGAATTGAACATGCTTGGAAAACTAAATCATTTATGAACTTTTTAGGATGATGCTGAGAAGAATGACAAAGGGCAGAAGCAGCATAAAAAGAGATTCAGAAAGAAGGTAACGAACACCAGTATTTCATTTATAAGACATTTTAAATTGAAATTTTGAAACTGTAAGGTTTATGGAAATGTTTTCAATGGCAGAAAAGTGACAGAGGAAACACAAGAAAAATGCTTTCAACGAAAGGACCAGCCAAGAGAAAGCGAAAGAAATGACAAGTCTAATCTGTAGTGTAGTCAGCATTTTGTAGAGCAAATTTTGCCACCAATGCCAAATGCCTGCGTGTGCAAAGTCTGCGTAATCTGATACATGTATACTCTACTGAGGGTGCAAAGTCTGCGTAATCTGATATTTTGCTTTTTTTCTTTTAATTTGTTAGATGTTGCCCTCTGCTTCCTACAGTGTCTGAAAATATTTAATTTTTGGCTTTTCCCGTAGCATACCAATGTTTCCGAAATGAAAGTTTCCTTGTAAAGACTTGCCCAGTAAAGATTATTCAGATTATGAGGTTAAATTTGGCTGTGTTTTTTTTATCAGAAAATATTTAATTCTGTGCATCTGCCATGCCTCATAAGAATCTAAGGGTAAGCATTTATTAATTTAAAGAACTTTGGCAATCATAATTATAATTTAGAAAGTTTAAATCTTATGCGAACATGTCATTTAATATGGACTAACCAGAAAAAAAGGGGTGAAAAGCTATATCTTGATTTGAGATTATGGGTTAATCTAGTTGAGAAATTAAATTGCATAAATAATATTTAACATGAAAGTATTTTTATAAAATAAAATAGACTATATTTAAACTCTAGTAAAAATAATAATAAAGTAACTAAAAAAAGTTCTCAAATAATTAATCCATTAAATGCCACTAATATAGTTAGAAAGTGAATCTCTCCTTTCATAATGATGCCTGGAACTGGAAAATTTTAGCCTCCGAGCCTAAAAAAATAGAAATGGGAACCTGAAAGTAACAAAATGTGCATGTCCCTGGCGATAACTTGTATATTAGTTTTGGCGCCAGCCACAGTCACTATATAAGCACCTGAAATTAGTAAGAAAGAAAATAGCATTCCATTTCTGATTCCAGACCTGAAAATCCTCTTTCTTCTTCCATTCCAATTCCTTCTCCCAAATGTGATTGATTACTCTTCCAACTTCCATGGATTCTGAAACCCTAGACTCCACTCAGCTATACCTCACCGCCCTAACAACCCTCCAACAACCCCCTCCTCCACCCTCCGCCGCCCTCCCCCCACTCCCCTCCTCCGTCCCTCACTCCAAACTCATCCCCCACACCCGCTTCCTCGTCGATGCCTTCCGCCACGCCGGCCCCCACTCCCACTCCTACTTCCTCTCCCACTTCCACTCCGACCACTACACCGGCCTCTCCGC
The DNA here is from genome assembly GCF_051622355.1 of Phaseolus vulgaris. Lineage (NCBI taxonomy): Eukaryota > Viridiplantae > Streptophyta > Magnoliopsida > Fabales > Fabaceae > Phaseolus > Phaseolus vulgaris. The sequence goes on from NC_143505.1 coordinate 941,349, forward strand.
CTCCTGGTCCCGCGGCGTCATCTACTGCTCCGCCACCACCGCCTCTCTCCTCCGCCACATCCTCCACGTCCCCGCCGCCCTCGTTGTCCCCCTCCCCCTCCGCCAACCGCTCCTCATTGACGGCGTACAAGTCTCCCTCCTCGACGCCAACCACTGCCCCGGCGCCGTCCAGTTCCTCTTCGCCCTCCCCTGCGCCGATGGCACCGCCGCCCTAAGGTACGTCCACACCGGCGACTTCCGCTTTTCACCTTCCATGGTTTCCGAGCCCGCCCTCGCCTCCTTCGTCGGTGCCGATGCGGTGTTTCTCGACACCACGTATTGTAACCCTAAGTTCGTTTTCCCCTCGCAAGATGAATCCATTGATTACGTTGCCAGTGTTGTGGAGAGGATTGAACGTGAGTGTGGTGATAGTAATGATAAGGTTCTGTTTCTTGTTGCTACTTATGTTATTGGGAAGGAAAAGATTTTGCTTGAGCTTGCACGTAGGTTTAAGAGGAAGATACATGTTGATGCTAAGAAGATGGAGGTTTTGAGGGTTCTTGGGTATGGTGAGAGCGGTGAGTTTACTGAGAATGGGTTAGAGAGTAATATTCATGTAGTTGGGTGGAATGTGTTGGGGGAGACTTGGCCATACTTTAGGCCTAATTTTGTCAAGATGAAGGAGGTTATGGCTGAGAGAGGGGGTTCCTACTCCAGGGTTGTGGGCTTTGTTCCAACCGGGTGGACCTATGAGGTGAAGCGAGGTAGGTTTGCAGTGAAGTCCAAGGATTCATTTCAGATTCATCTTGTGCCCTATAGTGAGCACTCGAACTATGATGAGCTGAGGGAGTATGTGAAGTTTTTGAAGCCAAAGCGAGTTGTTCCGACTGTGGGTTTGGATGTTGAGAAGAGTGACAGCAAACATGCTGACAGAATTAGGAAGCATTTTGCCGGGTTGGTCGATGAGACTGCTAACAAGCACGAGTTTTTAAGGGGTTTTTGCCGTGCACCTGGTGAAGAGGGTTTCAAGGCTGAGAAGGGTGTTAGTGATGCTCTGGAACCAAGTCAAGGCATGGACAAAGAAAAGGTCATTCCATTGGAGGAGATAGAAGGTAATAAAAGTGTGGGTTTGCCTTCTTTTATGGGAGATACTTGTACACAAGATCCTACTTTGCTGAATGATGAAGAAAAAGAGAAAATAATTCGAGAACTTAGTTTTTGTTTGCCCAAGTGGGTCACCCGAGTCCAGATGCTGGATATGATCAGCATCTCAGGGAGCAACGTTGTTGAACTTGTTTCTAATTTCTATGAACGTGAAACTGAGTTTCATGAGCAAGTGATTTCCTGTCAAACTCCTGTTTCAACATCCAAGTGCTGCACAATAAATGACACTGATTCACTTGTAAAACCTAGCCTTAATAATACAAACAGGACATGCGAAAATATTGACATTTTTCCGAGTCAAGACTCCAAATCAACTATCCTGGGGCGTAAAGTATCCAGTCCCATATCTCCTGCCAAAAGTCCTGCCAAAAGGAAGAGAAGTAATGACAGTAAGCTAAACAAAAAAGGCAAAGTCAAAGCAAAATCTGAACCAAGTGGTTCGAAGCAGTCCACACTTACAAGATTCTTCAGTAAAGTAACACCTGAGATGCCTGGTGGTACTCAATCTGATAATTCTGAACCAAAGCTTGACCAAAGCTCTGAAGTTGTGGACTTGTTGCCGACTGATGTTGGACAAATATACAAGGATGAAATTGATCAATTTTTGCAGATAATAAATGGGAATGAGTCATTAAAGAATCATGCCATGACTATAATTAAGAAGACAAAAGGAGATGTCAATAAAGCACTGGATATATATTACTGTAATTCTGGAAATCTTAGCGAAAATGAAAATGAATTATCAGTTATAGAGGAGAGCACAATTGATAGACCTTTAGTAACGAAGCATGCGTCAGAGGGATTGAGAGTTACGCCTGATATGTCTGGGCAGAAAGTGTTAAAAGATAATGTAGATGCCACTCAACTATCTCTACCACCAGAGAAATACAGCCCTAAAGAACATGGTTTGTTTTAATTTTTATCCCCCCGGATATATTGGTTTAGAAGTTCTTCAACCCCTCACTTTTACTTCTACTTTTACTTTTTAATATTCATGTTCTGTCTTGTGACCTATGTATACAATCGACATAAATGAGCAGCATGTTGGACAGATGGACAGCCTGCACCATATTTACATATTGCACGAACCTTCAACCTGCTCGAGGGTGAGAGAGGAAAGATTAAAGCTACTTCATTGTTATGCAATATGTTCAGAAGGTTCACTTGTTACTAGTCGCACTCTTTGTATTATCCATTTCCACTCTCCTTTTTATGAATAATGAAACAGTTTTTCTTGTAATTGGCTAATTATAAAGAACATTGTTTGCATGCAATGTTTCTATCACACAGTCTGTTGGCCTTATCTCCAGCAGATGTGCTTCCTGCAGTGTATCTATGCACAAACAAAATTGCTGCAGACCATGAAAATAAGGTAAGTTTTCCTGGTCTGACAATTTGGGCTTATAATCTTTATCATTGATGAGAATGAAATGGCTGCTGAGTAATTTGAAAAAAAAATGAATAAATTAAAGTAAACATTTAACCTTTCCTTTGCTCTTTTATTTGTGCTGTATCAAGTTTTTGAAGCCTAGGACCTGAGTTCCTTGGCGAACACATTGACAATTTGTTATTTATGGCATTTCCCTTCATTGTTGTTTGAGGGCGACTGTTTGTATCAAAACTAGCCATTTTGCATCTCTAGTTTTTCTTTGAATTGCTATTCCTTTTTCTTCATTTTTTTATCACAACAAGGACTGTAGCTTTGATTTCAACACCCTAGTTATTTATTTATTGTTTTATGATAAAAGAGGTATTTCGAGCCTCTATTTATTTTTTAAAAATTAATAAATTCAATGATATCAATGGGTGGTTTGAAGAGTGTAATTATAAGAATAAATAGAGAATTGTTGGAGAACCTACGTCAACTAGAAATAAGGTCGGATTATAATATATAAGTGGGGTACAATCCTTACCTTACAAGTTTGTTTTGTGAGGTTGAGATAGACATAACCCACTTACTAAGATGGTATCAAAGTCATTCATAGCCTATCCTAGTTAAGTTCTTTGGGGTTATTATGCAACCATTATCAAGCCTATTAGATCACTTATAAATATCTAATCCTATGCTCGAGATGTTCATTCCTCAAGGTGAGGAGGTGTGTAAGAGACCTCACATTGATTAGGAATAAGGCCGAATTATAATATAGGGGTACAATTCTCACCAAGAAGAACTATGGAGGAAGATATAGGGGCAAAATGGAACACAAAAATGAGTATACCAAAGTCTCATATCCCCTTTATATATAGTTATAAATAACATGTGAACATGTAGGATGTAGGAAGCAGGGTCCACTATGTCACTCTGCATGATTTTTCTTCTCCCCTTGAAGTGAATAGTATTTCTTCTAGATTAAAAATTTACCACTAAAATCTATCAGCCAATTTAAAGGTCACTTTATTTATACCATAAAAATACCTATCTGCAAACATACATTACTGTTTCTGGGTGTTATTTAAGTTTGAATGCGAATAGGAGTCTACAGTATTGCAATAAGAGTGTTATTATGAACTAACAAAGTTCCTTACATTATATTATTAATTTCAGGAACTAAATATTGGTGGAAGTTTAGTCACTGCAGCACTTGAAGAGGCATGTGGAACAAATCGTTTGAAAATAAGGGAGATGTACAACAAATTTGGTGATCTTGGTTGGATGATTGTTTCATAATTTTTTACTGTTTTACTACTATACCTGTTCTATCTTTGAGGATTTTGAATAACTTAAATAACCTGCAATGGTTAAAGGTGATGTTGCTCAAGAATTTCGTCAAACACAGAGATTGCTTGCACCACCTACACCACTTCTAATTAAGGATGTTTTCTCTGCGCTACAAAAGATAAGGTATTGACAGCCATTCTGTTTCGTATGGTAACCTAAGATCACACAATGAATATAATACCTCCCAATTGTCTGTTCTTCAGATGTTTAGTTAAAGTTGGTGCCAGACTTAGGGTCATGGTTAATTTAATGTAATTCAAATGTTTGTATTGCTCTTTAGTTAGGTGGACTTTTAGTTCTGCTCCACATGCTCTTATGTAGTGTTCATCAGTGTACAAACAGGCAGTGGAAGTACATCTCGGAAGAAAGGCATTATTGTTCATCTCATGCACTCCTGCCGTGAGAAGGAGATGAAGTTTCTTGTTCGTACCTTGGTAAATATCTTTTCTTTTTGGTGCATAGAAGTTTGGTGGGAGGGAAGTTTATCCTATTTCAAGGTCAAGGCACTTACAGTTACAGATTGTTATATAGGTATTTATCCTTATTAGATGCACTATAAAGCTTATTAATGGCTTATAGTGGCACTTACAGATTGTTATGGTTAGGTATTTAGCCATATTTTAGATAAATTTCATCAAGGTATGTGTACATATACTGCTTCAACTGGGTCTATGGAAAAGAAAGATTCTAAGTAGTAGTGAGGAATTTGGATTTGGGCTTATCTTATCTCCAAACAGATGAGGATGTGTCTTGATTTATTTGCTATGCTGCAGACATGACATTTCTTATTGTGATCATAAACATGAGAAAGGGGACAAACCAATAAAGAATGAGAAGTTGACCAAGAAGTCAAGAATGAAGCACAGTTTATAAATTCACCCAGCCTTTACCTCACTTTATTCTTTAATCATCAGTGTCCCATAAATCACCTAGAATAAGTCCCTTTGTAGTCATCCTTGATTTTAGGGTCTTCAACTTGGTGCACATGACTTGGAATAGTTGTGTACACTTAAGAGTGTTTTTTCCCTTGTCATGGTCTTAGTTTGCTTTTGTGATTACTTGTTACTCTTTTTTCTTTTTCTTTTTTGTGTAATGTATATTGTTGCAAAATCATTGCTAAGTATCTTCACTGAATAATATAATTTATTAAGCTCAAAAAATAATGTTTGCCTTTAAAGATTAAGCAGAGAGGAAACATGATTTTGAGGAAATACTGTTTCCTAACCTTACCATTTAATAATACGGTCGTCCTCCATGCCATTAAAAGGCAGAAGCATGCGGCAACCATTCTTCTCAATATTGAATATGTAGAAACTATGTTAATCTGAAAGAAGAAGAGAGGGAAAACTAAGGTTTATTTCAACCGAAAAACTGAAATGTATTCATATGTTTAATCCGAGTACAACTGTCTGTATTTATATACATATTTAAAGGCAGCAAGCTAAGCCAATCATCTTACACTGACAGCTCAGCCTAGCTAACTGATAGATAATCAGTAGAACAGAGAGCTACTGAGTGAAATCCACATGTACAAAAACATAAAGATTTTTGTGTTTTATTATATAACGACAATCCCTCTGACAGATATTTGAAGGAAAGATGCGGTATTTTGTATTTTACACACATGATAATCAAGTTCAGTAGTAGGCAATTCCCTTGCACACCTTATCTATCTTCTGTTCACCTTCAATTTGGATATCTGACAGCTTCAATAGTTCCAACTTCCATTGCCTTTTAATGAATGGTGACTTAGAAATGGTAGTCGTACTTCATGTTGTTACTGAAGTTAAAAGGTTAAGTTATGGACATGAATCACTTTTACCATCATCAACTGTATGCAATTAAATCCAAAACAGATTTAACTTACCATTATATAACTTGTCACTGTCTTCTATCATAAGTTTTTTCACAATATGTGCTTAAGTTAGTTCATCGGCAGTCATATCAGGCTAGGTTGTGTAATATTCTCTCTACACATTAAATTTCAATATAGAATGTATGTATATGATGGTAACTGGTGGTATACACTCAAGTGCCTTGATATCAATAGATATTTTTATCCTTGTATGCTTGAGTCCAAGTTTGAACTCTGCTTCATGTGTAGGTCAGGAACCTAAGGATTGGGGCCATGCTTAGAACTGTTTTGCCTGCATTGGCTCATGCTGTTGCTATGAATTCTAGCCCCACTTTTCACCAAGGAGGAACTGCAGAAAATTTGAAGGAGAAACTTCAGGTTCATTCTGCAGTCATCTTTTACCTATGACTAAGTTTATGCATTAACGTGCTATTTTGTTTCCCTATCTGCTTTTTAATGATTGATTATTTTGTCATAATAATCACTTTTCATCTACCATTTACTATGTAGAGGAACTTCAATGTAATAGGAGATAAGATTATGTTAATGTTAGTATATAAGATAACCATATCGGAGAATACATTTAGAAAAAAGCATGAGTAACACATAATACAAGGCATTGTTAGAAGTTTCTAGTTCATGGGACTTGTTTTGTCGGTTAAAAATGCTCTAATAGTAGAAGTGACAATTTATATCTGCCAGACTGTCACTAAATATTTTTCCCTCACTCCCCAGGTTCTTTCTATGGCAGTTGTTGAAGCATATAACATACTGCCTAATCTGGTAAGTATTATACATTTGAATCGTGAGTCTTGTGTTTGGTAGATTTTCTGATTGAAACCACAGAATTCATGCATTCATTAGGCTGTTGTTAAGACTCTACAGTACTCTCATATAGTAGGAGATAGGAAGCTTGGTATCTAAATGTTTCTTTGTTTCTGAGCAGCTGTTGTTGAAAGTGAGAAAGTATAGGCATTCTAAGTTTATATCTACTGCATTGATTAATATGATCAAATACTGATCATGTTTGATATACAATTTTAGCAGTAATTTATCTTCAGGTTCCAATAACTTTGTTTGAGTTGTTCTGGTTTTCTCTCGATGGTCTGTAATTAATATTTGTTTGTTTTAAGGTTGATTCATGAAGAATAATCTGCCTAGTTTTGACTCTTAAGCAATAAAGCAGTCTCATGATGTTAAAAAAATGTCATTTACTTTATGCAGGATCTCATAGTTCCATCTCTCATGAACAAAGGCATTGATTTTTCCGTTTCAAGTTTATCAATGGTTCCAGGAATCCCTATTAAGCCTATGCTAGCAAAGTATATACTATTCGATATATTGCCCCTTTCTTGAAATCTTGATGATTTGATTTCAAGTTTCTAGAACCTTTTCTTAACTTCAGGAGTCTTCACGAGTCCTTTATTAACTCCCAATTGATTCCTGTATTTTCCATTTCTTCATAGGATCACCAATGGTATTCCTCAAGCACTGAAGCTATTTGAAAATAAAGCATTTACATGTGAATATAAGTATGCCCTATTCCTTAATTAGTTAGTTGTTTTCCTTTTATGTTCACTTCTCTCTTGACATCTCATTGCATTCAACGATGAACATAAAGGAGCAAGTTGTCATGTAATATTTTGGTGGGATATTTTAGTGGATCATGTGAAGTTTCAATCACAACAGGTTGGTTGTTAAAGCAATGTGCATATTAAAATAGTAATTTTATATGCAATTCTACATGACTTCAATGTTTATCAACTTTGTATGTCAATGCTATACAATCCTGTGTCCTATTTGATGAATCCTTTACAGTTGCACTGCCTGTCTTCTTGGTTATGCCTTTACAAACTTATGGGACAACGAGCTGTCTAGTTTCCTAGACTGTGAATTCTAAAGTTTTTGCGAGTTCACTATTAAAAAAAAAAAAAAAACATCTTTATGTATCAAAATTAAAGATTTAATCTTTTAAAAATGGTCTTGGAAGGTCAGGAAAGCTGGTACAAGGCAGATTCATCAGATTGCCTGTGAAAAAAAGAACCTAAATTTTTAACATTCTCAGTTTCCTAGACTGTGAATTCTAAAGTTTTTGCGAGTTCACTATTAAAAAAAAAAGAAAACATCTTTATGTATCAAAATTAAAGATTTAATCTTTTAAAAATGGTCTTGGAAGGTTAGGAAAGCTGGTAAAAGGCAGATTCATCAGATTGCCTGTGAAAAAAAGAACCTAAATTTTTAACATTCTCAGTTTCAAAATTTGAAATTCTAATCTGGTTTCTTATAGAAGAATTTCTAAAATTGGTCATTGTGCAGTGATTACTTGCACTATTGTACAAAATAGAGGTAGTAGTAGGTGCAGAAAGGTCAAGATAGCTTCATGTATAATCAATTTTATGTGAAACTTGTAGAATTGCTTGGATAGATTTAAAATTATGATCTTGTGTGTTTATTAATATCTTTCAATGTGGTGATTTTGTTAAGTAGTAAGATCCGCTTTGGCACTACTTCTCTCTCTTGTTCAAGATTAATTACATTTTTCTTTTACATCACTTGTTTGAGTTTAATGTAATCCCATCCCAGGTATGATGGTCAACGGGCTCAAATTCACAAATTAGTTGATGGATCCATTCGTGTTTTTTCAAGAAATGGGGACGAAACAACTTCAAGATTTCCTGATCTGATTGACATAATCAAGGAATCCAGCAAGCCTGTTGCATCAACTTTCATAATGGATGTGGAAGTACAAAAAAAGTTCTTTCCATGATATTCTTTATATTTGTTCTTGTTAACTTAGCTCCTAGTATTCATTCATAATTTTATAGTTCCTGCTCCTTTCAGGTTGTTGGTATTGACAGGAAAAATGGATGTAGGATTATGTCTTTCCAGGAGCTATCATCACGTGGGAGAGGTGGCAAAGATGCATTAGTGACTGCAGAGAGCATTAAGGTTGGACATTTGCATTTGGCCTATGAAACACGTGTCATCTGTATTAATTCTGTTCAGTAGTACAGTTCAAAATAGAAGACTCGACCTTAGAGGGAGCTTTATATTTTCACAAGGGTTGGCAAGAAGAAAACTACCCACCCCTACTCAATAAATATTTCAATAGAATGGATGTTGGTAACTGTTTGTTCTATGGACAGCATAGCTGTTTAACTTCAGGTTGTAATTAACTTAGATCAAAACCAATGAGTTGACAATGTTAGGTTAGGAATGTTATTATGTGACTCACTAACTTTTTGAAGGGTTTAATAGGATGAAGTATCAAAACATTTGTTTAATTATCAAGAACATGGACGTTAGAGAGGGATTGGAGAGCTCTGTTGAAATTATGCTCTTTTCTTCTTCTTCTTCTTCTTCTTCTTCTTCTTCTTTGTATTTTTCTATTTAGGTCATTTTGCTTTGATTTGGTTCCTTTGTATTTGGTGTGGTTTGGTTTTTGACTTAGTTCTTGTAGTAGGATTTCTTATCTTTCTTTGTACTTCTCTAGTTCTTTTCTTCAAATCTATTTACAGTTTAATTCTCTGGATTTAATTCTGATATCTTCTGTTCGTGCAGGTGGCTATATGCATCTTTGTCTTTGATATCATGTTTGCAAATGGAGAGCAGTAATTTTCTTTCACTCAAGTTTATATAAATTGGTGATGAGTTTAGCAAATGTGTCTCGTGAACATGTTGGCCTTGTTTGGTGCACTATACTAAATATGTTTTATCCTAACTACTGGATAGTATATTGATTGTGTGGGAGTATAGGGTCGTTTACAAGATGGTGCAATGTAGGATGGACCATAAAACTAGATAGGGTAAAAAAATGTGTGATTTTCTCATTTGTACAATAGTGCAGTTAATCAATGATGATCAAACATGTGAATCTCTAATTAGATGCAAAGTAGGTCTATGCGGGCAGTATTGATTTGCTCTATAATATATATGAGACAAATTATCCTTAAGCAGTTATTGATATTTCATTTGAATTTGCAGGTTATTGGGTTTTCCTCTACGCCTTAGACGAAAGTGTATGCATCTAATCATCTTATATTGTAAATCTCTGCATTTTCTGGCAGGCAAGGCAAAAATGTACTGTAACTTGTAATTACACTTTCATATTAATCTTTTTTTTTGTCTTGGAAATTATACAGATCTGAAGGATTTATTCTATGCTGAGAAACCTGGGTATTTTGAATATGCAAAGGAAACAACTGTAAGCGCTTCAGATTATGATTACTATTTTCTACAGAAATCTATTTAGTGAAGGCATATATATATGAGTACTTAAATGTAGATTGAAGCAGATGATGCTTGCTTAGCCTGTGAAGCCACATTAACTAAGATAAATGCTTTCCTGGAAGATGCACTCCGCTCTTCATGTGAAGGAATTATGGTGAAAACATTGGATGTTGAGGCTGGCTATTTTCCATCAAAGCGTTCTGACAAATGGTTAAAAGTTAGTTCTTGTCCCTCACGACTATGGACATTTTAGGTATTAAATCTGTATCATATTCTCATAATTCATTTTGTAGGTCAAGCGAGATTATGTGGATGGATTAAATGATACCCTTGATTTAGTACCGATTGGTGCTTGGCATGGAAATGGAAGGAAAGCTGGATGGTAATTTTAATCTTCATACTTTTTTTTCTCTTAAAATCATTTTAAGATGCTGCAATGAAACTTGCATTAACTTACAATCATTTTATCTCACATTTTTAGTAAGTTCTTTCAAAAGAATGTTTAGGTGAAGGCTAAAGAATGTTTTTGTATCTCTAGAAATTCCATGTCCTGCTAGGTTTATCAATCTCATGTAGTGACGGTAGCTTGTAACAACTAACCCCCAAAATGCTAGTTTATACTGCATGGTGGGTGGCTCTGCCGCACTTGTTGCCCTGAGGCAGAGCAGATAGAAGAGATGAGAAAGCATGGGGGAAAATATGTAGAGGTCAGGCTTTTTTAACCTTTTGGGTGGTTGAGTTTACCCCTTAAAATCCTAAAAAATGACAGTTTTGAGGGGGGGAATTCGTTTTCTGTCAGCTACCACAAAATTATCACTTCTTTGGCCATGAGAGTGGCTACCACTCCTGAAAACAGAGAAAGCACCACACTAGGAATTCTGTGGCGGTTGACATTGGCTTCACTAAAAAATCTAATTTGAACTACTGGATGGAATATAAGTTCCTCCCAACCAATGAAATTATTTAGTTCTGGGCTTGAATGTGCAACTGACCTATCAAACAGCAGTGTGACTGGACATCGAACTCTTACTGGAGGTTAGGTTGCGAAACAAAGGGGCTAGGTAATTAGAAACCCTTACATTCAGTAGTTACAGTAAACATATAATTGGGGTTTGGATTTTGAATATTGAGAAACAACTGTTGGTGTCTTACTTTTTATGGATCCTAGTGAATTATTCTTTAATCATCCATGGATGTAGGCCTACACTTCTCAGTGCATAGTGCATGTCGTTTCATTCTCAGATGCTTAGGTATGAAATTTTTAGTATGAAATTTTTAGGTGAATTATGTGTTAGGTGCAACCAATAAAACAACAGTCCTATCTAACAAATTTAAAATAGAGTATAATCAATAATTGTGATGCATTGTAGTAAGTATATCAACAAAAGTCAGAGTGACACTTTAGTTTGAAAAAGGTGTTTTAAATATTATGTTCCATGTGATTGGTAAAGAATGAGGATGATTATGTCGAACAACAGGCTAGGCTTGGTAATTGGGAGAGAAATTTGTGTCTATGTAGTGAAATCATGAAGTTTTATTATTTTGCTCACTGGTTGATATGCCATAGGACTTTGTTAAAAAAATGGAAAATGAAGTGGCAAAAAAGTGTATGCATTTTTCTGCGCCTACACAATGATTTTGTTTTTGTTATATGAAAGCATTTAACTTTATTGCTGTATATGTGCATCTTTTACTGTCGCAGGTATAGTCCATTTCTTGTGGCGTGTTTCAATCCTGAAACAGAGGAGTACCAAAGTGTATGTCGAGTGATGTCTGGATTCTCAGATTCATTTTATATAGAGGTATAAATTGTTGACTTAAAAACATTCTGCGCTGTGCCAGCTAACTCAAAGTTCCACATACTCTTTTATCTTTTAAGTTAAGGATGTAATCTTAATTATATTTTTCCTAACCTGTGTTTGAAATATGAACCCTTAGAAACATCAAGGTCGTATCTATGTTATTTTTGCTTACATTGTTGAAGTTCATGATAGTTTATTGTTAACCGTCTTATGCTGACTTCTGCAAGTCAGTACTCGTTGATCATTCATATTCAGGTTAATGGTATTCGAGGTGCTTGAAAAAACATTTTAAACCTTGAAGAACAGCAAAATAATTTTTCAGGGTGGGGCGGACAATTTTGTCTGGCTACTTAATCAGAATATTTAAAATCAAATGAATCCTTTGTATTAGCAGAATAATAATTTATTTTGGTGTCCTTTCCAGGTCGAATTTGCATTCTGGGAGCAATATTTTGAGTATTTTGTTCATACAGGCTTGACAATATTTTTTTCAGTTTAGAGGAGTCAAGAATTGAATTAATTTGCTAAAATTTAATAGACATTAATATAAAGGTCTATTACGGTTTTATTATTTCTATGGCCTACTATCTGTGTTTATCATAGAATCTGGCTAGAACAGAGAAAAAGGTTGGGTGGGGAGGATGTTTGTGACAGTAATATGTAAAATTGGCGGATCTTTTATTGGTATCATGAAATTTATCCTGTAGTAATCATGCAGATTGAACTGGTCTTTCTTCAGTATTAACTCATCCAAAGTGCTTATTATTGCTTTCTTTTTTCTTTTTGAAGTTGTAATATTGATGCCAACATTTTTTATCATCACTGACACGAAATTATATTGCACTGCAGATGAAAGAATTCTTCTCTGGGGACAAAGTCTTGTCCAAAAAACCGCCATATTATCAAACAGGAGAGGTACCAGACATTTGGTTTTGTCCACAAGTCGTTTGGGAAATAAAAGGAGCAGACTTTACAGTATCCCCAGTTCATCATGCTGCAATTGGTTTAGTTCATCCATCTCGTGGCATTTCAATCAGATTTCCGAGATTTATTTGCTGTGTCTCAGACAGAAACCCAGAAGATTGTAGCACAGCTTCCGATATAGTTGAAATGTTTCATTCTCAGACTCGGAAGATGGATGTCACGGCTAAATAGTGAATGTGTATGGATGTGTATATAATCAGTTTTTTGATGTAAATCACTTAGGTATCAGCTTATTGAAGGTTTTAACGTTTTACATGTACAGTGTAGACATTTTAACGGCAGATATATTGGCTTGTAGGACTCTTGGTAGGACACAAAGAAGTTACCCTATCCCACTTAAGTTTTGCTAGCTTTTTTTTTTGTTCCAAACTGAGACTTTATGTCCATATTGATGTTGTGTTTCCTTTCGGTATTTGTGAGAACCACATTTTGATCCAACTTCTATTTGGACAAATGGATACACTACTGTCATGATAAAACTTTGTACGGGTTTGAGATACTTCAACAAACAGTCTTAGCATTCAATGTGGAGCGAAACCAACATTTTCTTTGTACTGGTTGGTTAAATGTTACATATTGTTATTCGTAGGATTGGTCTACATGAGTGCAGGTGGGGCCATTGCAAGTCATGAGTGTAGTGGTAATTCTTGGGAATCATTCCTTCAAAGAAAACATCAAACGTCTTGGTTGATGTATTTATTTTCTTTCACTTCTCCTTGAGCCTTTCTTGTCAAAGATGTCAATGGTGAGTTGGACCATCTATGCCATGAAGGATAAAAATATTAAACCATCAGCGGAAAGTGTTTAGAGAATGGTTCTAGAAGTTGAGAATTTCAAGGTTGAGATCTGAAATACAAGAAGGTTAAAGCTATGAGCCAATCACTTGGTCTAGGAGACTAACTAACTGTATCCAAATATATTTAAGATACTCAATAAATAAAATGACATTAGTGGTAGTTATAAAAACGAATCATGATCATATTCTACCGAATCCGGCTAACACTTTTGAGAAATCAGTCTCCAAATATATATTCCTATAAATTAAGGATATTCCTTAAAATCAACCAACACTGATATTTCATAGATTTGATTCATCACAAGAAAGATTCATAATTAAATACTATAAATAAACCATTTACAAATAAGTAATGTTTGTTTGTTTTCAAATACATTGTGTTATACTTATTGTCGGAATATCTTTTCAAATTAATCTAGACGAAACACTAACAATTAAAAGAGGACACAAACAATTGTACAATCAATCTTAAATACTATCTAAACCCAATTTATCTACTACAATTTCTTTTACCCTATGAGTGAAACTACTTGTAAAAGCACATGTGCATTAGTTCTTGACTTTTCCCAAGAAAAATATGGAAACCCGGTTTTCGATTGAATGCGACTTGCGAGGAGAGGAAACATGCGTCTCAATTATTTTAAGGAGCTTCTTTCAATCCATCACGCCCAAATTAGGAGACTAACCTGCTCATTCCATCTCACAACACTCATTTTATTTTTAAAATATGAAAATATTTTAATAATAAACCAGAAAGTTTATATTTCAACATTACGTTTATTTCATTTTTTTTAAAAAAAACTAACTAGTTTTTAGTTCCAACATTTCATTAATAGTTGATTATTTATTCTTCAAATTTTGAAAACCTTAGGTACCTTTATGAATAGTTACATTATTTTGCATGTGTTTTATTAACTTTTTAAAAAAATAGACTTATAATTCAAATTGGGTTTCTTTAAAGTTTAACCTATCTATTTTTCTCATGTCACGTACATATTTTAATATTTTAAGTAGCAACTTGATCTTAATTTTCTCATTTTACGTGGATAGGTCAGATTTATTTTAAAGTTTTAATATGTTAGACATAAATTTGATCTGTCAAAGGATCTAGTTTGCCATCTGATATATGTTCAATTCCCATAAATAAATAAAACAGATAATTAAACCTTGTAAACTAAAAATTACCTCAAACTTTTATAAATAGTCAATCCTAAAAAACTATAATATATAAGAAGTCTAGCTTCAATTTTACATGTTATTAGACTTAAGCAAACCTGATAGTCCTTAACCTACTTCCATTAAAATTAAAATACTTGTTACATAAATTTGTTTGAAAAGTATATGTAAAGTAAAAGAATAAATATATTGTTTTTTTGTTATATTTAATCTCAAACTAGTATATTAAAATTTTACTTCCATAATGTAAAAACTATTAGGCAAATACTAATAAATAAAAAGAAAAACTGTTATGGAGATAGAAAAACAATTTCTTTATGATTTCATAATGTAAAATATGATTTTCAATAAAAAAAATAGTTTTAATTTGTTAAGGAGTGATATTTAGACATGCCTTTTAAATTGTATATTCGTATCGGACACATGTATCAGATATCTACACTAGTAGAATATATAAAATGTCAAATTCAAAAAATATTTGTTGAATTTTTCAAATACTATTAAAGTTCTAACACCATTTTTTAAAAATTAAATATATTAATTTTTTAAAAATTCAAACTTATTTATATTAAATTTATTATAATTATAAAAATAATAAACAAATTTTTTAAAATCAACCATAAGAAACATTTTTTATTAAAAATAAAACCTAAAACATACTTATGCATATAAATCTTTATTATTAATTTATATAATTTATAATTATATAATATATAAATATGTATTTTCATAGAAATTATACGTATTTATGTATATCCGTATCTATACTATTAAAATGTAAATAGTAAAAGTGAGAAGGGTTTTGTTGGTATATGTGCAATTGGAGTCCATAGGGACTTGGATCCGAAAACCCGTACCCGGTGATTACGTGACAAACTGTCACTCAGTCCGTCTCACACACAACAGAACGGTGCAGCGGTAGTAATAGAAAGTGGTCAGCACCAACAAACAAACTCATTTCGTTACACAATACTCCACGCGCGATTCCAAATCCCTTTCTCTCTTTCTTCAATGGCCGGAATCCGCTTGCAGCCGGAGGACTCCGACGTCTCCCAACAGTCTCGAGCGGTGGCTCTCGCCGCCTCCGATCTGGTCTCCGACGACGACCGCTCCGTCGCCGCCGACTCCTGGTCCATCAAGAGCGAGTACGGCAGCACTCTCGACGATGACCAGCGCCACGCCGACGCCGCCGAAGCTCTCTCCAACGCCAACCTTCGACCTAACTCCGATTACAGGTTTTCCTCTCTCTCTCTCTCTATATATATATATATATGTATATATTCTCTCTCACTCACTCACGCACGTTCGTGCCTTGCTCTGGTGAATACGAGATTGTATCGAATTAATTGGAATTTGTGTTTTGTGAATTGCTGCTCTGTGGACCGGACTGTGTCGAAGTTGATTGCTAATTCGTTGATTGCATTTTCACTTCCTCGGATTTTGTTATGATGTGAGATTGCAAATTCGTGAATACTCATACTGTGAAATTAAAACTTGTTGGTTAGCTCTGAGCGAAATAATTTGAATTGATGTTAGGAGGAGGAGGAGGACGTTAGTGAAGTAGAATGTTAAGATCTGGTTCGTTTGGTTTTTGGCATTTGATTTTAGGGGAGCGACGGTGGTTTATATTTGTTGTCCGCTGATAATTTACGGATCTGATCTGAATCTTTGTAACCGTGAGGACTTTGGGAATTTGGAGTTTGTTTTTAGGATTTACAGTTGAGAAATGGTGTTTATATGAATAAATCGTCATTCTGGATTTACCAATGCAGACTGCCTTTCTTATTCCCTGTTCATTCTTGTGTGTGCAGTTCTGATAAGGATGAACCCGATTCTGAAGCGGTCTCATCCATGCTTGGATTTCAGAGTTATTGGGATTCTGCATATGCAGACGAGCTTACAAATTTTCGTGAACATGGTCATTCTGGTGAAGTCTGGTAAATAAAACTTCGATTGCGTAATTTGCTTTGCTGGTTTACATGACTTCGGTGTAGATGTTAACTGTGATTTTAAGTGGTGGAGAATTATAGTGCTTTTTCTGATTTTGGATCACCACGATTACATGTATTATGATTATATTCCTGTGTTTGAAAAGACGGATGGACATTTTAATGTAGGAACTTGTGGAAGGTATCAGAATAAGTTGGAAATATTATTTTGCATCATTTTATACCTTGAGTTTGAGTTTCTCTGCTTCCCCTCAGTGAGGGAGAAATTTGTTTGTTGGAATCACTACTTCATATTTTTCCAGTCTAGCCTATAATTTTGAGAATCTATACCTGTATTCCTTAACATATTAAAGAAATATGGATTCTCTTTTGCCTTTTATTAAAGTTTATTTGAACTTGTCAACTTCTATGCAGTGGTGCATTTATGTACAATTTGTTGGAAGTGATGCATTATTTTGGTTTTCATACCAATAATGTTTAGTTTTTTTTTTCTCTTTTATTTTCCATATGTGTAGGTTTGGAGTTGATGTGATGGAAATTGTTGCATCTTGGACAAAAGCCTTGTGTGTTGAAATTTCTCAAGGTCGCATACCAAATGATGTTGATGCTGTTAAGGCCGAAGCTGGTGAACTAGATGATAAACTTTTGTCTAGTTGGAGCGTATTAGACATTGGGACTGGCAATGGTTTACTTCTTCAAGAATTAGCTAAACAAGGGTATGGTTTCATGTTTAGCCATATTTCGGTAACAACCACTAATATATGTGTGTGAGTGTGTCAATAAATGAAAAAATATATTTCTAAATAACCGCAAAGGCCATTGTCTTTCTCTACTCTAATTTTGCAGCTACAATATTTTACCATCTTTTTTCTCTTCTCTAGACAAAAATTTGTCAGTGCCTTGTTCTATTTGTTGGACAGCAGAAAGTCTTACTATCTTGTACCAAATAAAGATGTGAAAACTTTTTGAATGATAATTTCTCGATGGTAAAGGTAATAAATGGTTTATAATAAATACTTTATAAAAATATATGAAAATTTAATTAAATACTTGAATCAAATCAATCCATATAATATAAGCTCATGGTCATGCATACCAGTGAAGCTATAAGGATGATATTTTTCTATACAAAAATCGTTTAAAAGTAATCTTATCCAGTTCATGATTATTTTTTTTAAAGGAAATGAATTGAATGACTAAAATGAAAATTTAGGGATGTGTGTGTGTGTCCAAAACCTCACTGGTTAAACATTGATAAGAAAGTTTCTCGGAATGAAACCAAATTTTTCTCTCTCTAGCTTCTTGCAATTCTGTATATAGGTTGTGAAGAGATGTCACAAGCATCTTATTAAGAAAAATCTTGCTATTTTTCAGGTTCTCTGATTTAACTGGGACTGATTATAGTGAAAGGGCTGTCAACCTTGCCCAAAGCCTTGCTAATCGTGATGGATTTTCCAATATCAAATTTTTGGTATGTTCTACTTTTAGTGTTTGTGAATATGCATATGCATCTCTAAATGCATAGTTTTGCTGAACTATTTCCTCGTGTATCCCAAAGGTAGTAGATTAGTAGTATCTGAGATTATTTGTTTAGCATGCCAAACATATATTGCTGTACTGTTTATAAGTGAACATCACAATATCCGGCTATTCCCCTTGATTTTTGATTCTCAATCCTAATACTGCGAGTATTTTTCAGCAAACTTACAAACTGAAATGATGATATGCAATTTTGAAAAGTCTGGATTATGGGCAACCTCTATAAGCTAGGTGACATAGTTCCACCTTTGGCCATTTGAATCACACTGCTTGCTCTATTCTTTTGCTGTTTCTTAGTTTGATCAATTTGTTTGGGACCCTCAATACTAGAATAAATCAGTTGGATCTTTGTTTTCTTTGTTATTTCCTCCATTTGCTGTTGTAATTTGTACATACATCTACCATACCCTTTTCATTGTACTTGATTTCTTGAATTGTTGGTATCTTTTTCATCAAAGTTACCACCAGTCTTCAACGTCAGGACTTAATCTGCAACTGCATGCCCTTTACATTGACCTGATTTCTTGAATTGTAACATACCCATTTTCATCAAGTATCACCAGTTTTGCAATACTTTATTACATAAGTTACACAGGCTTTATTAGCTTAGCTATTGGCTAGCATATATTCTAATATATTCGTAACACTTTTATCATATTTCATTATGTTTTGTTGTATTTGATAAATTGCATTTGTTTTGACCTTGGCATCCCTGTTCTGCATACAAGACTCTATCTTTACATTCTTGAAATGTCTTGTGCCTAATACATTGGTTTTAACTATTTTAAGGTTGATGATGTCCTCGAGACAAAGTTGGAACAAGAGTTTCAGCTTGTCATAGATAAAGGAACGCTCGATGCTATTGGATTGCATCCTGATGGTCCTGTCAAGAGGTAAAGAAAGTACTCATTTCTGTCGTAAGTCTATTGGAATGATGTTATTTTGCTTTATCAAACTGTGTTTAACATTGCTTTCCTGCTCATACTTATACAATAGTCTAGTTTGCATGGTACCGAGGAATTATATTATTGCTTTCTTAATTTCAGGATGATGTATTGGGATTCTGTTTTGAGGTTGGTTGCTCCTGGTGGAATACTTGTAAGCACTTCAAAATTCATTCAAATCTGATGTTGAATGTTTAAATTTACTACCTAGTTGTGGGGTCTTGTGGGTCATGGCATGAACTGTACCTATTACTAAGTGGTATTTATTCATTAAATTATTATTGATCTTTATCTCTTGTTTACTCGCTATCTTCCTCCCAAATTCCCGTGTTCGTGATATAGTTGCAGCAGCTCTTACTACTTAATAATGCTTGTCGTTTTGAACTTTCTGCTTGTTTGTTGTAAGGTGATCACATCATGTAACAGTACAAAGGATGAGTTGATACAAGAAGTGGAAAGTTTCAACCAACGAAAAATTTCTTCTGCTCAAGAACTTGAGGCAGGGAAGGACGAGGAATCGTGCAGAGAGCCCCCATTTCAGTATGTAAGTCATGTCCGCACATATCCGACATTCATGTTTGGTGGATCCGTAGGCTCCCGTGTTGCTACCGTGGCATTCCTTCGGAAATGAATATGCCTGTCATTTTCACTCATGATTTAGGACTCTGGTCAAATGGATTTGAAGTTGTGTGTGCGTAATAGGTAGATGCTTGTTCCTGACTTGTTTTTTGTCAGAGCGGTAAATAGTTTTACAAGATTTCTGTACCTTTGTCCTTTCGTTTGGGTGCATAGTTGCTCTCATTCGGAGTTTATACTTTACATTAGAAATGGGAAATACAACTAGTTCAGCGTGGCAAAAAGTTATGTTACTGCGGTTCTTTTGTTACTTGATTAAATTAGGTCGATGAAACAATATAGAATGAAAATTTCTGAAAACCCTCTAAATCATTTTACTGATTTTCTCATTTCCAAAGCATTGATTGAATTTATTATTTATTTAACACTTTTTTTAACAAAGAAGTAGGAGGATTTGTAGAAAGAATGGTTAGAAAATATAATATTTAATTTTATTCAATGGTAGAGTTTTACTTCGCACCAACAAATTCGTGACAATTTATTTACATTCTTTAATTAATTAATCCAGGATTTTTGAAAGGAAGATATGATATTAATATATAATTTTTTTTTCTTTATGATGATTCTATTTGGACAACTTTCTCTGAAAGTATTTTTATGAAAAAATTCTATTTTTCTTAAATCGAAATTAGTTTGTATATGTAAAAAAAAATAAACTTTTTTAAAGAAGCCAAATGACTTTAACTTATTGAACTAGCAAAATACACTTTTAAGTTAGTGTGTGTGGTGTTGAAATAGGAAGCTAAACAACATTTAGAATTCAATTCAATCCCTTTTTCTCAAGCGTACTAGCGAATTAGGTTTAGGAGGTATTACACACGTACATATATATTAAAATTAATAAGTAATAGTGGCATATAGTAATAAAAAATAATATTGAAATACTAATAATTTAAAATTTATATAAATTAAGTAATAATATGAAAATTAATATTAATAAATATAAGTTAATAAATGTTATAGATCGAATAATGTTAATTAAAATACCCAAGTTAATTATTGAAGAATTAATACCTAAATTTTTTTATCAATGCATTAGCAAAAGTAGAGGAAAATATTAAAATAAAGATGATTTAAGGTAATATAATAAAGGCAATAGTTAGTTAGATAAGGTAATAAAGTTTATCTTAACAATATTGCAACTGATATTGGAATTATTTTAATTTAACTTTAATCTTCGCTTTTTCAATCTATTAAATCAAATTTAAAATTTGATGCGTACGTTTATAAATATTATATTATAAAAACTAAATAAATACAAAATTATAATCGCGTAGTATTATTTAAGTTCCTATGTATCAACATCCTTACAACTAATTATATATATATATATTAAAAACTATTTTTTATCAATATTACCTTTAGAAAAAAAAACCAATAATTTTTTAATTAGATCAATTTTATATTACTTAATATAAAAAATTTATTTAATATTTATCATCTCACAAATCTGAAAATGTAATAGTATTTTGACCTCCTATTATATTTTTTAATTAATTAAGGAGTTAAAAAGAGTAAGAAATGGAGGCAATAAACCTTAAGAACGAAACCTCCTCCACTCACCACAACTCAATCCCAAACAAACCCCAATTTCTTCATTTCCTGCAACATTCCTCTATGGTTATGGCATCAATTTTGTCCTTATCTCTTTCCGTCCCCAATTCTCAATCTCTGGTAAGCTATTTCTTCTTTCTTTTCCCATTTCCATCACCGCACTCACCAACAATTGCGCTTTCTCTCAGGACCCCAACAAAATCTCCCATTCATCTTCCTCTGGTGCGTTCAATTATCGTTCCACTCATTAAGACTCTTCACTATG
The DNA here is from genome assembly GCF_051622355.1 of Phaseolus vulgaris. NCBI lineage: Eukaryota > Viridiplantae > Streptophyta > Magnoliopsida > Fabales > Fabaceae > Phaseolus > Phaseolus vulgaris. Next base: position 962,941 of record NC_143505.1, read on the forward strand.
CTCCACTCTCTTTCTCATTTATACTAACTTTTCAGCAGGCAGAAGCAACACCAGGAGTGAAAGCTGTTGCTCTGCGCCATCGTTCCAACGAAGAAATATATTTCTCTCTTCCGTAGCCATTGTTGCCGGAACCTTGTGCAGCACTTCAGTTCACCAAATCGCTTTGGCCGCTGAATTTGCCGATAGTAATAACTCTATAAAACTCAACCGTGTCCATTTTCATTTTTGAATATGATGATGCTACTGTTACAATTATAATTATAATAATAACAAGGTTAAACATATAATTTATTTGTATTAAATCAGATAAAAAATAATTAGTTGATATTAACGAACTTAGAAACTATTTATTAATAATAAAATTAATTTAAATATCTATAATTTTATAATATTTCAAATAATATCTAATTTTGAACCTTAATTAAATTGGTCTATCACATTTTTAATTTAGTTAGCACCTCTATACCAAATTTAAAATGTGCTGTATTAAAAATGTATAAAGGAATGCATAAAGTAGTGACGGTGACAATAACCTAATCGATCATAATTTACACGTATCCTATTTAGTAAGTTTTAAGAATACGGACCAAATGGAGAATTGGCAATTTTTTAACCAAATAATATATATGACATTGTTGTGCTGCGTTGAGCCATGTAGAAAGTATAAGATAAGAAGTAGCATGGCGAAGACTTGCAATGTGATCTAGAATTTGTGTATACAGTGCCAGCTCTTAGAGGGAAGGATTATGGCAAGACAAAAATGCGATACCCAGACTATACTGAAACTGAATCAGGACTCCAATATAAGGTGATGTAGTAGTAGTAGTAGTTGTACATACTTTATTGGTTGATTAAGATGTTTTCTGTTATTAAAGTTTTTATTAATTTATGTACATCAAGAATACAGGACTTGCGACCGGGGAATGGCCCCAAACCCAAGATGGGAGAGACCGTAGTGGTAAGGCACTGAGACGTTTTGGCATTTTTTTATTTTAATTTTTTGTTACAGTTGATTGGTTAGAAATTTGAAGTCTTATATAGCCTGTTATGAAAAGGTTATAACACTCAGCGTCAAAATTGCTTTGGTGCTCTAGAGTCTAGAGATAGCAAACTTTCTTGGTTCACTGAAATGATTTCATTTGTATGGGATAGCTTTTTGGCAGATTTGACAACTTAATTGAATAACTCATTTCTTCAAGTGTAGTTTGCTTAAAAAATTATTGAGTTCAAAAAATATGGATAGAAAAAATGAAAAAATAGTGTTTGATTAGTTTTGAATGGCAAGATTTACAACTGAACACCCTGCAATTATTTTGCAACTGCAAGGGATCCACATATTTTAAACAGTTGTTCTCCCTTCTAATTAAAATAATTGAAACAACTTTGGGCTTTCAATTCCATCCAGGTTGATTGGGATGGCTACACCATAGGTTATTATGGCCGCATATTTGAAGCACGGAATAAAACCAAGGGCGGTTCCTTTGAGGTATGAAATTTGCATTTTATAAATCAATACTGTAGGTTTGATTGATTATTACACACCTATTCTGCTATTTTTCTATCATGCAGGGTGATGACAAAGACTTCTTCAGATTCAAAATAGGTTATAATGAGGTGAGAGACCTCATCATTTAATGATTAAACTAGTGTTCCTTGCAACTTTAGTAGGATCTTTGTTATACATTTTGAATACTATATCATGAACAATGTTTACGTTTTTTTGCTTCTATGTATGGACCCAGTGATGCAGGATGTGCTAGGGTCATAATTAAATTGCTATTTCTTATGTGAACTAGTTTTATACTTGACATTCTTTTTAGTAATTTTGTATTCCAACCGTTGGAAATGGGGTTTAGGATTTTCTCCCAAGTAACTGATATAATGTAAAAGAAAGATCTTTATTGAAACCCCTTTTTGCAAATGAGTATCAGCTCCTTGTGTTTCTGTTGTTTTGGAACTCTTTTGTCCATGTACTACACTTCCACAACATCCTGTAATGGCATTGTTTGGTTCCACTCTTATAACAAAATTATGAGTGATATAATATGTTTTTTCACCAGACCACAAGGTGCTCCCGTGCCATATGACTGTAGGACTAAATCCTTGTTGGGCATTGGCTTCCCCTGTTCACAAGATCCTTTCAGTGGGTGCCATATAACTTGTTTTTGTATACCTTTTTTTTTCAAATGAATTCATCATAATTGTTAATTCACTATAATTACCCAGTCCCTTATCAAAGCAAATAGATCCTTGGTTGAAAAAATAATTCCTTGTCTGCCTTGAAATGTTTCTTAGTTATATCCTCTACATGAATTACTACCAGATGTAATGCTTTCATGTAAACCCTAAACCCTAAACTACTTGATGTAATTTCACTTTGAAATTGCCAATAGACATTACTACCAGATGCTGAGATTCGAGAATATTAAGTGCTCAATTGTGCCCTATTTTTTGGGTTCTGCATCTCTCGTTTTGTAGACAGTCCTCTTACGTACTTTGAATGTTCAGGTAATACCTGCTTTTGAAGAGGCTGTTTCGGGCATGGCTCTTGGGGGCATTAGAAGGTGCTGCGTCTAATTGCTAGAAATATTTGATGCATTCTAGAGTTGTTTTATGAACAAGTTCTTTCCTGCCATTACAATAGCCTGAACTTTATTTCTTTTGCGAAGAATAGTATTTTGAAGTACGTCTAATTGGAAAATAGCACCATGCATATCACGCCTACAATTAGCAGTTGCAAGTTCATTAAGTGTAATCTTATTTTATTGAGTTGCAACTTTGTCGATTCTAACTCTAAATTTGCGGAACATCCTGAGTTTCATTTGCTGAATTGAAATCATGAATCAGTGGAAATATTTAGTTTAGAATCTTCTATTTAAATCATTTTAATCCATCAAAAAATCTGAACACGAAAGAAAATGTAGGCAAAATGTATTTTGGGTAATTTTTTGTGCGGAAGTAAATGTACAGGGAGAAAGATGCAAATTTCATTATGTTTGTGGATGTAGGATAATTGTGCCCCCAGAAATTGGATATCCTGAGAATGATTTCAACAGGGGTGCCCCAAGACCAACAACATTCTCGGTAAGAAGTGAATGTTTATGTTCATCCACTATCTGAATGGATTATGAGCAAGATGTAATGCAAATATATTTTACAGGGCCAACGAGCCTTGGATTTTGTGTTGAGGAATCAAGGGTTGATAGACAAGACTCTCTTGTTTGATATTGAGCTGTTGAAGATTGTTCCGAATTGATTGTCCAAATTCTAAATTGACTCTCAAATATTATCGTCAGAACAGTGAGGTTAGTTTCCCTGTCTTGAGCATGAAGAGTCTCAATTGACTTCAATTTTTAATGCCTTATTGCTAATTGTAGTAACGTTGTAGGTCTACCAATCTACAGAGGATGCATGGAAACCACTGTTCTGGCCTCGGGAATAGATGCTATGAGTTGTAAGTATATTGTGGTCCTGGTTGTTGGTGTCAACAGCAATAGTAACATATGAAGCATACAAAGTAATTCTTCCCCAACTATTGCAAAGTTAAATATACCGTATGGTACTGTAAGTACATGGAATGGATCATCATATGATCAAATACAAATTAGAAGTGGTTTGCATAAAAGGATTGCATGACTGCAAAACAATAGCTGTCGTGATGGCTACTACAACTTTTATTTATCCGTTTCTTTAATGTTCATAAAATTATAATATATAAGTGAATATAATTTTTTATTTTAATATATCGGTTCTGAAAGGTTGAGTTATATTTTGAAGCTTATTTCTTAAAATATCTTTTGGAACATATTATAATAAAGCTAATTGGGTCTAAATTGTCATTTGCTATAGGTTCCTTCTCAATTCTTGATGTTTTTTTGTCTGTTTAAGGAAATGTATTAAAGGTTTCAAAGGGTGTAAAAATATGATTAATTATAATATATATGGAGAACTAAACACTATCTAACAATAATTAACTTTTTTGTTGTTGTGGAATTGGTATAAATTGTTGATATTGCAGTCTCCCTGCTACTTGGAATGTCCCTTTCGTGTCCCGTCATCCTCTACTCCATTCTGTGTGCCTTATACAATTTTAGAAGAGGTTATTGGAAGGATGTGTAATCAATTCTGTGTATACTTATAACTTATGAGACTCTTTAAAATGTATGTGTGTCCATAGTAGATTAGTAGAGTATTTAATTTAAAAATTATTTATTAGATTTTAAATAATTTTAACACAGTTTTAATATAATTTAAAATAAATACATTATTTTTTAAAAACTTAAATTTATAGTATAAATTTTTATTATAATTATAAAGATTTTTTTAATCACATGAAAAAATATTTTTTTTCAGAAAAACTGAAACGTACATATAAATCTTTATAAATAATTTATAATTATATAATATATTCTACGTATATTTGTGTCAAAGACCAAAAATCAAAATATAAAAAATCTAAAAGAGTTTACACACGAAAAACTGAACCCTAGATTAATTTTACATCAAAGGTTTTAACGTAGTTATAATCGTATCAACTCATTAACATAACCATTCTAAAAAATAAGGAAATACACATTAACAAATTTGTTTATTTTAAAACATGTAAAAATAACTCGTTAAGATTAGTCTAATTTTGAATTCAATTTATAAAGAAAAAATGAGTAAAAATTGTAAGGAATCGGTAAGATCGAGAATGGTAATATATATAAAAATATGTAAACAGATTGAAGGATAATATTTATTATTTTTATTTATTTATTTTCATTATTTGGAGGATAATATTTTTAATTTTCTGAAGCATGGCTCCAAAATTTACGTGGTTCTGCTCGTGCACGGTAACGTTACTCAATTCGTCTTTTCCAACAAATTGTGATTAAGTATTCAAAAACGACACCGACATTTGGATTTTGTGATTGCATTTGGTGAATCTACATCAAATATAATTAAACAAAGTGATTGGACAATGTTTTGAAAACTAATAAAATCATAACATTTTGACCTTTCTTTAAATAAATGTTTAAACAAATTAGGGTTTGAGAACTCATATGGATCAAAATAAGTCTCTAAACTATATAAATTTTTACAAATTATTCTTCTTTTTTAAATCTATAACTTTTGTCTTTCCTAATCCTTTAACAAGAGCAAATTACAAAAATATATTAACTTGTTATTTTTATGCATAATAGTGACATCAAAATTTAGATTTAATAAAATATTACATAAACTATACAAAAATTTCATTTGCTAAATTGATCCCACTATATATCAAAATACATTAACTAAGCAGTACATATTGATGAAATATTTGTAGTATTTTTACGAAAACTTATTATACATATAAATACACATTAAATAATGGCATTTTTATTGTCAAAAATTGTAATATAGACTATTAGAATGGTCAAACTAAAGTGGATTTTAATTATATAAAATAAACCTTCAGTCTATAGAGAGAGAAAATGTCAAATTATATTAAGGGCATATGTAGTAGTTGTTAAACCATCCAATGATTTTCAATTATAAGTTATTAACAAAGAGCAATGATCTACTTATCATTATTTTTATCTAATTCTTTTTATTAGTAAAGAATAAAAAAATTAAACAAAATATTTATGGGATGAAAACAAAAAAAAATCTTATGAAATGATCATATATTATTAATATATCCTCGATTTATAGCCCAACCTTCATAGCATTTATATCATTATTTTTTTAACCATAGAAAAATCAAAGAGAACCCATTGCACATAATGATTGTGATATAAAGATGATCTCATATAACGATTAAAATCCACTCTATGAAATTATATCGGACTTTTAACTTATGTTCATCTTGTTTTTAACGAATTAATCTTGTTTTCAACGGATTAAATCTCCTCCAAAGTGATTCATATTGAGAGTCGTCTCCATAACAAATTTTTTCCCAAATCTTTCAAGCATTATAACAATTGTATCAAAATATATATAGAACACTACATGCAGTGAAAACAAGAAGATCCCTAATAATTAAAACTCCTCAACTTAACACTAATAAATCAAAATTAACTTTTATTTAATAATTTTTTTTATTATAAGATAATTAATAGAAGTTATAAATCTAATCATTCCATTATTACTGGAGAAAGAAGTTTTTCACACCTTTAATCAAAATCAAATCTACATGGTGATGGTGTTTGAGATACCATGAATCAAATTGGTGATGGTGTTTGAGATACCATGAATCATATGAACAAATCATGATCATAAAATGTGTTAAATTTCCAAATGGAAAGTTGTTGAAGCCTATAATACGATCGAATATTAATGCAGTTATGTGTGGTGCATCAAGTGAAGACACCAGAGTGAGTTTTTTTAAGGGAATTAGGGGCTTAAACTTCAAAGACAGCAAAGAACAAGAAAAATGTCAGAAATTATGAAACAAAAAGTATATATTGTTTCGTAAACTTCAACAATTGAAGTCGCATTAATTGGTAGCTGCATGCAGCTAGCCACCATGTGTGTGAGCTTCAGACAAAACTCTTTGGCACAGTTGTTAATCTCCTGTGACAGTGTAATGTTATCATATTATTATTATTATTTCATATTCGACAGCTACTTACACAAAAACCATCATCCTCTTAATATACGTACAACTCCTTAAAAACCAAATACCTTAAATACTCAGAAAAACTAATAATTAATCATATATTCTCTGAACAATACTCTTTGAGAAAGGGGTTGTTGAATTGTTCCTTATGCATTTGTCATGAGAATTACAAAAATGAGTCTGGGAGTATAATTCCACATAACGAATTTTTAGTTGCTCTCTGGTCCTTAAGTCAGTAAAAACATAAAAATGGTATTTTTAATCATATAAGAGTATGACATAATAATATTGTACTTTGGAACGAATATTTATAAATTAATCAGGTGGTATCATCTGAGTGGACCATTATGAGTAATTTAGATTAATCACATAATTGTTATTTATTATTTCATAAATAACTGTTCATTGTTTAAGCTCATTGATTAGGTTCTTTTACTCATGATGGTCATCGATGACAATAAAGACTCGATTACCATCTTCCGAACTCTTTAGCATTCTCAATTTATACATATTTTTATTTTAATCCTAGACTTATTTTTATAGTTTTAGAAAGGGATTACTATTATTATTTACCATTCACTGATTACTTTAAAAAAAATATTTATGAAGACTAAAATCAGTATATTCCTTTAAAATAGTAAAATTAAAATGTATCGCAATTTGCCCTGACTAAAAACATGTTTTGAGGAAGATTTAAAAATATTTTAACTTTTTAAAACTTTGCAATATTATGAAAAATATCAGGGGTGGGTTGATAACAAAACAATAATTTGACTGAGTTATCAGAATTCATTTGTAAGTTTAGAAATTGCACTTAGTGTGGCCACAAAAACAAAGAATTGTTCTTAAAAGGCAGATATGAAGCAGAGGATGTGTCCATCTGAGTTTCGTCAACGACGTTATAGGGTTCGATTATTACGTAAATCACAATATATATATATATAAGCAATGTCGTGTAATTTGTCGTTAGAATCAATCAACGTATTCGAGATATATCAGTTTTGAAGTTTTTGAGTTCTATAATGATTTTATCTTTAAAAATACATCGATAAATTAAGAGAAAAAATATATTTAAACTATCATTGATTTCAACTCTTTAATACAATGTGAGATTATATTTATTGAACGAAAATGCTTTGTTTTATGAATAGAATATGAACATTTATAATAGTTAAAGTTACATTCGGTGGAGTATATTTGTTTGGGTGAATAAAATTGTGGACGTTAAGGTGATGAATGGAAATTATCTTCTTTAAAGAAGGGAGCATTGTCGTTTATGTATGGCAACTACCTAAAAGTAAAGGACCCGTGAGAGCCATTAAAGAAGATAAATAACACAAAATTGTCGTTTATATATGGTCATATATAACTAAGGACGAGGTGTTGCCTCCTCAGAGGAAAAGCTCTATGCACGTTTTAAATTATGGCGTCTTTCAAACTCCATACACTTAATCTTGCAAATTTTGTCTTTAATTATATGTTATTATCTCTGATGTTCGGACACACCTTTTAAATAGTGTGTTTGTGTCAGACACACATATTCAACACTGATACTCGTACGACACTGGTAAGATATATATCGGTGAAGTGTACAATTTAAAAAATATTTATTGAATTTCTGATAATTATAACACGGTTCTAACACACTATTAAAAAAAAGAAATATATTAATTTTTTAAAAACTTAAATTTATTGTATAAATTTTTATTATGATTATAAAAATAAGGAACAAATCATTTTAAATCAGTCATGAGAAACATCTGCTAAAAAAAACTGAAACATATATGTGCATATAAATCTTTATTGTCAATTTATATAATCCATAATTAAATGATATATAAATCTTTGTTTCCGTGATATTTTAAAAATTATACATATCTCCGTATCTGTATCGTATCAGTATTGTGTGAGTGGACACGCTACATAAGTCAATAATATATCACATATATAGTTTTTTAAAATCTCGTAATTTTTGGAAAGAGAAAATCTTTATGTCTTCCAAAAGTTGAACAAAACGTGATGGGAAAAATCTAGAAATATAAATAAATTATGGTTGAGGGGAGATAAGTTAACCTTATTTTCAAAAGAATCTAAATAATGACAATATAGAAGTATTAAAAACATCTTTTTACACTGTTGCTTTACCGTGATGATGTTTTAAATTATTTACATCAATGACGTTACCATTATCGGATGAAATAATACTCAGTCAATATATAAAATACTAAAATTATAAAGAATTATTTTTTATATATTAATTTATATATATATATATATATATATATGCAAAGAAAATTGAAGTAACCAAGACTTTCTTACATTCGACAAAGCTCCCTCGCTGCTTGAAACTAAATTGATTTTGTTGGTTGTGCAAATCATCTATAATTGTTATAGCTTATTATATACAAGCTTAAGGAGATGGCAAAGAACTCCATGAAAAGAGATGTCTTTAAGTGTTAAAGACACTTTTTTTTTAAGTAACACATGTACTTTGGTAAAATTTTAAGAATTATAAAACTATGTGTTCGTACAAAGTATTCTTGTTGGAACGGAGTGTTCATCATTTGTTACGGGTTCTTGGTTTTCGACCTTCTGTTTTCAATCTTCAATCTTGTTATCACTTTGGTCTTTTGGGTAGGAGTATTTGCGATAACACTTTGATGTTCAAGTCAATTTTAAGGATAGGAGTGTCGAAAGTTCTAGGATTAGAGTTTTATTACCATATCCTTGAGGGATGACTTCTTATCTATAGGTATAATGTGTCATGTACTAATACCGCATAATATTTATTTAATGGTGATACTTAATTAATCTGAGATGTGGGACAACATGATTGAGAGACCCACTGATCGAGTGCTTACGTGTACACGGGTATTCGACCTCTTAAAGTTAATCAATAATAAAAAAGTATATTTAACATTTCTTGAAATCTTCCAAGTTGTCCTCAACTATCAAGTTTGTGAGTGTAATCTTATATTTTTTTTACTCTTTTAAACAAACAAATTTAAATATTGAAATATTTTGCCTTCTTTCATGAGAATGTGATTCTTTTAGAGGATTAATGTAATTGTATTATGTTGTGTCCATGTCTCCTGTTTCGTCTATGTCAATCTAGTTGATATGTAGTATGTCTTGGATTTCTAGTTAGTTGGGTATTAAAAAGTTTAACCTAGGTTTTTCTGTATAAAAGTTGAGACACCTGAAGTGTCTTGTTTTATTTTATTTATTTTTTGTTGATAAAGAAAATGAATTACTTTCGTGTGCCTTTGTTTTAAGAATAAAAAGGAATTGAGCAATGAATGATGAATAAAAAATTGAAATTCATTAAAAAGGGTAGCAATAACTAAAACAATTGTAATCCCCTCAATTTCCATGGCACAATGCAATGGATGGACAAAAGAAAAAACCAAACATTCTTGAACTCTATACATTTACACATAATAAATTTATAAAAATAAAAATTGCAGACGAACAAGTAGGGAAAGAAGACAAATGAAGAGTGTTCCACCAAAGCAAGTGAGACCAAGAGTACCACAAACCAAACCACTGAACTCCATTAAGCTTATTAACTCTTTGCTTCCTTTGGTTTTGTGGTTAGAAAGTGAGACATAGTTCCAACCATTTTGAGATTTGCAACACCTTTCCAATCTTTCCTTCACCTTCACCATCTCTATCCTCTTCTTCAGAACATTCAAATTCGCATCTATGTTGATCGATCTCTCTGATCATTCATCATCATCATTATCAGTATCATTATCATCATCATCGTTATCATTAGTATCAATATCATAGGATTATTATTATTATTCCAAATGAGATTACTAACCATAAGAACCAAAAGAAAAGAAAAAAAAGAAGAAAAAGATAGTGAGATTATTACCTTCATCTTGATAGTTTTGAACTTTGATCACTAGATGTGTATTGTTTCTCTTGAGATATGACCTTCTTGGTTGAAGAGAAAAGAAAGAAGGGAGAGAAGCAGCCATGTGAGTTTGGTAGAATAAAGAAAAATGGTGGAAGGTATTTATGGGTTTGTTAGGGTTGTAGGTACCCTTTTAGTTCTCTTATAGGACACTAGAAAAGGGTGTTTTAGGGGTCAAGAATGAAGGTGCAATGGCATGCTTTGAGGAAAATGATTTGATTTATAATATAATAAGAGAGATAAAAAAATAAAAAAATGCATATTGAACTAGGTAACGCGTACGTGAAGAGGAAAGGGTGTGGGAAAAGTCATGCTTGCAATTAATAAATGCTAATCACACCTTCACTTTGGTGTTATCTATTCATGGATTAGTTCAAGTGACCGGCTTAATTAACTAATCATTTTTGTTTTCTTCTCTCAACACATTACCCATGCATGCACACTTTTATTTTTCATTCAATTATATAATTAACCAATTCTATATCCTATGTTTCATATCTTTCATAATATATATCATGCAAAGTATTTATTTTGAAACATATGTGTATTTTAAATATTTATTATTATGATTTTTTACCATATGAACTAAGAAATGAAGCTCCATGCTTATTTTATCAGCAAAGAATTAAATAAATAAAACAGAGCATTCAGGATGCTCAAACCCTTATACAAAATCTATACGACGTTCCTACTTTATCATAAACATTTCACCGGCTAAACTTTAAGTTTTTCCACCTAAGTCCTTCAACAAAATAAACACAACAAAAAAAAAGAGAACTATTCAATATTATCGCATGCATTAGCTATATGAAGTTTAAATTCTTAGGACAAAACAAAATAAAAAAAAATCAACAAACTGATCCAAATTGTAATAAACAAAATTTCAAATTTAGTTAATGTGTAATATTTGTCATTCTTCAATCTATCAGGTCGACCTTTGCGCTAAATGCATTTATCGAACCATTCTTCTTTTCTTTTCCTCTGGTGTCGACCTTTGCGCTAAATGCATTTATCGAATCATTCTTCTTTTCTTTTCCTCTGGTGTGTATGAATTTTGTAATATCTTGCACCAGTCTATACACGTTTCATTCATCTTACTCCCTTAAAAAAATTGTATTTTTATGAAAATACAGTGCTTGACTTGACACATTCAACATTATTCTACATTAGTTTTGACAATAGTCTTGAGAGATTTCATGAGTTTACAATACATATTTGGCAAGCTGTATTCCTTGAAAATAATACTTTGAATACAATTTGTGTATGTTTTTTTGTGTGGATTTGTCTGTCATGTTTCAATCGGCATTAGTTTTACCAAGTCCAATTTGTACCACGTTCTCTATAACAAAAAAAAAAATGTATCCCATTTACTAAGGTAGTACTCATCTAAACTATTCTCAACATTTTTTTCCTTTTAAGAAAATATGCATATTTTTTTTGTGATATTTTGGATTGAAACCATTGATTAATTTATCACATAGTTATTCAAATTAATCAATATATAATTTATAATATAGCATTTATTCAACTATAATATGATACTATTGTGTCACTGGCGCCGCTGCAAAAGAAGAGAGAGATCACTTTGTGAAAAAAACTTTTATTTTTAAAAATTCATACGCAAAAATATTATATTTATTATGAAAAACTTATTTTAGAATATATTTCATGCATTCTGGAAATTCTATCCCAGAAATTGAGTTTTGGAAATCATTTTTCATAAATTACGTTTCAAAAATCCAGGTTTGAAAATTTTATAAATTCCTTTTAAAAATTCTAGAGAGTGTGTTTTGGAAAAATTTAAAAATAAACAACCCGAAAGTCAATTTAAAGAAGAATAAAATGATTATTTTCTAAAAATTTTGGGGTGCATTAAGAAATTATAGGAGTACAAAAAGAAGTAGCCGCGACCATAAGTTAGTAGAATAAGATTTATTCAATAATTAGGTTAGACCCAACCAATTTTTTGTATTACATTTTTAAATTTGGGTTTGCGGAATATTTTTCTCTTTTTAAATATGTTCCTGTATTTTTTTTCAGAAAAAATAAAATTTAATCTGATTTTTTTTCCAGAATATATATTTTAATTTTGGAATGAAAGATAAATTTTAAAATTAATTGAGTGTAAGTTTAAAAACACTGGGTACAAGAAGCAATTCAGCTGATTCAATGAATTGTCGTTGGAGAACTTTTATTGGGCTAACTGAAGCCCACCCAAGTTAGTTTTAACTTGTATTTGAAAATTATAGCCCCACCCACGTGAGGCAGATGAATAAGTACATAATATAGATGCGCAATAAAATTTGAATTTAAGCACTGCAAATTATGTAAACCTATTTCATATTTTGCTTTATAATAATAACAATAATAACAATAATAATAATAATAATAATAATAATAATAATAATAATAATAATAATAATAATAATAATAATAATAATAATAATAATAATAATAATGTATACCTATATATAAAGTCATTTCTCACTTTACCTGTTCTATTTTTTATTTTATTTTTATTTTATATTTTATTTTATTAATTAATTTTGGTTATTTGGTTATTTGGACATTTGAACATTTTATAAATTTAGAAGTTAATAAAATAGTTTCTTAATTTTTAAATTTTATTTTATTTGTTGTCATTTAACGAAAGAGAGTGGAGAGATTAGTAAGTTACTTTTATGTTTTAAAGTGATATTTTCTATTAAATAAAAAATTCAAGATATTCTCTAAATTCTTTTCCTATTTTATCCTTACTTCATATTTTATTTTATTAATTTGTTGGTTATTTGGATATTTTATAATTTTATTTTATTTATTGTTATTGAAGTGGAGGATTGATACGTTACTTTTTGTGTTTTGAAGTGATCTCCTTTTCTATTAAATAAAAAATGGTATTTTCTAAATTTTTATTAGATAATAGTGGAGAGACAAACGGGAAATGTGGGTTAATGAAGATGTGAGTTTATGGACGGTTAACTTTATATAGGAATACTGATTGAGAAAGAATATAGAAACATCCAAAAACAAAACTATTGTCTGATGTTATTTCATATCCCGCACAAATTCAATTCCGGTGTCTCTTATTTCATAACAAATATATGTTTATCAAGGAAGAATCGAAACCTAACATTAGTCAAAAAGCAAAGTGAGTGAAGACAAAATCGAAAAGTTACAAGTTATGATGCACCACTACCTAAGCAAACGCCTTCACTGGCCACCCTTCCAACATTTAAATGCGTACACAGTCTTCCTTGGCTACCACTACCGTCAAAGTGTCTCAAAGTTCGATCAAGGAAATCCTGTCTTGTGCCCTATTCACTAAGATCTTCGAATTAGCCCGTGACTTCCGCCTCCTCAATGCTTTTGAAATCATGAGATTCTAAAACGGTGTATTGTTCTTATACATTTCATCACGTCACTCCAGTGTGTCTTTTGCCTTCTGAATGCTTCAAAAACCCTAATTTTGAGATTCTAAAATTCTCTTCATATTTCATCTTTTTTATTTATCTTATTTTACTTTTCCTATTTCTTTAATGTATACATTTAATTTTATTTTTTTCAATAGACATTTTTAGTTTAATTTATAAAATAATAACTTCAATTTCTTTACTCATTAAGAATCACATTGTTAAAATATTAAGTTTTTCAATAATATTAAGCCTATTTAATTAAAAATAAATATAAATATAGGTAATAAAAGATTAATAAGATATTATTTAATTTGATTAAATTTTGTATTTATTTTTCAGATTTTAATATATTTAAATAATAAACGAAAAAGGATCAATAAACTGAATGATAAGATATTAATTAATTTGAATAATCGGTTTGTATATTTGATTTCAAATTTAAAGAAAAATATAAGTGATAAAACAATATGAATTGAATGATAAGATATTAAATGATAAGATATTATTTAATTTGAATAATTGGTTTTTGTATTGGATTTGGAAAAATATAATGGTTGCTAGTGGAGAGAGTGAAAGGATTGATATCTTACTTTTATGATTTAAACTAATTTTATTCACTATTTTTAAAATTAAAGATATTTATTGTGTCCTTATTTATTTGGTTTTATTTTGCGCACAGTTTCCAATATAATAAAGATTCAGATGTACAACAACACCAAAAGTTTTTATTATCTTGTATATCACTTCATGTATGAGAAGTATATATTAGTGTCTCATTCCAAATTAGTAAATAATATCAAACAATATTACATACCATAAATGTAAATAATTTACTTAATAGTAATATTTAAATACGTTGTTAGTACATATAAATTCATCAATTTTGACTTTGGTATTGTAAACTTTGTTCTCAAATATTGGTTTATAATTTTTAGAATATATATATAAATTTGTTGATTTTAAGAGTTTCTCTATATGCTAAAATGATATGTAATATTATTACGTATCAATAAAAAATAATCACTATAATCACTTATTTTTGTGTTGAACACATAATTATCTAGAGTCAGGTAATACTATGATCAAATAACAATTTTTAATTTTAAATAAATAAGAAATATTTTTGTAAAACAATCAAAATCAAAACTATTTCTGATGCGTTATTAAAAGAGACAAAAGGAGATGTTAATGTTAATAATTTTTTTTTTCACCTATTTCTCTATTTTTATTTTCATTAATTCTAATTTTCTCGCTGTACAAATCAATATTTTTGTATCCAAATTATAATACTATTTATTTATAGATTTGTTGATTTTTTTCTTAATTTGAAATCATAGTTACGTCTTGTGTTTCTTTAAAAATTATTGTATATTTATATTTAGAAATAATTTAATAGAAGAAATTGTAAGAAAGAGATAAAGATGACGCGTATTAGGTTTTTATTTTACGTTTTTACTATCCTTTTTAATTTAACCTACGTAGTAAAGAGATATTGTTCTGTTTGATTAGTACGTGGCATTACGATGAGGTGTGATGAATGGTTACAAAAGGAGGTGCGCGAAAATCGTTTAAGAAGTTAACGTGATGAAGGGTCAGGATTGAACCCTAGTGAAGATTGATGTGGTAATTTGGTTACCACAAAATATAAACCGGATCATGGCGCAACAACCCAACAGCACTGAATTTTTATTTTATGTTATAAATATTAGAGAGAACAGAACACAGAAGGCACAGCGCCGCCTCAAGCTCTATCCCTAATCCCTATCTCATTCCCTTTGCTCTCAACACGCTCTTGCCTCCGATCTAAGGTTCGTCTTTTCTTCATCTTTTTTCTTCTGATTGTTTCTTATGATTCACTTGCATCTGCACATGGTTTTTTTTTTTCATCATCGTGATCGTAATATTAATCTGAATAGTAATGTAAGTAACCCCATCGAACATGGAGCCACGCGTGTTCTATGTGAGGGTTTCCATCTGAAGCCCGCACCCAAAATTAACCCTAATTTGATTATTTTATTTTATTTTGCGTTTTAGGGTTAGGGTGCTCACCTTTAGACAGATGAATGAAAAGTTTGGGAATAATAATTTATGGTTTTGGTTTTGGTTTTTCATTAGCCTGATGTGTGAGTGGGTTGTTCGTGATGGGTTTTTGCTTGGTATTTTTCATTGGTTTCAATATATTGTTATGTATGTTTCGATGCTATAATTTTGACTATTGTTTTTTCTGGATTTGAATTGTAGGTGTTGTTGAAGCTTCGTTTTGTTGGCTTGGTATCTGTTTGGGTTCTGCTGTGGCAGATTCGAAGTGAAGGCGTCACGTTAAAGTTTCTTTCATGTTTGAACAGGCTACTATCCATTTGGGAGCAACTGAGCTGCTTGGAGAGTATTTTTCTTCTTCTAGGAAAAATTATAGACCCTCATCACCGCAGAGAGTTAGCTGTATGCATCGTGAGACATACCAGAAATTCACTCAGTTTTCTGGTAGCGGTTGGCCACCTTCCATTACCCCTGAAGGAGATTCTTTAGAGGCCGAAATTGCTGCTGCTTATAACTTGAATTCTAGCGTTTGCTGTTACTGAATATCTCTGAAACTCAACATGGCTTTACAGAACATTGGTGCTGGAAACAGCGATGATGCCTTCTACAGGTACAAGATGCCTCGAATGGTCACCAAAATTGAGGGCAGAGGTAATGGCATCAAAACAAATGTTGTCAATATGGTTGATATTGCGAAAGCCTTGGCTAGGCCAGCTTCCTACACAACAAAGTATTTCGGATGTGAGCTTGGAGCCCAATCAAAGTTTGATGAGAAAACCGGGACTTCCCATGTTAATGGTGCACATGAAACTGCAAAACTTGCTGGCCTTCTTGAGATCTTCATCAAGAAATATGTCCAGTGTTATGGTTGTGGGAATCCTGAAACTGAAATCTTAATTACTAAGAACCAGATGATCCAGCTGAAATGTGCTGCTTGTGGTTTTGTGTCTGATGTTGATATGAGGGACAAGCTGACTACTTTCATCGTTAAGAATCCTCCAGAAGTAAAGAAAGGATCTAAGGACAAGAAGGCCATGCGGAGAGCTGAGAAGGAGAGACTCAAGGAAGGGGAAGCAGCTGATGAGGAACTGAAGAAAGTGAAGAAAGAGGTTAAGAAGAAAGGTTCTTCATCTGCAAAGGATGGCACTGCAAAATCCACCATTTCAAAGAAGAAAGGAAGTGGCTCTGATGAAGACCGCAGATCGCCTACTCACAAACAAATTGAAGAGAAAGAGGAGGCTAAGGATGAAGATGATGATGATGATGATGGTGTGCAATGGCTGACAGATACGTCACTTGATGCTTCTCGTCAACGTATCAAAGAACAGTTAAGTGCCGTGACAGCTGATATGGTTATGCTTACTACTGATGAACCAGAGAAGAAGAAAAAAGCAGCAAGTAATCAAAATGGTGGTTCTCAGAATGGTAATTCAAAGAACTACGGGACTGTGGTCGCTGAAGTGAAAGCAAATTTGAAGAAAGGTTTTGGAGCAAGTGAATTGCTTTCTCATCTTGCAGCACTTCCTGTACCTGCTCAAGAAAAGATGAGTGCTCTGGTTGAAGCTCTATTCGAGGGAACAGAGAAAGGTTTTGGTAGAGAAACTCTTAAGAAGAAGAATTACTTCGCTGCAGCTGTTGCCGAGGAGGGATCCCAGATTTTATTGCTTCATGCTATTGAGGAATTCTGTTGCAAGCCTAATTCCAATGCTTTGAAAGAGGTTGCCCTGGTTCTGAAGACACTGTACGATGCTGATGTGTTGGAGGAAGAGGCCATAGTTCTGTGGTATCAAAAGGGATTGAAAGGCGATAACAAGAACTCCAAGATTTGGAAGAATGCTCAACCTTTCATTGACTGGCTTCAGAACGCAGAATCAGAATCGGATGAAGAATAACGTGTGATCATTATGATGGAGGAAGAAAAACTCTTTAAGATTTTCCTTTCCTTATGTTTGCTTGCTTGTGTCATGTCCTTTATTTCCAATAAAGGGTCCGTTGGCCCCATGTGTTGAACTACTCTAATCTTTAAACTTAAGGGTTCATGCCTGTCTGGTCTAGTAGCATGTACGTGTCAGTGTTTGGTTCTTGAGTATTTTGTTTTTTTATGATTATGTTTTATGCTTTTAATAAAACGTGTCTTGATAATATGATGGTGTTTTTTTGTTGTGTCTAATCGTGCTTGTTCAAATGTGGCTGATACCTGATATGAACATCCTCTAGCTTTGTAGGGAATTACTATAACATGTCCTTTTTCTTTACCCCTTATAGTTTTGATGGATTGTTAGGGAAATACTCCATCTCCTGCTATTATGATAATCGATTGAGTGTATTTTAGTCAAACTGCATGTCACACAATATTTTTATTCTTTACCCATTTCGGCTTTGTTGGGTTGTGGGGGGAGGTTTTTGTTGAGATGCTTCCGACAATAGCTTCTGTTATTGTGATTATCATCCGAGTAAGCATATTCTAGGCAACATGCATGTAATTTCATAATGTTTTTTTATTTACCCCTTTTGGTTTTGTTGGGTGAGGTTTTGATTGAGGATATGCATCTGAGAATAGCTTCCATGATTATGAACATGAATTGGGTAAGGCATATTTTAAGCCAATTGCGTGTGCTTCTCATTCACATACTCATTCCTCTATTTCCGTGTATACCGGTATGTGCTTCATCTATGTGTGGGCTCAAATCGAATACTTCTCGAAAGTACTTTCATTATTTTATTATTATCAGACCTTACTACTTTCTGTTCAAAATTATTTTTAAATATTTAGTTTTTAAAAGTTAAATCTTGTGTATTTTTAAGACGGATTAAACTTTTTTTTTATTTTGTTACGGTCTTTATTCAAAATTTATACATTTTTTTAATAATTATACATTACCAAGATTTCTTAACTTAATAAACAACGTTTTTATAATTTATTTATATTAATATTATTTATTTTAAAAGTTAAATTACATTCGTCCTAAGTAGTATTTGGTTTAGGAATAAAAAGAAAACGGTTCAGGAAAATATTCAGGAGTTTCTATGATGCTTAACATTTTTGACATAGTTTTATAACTAAAGAAAAAGGTGTTATATATATAAATATTACAAATGAATCATTTTTGACATTTTTGACATAGTTTTCTCTTTTTTATATTATATGATTTTTGTAGAATAAAATTTCTGACTGAGACTTAGGTGATAGGAGAGCTGAGACCTAGCTGATTATTTGAAATGTTGATGTGATATGAAGACCTAATATAAATATTTTTAAAAAATGAAAAGTAAAATGATTTCTTTAATTTCATTATTCAGTTTTTAGGTTTATAATAATTGTCTTTTTAAAATTAATATATGATAAATTTAAATTTATAAATACAATATAACTTGTAACATGTATAAATACATCAAAATTATTTCTTTATAAATAAATATGTTTATTTTATACTTTTAGAAAAGTCTAATTTTATTTTTTATTAAAATATATTTTAGATTATATAATTTTTAATATTTTAAATAATTTGAAAGTACTTTAACTATTTTAATTTTATAATAAATT
Source organism: Phaseolus vulgaris (assembly GCF_051622355.1). NCBI lineage: Eukaryota > Viridiplantae > Streptophyta > Magnoliopsida > Fabales > Fabaceae > Phaseolus > Phaseolus vulgaris. The sequence goes on from NC_143505.1 coordinate 982,443, forward strand.
AAATAATAAAATCATTTATAGCATATTAATAAGTGCAATGGTTAAAATAAATTATTTAATATAAAATATATTTTAAAATAGTAAAAATTAATATAATAAAAAAAAGTATAAATATTTAAAATATATTATTAAAGTAAAAAAATATATTAATATTATACCTGACATAATTAACAAAATAATTTCTTATTTTTATACAATGAAGAAGAGAAAAAGAAAATTACATGAAATTGAAGTATGAAGAGGCACTTAATTATATTTGAGAGTAAAATATAAGAAGTAATAAACAGGGAAAAGTCACATGAAATTTATAAATTAAGTGGTAGTTAGATTGAAATAGGTGCAACTAGTTGTGAAAGATCAACAACATACTTAATTTTGTCATGATGAAAGGTATAAATTGAATATTCTTAAACATAAATAAATATAATATAAGGGACTAGTGTGTCATATTTATTTGTGTTTTTTTCTCTAATAATACTTTTTGGATATTTCTTTCTGCACCCTACCATTTTTCTTCTTCCATCCTTATATTCTTTGAAATGCCAAATTATCCTTGTATTTTAATATTTTTACTTATATGAGTTTTCTCTTTAATTTTTTTACATTATATGATGTTTGTAGAATAAAATATCCGACTTTAAATGGATGGGTCAAGAATTTGTTTGTAAAGATTCTAATTCATTATTATTTTTTATTTCTATATTACATATAGGAGATTATTTAGGTAATTTCATTAGGATTCTTTTAATTTTTTTCTTCTGACTTTATTTATACATAAACTAATTTATAGATTTTATTACATATTTTTTCTAAATTTTTATTTTTATGTTATACACTAATTTTAACTTATATTTTTTTTATTGTAAAAAGACTCCGTCGCCATATGATAACACATGCGATTTTGAACTTAATGAGACTTAACCTATATATAAACATGTTCAGCCATATAAATGTGGTTATATAAGTATATATATATATATATATATATATATATATATATATATATATATATATAAACGTAAGGGCATAGGTAACGGGCAGCCTCGTCTCCTTCACAAAGTCTGAAGAAAGAGCCGCACCTTCTAATCACTTTCTTCTCTTTCGCTTCGCTCCGATTCCTCTCGCCTTGCGTTCCCTTCAACAGTTTCTGCAGGTATCGTCGCCTCCTTTCCTCGTTTTTTCTTTCAAATTATACGTTTCTTTCATTTCATTATTCAATTTTTATTCATACAATCGTTTATTTTCATTCCACCTGGAAAAACCTAGATCGTGTTATAACTCTTGTTGTAGCTATATCTGTTATCGATTTAATAGATTTATTTCTTGCCGATTAATTATTATTGTTATGGTTGTTGTTGATGATGTTTTCGATTTAATAAATTTATTTCTTGGCGATTCATTATTATTATTATTATTGTTGTTGTGGTTGTAGTTGCGTTAAGATTTTGACGCGATTAAGATCTGAGAATTTGTTGACGGTAATTTGGCTACATCGCTTTGTGTAACGATGTTCCGTCATACGCCAGGATTTGGCTGTGAATCTTTACCTATTTGTTGTCATCTCGTTAAAGTTATTTTGTATTATTGATGATTGGTTGTTAAGATTGTAATTATTTTGTATTGATTCATAGTTAGGTTTTTACTGCCTGTTTGGATTAACTTGTCTTGTTTCATCTTGATTGAGAAATTATTTTGCATTGCGATGATTGATTGTTAGGATTGAAATAATTTTTATTATGATTTTGATGTTAGGGCTTTTAGCTGCTTGTTTGGAATATAATACAGTATCCTGTTCTGGAATAGTTATACCATTGTTTATGAAAAGTGTTGATGTTAAAATAGTGATTATTTCTTGAAAATATGTTTGCGAAACGTACATGCCAAAGCCTGTTGGTGGTGTCTGAAATGTCTGTTGGTGGTGTCTGAAATGTGTTTTAATTTGGATTTATCTCAGATGGTTCTCAATTGAGCCAAGTTTGTATTAATAGATGTTTCATATCCTTCTGTATTGGATTGAGCTGTTGTTGTTTCACTGAACTACTTGTTGTTAGATGTCCATATAAAATCCATTTTGAAAGAGGTGTCTATGAAATATGCAGTATAATTATTACAATATTTTTTTCGGTGTGTTGTGGCATTCTTTTTATGGTAGTCACTCTTTCCAATTGTAATTAGCACCTCTTCCTTGTAGCTGTGTAATCATTTAATTTTGCCCGTCCAAGTTATAATATGCCTTTTACCTTTATAATACTGCATCCTTTTCAAAGTGCTTGGAGCAAATGTTTTAGAATTGTAACTGAAATAATGTAGCTTCTGGTTTTTGACTTAGGAATCCTGCAAGTTCTGCTGTAGCAGATTCCAAGGTGAAGGTGTCACGTTGAAGTTTCTTTCATGTTTGAACGGGCTATTATCCATTTCGGAGCAATTGAGTTGCTTGGAGAGTGTTTTTCGTCTTCTAGAAAAAAGAACAGGCTGGTGCCGAGGAGGCTCAGCTGTATGCATCGTGCGCCTTACCAGGAACACTCTGAGCTTTGTAGTTGCTGTTTGCAGCCCACAATTTCTCAAGGAGGGTCTTTGTGATAACAGACTACTTATTAACACCATTATTGCTTCTGCGTTAACTTTGAATTTCAGTATCTTCCACCTGTGACGTCAATTGTGTTTCTGAGACTTTCAGTATTTGTGTCATCATGGCCTTACAGAACATTGGTGCTGGTAACAGTGATGATGCCTTCTACAGGTACAAGATGCCTCGAATGGTCACCAAAATTGAGGGCAGAGGTAATGGCATCAAAACAAATGTTGTCAATATGGTTGATATTGCGAAAGCCTTGGCTAGGCCAGCTTCCTACACAACAAAGTATTTCGGATGTGAGCTTGGAGCCCAATCAAAGTTCGACGAGAAAACCGGGACTTCCCATGTTAATGGTGCACATGAAACTGCAAAACTTGCTGGCCTTCTTGAGATCTTCATCAAGAAATATGTCCAGTGTTATGGTTGTGGAAATCCTGAAACTGAAATCTTAATTACTAAGAACCAGATGATCCAGCTGAAATGTGCTGCTTGTGGGTTTGTGTCTGATGTTGATATGAGAGACAAGCTAACTACTTTCATCGTTAAGAACCCACCAGAAGTTAAGAAAGGATCCAAAGACAAGAAGGCCATGAGGAGAGCTGAGAAAGAGAGACTGAAGGAAGGTGAAATGGCTGATGAGGAACAGAAAAAAGTGAAGAAAGAGGTTATTAAGAAGAAAGGAACTTCATCTTCTAAGGATGGCGCTCCAAAATCTACCTCTTCAAGGAAAAAGGCAAATGGCTCTGATGAAGACAGGGCATCTCCTCCTCCTCGCAGTCTTGCTGATGAGAAGGATGAGGCTCATGACAATGAAGATGTGGATGACGACAACATACAATGGCAAACCGATACATCACTGCAGGCTGCTCGTCAACGAATCCAGGAACAGTTGAGTGCTGTGACAGCTGATATGGTCATGCTCTCCACAGATGAACCAGAGAAGAAGGAGAAAGCCAGAACTAAGGTAAGTGATAATTCTGAGAATGGTAACTCTTTGACCTACAGGACTCTGGTTGCAGAAGTCAAAGCAAATTTGAACAAAGGTGTTAAGGCAAAAGAGTTGGTGTCCCATCTAGCAGCACATCCTGCATCTGCTCAGGAGAAAATGAGTGCTCTGTATGAAGCCCTGTTTGGAGGCATCGAGAAAGGGTTTGCCAAAGAAGCAATTAAGAAGAAGAACTACCTTGCTGCTGCAGTTGCCGAGGAAGAGGGGTTGCAGTTGTTGCTGCTGTGTGCAATTGAGGAATTTTCTTGCAAGTCTACTTCCAATGCGTTGAAGGAAGTTGCCCTTGTTCTGAAGGCACTCTACGACGCTGATGTGTTGGAGGAAGAGCACATAGTGCAGTGGTATCAAAAGGGGCTGAAGGGCGATAACAAGAACTCTCAGATTTGGAAGAATGCTCAGCCCTTCATTGAATGGCTTCTGAATGCAGAATCAGAATCGGATGAAGAGTGATACCGTCCCTGAACTTTGTTACTTCTGTTGCTTTGCGTCTTTTATTTTCAATAAAACTTCTGGTTTCAAAACTAGTCAATGTGACGTTTGCCTTTTGTTTTTGGTCTCGTAAAATTATGATCACAAGACTTTCATAGTGTTGTTGTTTTTTGCTCCAGCTGTTCTGTCCTTACACTTCAAAGAAGAGTTGAATTTCGCCCTTAATTTTCTGGGCATTCAAATTTTACCGAATATACTCTTTTATTGTCCAAACTCAACTTTGTTCAGTTCAAGTTTTTGTGTGGCCTTTAATTTAATATAAAAAAGTATTTGTATACGACTAATTTAGCGTTTGCGGTAATGAGAAGGCTTTGATTTAAATTTAGGTTTTACGGATTTCATTCTTAGCAACTTGAAATTTAGAAGCAAAATAGATCTAGGTTTTTAAATGGTTACTGCACACAACTTTTTTTTTTATTGATTTTTTGTCTGAAAAAAAATGTTATTATAAAATGGTTGAGCATTTGTTTTAAATATATAATATTTTATAATAAAAAATTGTTGACCGATAAATTTTTTATAGTTATTATATTGTTTATAATTTCAATTTTTGTATAATAATCTATAATATTATCTTTAAGTAAATAACTAATTTAGTTTGATTCTTGAATTTTAATTTTGAACCAAATTATTTCGTTAGAGAAAAGAAAATCTGAATTAAGGAAATAAATTATTTATTTTTTAAACAGGCTTTCACTTTGAGTGCATGTTTGAAACCCTGTACAAAATCAAATTTATATCATGCATTCTTGACATAATGTTTTTGAGAATAACTTTAAGATTGATTCACATTGATGGTACTTAGACAGGAAACCAAATGCACTGTCATATACTTTTTGATATCTCATGTTAGGATTGTTTCTTATCCTGAATTTCTTATCCTGAAATCACTATTACTATTTTTTTTTAATAAACAAATGGCTTAATTATTTTATTTCAAAATTACTTCTTTTTCAGTGTGTAACAAACTTATCCTAAATCAACTGTAATGAGTAGTTGATGAAAAAAAAGTAAAACATGTATACTGTAGTGAAATTTGACTCATTTTATTTTGCTAGAAGCAATTGGTTGTGAAATGAAATGACAATCTTCTGATCTTATATATTGTATATACAACAACATCTGATTACACTAATGGCACTTTCAGAGGAGTAATTACATCAAATTTCTCTTCAATTTGTTCTGTTTTGGCCCTTAATTTGACATTAAAGATAATCATTACTCCACTCTGGAGTTTACCACTGATTCACTTATATGAATAACACGCAACTGAGGCCGTTCTATTTCATTTTCCTGGTGTGCTTGCAGATGACCCTATACAAAAGAAGAAGAAGAAAAAAAACTATGTACTTTGGATGTCACATCTAACTTGTGAAAATGATGATGAACAAAAACATTGAGTTTGCTGCTAACCTGGTATTGAAACTGTTGGATTGAAATAATAGCTTTAACCATTATATAAAATGGTACAATCATCCCAATGTTTCTCAAAACTACTGACTGCAAAGCATTGAACAAAGTTATTTCTCTTAGACTAACTGTCAAAATAGTCAATTTTTGTATTATATATACATATTTCTATGTTCTCTTACCATAAACACTGTGAATGAATATGCTCTTGCTCCTCTGAGTATAAATATGATTGGAAGTGTATGGCGTAAAACAAGAAGACCAATAAACTGCAATAGAAATGGAAACAACCTTATTGTAAGAATTTATAGCAAGGGATAGCACAAGACTCTAGAACAGCCAGTTCCACTCATTTACTTCTGTGACTTGCATAAAATAGAGTTATCAGTGTCACAATCTTCATATATAAATCCATTTGAAATCATCGCATCTCTAAGTTACAAGAAGTTATTATATGATCGATCAACCAATATCTATATCATACGATAATATTTTTCTTTTATAAAAGTTTTCATGTTAGACATTATTATACAACTTGATATCTTAGTTAGGTTAACACTTCAAGTAAAAACAATTATGTCATCACATGAAAAAAGTATTATTAAAAAAAATACAAAAAAATGAGAGACTTAAAACTCATATGTTAACAAAAACGGTACTTTGGTAGACTATACCTATTTATAAAGAATTCTAATAACATATCAGATGAAAACCTATTATACCAATGAAATGAATCTATATGAATAAGCTCTAAATTAACCAACTTATCAGCATACGTTTTTTTTTACGAAAATACGAATGATCATAAACCTAATTTTTCTACAGTAATTAAGACAGGTATTCATTGATTAGGTATTCATTGATTACGAAACTCACGGATAATAATTTTTCACCTCATCAAACTTTTATCATTTTTTTAATGCAAAACATACATGTTTAGGGAGAGAAAGGAAAATTACAATAATGGTAACAATGCGGCAAAATATGAGGCTTCTTGTAGAGGGGGCTGATGAATATTCAAAGTCTAGGTCTAGGAATTCATGATTAGCACTAAACATTGCTGTGAACTCATCCCTTCTTGAAATCTCCCAGTTCCCTCTGACAACAATCTTCTATATATCATCATTTCATCACAGAAACAAGAAATATATATGAATTAAGGCTATGAATTCAATGACTATTTCACATGTACCTAAAATTTATTGGAGAAGCATAGTGTAATAGTGGAGTCACAGTATAGCCAGGTTTGAGTTGCTGCAGTTACCAAAGTGGGAAAAACTCAAACACTTTCTCATTAAGTATGAACAGATTATGAGAACACCAATGAGTGAATAAGATAATATCTTAGAACAAACCTGTTGGCAAATTTCACATGTAGTATCTCCTTTCTCATTGCACCATCTTTGAACACATTTTTGGTGTGCATACTACAATGATCAAAAGAAAAGGTGCCAAAAACTCAGATAATTAAAAACATTCCAAACATTTGCACATATAAATATGTAGAACAACCTTCAACCAAATATGTTTAGTAATAATTATTTTAGTTTCAAAGTTTATGTTAAGTGAACCCAATAGAGAGACTAACATCTGCAAAGGCAATGAGCAAGGTGATCCTACCTTCAATGTGCCACAGCAAGAACAGGGTGTGTCCATGTTTGAATCTTCATCCTCACTGTGGCATATTCTACATTCCACCAATCTATTAGGAGATGATGACATGATAATATGCTCATCCATCTAGATCATGTCAACTAGTTGTCTCTTGCAACCTCCTTTTGATCTCAAAAGAAGTTCAAAGGAAAATTAGTGTTGTGTTTGGATTGGAGAGGAGATGTTTGAGAATTTAATGGAGTTGATGTGTAAGGATTTGAGAGAAAAATACAAAAAAAAATGACTAGTCGATGAATCAAGAACCCTTTTAAAGATGTCTGAGGATTTAATAGGGTTGATGTATAAGAATTTGAGAGAAAAGTGCAAAGAAAATGACTAATCGATGAATAAGAACCCTTTCAAAACATTTGTCTTTAGCACAATGTGAATCAATTTCATCATCTTTACATGCAGTTTATAATTACGAGTAGACTATTTTCTTCTCTTTCTAAATTTCTTTGGTTTGCTTGAGGTGCAGCAATAAGAGAAGAAAAGAACTTCCACGTACACACGGAAGGTATACTGTTAGCAATGCAAATCAAACAAAGACATTGCTTACCAAAGATGAACATTGCATTGGAATATCAAGTTTTTTAAATAGATGCTTGTCCAAATGTTTTATTGGTCAAATCCTTTCCCTCACTTTTCCTTGTCCTTTTCTCCTTTCATGTTCGGACACTTCTTTTAAATGAAATATTGGTATCGTCTTTTAAATGGAGAATCGATATCGGATACTCATATACTCATATGACACGTATTAGTAACACAACAGAATTCAATATGCACAATATGCACAATTTTTTCTTTGCTAAAAAAAATAAAATCTTTTTCAATTTTTGTGCGTTTAACGGGGTTATATATACAAACGGTTTGTTATATTTGAATAAATTTCTAACACTAAGAGAAAAGAAAGAAGAAAATGCTGATAAATATATTTTTTAAATTAAAATGAACTTAATTTTTAGAAACCTCTTCCCATGGTCACCTTTACCCATAATATCAAGTTAATTTTTATTTTTTTTTCTCAAGCTTATTTTTTCTTTCCGTCTCCTCCTCCTCTAATTACTAATAGTCACAGTTGAATGGACTCCAACGTGATCAATTTTAAGTCTTCCTAGAGAACAACAACATCATCACAAGAAAATTATACCCTTGTGGGAGACAGATTACATGGTGGTCACATACTTTGTGTTTTGCATCTGAGCAACATTTAAATTTTCCCAAATTATTCAAGGAATCTAAAATTTATACAAGAGTTTAGAAACTATATATAGCTACAAGAAAAATAAATGGAAGAAGTGGACTTGATTCATGGATGATAATGAATGACATCTACATCAATCATCATAAGAAGTATGAGGAGAAGATGTGCAACCAGGATCAAATGGATCTTCAGACCCACAGCAATGCCAGTACTGAAAAACTTTGCCAGAGTCAGGAGTATTCATGGTGCCCCCTTCATACACACTCTCAAACTTTCTCTTAGTTTCTCCTGTGGTAGAGGAAGATGCAAGAGATGTGAATTAAAGCCAACTTAAATCCAAACATTGATGCAAATGAAAAACTTAATATTGAAATTTGAAATGCACAAGATTTGCTTCCACTTTAGACTCACTAGCTAAACCTTTCCTTAAAATACTTGTATGAGAAATGAGTCTTCTAACTGCATAATCCCCATAATAGATTCTTCTTTAATCTCAGCTTTGTTAATAGTTTAGTTTCTTTTGTTTAGACTTTAGACTCACATCATGGCTATCTACCCATGTTTTGGCTAGAACTTTTGGCTTCAGAAAACACTATTTTAAGAGGGAAATCATAGGATCAACTAGGTATGAGTGCTAAAATCAGGAGTGCTTCATCATCAATGCCCATGAATATCATGAATTGCTCTTTGAGCTTTGTCAGGCAAAAATACTAATATGATGCAAATACAGCATAGGCTCTAGACAAGATAATAAGATTTCTAGCTTCCTTCCCTGCAGCATTAAATTTGTGTGTGTGTGTGTTAGTTACTTTAAATCGGGGTAAATCACAAACTGGATTTACACCTAACACAAGTAAGGTTCAGACCAACATGCTGAAAAGCACAGAATGATGACATGCTTTGTGAGCAGGACCTAATGAGTAAGAAAGGCCACATATCTATATTCCATTTCAAAAACAAAGAGGAAATCTCCCCCTTCAAATGAAGATAATGAGTTGGTTTTTATAGGCAAATGCTACATGTCCCAACTTCCAACTAATAAGTTGAGTTAACTTAAATTTTATAGTGATACTCCTACTCCAATCTGAGGATGAAAGATGTTTCCACCAAGTTCCAGAGACGTAGCTTTCAAGTCCCAAGGAAAAGAGAGTAGTTAAGGATAAAGTGAACAAGAAAAGGCATTGTGATAGCTTTAGAAAAGGTTAGCTGTTAGGTCCCGTAACAATGCACTTAGTGGAAGCCCTTCTATACCTCTCAAGTCTCTAGTATATCAATATCTCAACTTTTTTCAATGAAATGAATTTGGTTTTCACCAGAGAATATCAGATATAACAAGTTCTTGATAATGGTTTTTATAACTACATAGTCCTTCATTGAAGTAAAGAATTAAAGATAATATTTATAACTTGGCCATACTTTATCAGCAAAACCTCCATGAAGACAGGGAATTTCAGAAGAGAAAACAAAAGCTGTTATGGTAAACAAACTCAGTGAAATAAACCACCTCATCTTCACTTAATTAACATCAATCAATCAAGCAATGATGCGAGATTTTTGCCAGGAGTTTAATTAAATGCTTTGACATCATTGGAAGAATTCTTATTTTTCATATCAAATGTGAGGTTCTGAATGAATCAATAAAAATCTTGGAGGAACAGATACTTTATTTATGGGTACACAAACATTCATAACTCATGTAGCAATGAATTAGAGGGCACATTCCTGGACAGCTCAAGGTTTTGTGAGGTAACATGCATGAGAATAATCATCGCATGCCTTTATAATTTTTGAAGTAAAAATGGCAAAAGTTTTATCACCTGTTTAGCATTATTTAACACTGAAGATTGATAAAACATTCTAACGATCAGGACACGATCAAGAACATTTCAAAAGCTTAAATAGACACAAAATTGAAATACTACAATCTCGTAGCTATGTTCATGTAACTGGGGTTTATCTTTGTCTAATCGGGGTCAATTATTGCAGTGCAACATTGAGGATTCCTTCACCAGGTCTTCTAAAGACATCCAAAACTGTTAAAGGGGTTATTTCATGTCAAAAGCGAACTACTGAGTTCATGGATAAATTATAGTCAAGTTCTCATAAGAAACAGAAAAATCTTCATGCTAACAGTTTCATCATTTCATTTCCTTTGTAATTTGATTCAAACCAAAGAGAATAAATATCTTAAATTTGGGAGCATATTTGTCAACATTAATTTGGGGGCATTTCTATACAATATTTCTCTCTCTTTTCAAATCATAAATTTCAAAAGTAAAACCTAAACTTGGAGAAACGAAGTGGGTACCTCCAAAATGGGCAGTGTGAAATCGACAAGCAAGAGGGTGATTGAGAGAAGGGTCGAATTGGGTTTTGCAGTTCTTGCAAGTTCTGTGGCTGATGCTGCTTTTTTGGTTCAAACTTGAGCAACACCGAATAGATGGGTACGTGAATATGTTTGGGTTTGATGAAATAATGCATTGAGATTGCACAGTAAAAGGCATTTTGTTTCCATGGAGAAGAAGGTGGTGAGAAAAGGAAAGAGCCATGAACCAATCACGATTCACAGATAAGAAATGTGTTGCTGCTACTTTTCTCTCCTTTTCGTTTTGATTCTTTGAACACTGTCAACAACATTTTCTTTCGTGTTACCTTCAACTCTTTTTTTATCAGTGCCTTGACTTATTTATCAATTATAATGAAAAAAAAAAAAAAACTAACCAAACAACAAATAATTTATTTAATCGCTAAAAAAATGTAATTTATTTAACCAAATGAAATAATTCATCTGGCCCTATCTAAGTTACTTTGGTTAAAACTATTCATTTTATCATTTACATAAAAAAGTTTACAATAAAAAATCAGTAAAACAATGGAAACTTTATTTTTATTTTTATTTATATAATTATATTTAATATTAAAATTTAAATAAATATTATTATTATTCACACACTTATATTAATAATATAAATTTATATTACATTTTAATAAAGATGAATATATATATGAGATACCTAATAATATATTAAGAAGGAAATATAACTAAAATAATCAATGTACAACCAATCACAAATTTCATAATTTCATAATTGTATAATAACAATTGAAAAAAACTATTCCAAAACAGTAGTAGACAAATTTCTTCACTCTCTTAAAGATAATAACGTGATCCACACCTAGCAACCATTAAATAATAATAAATAAACTAAATTTTTAAAACTAAAAAACTGCTTGGTTAACTGCTTAAATTACAAAATAATAAAATAACAAAAATAAATTAATAAAATAGAAACAAATTTATGTATACCAAAAACACAAAAACAGTTATAATGAAAAATCTTATACCAAAATAAATTAATAAAATAAAAATAAATTTATGTATACCAAAAACACAGTTATAATGAAAAATCTTATATATTGGTATAGAATAGATATCAACCAATTAAATAAATAAAACAATTTACATGTTCATTGTGCACTTCAATATCAAAGGTAATAATTAAGATATTTAATACCTTGGGAATTAATTATTTTACACTTTTAAAAGAAACTCTAAATTTGCTATATACTTTTATGATAAGAAAAAACTGTAAAATTTATGCATGAGTTAGAATTTAGTTCGTAAAAATTTAAATAATAAATCTGAACATGCTAGTATGAGAAGTGTGAAAAAGAAAGTGTGGAAAATAGTTTTTGAAAAAAGCATTTTAAAAACTAATTTCTCAAATACAAAGCAAAGTGAAAAAAAAAAACTGACAATATTTGGGCCTGCAGAAGAAGACTTGAGCCCAAATCTAGGCCCAAATTACGTTGATGAGCATAAAAGAAAGGGGCATCACCACATGTAGCAAACACAGAAGAGAAAGAAGAGGGAGAAAGAGCGAAGAGAAGAAGAAGAAGAAGAAGAAGAAGATGGAGGTGAGTTTATCGTCAACGTCATGTATACCCTTAAGCGCAAAGTTGAAGCATAAGCATGCGCTTTTCCACTCTCAATTTCCCACTTCCACAGCTTCAACCAAAACCAGAAGAACCAAACCTTTGTTCATCGTTAACGCCTCCAGACCAACCTTGTCCTCCAACTGGCTCGTTTCTCCACACGATTTGTCTGCAACCACCTCTTCCGCGTGGCTTCCCAGATTCGAAGAGCTCGATACCACCAACATGCTTCTCCGCCAAAGAATTATCTTTTTGGGTTCTCAGGTTCTCTATCTACGTATAAATATTTGGGGTGGATTTTGTTGTTTCATCGTGTTATGAATACCCTTTGTCTCTCTGATTATGTTTTTAAGGGAAATTTTTGAACTTGTTCATGTGGGTTCATTCCAAAGGACGCTCACAATAACATAAGTATGAACAAACAGGAGAGAGATAGTGTGAATTTGACATGATAGTGTGAAATTGCTGTTGAGATATTGTTTGGTGCTCTGTGGATTTTGAATTTTTTTTTGACTTGTTAATGTGAGTTCATTCTGAACTGGGGTGCCCAGTATAAGAAAATAAAAATAAAAATAAAAATAAAATAAAGCACAGAAGTGAATGCAACTGAAGAGAGTGAGACAGTATTTGATGGTGTGTTTGTGAATTGCTTTGTTTGATCAGGTGGATGATATGACTGCAGATTTTATCATTAGTCAGCTTTTGTTTTTGGACGCTGAAGATTCAAAGAAAGACATCAAGTTATTTATAAATTCACCTGGTGGTTCTGTTACTGCTGGTATGTATTTTTTACGTTTTATCCAATAGAGACTAACGGATGCACTTGATTCTTAAGCCCAAATTTGTAATTAGATGTTAAATTTCTCAATCCCTGGCAGCAGCTATCGTGTTTAATAGCTCAGTTTAGTGTTTTGCCTGCTTGTGGTAACATAAACAGACACTTAGCTTAGAGAGAATTGACTGCAGCATTGTTATATATCTGCAGGTATAAGATAATTCAGAAAGCACTAAATTGTCTTTTTATACCCTGCTGTATTTTACTGGTAAAACAAGAAATTGACCATGCTGATTCACGAGCTAATTTGTATGTATGCAAATTTGAATCTCGTTTATGAAGATAAAAGATTGAATATATTGAATTTATTATGATAGGAAAGGAAACTTCTCTCAGTGAAGTTTGTGTCTTGTTAAGTTTAATGAATCTGAAATTTGTATGTGGTATGCTAATTGCTCTTTGTTTATCATTTCATGCAGGGATGGGAATCTATGATGCCATGAAGTTGTGCAAGGCAGATGTGTCAACTGTTTGCCTTGGGCTTGCTGCGTCCATGGGTGCATTTATCCTTGCTTCTGGTACAAAAGGGAAGAGGTATTGTATGCCGAATTCAAGAGTTATGATTCATCAGCCACTTGGAACTGCTGGTGGAAAGGTAAGATCACCCTCTTGTCGACTTTGATGATTGTCAATATGCAGTAGGTCTGAAGTTTTTCATTATTATTCTCATTTTCCTCAACATGATCAGGTTAAAAGTAAAGCTAATTTAGATTTCAAGCATGTAAGAGAAGAGTGGGATGTGGAAGGAATGCAATTCCCTTTACTGCAATTATCTATGTTTAACTCAATTCCAAGTTGATATGAGTAAAAGAACCTATGTTTTTAAAAACAATATACTCCACAAAATATGTTGCTTAAATATAACTGTGAAACTTATTAGTTGACATTATTTGATTTGTGTTTATGCTCATAACAAACTATCTTCTCGTATACTCTGCAAGTATATGAGACATGTGGTTTATTACAAATAAATTTCAATCACCAAACATGCTTTGCCATTACTGACTGAAGCCATTACTATAAACTTACCATCTAGACATGAAACTTTGTGATTAGTGCATTGTTCCAAGTTCTTTTAAGGATAAACCAAACATCATACTCATATTTTCTTTTGTTTACTAGACATTTGATGCTTTAGCAACCTGTTTCTTTTGGGCGGCACATTAGATGTGCAAGCAGAGTAATGATACGTTGACAACTCACATTTTTTATACAACCACATTACAACTCCCAATACTATTATTTTAATTTTTTTTCATATCATTTAATTTCAAACTTACCATTTATTATATATATTTATTTCTAAACCCATGACATCAATAGTTGTATACAACTATAAGGGTTGTCAAAGTATCATGTTCCATTAGGAATTCATGATGTCTATTGTGATTACTAGGCACATAGAATATGTATGATAAGTTATTGTATTAATGGCTTTGAGCAAAAGCTTTATTGGAAAATGATAAAATTTAATTGTAGGCTACTGATATGAGCATTCGTATAAGAGAAATGGCATATCACAAGATTAAGATCAACAAGATACTATCAAGAATTACAGGGAAGCCTGAAGAGCAGGTTAGATATGAAATGCATCCCCATTATCTAATATATGACATTAATTTGCTGTTAATTTTTACCCCTTTAATTGATTTGATTCAGATTGAAGTGGACACGGATCGAGACAATTTTATGAATCCATGGGAAGCTAAGGAGTATGGTTTAGTTGATGGGGTTATTGATGATGGAAAACCAGGATTAGTTGCACCAATTGGAGATGCAACACCACCACCAAAAACTCGGGTATGGGATCAATGGAATATTGAAGGAAGCCGAAAAGCGAAGAAAAAATTGCCCTCAGAGCACAAGTTTTTGAAGAAACCATCTAAAGAAGGAGAAACACCCGTTGCAGTATGAGTTTGGGGAAGAGTGGACTCAGAAATCTGTTTATTTTAATTTTAATCTACGTAACATTCATACTGTATATTAGTTTCTTAAATTTCTTTAATTGCTTCCAGTATATTTGATGCGTTAATGAATATAATAATGTTTTTATCCTCATGAGGGTTGGGCTGCTTTTGGATTCATAAAAACTTGAAGCCAAACAAAGAAAAAAACTTTTGAATTATGTAATCAAAATATTAAAAACAAATATTTTTGGAATATAAAAATTTATGGGATGATAGTTCAGGAAGAAGCAGTCAACTTCTCATAGTGCTAGGAAAGTAATCTGTTTATTCTATTCATCAGTTTCCAGCTGGATTTTTTACATTACATTTATTTTCTTGTTTACTTTTACTAAAACCTTTTTCTTTCATCTTTCTTTAAACGGTCAAATGAAGTATCACATTCTCTTTTACTATGTTATGTATAAGTCGGAGAAGAGATTAAAAAGTTATTTTGAATGCAAATCAAAAGAACTTCTATTTTATTGCACTTTCAAAAGACGAGTGGAAGTATCGGAGAATCAATTTTTATAATCAATAATTAGTGTTTAAAAAGTTAATCTAAAGATATCTAAACATTCCGAAGCAGATAATATGGAGTCATTGGGAGTGAAATCACCTAAGACATAATGAAGTTTTACATTGGTTACCTATTTTTTTTATCAAAAATTTGAGACCAAGCCTAACACTAGACAGTTTTGTAATAAGTGAAATCAAAAGGAAAATGGTACATTGAGCAAATTTGAAAATAAATTAGCTTCACGTGATTTTCTTTTAAGTTAGGCGACAAAATGAGTTGATTGCACCAAAAAAAGTATTCTAATGTCATGAACCTAACTGATGATATTGTCCAATATCAATTCATATGATCATACAAAGCCCCATCGTTGCCCTTTGATGTGGTATACTAAACAAAAGAATTGATTTAAGATTTTCTTATCATCATAGAAAGTTTTGATAAATGGTCATGCATACACAATCATCCACAAGCCCACTGTTCAACAACGGGAATTCTTTCATTTTTCCCGTAAGATCGTAACAGAAGTGCTCTGCTATGAAACATACAAACAGATTTCAGAAGGAAAATAGATACAGAAAATAGAGAATACAGATTCCTGAAGGGTTGGCTATGGCTCGTAATGTAGTGTATATTCACTGCAGAAATTAAATATTACATCTGTCTCGGTTGCTATGAAAGAACGCAAAACATCTATACATTAACAAAAATTGAGATCAAACACAGCAAAGTTGTAAACTCTTAAGCATTTGAAGCTCATCTTAAGACAACATTCAATTTGTTCTGCACTTGTTCTCTTACTTTCCACTGCATTGACAAGGGGGGAACAAGTGTTGGTAGCTTTCAAAATAAAATATGACAAAACAAGATCATGACTGCACTAGCATTTTAAGTATATTTAATACCTGCAGATCGTTAATTTCCTCGTCAGTAAGAGAACGTTCCATAGACCTATATGCAATCCTATAGCAGTGGCTGGTCATTCCTTTCTTGTTGGTAAAATTGTCTATTAATTGCACCTGCAATTTGAGAAGTAAAAACAGAAACAGAAAAAAGGACCAAACTTAGTACAGACTCATAGGGGAAGGATATTAAAACCATGTTAAAAAGCTAAATGATTAATCTAAGAAAAAGAGAAGAAAAGAAAGACTGCGAGGGTAAACAATTGAAAAGCCAAGTAAGGACAAGAAAACAAAAGATCGCTTTTTGCTCAATATTTTCTTCCTGGTAGTAATATTTCAGAGAACCTCAAACAACAGTGGTGGTCAGCCACGAATATTGACATGTGATGTGTCCAAGTGAAAAACAATGGAATGTGTGTGGTGGTTCCATCAGATCCATCTGAGGACTCACTGGGGAATAATTGTATGAAGCCAAAGACAACACCCAGATGATAGGTTATGCTATTAAAGATGGGCAAAGTTTACTCTAACTAAATATTCTAAGCAATCAGATGCAGAAAGGGACTAAGCTCTCGGACAAGAACAACCGGAGCTATGCTCCTCAAAAAGGAATAATCGTCTCTACCCATCCCTGAGGATTCTAACTGAAAAGATACGTAATAATCCTCCCCACTCCTTCATCCTCTCCCTATAATCATTCCTAACTGCCACATCAGCAACTCCTTGATTATCTTCTTTCTTCTCTTTCTTTTTCTTAATCTCAAACTCTTCATATTATGCATCATCACTAAGGAATCTTCATCTGACCCAGCAGTATAGCCGCTGCCATGTAGTCTATAATAGAATTAAGATACATGTTATGGCCTTTGTAGATGTTGATTGTAAAGGCTATTTCTAGTGTTTTGGTTTGAAAACTTATTCCCTAAAGAAGAACTCAGTTTTTCCTTTTCATATTAATTTCGGCCAATAAAATATTGAGGCAAATGAAGTTTTAAGCTTCTGGTTGAATGATTTTAGCAGGCTTATAATATGGGTATGGTGATTTGGTGATTTATTGCGAAACCAAACTGTCCATAAATATTGTAAACACTGGTCAACAACACTAGATCAGATAATTTCATACGCAAGAAAGCCACTAATTACAAATGCAAACAAATGTTTTAGTGTCACAAAGAAGTTCTGCCAAATTATTCAAAGATGTACCTCCTCTACGAGATCCCCTGCTATTCCTCTGACCACTTCGCACAGATTGTTTTCGGTAAATGATTCACTGAGCCAGAAACTCATGTCCTTGTAACATGGAGGATACTTCAAAGATAAACATAAAAGAATTAGAATGTTCTCACAATATTTAGCAATGTGTCCATTTATAAATTCTTCAGCACTAAAGATAAAAATCAAAACAGTCAGACATGCTGAGAACATAAATGATAAGATCTTGAAAGATTACTAAGTTAAAATGCCTTCTTGTCTGAGTTTTACATAGAAGATGGGCATCATTTCACAAGAATCTAAGGTGCAGAAAATATACTCTAAATTTGTTTAGTTTAAAATAACTAACTATCCAAATCTAATCATGACAGGCTTTTAACATAGTAAAGCAGCAGAGTCATGACATGACCCATGAAAAATGTAGGTCAACAGCTAACTGTAGACCATCAAAATTTCAATTACATGAATATTTCTCATCTAGCTTTCAAGTTTCAATATCAGAACATATTAAGGAATAAGAATAAGAGATATTCCTAGGCATGAAGATACTTAGAAAAAAAAATATAACAAATTAATCAAGGATAGGCAGGCATTTAAACATGTATATGTTACCTTTGAAAATGGCTTAAATTTGACTCCCAATTCACCATTGGAAAACTGTATATAAAATTATAAAAAGCAAGCATGTGCAAAACATTAGAGACGAGATTACAAAAGAACTAAACAAATAACATTGCAGATCTCAAGATGACTAAATCATAAATTTGTGACAATATTGAGGGATGCTTGTTGAACATATCCGTGAAATACCTGGGAGGTAAATCGCTCATCATTTGACCAAAAGAGACGAATATCAGGTATGTCAAACAGAACCATAGCTAACCTCTCCAACCCTAGGCCGAAAGCCCAAGCAACACTATTAGGTTTCCCATTTCTTTTCAGAATCTCTTGCTCTGTCACTCCACACCCCAAAACTTCCAACCAGTTTTCCTGCAATAAAAGATATATTAAACATTACTTGATGCTGTTACAAAACTAGAATCAGAAGAATTCAGGGGAAAATGACAGGAAAGAAGAGAAATAAATACAACAAGTGTAGGAATAAATAACAGGTGTAACAAACACCGATGTGCTTTTAAATGCATAACTTTTATCGGCAACATGATTAGTTACAGGAATCATATAAACACGGTATTTGAAGAGACAAAAATGTATAGCATACCTTGAAATATATTTCAAGTTCAAAAGATGGATTAGTAAATGGGAAATAAGTATCCACCCAGCGCATTTCCACAGCACCTGAACCAGGAAAAGGGAAAAATTATTAATAAGCAGTTATACTCGGCTTCAAAGGAATATCACAAGCTCATAACTAGGCACCTTGTGTACATAATTTCTTGTCCAAAGTCAAAAGTCATAAAGCAAATTTCTACATTAAATAATACTTTAAAGAGTTTTTTTTATCTTGTATTGAACAATAGGAAATGCATGCATATATATGCAATAATGATGAAGTATTTAAAAGATTTAAATTAATTACTTTCTTTGCTTTAACTAATTCATCTTACAAAGCCTCGTTAATTATCAAAATACAGCAATTAAAAATGAAGTATGTCTACCGGCCATTTCAAAATACCAAATAAATGACTTGCTAGACCCTCAAGGCATTTCTTTAAGTCTGTTGCTGCAAATAACGAGGCATCCATTCCTGATGCCTCCCAATCTTCTGGAGAAAAAACCCGAAAGCCTTCCATCTGCATGATAAAAAAGAGAAAATTATATTCAGTTAGTTTTTATAAGATTAAACTAGTTACTGCATATGGAGACATACTTGATGGAAGACAGGATAATGAGTTGAATCAATTGAATCCCTACGATAAACATCTCCAGTAACAAGGAAATGAGTGTAACCACTTCTCAATAATTTTGCCTGATGAGCACTTGTATGGCACCTTAAAACAGTCTGAGGGTCTACATAGTAAGTGTCATTGTAGCTCCTACTTACATGGTCTTCAGGAACCAAGACATCATCAAAATTCTGCAACAAGAAAAAGATTGTAAGTAGCCTAGACCTCATTAAAATTCTGCAACAAGGAGATTGTGACAAAGAAACCCAACGACATAGTTCAAAACACCACAATAAGCAAAAAGATAATCAATAAAACACAATGGTTAGAAGTACCATTTTAGCAGTGCTGAGGAGGCACATTTTACTTGTGCTGAAAATGTAATATTGACAATACATAGTAGTATTTTTAGCTAAGTTTTCAATGATTAATTTCATTAGTTCAAATGAATATGATTGTGAAACTTGCAATTCAACCTATAAATATGGTAGATGCATCAGAAACAAAGAAAAATTATACTCAAAAGCTACCATTAATATTTGTTTCATATATGCAGTTATCTACAAACAATGTTACCATAGTCACCTTTTTGAATAGCATTCTTTCTTTAACCCTCTTTTTCCACTATTTTATACAACCTTCCAAAAGGAAAGGATTAAAGAATCTGTAGATACCGGCTAAATAGCATCATAAAAGACTACTGAAGAATGAAGTCATTTGATCAAAGGCAAAACCATGTACAAGAAAAGAAAGAAGAATGATATAATTTCATCAAAAGCAGTTTCATGAAAGGACAGAAGAGTCATTTGTTTAAAGGCTGCCAAGCATGTTATAAGCCACACAAACCCAAACAAAAACTGCAACATGTTTCAAACAAGCATTGCAAAAGAAGGAAAAATATAAGGTCAATGAGTCGATCATATGTGAATATCCACTAATGCTAAAGCAAAAGCTCTGTTTTCTTTACCGGTCAGCTGAGCAAGTTCATATCAAAGAAATAATATATAATATGAATTATAAACATACGTAATTAAAATAAATCCAAAACTAAATTAGTATCAATTACTTTCAAAGTACTTATTTATCCTTTTTTAGAGGCCTTTTTGAGGATTTAAACTCAAAGTATATTGATCTTAAAAATTGAGATTTGTAATCTGATAATCTACAAATATTTTTTACCTACAGAAGAAAAGCAACTTGCAAATACTCAAATAACATCAAGTAACAAACAGAGAACTTTAATGGCATGAAATACTCAAACTAAAAATCAGAATATATCTAGAAGGAACTAAATGCAGAAGTAGCAAATAGTGTATCAACAAGCGTGAAACCGAGTAACAAAAAACTAATAATATCAGTGCATCACAACTAACTCCTTAATTTATTTTTCATACCTCCTTCACTGAAACAATAGGGCAAAGATCATCAAACTTTTCGAACTTATTTGAATAATTTGTGTCAAAATACTCATATATTGCATTCTTCAATGTCCCTAAAGGGTGTTGATCCCTCCTGTGAAGCTGCACTCCAAGTTTTGAAAATATATTGTCTGGCACATTATTTGTAGGATCATCCCTCACCACATCTAGAAGACCACAAATAAGAAATTATGAGAATTTAATATTGTATACACCAAAGAACAATTTTCACGTAGAAAGTAAAAATGTCAATAAATCAAGCAAATTATACACAGCCCAAAATATGTCAGTCACCTCTACAGCAGCAGTTACATCAAAATGTGAAAATTAAATAAAACGACTTCAATGCCATTGACCAGCAGAAAGTGTGAAAATAGGTAAACAGTCTAGGACATTCTCCTTAAAAATTACCATAAAAATAGTGATTCAAAACAATGGGAAAAATGGGAATATTAGTGCATGAACCAAGTTTGAAGGTTTTCTGTGGATCATACTATGTGATTACAGCTCAAATAAGCATCACGAGACAATAAACATTCAAATATAAAAGAAAAACCAAAGGTAATACCCAAAGTACCTTCTCTGCTTATCTTGACTCCACCAAAATCCAACACTGACGACACTGGCTGCCTCCACTTCTTCTGTGAAAGATTGTGAGTGGAAACGGAAGCAGCTGAAGATGAGAAAGGTAAACACGATCTAAAGCTTCTTAGGCCATTACTTTGGCAAAAGAAAGAGGCCCTAGCAAATACTGTGGCATGAACAGAAGAGATCACCATTGCCATGCACTTGAGAATCTTAACCAGCTATATTTGAAGCGCACTTGACAGTAGGCAGAAACAGATTTTACGAGGAAGCTCTACTCTTGATAAGCTCTTATCCTCCAGAATCCAGTGCCTCGCTGGAGGGAGGCTAAGTAGAGAAAACGCAATTTAGCCAAAATAAATCAAGATGGACAAAATGGTCACTTGGCCATATCACAATTTAAGAGGAAAAAATCCACAACTCAACCTCTTTTCTATCGAAAACTGATCATTTTTTTTTCTGAAAGGAGGTTAACAACAAATAGAGACCATAGACCAACAACCCCAACATTATGATGTCAACATGTATGCTTTCCGAATAAATAAAATGAAAGAAAATCACACCCAATAACACAGTATAACACAAAACACAACAATTAATTTTAATCCTATAAACTCAAGTGGTGTTCACCTTTATAATGGTATTTGGACCAGAAACATCTTCAAAACATATAGATAAGCACCAATTTCATCCCACACACAATGCACTGTAAACAAACTAAAACTTGCTTAGAAATTATAATGGACACTAACCTAAAATACTTAAAACAGAAACAAAAGGAAATTACAAATGTCTTTTAAAGGAAAGTAAAAAATTGTTAATAATGATTCAGTTTTATTTGCGTTTTTCACTTAGGGCCTGAATCAATTTTAGGATATTTTTGTTGGACATTTAAATTAAAATGCTTCTAATTTTCATTCTGTAATAATAATTTCAAGGTATCCTTTCACACATCATCTAGGAAAGGTTCTCAACTTTTGCTAAACATCTACGATACTTTAGTCCTCCATCCAACTTCCTTTTATTAGCTATAACAAACAGACAAACAAGCAAGCAAAATCCATTTCAGAACAATTTAAAAAGCTGCAATGAACCGCGTTATCCATTCTTACACATTAGAATACAACAAGCACACAAAGGTAGACATACCTAATCAAAGAGTTAAAAACTCACCAGCAATGAATTGTGTTTTGCAGGTTCGAGAACGACGAATAGAGGATCTGTCGAAGCGGACTGCAGCTGCGCCTGTTCAATTGATTGAGAGTTAGGGTTCCACTCAACATTTATTCTTTAAATGAAAATAACAATCTGTAACAAAATTTCGCAGAAATCGACTTCTGAAGGAAACTTCACAACGTGCAGTTACTGTGTATGTGTACGCGTTTGGTTTCAGAGTAGAATTGGTTTTGACGAAATTGAGTTTTGAGCGTAAGAAAGATAAGAGGCTAACATGGAAGAAGAAAAGCACCGGAAAACTCACCTCACCGTTGAAATGGTGGTTGTTGTGCAAAGTCGTTAGTGCAGTGTGTAATGTAAGAGTAGCTAATAGCTATGGTTCAGAACTTTGGACCCGTTTTTTTATCGGGCCTTCTTGCCCCACCCGCTTTTCGTTTTTTCGGATAAATTTGCTATTTTATTCATTTATTTTATCCACACACTCTTATCCCTCTATGTCTCTTTCTGTCGTGTTTAATTTGTTGCTGTAATTTTCATAGATTATCTGATATTTGGTTTAGAAATATTAAATGAAAAATTCATACTGGTATTTAACATTTCAAAAAATTAAATGGAAAATAGAACAGCAAAAAGGGAAAAATTTATAATACAAAATGTTTTATAATAACAAATTTTAAATAATGTATACATAGTAAAATGTTAACAAAATATATATATAATGAAAAATCAATTTGTGCTTTTTCTTAAGTGGTTATGTAACTTTTGTGTTTGAGAAAATTAGTTTGAAACTAAATTAGTAATAGTATGTATTTTTAAATGGTTAGTGAGGTATACAATGGAAATAGTTTCAGTTAGAGATATGATAAAAACTAATAAATAAATTTGTAGGTGTTTTTTTAAAAGATTTTAATCTATTTGATTTTGTAGTAATGAGTGGGTTTTTAAACTTGTTAACTATATTTAACTTGGCAAAATAAGTTGGTTGAGTTTTTTTGAAATGTTTGAAAGTCGTTATATAATGTTTATGTCATTTTTGTTTTTAAATAAATAAAACAACATTATTTTCATTTAAATATGATTTTTTATTCAAGTAAGATAATTCCAAAAGCGTCATCGTTAAAGCAAGAGAGAACATGTTCATTTACTTTTTTAACGACGAAATTCTCCCATTTTTATTACACTAAAGTTTGTTTGACAACAAATAGACACTATGTGTGTATATTTTTTTCAGCAAAATAATTTCTTTTGGAATTTATCTAATTTAATTACTACTTTGACAAAATCTAGTTATATTAATAAATAGAAAAAGTGGTGATAAAATAAACACAATTCAATTCAACGTTAATACTTACTTTGCCTCCCAATAAACTTTACATTGGATGCAAGAAAAACAGGACAAATGAAATAATAAAAAAAAAAACTAACCTATAGTTTGTCTACAAATGGATTTTTGAGAATTCCACTATTTATATTAAGTTTTATTAAACTAACATTTTAATTTAGGGTATTTAATCTAGTTTTATTAAGTTTTATTCTAAACAAACATTACAAAAGAATAAATTATATATATATATATATATGAAGTGATTTTGAATAAATATAGCATTAAAGTAATGAAGGTGACAAGATTAACTAAAAGCTCACACAAAAAAGAATTTAAAAAAATGCAACAATTGTTATGATTAAAAGAAGAGGACTCTAAAAAGAAGAGACTCTAATAGAGGTAGATAAATTATATAACAAAACATCAACTCTCATGCGTTGAGGATTGCACCTACTTATATACAATGAATTGTCTTCGTAAAATCAAACAAACATTTACTAAGATAGACTTTAAATGACTTTGATACCATATTACAATGTGAACTTTAAGCCTAAATCAACCTCATAAAACCCAACTCATGAGGTGAGGTTTGCACCCACTTATATATAATGAATTGTCTTCATCTCTAATCGATGTGGGATCTCCAACATGCAATATTTTTTTTTATCAACAATAAATAAATAAATTAAAAGAGGATATTTTAGGAGTGTCTCAACCCTTATATAAAAATCAAGAAAATCTTATCACCTAAGATACATTAGACTTGGACTTCTTTAACATTCCAGCTATCTAAACATAATCGTTCTACACCAAGTGTTGTACAACCTCAACACTGATACAACCTCAACACTGATGTTAGGACCGTTCTAAATTACAAAACTAAATTTGACCTTATTTTACAAAAGAAATCCATAGCCCTTCCACACCTACAAAAGCAAAAAAGAAAAAGAAAATGATTGGCATGGAAATTATTCTTTTTCCAATAATAATATAAAAGTTAAGAGAAAATATTTTTTTTTATATTTTATTAAAAAGGACTTATTGAAATTGAAAAATTGGGGAATGAATGTGATGGAAGAAAAAAGGAAAGTGTTGGAAGTGAGGAGAGAATTTTGATGTTTGGTTGTGTTGTGTTAAGCATGTGGGGTTGAATACTCCTTTTCTTCTTTTTGCCTTATTTTTTAGGGTTTGAAAGCTATAGCCACTTTGCACTTTAGGTTGGTCAAATATTCTCCTCTCCTATTGGAGGGTAAATAATATAACTAACTTTGGAAATTTTATGTTCACTCAATATATATAACATTCCTATATATCACATCTATTAACCAATTTTCACTTATTCATCATTCTTATTCATTATAATTAACCCAAATTGAGCTCAAACACTATACACCTCCTTTAATTCTTTTCTTTAAATATTTTCTCCAACTCTTTCACAAGTTTAAATATAACCTTAACATTTATTTCTAATAACACCTTTAAAATAATATTATTTAAAAATTATATATATACACACACGTAGGTTAAATATTTTATATTTATTGTTTATTTTTTTTAAAGTTTGTATTGCTATAAAAAATAGAAAATGATTGAAAATGGTTAACTGCTATATGATTGTTGTTAGATTCTAATGTTTTCATCTTCTTCCACAATAATAAAACTTACACGTACTGTTGAACATCGTATTTTATAAACTGTTTTTTACCAACTTTTTTTCACTTTATGATAAAGAATTTCTTTTATCTTTGCTTTCTCTTACCAACTTTTTTTTTCACTTTATAATGAACATTTTTTTTATCTTCGTTTCTCATACTAGTGTTGTCATAGAGAACATACTTGTGTTGTTTAGACACGTACTTTATTGTACTTGTTGGGATGGGAGGTGTGTCCTTTAAGACAACGTGTTGTAAAGAAAGAAAATAGGTTATGCATTCACACTTAACACACTTTTACACCACATCTAATTTTGCAAAGTATTATTTACAATAATTTTGTTCATTTTTACAATAACTATTCAAAAATTATATTAACGCCATTTTTCTGAATGAAAATATAAAACATTTTACATTACTAAAAAGAATATTCATAAAGAAAAAATAATAATAATAATAAGTGTTTCGGTCAAATTAAATTCTAATATGCTGTGATTTTTTTATTAAATTCAAAAGTTAATATGAATTTCAATTTAATACTAAACCATGGTTATTTGTTTCTATCAATTTAAAATATTAGAAATATGGTTCATATTTTATAGCCATAATGTGAAAGTAATGTAACTTAAATCTTAAGTTTCTTTTTTTTTTCTTAGTTAATGTGAAACTAACTAGTCGTACTTAATTTTTCAACAAATATTTGAGTTTAAAAGTTATTTGATTAAAATACAAATTATTTTAGGATGTCCAAATCAAAATATTATTTTATTATATGATAAAAAAACAATTAATGATGCGTTGCAAAAAAAATCTCAACGTATAAGTTTGAATCAATGTATGGAATGTTGGAAAGCAAGACATTCTTATCATTGACAGAAAAGGAAGACAGCCAAAAATCACTTTTTATAATTCTGCGTGGATTTTAAACAAGTGTTTATTTTTTCAATAGAACATGGCACCACAAGACCATATTTTAAAGCATATATCTTCCATGTTCTTCTTATAAACCACTAATCTAGCTTTATGGGCACCTATGTCCACTACATTTTTTTGTTTATTTTAATAATTTAATATTCTAGAAACCGCTTTAAAGTTTAACCTTTTAACCATTTTTTTTATCAATAATAATAAATAAATATCAATCATTTCACGAGTAAATCAATATATTCATTAGGTAACAAAATACTAATTAAACTACTTTAAAATTAATCAAACTACTCTTAAAAACAAGAATTTTCCATAAAATCAGTAAACTAAACCAGATCAAACTACCATAAACCCTAAACCAAATTCAGATGAAATTTTAAAGAAAAAGTTTATAAATGATTCGTCACTCCACTTTTTAAGATGAACTTGTTACTAGCACACTTCTAGACACCACTTTGGAAGTTCAACCTTCTCACCATGTGAATCTTTTAGTTTCTATATAAACACCACGCCCTCATGTTTGATTTGTGCCTTTGTCTTCTCTCTCACTCACTCATTTCATCTCCCCATCTTTGCCCTTTACCTTTTGGAAAGGAAAATGGGTGCACTTACCAACATCATCTCCAACTTTTGCACAGTTCCAAGCAGAAAGATCAAAACAATGCAGGTAGGGTTTCCTTTAATTTTCACGTGCCACAACACCTTCTCCCTCCACACTTTTCTAACTTCCCAAGTTTCATTTCTAGCTGTTGCAGCTACTTATATTATATATCATTCATCCTCATATATATGTTGCTCTTCGTTTTAGACAGTTGAGATCAAAGTCAAGATGGACTGTGATGGCTGTGAACGAAAAGTCAGAAATGCAGTAGCCAAAATGAAAGGTTCCAACTTCTAATCCAACTTTTATTACTTGATATCTACACATATTAGATACCTTGCATATATAATGTGTTGAATAATGTTTTCAGCAATGGTGGCTGACCTAAAATCTCACACTAACTATCTACTAAACTCCTTATACCACTAAGTTAACCCTAATGGGTTTTGAGATCAAATTTGAATTCTTATCCTCTTAAAGTTGAATTCCAGTTCAAGGTCTGCACATGTACAATTTTCATGCTTTCGTAAAGAACATTTTAGTACTTTACATATACTTCTTAAGCTTTTGAGTTATGTGAGTTGTAGCAAGCAAATATAGAAAGGGAAAACAAATTAACTGTTAGTTTTGAAAAGTCAGATAGAAGGTGTTGTGTTGTATTGTAAGGACATCTCAGAGCTTTTATATGGGTTATTTCTTAATGATAAAAAAATCAAAATCACATCTTAAATGTGCATTATGTGAATCAGATTTGACTTGAAGGTTAATGATGGTGTGTGCAATATGTTGCAGGAGTAAAATCTGTGGAGATAAACCGAAAGCAAAGCAGGGTGACAGTGAATGGTTGTGTTGATCCAAACAAGGTGTTGAATAGGGTAAAGAGAACTGGGAAGAAAAGAGCTGAGTTTTGGCCCTATGTTCCACAGCATGTGGTGACATATCCTCATGCCTCTGGGGTGTATGACAAAAGGGCACCCTCTGGCTATGTTCGCAACATGCAATCATTTACACCTTCTGCTGAGACAGAAGAGAAATTCATGTCCCTTTTCAGTGAAGACAACGTAAATGCATGCTCCATCATGTAATATATAATGTAAGCAACAATTAATATCTGACACAAAGGAGAAACTATTAGCTGATATCATACAACTGAATTTCCACCACTCTTTACTTGACAACATGAACATCTTTTCAATTTACACATATTTAAGAATTTGTGATCTCACACCACACGGCTCTTGTTATCGTAGATCTAGCAGCTTTTTCTTTACACTTGGTGCTTGGAAGTGTGATGCAGAAGGGTCAATGAATGAATGTATAGTACACACACCCTTTTTCTACTTTTGTGAATGTGCTTTGGGACAAAAACTCTGAATTGCCATGGTACCTATAGCTAGCCTCAATTATTGAAACTTCGTGGAAACTGAAAAACGCTGGAGTGCAATCAAACTTTAGAAGGTATATTAAAATATCAGAAATCATTTTCGAAAGGTGTTGAAGGGAATTTGATTCTTGCTGCCTACCACAGACAATTCGAATACTGTTACTCCTAACTCCCCATTAATCCAATGTGTATTCACTTATACCTTTTTACAAAAATTATTCACTGTATAAAGCATCATAACATGTCAGGTAAAGGACTATGTATTCAAAAACAAGGATAAGGATTGAATATATATATATATATATATATGGTACATTATATATATATATATATATGCATGCTTTTGGAATAAGACAACATATAACTTTTATGAAAAATAAAAAGACAGATTTTTATTTCACTTTGCTGCCCGTACACTAAACTCTAATTTAATTGACTATGTATAATTATATTTCATACATGCTATATATTTATATTTGCTTTTCAATTAATTTTTATTTTCATTTATACACTTATAATATAAAAAAGCAACTATTATTGTAACCCTAAATAGGGTTTTCACTCCCAGAAAAACCACTGTAAGTATTAATGTTAGTTGATTAGGAGAATTGAACAATAACCACGTATTTTCTCTTAATGATTGTAGATTATTACATGGTGTTGTACATAACAATCATTGTTGTTTTTTGCAATAATCTTTGTAGTGATAAAGTTGTTATCATGTTGTAATACTTTGCAAAAATGTTTGCAAGTGGACTACTTATTCTTAAGTTTTTGGGATCACTTTATCCGTTGAATCCCAGAAGGTTCCTTCTCTCTCTTTCACTTTCTTTTTTTTTCCAGCTACGTACATTTTATTCTCCTTTTTCTCTAAAAGTCTTTTGTTTTTTTTTTCAGGGATGATTTAATTAAATTATTTTTACTTTACTCTCTTTTCAACATATAACGCATAATATAGCTTTTAAAACAAACTAAATATTCATGATTTAGAGACTCTGTAAGGTAGCAAAAGACCTTAATGATGTCATTTAATAAAATGCATACATATATTTTTAATCGATTAAAAATGTGTTGCAAACAAAAACAAATCATTTATACAAGATCTATAGTTGTTTGTGAAGGTAAGTTAAAGTTTAATTACTTCTGCAATAAGCTATTTAAAATAGACTTATGAAGTGCATAACTCAATTATTTAATTTATTTTATATAATGAACATTATTATAAGTAGAGATATTTTGAGATAAGCATCCCTAGCATGATTTCTCATTGTTTTTTAAAGTCTGTCTCTCTATCAGGGTGTAAATGACTTTGTAAGTGGTTATAATAAAGTGTATTACTAAGATTTGTGTAATCTTCCTTTACATACTCCAACTGGGTTTTGAATCCAAGTTGGAGTATTGAATCCAATGGATTGTATAAGGCTGGTTGTTTAATGCTTTTTTGAGTTGGTTTGGTTGTTCCTTATTTAAATTGGAAGATGTTCTTTAATTGGAGGTTGGTAAGGCGCTAACTCTATGTATAAGGATTAGAACACCCCTGAAATGGTTCCCATTTATTTATTGCTGATTAAAAAATGATTTGTGTAATCTAAGATATAGGTAATTAATAATAAATAAAAGTATTGAAGGGAGTTATTTATTTTGAAGTAAACATCAATGGTTATCATAAAAATACTACAGGGAATATGCAGTCACTAACTTAGGGTTTATAAGTGAGGTTACTTAGTTACGTAGATAAGAAGTATGGTGCATGTTCGGGAAAGAGAATATTATAGAAATAATCAATTTTTAGTTATGCAAACTTCCACTTATTTCGACGGAAACGTTGAATCTGATCATATATTATTTTTTAAGTGGCTCAGCATGTTGTAGAGAATCACTTTTTTTAGGAAACAGAAAATCGCTTTAGATTGAAAAATATTATGAATTATATATTGACTTAGTAGTAGGTTTAATGTATACATTACAAAGAGTTATAACCCTATACATGGTTTATGATGAATTGGATAATACATAACATATTTGGAGATCACACATCACATAAAAAGAAGAAAACTGTCTTTTTTTTATTTATGATGTAAATTGCAGTGAGAATGTCCCAATCAGAATTAGGAAATATAATAATTATAATTATTTTTGTTGTATAAAATAAAAGACTGTGACAATATTTTATGAGCTGAATAATTGATTCTTTCGTTTCGATTGATATTATCTTGCTTCTTCTGTCAGTTCACTTGTTTTGGTTGAATTTTTCTTGTTTTCGCTCCTTGTTCATTATTTTCGTCTCTCGATTTAAAGGGTACTTACAAAAGACGTTTCGACATTCATTCAAGTAAATATTCGATATTCAGTACGATAAATACATAATAATGATGATGTACATTGTCTGATTGTTGTACCTATTTATATAGTTGTGATGAGTCTTATTACTATATATTAAGTCGAGATTAATATATGAATGATGATTAACTAGCTCTTCATATGGCTTAACCTTGTTAATCATAGTTTAATCTTAATGTATTTAAACATTTCGATCCATTGATATCGGATATCGAGACATTCCAAAACCATTTGGTTTGAACCGATACAATTCTATTTTTTGAGTTATTAAATTAGGAAAAGAGAATGAATGAAATTGGTATGTAGAGTTGGAGAAGAAACAAGATTGATCTAAGAGTATAAGCAATGATTGACATCCATTCCTTGCAGCTGACGACTGAAGTTATGCATAATAATCTTATATATATCTCACAATATTGTAGAACACAGATCCCTCTATGATTGAAATTTGACTTTAATGGAAGATAACAGTGTAATGCAGGCAGCACCAATAAGGAGAACACTGTAGTTGAATCTGATATGTTGTAATGGTAATCTTATCTGATGGAGGCATTTAGTTGATGAGGACCAGCCAAATACAAAAGAGAAGCTAAAGAAACCTTTATTTAATGCTTTGCTTTGGTAGCTACTAAGCAAATATATTCCACCCTTTTATAAGTAGCCATGACCATAAATATATATTCCAACTTAATAATCACTCTCCCTTTTGACCATTTTTGTTCTACCGTATCCCCTCTTGCATAATTTGCATCATAATAAACACCAACCCATCATTACTTTATTCATAACTAATGCCAAAAGGTAGCTCTCATAAAGACCTCAACCCTTCAAAATGGAGGCATTTTTCTAAAACAAGCTTCTTCTGCATGCTAAAGGGCCTCTTCTACTCAACTTTTCCATAACATGTTTTTGATTGACGTATAAAAACTCCACTAATTAAGAACCAACCTTTTGGTTAGATTTGTTTTCTGCATCATATTATATATGTACTTTCACAAAATTAATGAGTTACAGAATGCTGAGAACACGATCTACACAAGTTATCATTCATATAAGTTAAAGGTGCATTAGAGATTGAAACATTTCATTCTTTATAGATACAAATCTTACCTCATAAATCGATTTTATAAGGTTGAATTAGGTTTAAAGTTCACTTCTTAATATGGTATCAGAGTCATTGAACGTCTATTTTAATGATTTAGTGATTGTTTATTGAACTTATCAGATTATTCGTTATCGAATCGTTATCAAACCATTCATAATATATTGTTTCACGCACGAATTATCACTCACGGCCATGAGATGGTGTTCCGAATTTCATGTTTTACTGAAAGATGGGAAAGTGATACAAGTGATGTATACACATACGTAATAATATATATAAGCACGAAGAACAAAAGTCTTGCTAGCTATTTATGGGAACAATATTACATTCTGATATGACAGGGAACATATCGAAATCAGTGATTGGAGCAAATCCTTGAGTGATTCTTATAGAGTTGGAGCATAAGAATTGGGGACTTTTTTTTTGTCAAAGAAAAAATATATAATATATTGCAACTTTACTATATACAAAATATCCCTCTTGTAACTCTTCAACCGCATATCAAAGATTGTTTTGTCCTTATTCACTTGTGAGATTTACAAAATACCCTTCCTCCACTAAGATGTGTTCTGTGTACCCTTACCACCATTAATCTATGTACCCTTTAATCAAGTGTAAAACACTTGGGATTGATTTTATTTTCAATATTAGGCTCAAGAAAGTACTCACCATCATAATTACCCTTTAAGACATTTATAAGTTGGTCTAATATAGGTTCTACATTCATCTTTCTTCAACACTATATGTCTTCTTCCTGTTTTTTTTTTTTTTCATTTTGTGATAATTCTCTCATATGAGTATTAATTCGAGATAATTCTCATTCAAACTAGAAATAACAATGTGGGTTGACCCGTCTAAAAAAAATGAGTTGGGTTGGTCCGTCTCACATAACTGCATGTTGGTTTCATTTGTCCGCAAAACCTTCTTTTATATATATATATATATATATATTAATGTATATTATTTTAAATTTTAATATTTTATATCTTTGTTGCACTTCATGAGTCTACCTTTGACAATTAAATTTAAATAAATAAACATATGATTAACATCTACATCAAATAAATATGTCAATACATGTTTTCATGAATAAGAAAAAATAAAATAAAATATTGTTTAAGCTACTAAGAAGCTACCTTAATTAAATGTGATCTTGTGTTGACTTCAAAAACATAATTGTTGTTCTTTCATTTCAATAATATTGGATGCAGAATTGAATTGAATGAATAAAATATTATGCGGGTTAACCCGCACAGGTTGTGGGTTATGTTGGACGAACTTAAGTGAGCCAACGGATTAATAAAGTCAGTCTGCCCTGCATTTTTTCCCATCGGGCTACGGGATGACCTGTAGAGTCCGTCCTACATTGCTATTTCTAATTAAAACACTCGAATTCACGTCATTTTTAATTCCCATCTATTGTTGATTCATACTTCCATATCTGACACCTTAGCAGACTTATTACAAGAATTTTTTTATATAACTTAAGAAATTTATCCTTGAGAGAGATATCCTCATTCCACCTATTTTCCCAAAATATGAATTTAGTTCCCTTTCCTATCTGCCATGATATATTTTTATCAAACCACCCAAGTTGATTCCCTGATCTAGATATTTTCTTTAGATCTTTCCACCACACCGGTTCATTCTTGTCTTTGAGATTTCTTATTCAACATCTTCCAATCCGCATGTTTATATTTAGTATTTCTTTCCATAATTCATTATCTCTTGCTAGCCTCTATTTCCACTTGGTTACAAGTGCATAATTAAACAATTGTATATTCTTTAAGCCTAGCCCTCCTAATACCTTTGTTTTACATATTCTTGTCCATTTCACCCAAGCTATTTTTTTTTTCTTCCAAAAGAAATAGTCTTTGTATCTTTCTAATCTCGTTTAGGACATATTTAAGCAAACATATAAAAAAAATGAATAAGGGTAGAGAAAAATGACATATTTAAGCAAACACATCCTTTCATCAAAAGACAAGTACCTAACTTTTCATTGAGAAAACTTCTTCCTAATTTTAAGAATTATGACTTCTCATCCTCACTTTTCTTGGATTCTTCCAATATGTATCCCCATGGTAGCATCATCAATGAACATACATGTTCAATTGATTAGTTTGAACCTATATTCCATCTAGCTTACTCTTACGTAAGTTTATTTTCAATCCTAATGTCACTTCAAAACATCATAATATACTTTTGAGAGAGAAATAAAACATTTTGTATTTGATTATGACATATAAAAATAGGGTCACTTGCAATTTACATCATATTTATTCTTGTTTCCTTTTTTTTCCATCTTAACTCATATTATTTGGTTCTCATTTATTGATTTTTTATTGTTGATAAAAAAAAAAAAAAAAAACTCATATTATTAAATTTGTGGTTTATTGTATCTGCTAGTACTACAATGCAATAGAAACAATGTTAAGAGATCTCCTTGTCAAAATCTTTTAAAAGGAATAAATTCCCATTACCATTAACCAAAATCATGGATATTATCGTTGATAGAATGATTAGATGAATTGGGGAGACAGAATAGTTGTGATATCAGACAAAGATTGCGTATTTAAACTGATATTCTTTGCCTCCCTCAAACTGATAAATTCCTTATTTCCACTCCAAATTTGCATGTATTTGTTCTAAAATAATCATGGGGAGTTGATTGGAAGAAATGAACATTATTTGGTTTAGAATCTTAAGTTGAAACTTGTCATGGACAAAATGGCAATCTGACTTTGTGTTTGGTTGTTTTCATGATGAAAAGCTTGATTGATTCTGGAACTGTTGAAAGCTTACCTTTGTGTCAAAACTAATTTTGTTTTTAAACTTGTTCTTTTAATAATTTAAGAAAATAGTGAGTGGCAGTCAAATTCACATAAACTAGTAAAGATTTACTTCTTTTTATTTAAGTAGGAAAAGAACAACAACAAATATAGGAACTCGGTGACCTTCGACAGGAGCGTGGTAGATGCGTTCGAGGTATTTGCACTGGTACAAGTAAATGTTTGGTCTTGAATTTTTGCAAAGTCCTCTTGTAATTCCTTTACGTACCCCAACTGGGTTTTGAACCCAGTGGATTGTATGAGGTTGGTTGTTTAATGTTTTCTTGAGTTGGTTTGATTGTTCCTTATATAAGTTAGAAGGTGTTCCTTGGTTGGAGGTTGGTAAGACGCTAGCATAAGGGTTGAACCACCCATGAAGTGGTTTCCATTTATTTATTTTTTATTGCTGATAAAAAAAAATTCAATAAGCAATTTTAAGCCTATAACTTAACATTACAAAACCGATTTATAAGTAAAGTTTGTACACTTATATACTATGAAACATAATTTTTTATATCAATATTTGTCAACTCGTACGTGTGATTATTTATTATGATTGATAAATTCAAGAAATTTTCATGAAAATAAATGACTTTGATATCTTAAAAAATTGACTTTAAGTTTAACTTAACCTTTCAAAACCAATTTATAAAATAAGTTTGCATCCACTTATATATTATCTAGTTGTTAACCTGAAATCTCGAAGAAAAAAAACTAAAATTAAATGATAACAAAAACTCTACAAAATTAAAGTATAACATTCTTAGCTTGAATTCCAATTATCAATTCCTTTTCAGAAATGTCTATCTGTTTTTGGTAAACTAGTTAGATTTATTCTTAACCTCTAATATTAATTTCTCCTTACATTTTTTTAATGACTAAAAGCATCTCCAGCGCGATGCATAAAAGTTGTTTTGAGTTGCTTAGACGTAATTTTTCCATTGGACATGTCTACATGTCTTCGGTGAGACTTTCAAAATTATTTAAAAAACATTTTAGTTTTTTTTAGCAACTCAGCATTAAGAATAAAAACACTATCTTACTCGATGAAGCAATAAATATTATTATGAATAACTAAGCTTAAATTAAAAAATAATTGCTTAGAATTATTAAAAAAAATCATTTAAGAAAAAATGAGGGTAAATTTATTAGTGATAACAACTCATAAGTTGTTTTTGTGAGTTTATATAACTTATTTTCAAGCAGTTCAAACTCAATTTTGTTTCAATATAAGACGTTTTAAGAAACTTCAATCAATCAATATATATATATACACACACATTGATATAAATTAAATAAAAGTTAATTACAGCTTTTTGAAAAAAATAAAAAAATAGTTGATGATACACAACAATAATTTAATTTAAAGTAATATCAACTACCAAACATTTAAACAAATATGTAACGATAAAAATTAAACGACACTGAAAAAATATGATATGTTTCATAAAATTAATTTTTATTATTCTTTTTTTAAAATATGTTTGGTCAAATATACTTAAAGTTGAGGGTGAGTATCTCTATTGTCTTTTTTAAAATGCCGAGTAGACTCAAATCAGTATAAATGAGTTAAATATTTAATCCTGATATTAAATTAGAAAAAAGAATAAAAAAATAGTTCAACTGGGAAATTAAGTTAAATAAATAATAATGAAAATGATTAAAAAAATAAATTCATCTATAAGAGTAATTTAAATTAACATTTATTTTAATATTAAGTCCATTATTTTACATTGTTCATTTTAATATATATTGATTTTATGTTATGAAAATGCATTTCTAAAAATTTAGAGAATAACATATTGATAAACTATCATTACTTTCGAGTAATAAATTGTGCAAATTTTTTTAGTAAATTTTTTTTTATATTAAATAATTAAGAAATTTTTTAGACGGTGTAATTTGAAAGTTTTTTTTTTTAATAATCAAAACGATAAAGTAAAATTTTCATATTTATGAAGGTGTAAAAGTGAAGAGGGTGCAAAAGAAATTTCCAAACGTGTATTGTTCTGTATAGTGTTGGTTCTTAAAGAGTTCGAGTGATATATTGATAGGGGGTGTTGCTTCCTACACCCTAATAAATGTCTTTCTGCACTCCTTTTATTTTATTCCTTTTAAAAATATTTCTAGATTACTTTTTCCATAATATTTCTGGAATATATTTTTTAAAAAGTATTTTATGAATTTTGGATTTACCAGAAATATAAAAATGTGTTATTGAAATAATGTTTTGGAATGATTGTTTGTTTTTGGATTTTTTATTTTGAAAACATTCTTATTCCAGATTATGGAATCTTTATTCTCAAATCATCCAAAATTATGAAGGGTAATTTCGGTATATCGAAGAATGTGAGGGTGCGGGAAGAAACGCCCTTGATATGCAATAAAATAGGATATTTTCTTTAGGGCCCATGGGCTATTCTTGATCCAGCTGATTTTATGAGAATTTTGGGCCTTGTGTGATTTGGTATGTGGACTTTTACACCATCTCTTATGGGCTTGGGCTGAGAGAGTAAAGCGACGCCGTATCTGCAAATAATTGAGTTACCAACTAGTTTCAACATTTTTACTATTTTCCTACTCTTTCTCCTATTGTTTTAATAAAAAAATATTTTATCCATTCTTAATTCAAAATAAAAAAAATCTTAAAGTGAGCCTCTATGTTGAAACTTGCTGCTATTCGTATATTATAAATTGAAATACACACAAATTAGACTGTAAGATTCCCTTAATCGCTCAATTAAATAAAATTCAATGCATAAACTAAAATAATAGTTTCTATGTAATCAAAGCCTTTTACATCTCGGATAAATTTATATTTACTATTTTATACTTTGTAAAACAAATTAATTTTTTTTTAAAATTGATTTGTTCACTTGCCTCTTTATATATACACTACAAGAAAATCATAAAATAGAAACCAATATTTAGAGACAAAAATAATTTGTTGCAATAGTAACTAAATTAGAGACCATTTTAGAAACTAAAAGAAATTTTGGTTTCTAGATTAGTTTATATTATTGTTAAATAGTTTCTAAATTGGTATCTAATTAACAACCAAGATTTTAGAAACCAAATTTAAAAACTAAATAATGGATAGTTAAAAATTTGGTTGCTAATGAGATATCAATTTAAAAACTATTTAACAATAATAGAAACTAATTTAAAAACTAATTTTTTATTTAGTTTCTAAAATATTCCTAATTTAGTTAATTACATTCTAAAAACTGGTTTTTATTTCATGATTTTCTTGTAGTGATAATTAAAAATTTATTTATTTTTTCTACGCCATCATTTATTTATTTGGTCATGTAGAGTCTATATTTGGAAAAAAAAAACATTTTTTTAATGATCAGTTGTGACCTGAAGCAAATGATAATGTTATTTTGATCATTATACAGTGAAGAACAACACTGTGATATAACAGAATATAATTTTAAAAGCCAATTCATATTTATAACCATTAAATTAAACTAATAAATATCAAAGAATTTTGATCATAAATAAAGAAGCCAAGATCAAGAATCTATTAACAAGACTATCATATATAATAATTAAAGTATGGAGTTGAAATGTGGAATGCTATAGCTTTCACATTGAATATTTGATTTCTTCAATCATGCATGCTGTCATGAATCTATGATAGCAAGTGTTTGTTTTAACTTATAATAATAATTTCTGATTATCTGTCTGACATTTGACATAACATGCTTATGCCCTTGCTACAGTGTTACATCAAAACATACTTTATTCTTAAGCCCATGCTAATTATTTTGTTAATCATATTATACTAATGGCTTGTGTTTGTTACAACAAACTCATATGTAGAAAGTGAGAGAAAACTTTTGTTTATTTCACAAGCCACAACAAGACAACTTACTTAGCACAGTGATGTTTGAAAGAACCAATGTCATCATCATGAACGTTGATGTCAAGAATGGGTTTGGGGTTAATTTTTGTTAACAAAACTAATGCATAAACACTGTGATAAGTTTTTTATTTTTCAGAGAATAAATAAAATAAAATGAAACATTTTAGTGTCCTAATTCTTATACAGGAAAATTGAAACCAAACTTTTTAACACCTGGAGATCCAGAAGACTCTACAAAATATCAACGATAGTGACATAGATATGATAAGATTGATATATGCATGATCACGTCATAATACAATTACATTATCCCTACAAATGAGACACGTTCTCACAAAAGAAGACAAAATAAATATCACCCTACACTCTTCTCCAACACCTAAACGGAATCTTTGTGCAAACACAAATGAGTCAAACACTTAAGAACCATAAATATCAAACCAAACCTGTAAGAAAACTACGGAAACCAAAAACCTACAATGAAACACACCAAAAATTTCAAACCTGATCAAAACGTTAAACATAAATCACCCAAAATCAATTTCTGAAATACCTCATACAACATAAAATTCTAAACACCAAACCGAATAAGAGAAATCATTATGTTGAAGAAGTCTTTAATTTATTGATTGAGTAAAAAATGAAAACATTAAAGTAACATGTTTGTTTAGAATATTATAGATTACAGATGTCACATCAATTATAAATTAAAATATTTCATAGTATATAAATAGAAAAAAACCTATTTTATAAACAATTATAAAATGTTAAATTTTCAGTGATTAGCTATTAAAAAATAGTGAAGTTGGAAATTAAGTGAATGTTAATATTGCATGGTAGTGTGAAGTTGTATTATCCAATGGTACATTGAGGCAACCCTATGTGAGTTTTGATTGGAAAAGAATCTGATGGAGGGAGAGTGTTGGTTTATTAGGTGTGAGGGCAGAAGTTGGAATCTTAAGAAGTGGTCCAAGTCCTTAACTTGGAGGACAAGTGTCCTTTGTTATATCCACAACAATCTGTCATGCATATAAATGCATAATCCAAATTTAGATAGTTGATGGGAGGGACAGTGAGGATGATACCAAGAAGATGCCTTGTGTCCCCATCCTATATGTATAGGGTAGGCCTTTATCTTCTTCATCACCAATAAATGATAAGCCAATCAAATGGTGGTGCCTAAACACATGTGCTGTCTTTATGCCCATTCTATGTCTCTTCTTTAAATCATTTCATAATCTCAACCCTATCATAATTCTTATTTTTCTTATACCAATATATTTATTTATTGGTACCAGTAGTTTCAGGTCATTTTATTTTATTGGGTATAAAGTGAAGACCAATTGAGTTGTGTTAAGTAGACAACATGTTTTAGCGAGTAAGCTTAATTATTGTGTCTCTTTATTATCTCTATTTATTTATCATTGTACTTGTAATTGGTGTGAAACAGGATATAATGAAAACCTAATAGTTGTTCATGTGGATGTAGGTTGCAGTTGGCGACTGAACCACGTGTTGTTTATTTTTCTGCAGTTGATTCGTGATTGTGCGTTGTTTTCGCGTGCGTTTTTCCATCACATTTCAAAGTCGATATCAAAGTCGAGACTAATGATAATTTATATACTTTCTTCTCTCTCAATTTATTGAAATATTTTTTAAAGACAAAATCATGATCAATCATCAACTTTCAAAACAAACAATACTTTAAATGCGATTATTAATCTAACAACACTATCTCTAGAACTTAAAATTAAAATGAATATTTTTTATTAATAAATAGAAGTAGTTACTTTAACCCATATAAAATAATATCCAATAAAAAAAACATAACCTATCAAAATCTATATATCACTATGTGAGTTTAGGTTAAGCTACTAATTACATGATCTTATCAGTCACATAACTATTTATATATTTATATATATATATATATATATATTAATTGTAGTTAGACATAGTATTTAGATAAGAAAAAGATGGATTCTACATTTTTTTAATATAGATTTTTTACATAAATCCGCGTCTTGTTTAAACAGGTTTTACCAGA
The DNA here is from genome assembly GCF_051622355.1 of Phaseolus vulgaris. Taxonomy (NCBI): domain Eukaryota; kingdom Viridiplantae; phylum Streptophyta; class Magnoliopsida; order Fabales; family Fabaceae; genus Phaseolus; species Phaseolus vulgaris. Next base: position 1,023,233 of record NC_143505.1, read on the forward strand.
ATATTATTTGGGTATTATTTGCAATCCATCTTATTAAGTACAAAATATAATTTTCTTTACATTTAATAGTAGTACTTTGTTTAACGAATTTAATAAATTTATTTAATACATGTAAATGCCAATCGATTCTTATATAAAATATTATATGAATGAATTTTTACCGTGTGAGTTTATGTTTAAATACGCAGGTTTCTCTAGATACTTAACTCTAAATATAGTGATAAATAATGTTTATGATTAGATATATTTTTATAAATCATGCTATATATAGGTAAAATCGATGTATTACGTTTTGTTGATTTGTTGTGTAATTTTACAATTTTCATAAAAAATTACTAGTTGCAAACTTTTTCTTTAATTACAAAGCACGGATGTGATATTTGTGAGAAAAAAAATGATATAAATGAATCAAAATATTAATGCAACACACTGAATTTTGTTGTTATATTAATCCTTTTAAAACCCTTTTTGATATCTTAGTGTTTAAGGTTTATGAATGAATTCTTTATTACTAGTTTCGTTAATTTATCATGCACAATATTCTATCATTAAAACCCATTATTATTTGAATTTTTTTATAAATTTGAATTTTTTTTCCAAGATCTTTCCAGCCCACTATATTTTAAAAACTCTTAAATATAATTTTATTTCAATTAAAAGTAAACAAATAGAAACATTTTTTTTTGTCTTGAAAAATAATAAAATATTTTTAGTGTCATTCTTATTCACATTATTTACTTTCACAAGTCTCAAACTCAATTAAAAAATATTGGATTTTATAGTACTACTCATACTAATAAAACAAATATGACTATGAATAATTTTTTTTAGTGGAAGTGATAAACTAAAATCTTTTAAGTTCTCAATTATGACAAAGAATAATGGAATGATGATTTTATTTGAAGAGTTTTAATTGTTGCTTTGCATGTACTCTTGTCTTCACTAAATTCCAACCATAAACTTTACTTCATCCTCTCATATATCCCATTTCATGCATCAATTATTCTTCATTTCTCACTCTTAATGTCAAATTTTAATTCTTGTTACTTCTTTTTTTACTTCAATTTCATCCTTCAAAATTTTAATTATTGTAACATGTTTTTCTATTTTTGTATACATTTTATATTTTATTTAAACAATTAAATTTGACTAGGGATTAAAGGTTAAAAATAATTTAGAATGATATTAAAGAAATTATAATATCAATTTTTTTTATAAAAAAAAAAAACTTCATTGAAATATTCGTAAAGCAGGTTCTGATAAATTTATATAAAAGTCGTTAAAAATAAAAATTATACAATATTAACTATGATAAATAGATGAAAATTATATATAAAAAAGAAAAGAAAGAGAACAATTATAATTAATATATACCGAAAAGGAAAGTTGTGTTTTTTTTTCAGAATACTTAACATAATTTAAATAACTATTTAAACTTTTCATTACTTCAAATAGTTGTAGTTATTTAGGATTTAGATATCAGTCATTAAATAATAGATAAAAAATAATTAGTCATCATATTAATTAAATTATATATTATTTTAAAAAATAAAAAGAAATATCTAAAATAACTTTTAATGTTAATAATAATTTCTAAATTGTTAAATAATTGTTAAATATCTTTAAAAAACACATAATCAGTTTGTTTAAGAAAAAGTAAGTAATAGGAATTGTCAAGGAGAACATTGATAATAACAGTGACATTTATAAACACTTCATACTAATCTTCCATAGGAAGATTGGAGTTTGGCAAGAAGTGTAAGATAAGATTATAAAAATAGGCAAATAAAAAAAATACAAAAATTGATATGTTTTTAGTGAAAGTTGTCAATATATATACAATATTAATTAAATTCATTAATCAGGCACTTAATTTGTTTTAATTAAAGTTGTTATTCAGGTTGACAATTTCAGTTTTTAAAAAATATAACTTTAGTGAATTTCTTTTCATCTACAAATAATAATTAATATTTTTTAAAATAAAATAAGAATATGCATGTAATTTCCTTTTAATGACTCATATTCAATAATTTAATTTATATTTTAATATAATTATTTTAGCATAAATACATGTATATTATTATTTTTTATATATTATATAATCTCTATAATCTATACTTTCATTCACATTCATATTATATAATTTAAAAATTTACACCTAAACCATATCCATTTATTTAAAATTGTATTAATCCTAAAATGTAATTCACAAACATAATCTAAATTTTTAAAAACAACCAAAATATTTTATACTGTAACAATATTTAAAAATAGTCATTATTCTTCCTCTAACTACATCGTTTTCAAACCCTTTGGAAGGATGACAACAAAACCTCTTATATATTAGATTTGAGAGTAAAATATAAGAAGTAATAAATAGGAAAAAGTGACATGAAATTTATGAATTAAGTGGTAGTTAGATTGAAATAGTTGCAACTAGTGTGAAAGATCAACATACACAATTTTGTCATGATGAAAGTATATATTGAATATTCTTAAACATAAATAAATATAATATAAGGGACTAGTGTGTCATATTTATTTGTGTTTTTTTCTCTAATAATACTTTTTGAGTATTTCTTCCTACACCCTACAATCTTCTTCTTTGCACCCTTATATTCTTTGAAATGCCAAATTATATTTTGGGTGATTCTGGAATAGAAGTTTCTTAAGTAAAAAGTGTTTCTGGAATAAAGGTTCCATTTTCATAATGAAAAATCAAGAGAGAAAAACCATTTCAGAATACCAAAACACATTTTTTTTTTATTTTTACAATGATAAATTTGAAATTCATAAAATATGGTCCGAAAAATATATTCTATAAATATTTCGAAAAAAAAGTAGTTTGGAAGTCATCTTTAAAAAGAAATAAAATGATATTTTTTTGAAAATAATGGAATGCAGAAAGCCATTTGTTAGAAGTATGACGAGAAACGTATATATATTTTTTTATGTGTTGTTACTTGAAAAAGTCTAATTGAGATATTAAGTTTGATAATGATGTATGAAATCATAACTTTTATAATAAATAAAATAAATAAATTTAACAATGCATGGTTGGCATAACAGATCTACTATCCTAAACTATATATAAAACATTTACGTGTTTTTTCACACGATTTTGTAATTAAACACATTCCTCTTTTATTTTTTATAATTGACAAAGTCAATCTTTGAGGGTTGAACAAAAACGATGACTTTTACTTTTACAACCAAAAAAACATTGTATACTTTAGTCGCGTAGGTTGTCCTCTAATATAATTTATGTATCATACACTAAATCAAATAATTAAAAACCATCAAAACTAAAATTATTATTTTAGACTTATAATAAAATTGAATGATTATAACTATATGGATCCAAATTAATCCAAAAGTATAATTAAACAAACTACATTTAATTTATACATGATATCAATATATCAGCATAAAAAATAGTTATTTTTATGAGAAGAAATGAAGTAATTATTTGATTACATTATCTCATTATCCATAAGTGAGTTCATTAAAAATATTTTATTTTCACATATTAAATATTAAGAAGTGATCAATTTGGTGTATTAAATTTTGTGACGTGGGAGAAAGAATAAGGGTAACCTCCTTCCCCAAGGCACAGAAAAGGGCAAAATGGTCATTCCACGTCAGCTTCGCCTTTTATATTGTCTTCGTTCTTCCCGACGAACTCGCCTTCCAATCTTTTGGGTTTTCATTTGCAAAGGAAGAATCTTCCTTTGCCATTCGACTTTCTTCATCCCTTCAGATCGAAAGGCCAATTTCTTTTTTTTTTCTCTATTTATTTATATTTTTTCCATTCCAATTCTTCAAAATTCTGGCAAGCGTTAAAACACGGAAACAGAGCATTTAATTGAGAATTTTTTTGATCAGAGGAAAAAAAAACGTAAAAGAATCGAAATTTTGATCCGTTTTAGCGAATTGGACGTGGTGTTCAATTGGGTTGTGGAATTTCAGGCGCAGGAATCTGTTCTCGTACGGCGAATTTTGATTGATTCTGTTCTGTGGTTGTGGGTCGGTGGTGATTGTGTATCGTTACGACGTCGCTGACATCGGAGGATGGACTGTAGGGTTTGTATGGCCCCCGACTCCGATTTGTGGGCCAGAGTTGGCGGTGCCGGAGGCGACAACCAGATTGACGGTGGTTTCAGCCACGAGAGTGAGCACGATTTAGCGCTTATGGTTAGCGATTTTTTAGAGAATGGAAGTAGTGGCGCTGAGTCTTGGTGTAGCAGTGACAGCGAATCAGGTCTCTCTGATTTCGCACAACTTGCAGAAAGGATTCAGGTAATTCGGCAATTTTTTGTTGGGGACAGTAATTAAAATCAAAATTACAGTTATGTTTGGAGTAAATTTGTGTGTAATTCTATTTCTTTTCTTAGTCCATGTTAGTTTTCTTAGCAAATTTCAAATTCCTTATCAATAATCTCTTTTTTTTTTTACTTTGATTGGAGATTGGTGCATGCTTTAGTATGACTCATATAAATGTTTTCTCCTTGATTTTGGTTTTAGTAGTTTTTTCATACATGATATAAATAGCTGAATTAAACACTAATTTAATACGTATGATCTAATGATAATTAATCATTAGGGCCATAGGTCACTTACACAGGTTCTTTCAGAGCTTTATAAGAACATTTAAGTGATGTCATGTCATACGTACACAATATGACACAAGTATTCATTTCTAATGTGCCTTGAAAAGTGTGAACCAGCTTAAGCAAACACATCCTAAAGTACTATGGCTTTAGTTTGGACATGCATTTCAAATCTCTGATTTTCATTTAGTTTTGGGTTTTTGATTGAGAAATTGCCACGTGTAGGATCTTATTTTCCATGGGCAGGGTTGGTGGCAGTTTCTAGTCCTTTTTCAATAACTTCAAACTCCAGCATTGCCACATTGGATTTTTATAGGGAAACAGAATAAAGAAAAAACAGAAAATAGATACAAAAAGAAACAGAATTGCTTTTTTTTTATAGTTTACTGTACAAGTGAATGCTTTCCTACCAATTATGTACTTTGGATAAAAGATATGGTTGAAAAAGTGACATTTTATGTACCTGGAAATAATATTTCGAGGTATCTCATGTTTTCAGTGTATTTATGGTGTGTTTGTTTAAGAAGATGAGAGAGGATGGAATTAATATAAGTTGTTTGTGGGTGAGAAAGAAAGGATAAATAATTCTAGAAATGGTGAGATCCACTGCACTAATTCTTACTCTCTTTTTTCTTTATCTCTTTTCATAACATCTTTAACTTTTACTTTATTTTTCACATCCAGTTATTCAATTTATTTTCATCCTACTTATTCTTAGTTATCATGGCATGGGTATTAGTGTGTATGAAGTTGCATAGCCTATTATTATCTTAGGGGATAGTCTCTGCTAAATCTATTTTACACATTGAGTCTATACATATGGATGATATGCAGAACCTATTACCTATGTTCTCCCCTTTTAAAATCAACAGACATTCTAACAACTTCCCTGACTATTTTTTATGTCTATGAAACAGATCTGTAAGCTATCGGTGGCCCAACATGAGAGTGAGTTGCTTTCAGTTGTACATTCCTTCATACGGTCAATGAATGAGACCAACCTTAAAGTTATGAATTCTGGTCCATGTTATGCTAGCTGTATCAGGTTTTATCTGGTGAGCTTGATGAGACTTTCTGGTTATGATGCTGGAGTTTGTGCATCTAAATGGCCGGGTAGTGGCAAAGTCCCTGGAGGTATACCATAGTTTGTATGTGTGTGTATATTACTTCTCCAAAATTACAATTCTACTTTTGCTTCATGTCTATCCATCACTAAGCTGCTACCATTTGTTTGCTTGGGGTGGTAAATATGAAACTACATGTACTGTTTGCATCAAGCTTTTTTTACCATGTTAAGTAATGTTAGGGTGGTAAAATGGCATATGCTTGAATTTCAGCTGAGATTGTTTGTTGAAACTTGTTGTGGCACAGGTGATCATGAATACATTGATGTTGTGGTTGACAACAATTCAGGAAGCCAAGAACGATTGATTGTTGATATTGATTTCAGAAGCCACTTTGAAATAGCTAGAGCTGTTGATTCATATGATAGGATACTGCATTCACTTCCTGTTGTCTATGTGGGTTCCTATGCAAGGCTGAAACAGTTTCTTGGAATAATGGAGGAAGCCACAAGATCTTCTTTGAAACAGAACTCTATGCCACTTCCTCCATGGAGATCTTTGGCATACTTGCAAGCCAAATGGCAGTCACCATGCGAAAGATACATGCATTCTGAAGGCAGTAACATTGGCCATGGCAATTGCTTTGATCACAAGCAATGCCGTGGACATCTGAAGAGATTGAAATCTTGTCTGCAATCAGGAATGGAAATAGAGAGAATGTTGAAGCCTAGAAATGGTGAAAGTAACTGGAGGATGAAACCTGAGAGATGGAGACACGCCATGTTCAGGCCTATTTGACATGTACAGGTTTTGGCTTTGAAATTGTGAAGAGACTGAAAGAAAATTATACAAAATTTTGCGGCTATTTTCCTTGCTCAATGAAGTCTTCATCTTTTGCTACCTAATAAGTCTGATCAACAAATAACAAAGAACAAAGAACAGGTTCATATAGGGAGCAGTTACAGACAACAATAAGCCATTTCACAATGCAATGGTTTCTCTGTTACTTGTCCATGTTTGAAGTGTCTGCAATTTTTCAAAGTCAAAGTTTTGGTTGGTGCCCAGTGACAATGGCCAAGAACTGGCTACCCATTGTGTCTCATAATTCTTCCTTGCCTCGTTTATTTGTTGGGTCTGGGAATTTTTGGTATCATACGTTCTTTTCCTATCTTTCATTCAATATAAATATATATAGTATCATTATGATTATTTTGTAGTGATAAACAATAATAGCCAAATTCTTAGTGCACTTACAAATTGTGACCTGCACCACTGATACATCTTGAAAATTTCAAAATTGTTCTTCATTCTGGAATTAAAAAACCCAGAATTATAAAAATGCATTATGAAAACGTAAATTTGGAATAGATTTTTTATTCTGCAAATGAAATTGAAATAGATTTTTTATTCTGAAAATGAAATTATGAAACAGAATTGAAAAATTAAAATTTCATTCCGGACGAAAAAAGTAATTCTGGAATAAAAAAATATGTTATAGAAAAAATAATTAGAAGAAAACAAAATTTAGAAATATATTTTGAAAATCAGAAAAGTGATTCCAGAATTTTGAAGTGTACTCCTTTTATTTATTTTATTTAAAAGTATTTTTTTCATTTCACATTAAAATCTGGTATAGGTTCAAATTTAGCAAGTTTTGGATCTAGGTCTAGTAAGATTTCACTTAAAGCACATTTTCATAAAATAAAATTGATATATTTTTTTTTATCTTAAATAAGAATTTTAGGACATAAAAATAAAATAAAAATCTATATCTTAAAACAAACTTACTCCTAAAAAGTGTAAAAATATATTATTAAAGTGAAGGTTTTATAAAATTCTTTATTAGATTAATAGGCTAAAGTGATGTGGTATAATGAAATTAAATAAAGATTTCATGCAATAATTATTGCAATGGAGATGGGGAAACAGTGCACTAGATATAATTATTGTTTTTAATAATGATTTAACTTGCAATAAAAAGCAACACAACTATGAAACTTGTCACACGTGCGCTAACTTTTGAACTTATGTGCTTGAAAGCTTCTCTACGAGTATTCATTTATCTTGTTCCTTTCAATCGCTTTAGGAATGAACAATAAACTAATTTTTCGATAAGATAAAAGTAGTTTATCTACAAGTTAAAAATTAAAATTTGAAGAAATAATAGGAGATAATTTTACTAATTAGTTAATCTATATTTTTATTTTAATGAAACTAATTTCGTTTATCTTTGGTTTTGTTATAAAAGTTTACGAAGTAGTTTCCAAAAACACTCACGTGCTTAATAAGATTTGAGTTGAAAGACAATAATTGGGCTACCAATCCCTGTGATAGTCCTTTAAAGAGGTATTTCTTTCTGTACCCATCAAAGTTTTTCCTGCACCCATCAATATTCAAAAATATTTTTTTTTTTAAAATGACTTTTGGATTAGCTTTTTTGGAATTTTTCTGGATACTTCTTTTCAGAATTTATAAGTGTATTTCGAAAAACATTTTCTGAAATTTCTTGAAAGCACTTTTCGAAAATAATTTCTGGATAAGATTTCCTAAACATGTATAATATGTTCCAAAATATGTTTTTTTTAAAATAAATTTTCAAGAACGAATTATGAAAAAAACTTGTTGGAAAGAGATCGAATTAAATGAGATATTTTAGTCATTTTACTTATTTGATGGGATGCAGAAAAACTTTGATGGTGCAGGAATAAACACCCTTTAAATATTCAACTAATGTTTTTTCTTCTTCTATACTCATAATTTTTAAATGCACCATATAATTTTTAAAATGACTATTTTATATTTTATAAATGTGATTCTCAGATTATTATTTTTAGAAAATTTCCAAAACTTTTGGAATATGATTTTTGGAACAAAATTTTCATAACATGATTTTTAGAATAAACTTTCTAAAATATATAAAATGTATTTTGAAACAAACTTTTCAGAATATGAGATACTTTTTGCAAAAAAAAAAATTTCCAAATATATATAAAATGCATTCTTAAATAAACTTTTCATAATAAAATTTCCAAAACAATTTTTTTAAACATATATGATACAACGAGGAAGGATATTTTAGTCTTTTTCATTTGTAATGTGGGGGTGCAAAAATAAAAGGCCTTCAAGTAACGTGACTGTAATTATTAATAAACCAATATTTGAGTCATAATCTCATCATTGAAGAATCGTTCTTTCAAAACAAATAAATTATTTAGAAGTACTATTCAATAAAATTTATAAATCACAACAAAACTTTCTTATTTCAAAAATATGAAAATTGTATTTTTAAAAGAGATAAAACTTTCATTTCAAAAAGAAGTTTTGAATCAACTGATATAATAATAGATTATTATTGAAAATAATCAATCAATTTGTTCGTTCATTAATATAAATAACACTTCAAAACAGTTTTAATTAATTATATTTTAACTTAATTAATTATATTTGAAAGGATGAGTTTTTCCAAAAATATGATATAATTAATTATTTATTATTCATTATTAATTATCTATAGAAAGAAAAATTTATATTTAAGCGACATAAATTATTCATCATTCATAATCAACTATTTATTATTTATAATTAATTATCTTTAAAAAATATGCATTTATATTTAATTGATATAATTGATTATTTTTGAAACGGGATAAAATTCAAATTTCGTTTAATTTGAGATAATCATCAATTATTATGTTCAGAATGATAAAAAAATAATTTTTAAATATAAAAATACTTTATATTACTTTTAAAAATTATTCATATTTTACATTTTAATCATATTATGATAATGAAAAAAAACATAATCAATATAAGATGTAATCATCACCAAATCAAGACATCATGTTTCATACATTTTGCTAAAAATCGTTTAAAAAACAATTTATTAATATGTATAGATAAAATATATAACTTCTTGTAAAATAGTTATTATATATATATATTAATATTAAACTTGCAAATTTTATTAAATAACAAACAACGTTTTTAGAATATGTGAAAGAGTGTATAATTATTATTTTCTTATTTGAATTACACTTGAAGTAGAGATGAAAGATATAAGAAGAAAAGAAATAAAAATGATAGAGTTGAGAGAAATGAATATAAATATAAAAATCCAAGAGAAGTGAAGTAATTTTCTTTACTTAATTAAATAATTGAAGGAGAGAACGAAAATATATAAATGAAGAGTATAACAAATATTTTATATTTAAAAAATTAAGTTTAACTCAGTTTTTCTTATTTTTCTCAAACAATAAGATGCTAATGTTTTTATTTTCTTTCTTTCTTTTGCATTCATTTATTTTATTTCTATATAAATTCTTTAAGAAATAAACTCTTTATTTATTTTTTCAATAGTTCATCATTTAATATTTTTTTGCTTTAACATTAACTTACAATTACCAAGACTCTCCTTATCTCCACCTGACTTGATTAATTTATTTTTAAATGTTGAAGTTATAACGCAAATTATTAATAATTTAAAATGTTCTCAGTAATAAAAAGAAATTAAACTCATTATCATCTAACGTTATCTATGATACTTTTTATTTTTTAAAAATATATTAAAGTAAAACGTTTTAACAAATACAAAATATTTAAATTTCTTCTAACTTTTAACTTTTATTCCAGTCACAAGACATTTCATACTTTTCGGTTATATTATTCAACTTTTTTTTAATCAATTAGAGTTAGTGTATTTTGATAAGAGTTTTTAATTTATTGTCTCATTTGTTATTAAAAATTATGTGAATTTTTATAAATATTTAATCTCACATAAATTTAAAATCTTAATATAAAAATAATAAGTGAAATATCTCACATCGATAAAAACAAAAATTTTATTAATATATATATATAAAAGTACAAGTATAACAGTCAATTTTATAAAATTAAATTAAATTAAATTTAAAATTTATTTTTTAAGAAATTTATCCATGTTCATAAAAGAATAATGGAAAACACAGTGTGAGAATTTATGATTTTTTTTAATAACGTTTGTTTATATTATAGTAGTAAACTTTTTTTTAAGTGATAAATGAATAAAACTGATGTTAATTATTATTTATTTATTTTTAGATATCTTTATTATTTATTTATTAGATAAGTGAACTACTGTCAAGATATTATTATTTATTTATATTTAGATGTTATTATTATTTATTTATTTTTAGTGTGAAGTGTAACTGCAAGTCTTGAGTTTCTTTTAATAACTTTGTTCTGTGTTTAGTTACTGTTAACTTCCGTTGCAAACTTTCTCAAATTTTTCTCCCCAACTTAGGCATGTATTTATAAATGATGGAAAAATAATCAAAAGAACAAAACAGAGACTTTTAATGCGTTTCAAACGCACCTTTAACTCATGTCGGTTCAATTTTCAGTTACCACTTCAAACTTTTTTTTTCCTTTCTTCTACTTTTCTTTATTCTTTATCTCTTCTTCTTTCAATGTCTCTATTTCTAAATATAATTTTATTCAAGTTCAAACATTTAGTCTATGTATATACCCAGACTTACCTAATAATATGTTTAATTAAAATTTAACTTTCATTGGGTAAACATTGTATATATAATTTGTTACTAAATCTTGTGTTTTTAATTTAGTGTATAAGGGTTTATTAGAAATAAATAGAAACTGATTTTAGAGACAAAAAATAATTAGTTGTTATAATGACTAAATTAGAAACCATTTTAGAGACTAAAAAAATTATTGATTTTTAAATTAATTTCTAAATTAATTTCTATTATTAATAAATAGTTTTTAAATTTATATATAATTATCTATCAAATTTTTTTTTTACATGTGTATATATAATTGATCACTATTTCCAATTACCGAACACATATAAGAATAATAATATTAGCACTTTTTAGTAAGATAACTTGTATAAACAATAAAAGTTTAAAATTAAAAGCATATGTAGGCTTGAGTGGGAAAATAATTAACTGCTTTGGAATAAATAATGGAGGAGAATATAGAGATAACGAATTTTTAACATTTTGAAAGAAAAAAAAATGTATTATAAGATAATTTTTGTTCAACACACTTCAATAGAAAGATATCATAGAGTAGATGAAGAAAACTCTCCTAGATAGAAATAAGGATTATGTTGAGAACAACGAGTGATAAGTATTTATGAGTATAAACAATTAAAATAATTTATTATATGATAAATTGATTACCATAATAAGGATTAATTTAAAGACAACGTTGAAAATATATAAAGATAAATGAATTGATTTATTACATGTTTGGTTCTCATATATATATATGATTTTCGACTATCAATAAAGAACTAAGTTAGAACTAAAATCTAGTAAGTGTATATTATTGAACTATGTTGACAATGTGAAGAGATATCACTTGTAGACACACTTCCCACAAGGTTTTTAGCATGAATGTACTTGCAGAAAATGAGCTACAATATGAGCAAAAAAAATTACATTACAAAGAAAATTGTCATAGTGCAAAAAGAGAGAAGAAGAAGCCTTCAAATGATACTCTTTTTAGTCAAAACATGACCACAAGGAACAAAATGCCAAATGAAATTAGTAACAACATATTTGACGATTAACAAAAGATAAATTTAATCCATTTTAAAACTTGCAATATGTTATCACAAGCCATTATATGATATATATATATATTGTATTTTGAATAAAGAAGAAAACCCTTTAAAGTTTCAAGAAGATGTGAGTGGTTCAAATGTTTTCTTGTACAAGCAAAAAGAAACGAAGGTTCTTCATATAAACAAGACATGAAAATTTGTAAAACTTTCAAAAGGTTGAAAAACAATTGGTTATAAATGAGTCTATAAGATCAAGGAAAATTATCAAATATACACTTGGAAAAGAGACATTAATTTCAATGAGATATTCTCACAAGTTGTTAGATTGACCATAATTAGAGTAATTTGGTTATGTGTATTGCAATTGAACATATTGAGTTTAAATAATTGTACATGCTACAATAATTCATTCATTATTAGTCTTGATTGAACATACCGAGTTTAAATAATTGTACATGCTACAATAAATTTGATGAAAATAATTCAAGAATTAAAGACACACTTAGTTATGGAGCTTGATATAATCAACAAAATAATTATCCAAATGTGTAATTACATTTAAAGATTAATGGAAGAAAGAACTTGAATACAAGCCTGAGATAATTATTATTATATTTTATGACAATATGTTTTGCATATTACAGAGAAATTTGTCTTTCAAGACAAAACAAATAAGTATATACAAAAGATTCATATTGATAAAAACTTAGTCAATACTAACAACAAATTTATATTGGATTGATTCTAATATGTCCTATTAGAAAAATAAACAATATAAAAATAAAGAATAAAACATGACAAACTTTTAATTTAATTTAAATCTTGAAGTGAAAGAATATAACTAGAAAAGTCCCACATTAGTTAAACTTTACTCTAATGCTTACTCTTCTTATTATAAAAAAGTTACAATATTTTTTTAATAAAATACACGGTCTAAAATAACCCATTTTTCTTTTATAACGTAATTGTATTTTCTTACTTTTTAATAAAAAGGATATCATTACTTTTTTCTTTAAGTTTAGAAAAATAGAGGAATTATATTTTTTTTCTACATTATCATTAATTCTTTTATTCTTTTTGCTTTTTAATTTTAGTAGTGAATTATTATGTTATTTTAGTTTTAACAAAATAATTCTTAAACCATTATCATTATAATGATCTTATTATATCTTAAAATGACAAATACAATTAAATGAAAAGCTTGATTCAAAATGTCCATTAAAAGAAGTGTAGCTGAATTAAATGCAATTAAAAGAAAGGTTCGTAAACCAATATAGTTAAAGCTTTGTTTATATAAAAATATAGATGTAATAGTAAATGTAAATTATTATAAGTTTAAATTAGTGTGATGGATTTGGAAGTAGGTCAGATCTCTTCAATCTAAATCAGTGTGATGGGATCATAAGTTCATAAGTTTGTAAGTATGTTAGAAAAAAAAAATATAAACTATCATTAGTTCTAAATCAGTGTGTGAATTAGTAAATATGTCAAAAGATAATGTTGTAATAGGTTCGTAAATTTGTTAATACGTCAAAAAAGAATGTAAATTATCTTCAATATGATGGATTTGTAAGTACCTCAGAAGAGAATATAAATTATCACCAAGACTAAATCAATGTGATGAGTTTATAAGTTTATAAGAAGATTATCATCGACCTAAATTAGTGTGATGGATTTGTAAGTACGTAAGATAAATTGGTAAATCCTTAAGAAGAGAAGATACATGCAAGGAAAAGATACTTATAAACTGAGAGAGAAAATTAAAATCCAAAGGAATTGAGAAAATGACCATTAATTAAGATTCAAGAACAAAAGCAACAACAAAAGGAATTGAGAAAATGACCATTAATTAAGATTCAAGAACAAAAGCAACAACAAACGAAGACATTATTAAGTAATTAAAACTCTAAAGAGTCTCCAGCAGAATCTGACTTGCATAGTGCAACGCAAAGATCTGAAAAAAGAAGAAGAAGAATTTCGTCAATCCAAGATCATAAAGACTAAAGCTCGATCTACGTGCATGCAAAAAACCGTAAAAGAAACCTCTGAGATCTAAGTGTCAAGAACAACTATTCCCCAGAATCGCTCCAAAAACTCCAAAACCTTCTGCTGGCTTTCATAGAACGATCCATTTGGATCATAGTAGTACTGCATTCACAAATAAAATAATAAAATTTTCATTTCATCTCAGCTGTGTTAAAAATACAAATAAACAACAGAAAAATAATAAATGATATCACAAAAAGCAAATAAAGTAAAAAAAGAAAAGGTTTACCCTATAAATTCTTCCACTCTGAACTCGTCGTTCCTCCGCCACCCAACCTGGAAGAAGCCAGCCGTAGCCCGTCGAAGTGCAGTCGCGGTAGGTGACGGCGGTGCCGGTGTGAAGACGCTGCGAGTTCGAGCTTTGGATTTTGCTGATGGTGGCGTTGGTCATTGCTTCGATTTGCTCCAAGGATAGCTTCCCTGAGGAAGAAGAAGAAGAAGAAGTGCGGGTGGTTCTGGTGTTACCCTCCATTGTTGAGTTGAGAGAGAAAAAAGCTTACAGAGCGAATGAAGAAGAAGAAGAAGAGGAGAAAAATGCAAAGCAAATGCTGTTACTCGCTCTCTCACTCTGCACCCTTATTTAATTAAGAAGTGATTTTGTCCTTATGTGAAACAGTTCAGAACATTCACGCTTCTCTTCCATTTCTTGTAACATATGTTTCCACAAAACAAAATGAAAAAAATAAATATTAATTACGATCTCACCTTCACATTAAGTAACATAAAAAAGGAAAATATTTTATACAAAAAAGGTAAAAAAACTGTCTAATTTTAAGAAAAAAAGAAGACGTTGGAAAAGCATAACAACGCATTAGAAATGTGTAATGTGACTGTGTTATTTATGTTGTTCAAATTGAGAAAAAAAAATATGGAAAGAGAAAATTACAAATTTGATGTTTCTTTCCTTTTTTTTTTATTTGGTTGGATAAAATATATATATAAGAACAAATAAAATAATATTTTGATGTAATTTTTTATATGTGTCTAAATTGAACAAAGGTTAGATAATTAAAAAAATTGAAACATTATTCTCCCTTAATTATTCATGAGTGAATTAAGAGTTGTTTTTGTGGTTCCTTGTCTCTTTTTCTTAAGTTTTCTTTGTGTGTAATTCAAGTAGATGAATAGGTTTTTGTTTGGAAGTCCTTTACTAATTAATATTTTGTCATCCTGACATGAAACATAGCATTAAAAAACAAAAACATTTTGAGAGAGACTAAATCAAATTTATGGGAAGAAATATAAAAAATAAAAATATTTTCAAGAGTAGCTTAAACAACTACTATTTGAGAGTTTAAATAAAAAAATAAAAGATAAGAAGACAAATAAAAGAACATTTTATAGTGTGTATAGATTCCACAAAGACAAAAAAAAAACGATTGAATTCAACAAAATTCAATTAGATTTATCTTCGTTTGTATTTAACACCCAGTCTGTTAGGGAGTACGAAAACTTATGTCTTTTGTGCTTCAACCATAACCACTACTTAAGTTGAGCCTTATATAACACTTCTTCCACATCCACCACACCTTGGTTAAACAGGACAACATTTCTATGCTCCCACAAACACCACACTATGGCTGCCCACACCCCTTTCCATACTAGATTTTGCTTATGGTTCGCTTGGAACAGATGGAAGTTCTCGAAGTGGGCCATAATGTCATTGTGTTGAACAAAAACAATTCCAATCCACTTGAAACACAAGGTCCAAACATGCCAAGCATGTTTACGTTCTATAAAAAGGTGTTGATAAGATTCATCCACGGTACCGCACAGCACACATACAGCAGAATTTAACTGGACCCCTCTCCTGCTCAACGCCAATCTTGTCGGAATTCTGCCCCTAAGCACCCTCCAAGCAGTGAGCAACACGTTGGGGAACGTCTTAACCTTCCACAGATGCTTAAACACCTCTACTTGGGGACCCCTTTCCGAATCCACTAAGCACTCATATGCCGACCTTACTGTGTAGCACCCGGACTCTCCGCTACTCCACACCTGAACATCGTTCACATCCTTTATAACACAAGCATTGACAATATAATTACGAAATTCAGATTCTAGTAGTGTTTCCCACTTGAACCTTACTCTTCTCCAACTTAAAGTCCATCGCCACGTCAAACCTACCCACACTCCAACCTCCTCCACCTTCTGACCTTGGTTCAGCGAAAGAGAGAACAACCTTGGGAATAGGGTTTTTAGATTCGAGTTACCAACCCACACGTCCTCCCATTGTTCATCACTTGAAAGAGATTTAAATTTTTTTTGCAAGACTAAGTCTTGAGAAACAAATTTAGAAGTATAACTCATTTAACAACAACTAATTTAGGACTTGTTGCGTTAGTAATATATTTGAGATGAGAGAATCCTTCTAAAACACCATAATTTTCAAGAGACAATGATTCATTTTTATTGTAGCAAATCATATGATTCATGGATATCCTCCAAAGATGACATATCAACAAAAATATCATCTTGAAATCTTGAACAAATTCCTGTATTTTCAACGTATTTTTTAAACTTTTGACCAAGAAGATATTCAGCCTCCACTTGGTCAATGACAACTTCAACAAGAATATCAAAATCAATAGTAGTTCTCTCAACTTACTACCCATGCATTAGGAATGTGTACATAACCTTGAATAATTATTGGTATCTAAAGTAGTTTTTATTATTAATAAAAAAACTATAAAATAATTCTAAATTGATATCTAATATGTAGCTAATTAGATAACAATCCAGACATTATTTTATAAATTTTATTAATAATATAAACTATTTTAGATATCAATAATTTATTTTTAATCTCTAAAATATTATTTAATTTAGTTAATATATATAGATTAATTATTTTTTGTCTCTAAAATTTATTTTTATTTAATGATTTTCTTGTAGTGATTACATAAATGTAAAATTTTATAAAAAAGAGACAAAGTTATCTATATATCACTTTATAGGGTTTTTTCCCTTTTGCACCTATAGTATCATTTATTCTTATAAAAAAAACTTGATTACACAAAAAAAAAAGTTAAAAGGTTAGTTAATTATTTGATTAAACATATATAATTGCAATAAAAATATAAAATACATTTTAAATATCCCATATGTATACATACAATATATATTGTTTTTAGAGATTAATATTAAGTTTGAATTTAAACACTAACCCTAACACCTTATACATATATGATATATGATTTGTTTGATGCTCTATGTTCTTTATGCAATTCATTTATTTCACACTTTTTTCTTCTACTTAGGATTTTGTGATAAGCAATTCTTGTGATATCCACGCATGTTCTACAAAACATAAATAAGTAAACAAATAAAAAGACATTATGAGATTTATGTAAGTCCTAAGAACACAAATATCCCCTATATTTCCTTATCTTAAAATTATAAAAGTTTAAAAAAAAATAAAAATCTGTGTGCTTATATAATTAATTTGAAAAAAAAAGACAAAACGAAAAGGTGTGATAAGGTAGTTAATTAATACATTAGAGATTAAAATAATTATTATGGTTCATAGGTTATTTATTATGTAATTTTTTTATCTTCTACTATATTTATATACTATAGCTTTTTTTTTTATCAGTACATACTAGTTTTTGCTAAATGTGATAAATTACGTTATTAATAAATAATTTTTTGTTTTGTTCATTTTTGGTATATTTTTTTATTTCCACAAGAACATAATCATGGATAAGAGTTTCATAATGGCACCTAGATATGATCTACTTGGTATTGGGATGGATGGAAATTTTTTCTAGATTTTGCATTTGAAAATATAAGATTTTTATATATATCCAAATAAGGAGTGTAAAAAATGTACTTGGAGGAACCAAAAGAAAGCATATGAGTATTTAATGTGTTAGATTTTATCGAAATGATAGATTTTTCACTGACAAGGCAGTTCTTCGAAAAAGGTATATAACAATGAATAAGGGAAATTTAATATTTATAGTGATTTGGATAACTTATTAGATTTTTTGGAAAATGAATTTGATAACATAATAGATGAAGATATATAATAAAGTGTTTGGTACTAAAACAACTAGAGTAGAGTTTTGCACTTAAGAGATTATTATTTATAATTAAATTTACGCACTTCAATTGGGTTTTGAACCCAGTGGATTATATGAGATTGTTTAATGCTTTCTTGAGTTTGGTTTAGTTGTTTCTTATTTAAGTTGGAAAATGTTCCTTGATTGGAGGTTGGTAAGGCGCTAGCTCTTTATTTATAAGTGTTGGACCACTCCTGAAGTGGTTTCTATTTATTTATTTTTTATTACTAATGATTTTTTTTATTTATAATTAAATGTTGTTTCAACTTTGGTGTTAGAAGCCAAGTTAAACCATCTCTATGAGAAAGAATGAAGAGGAAAAAACTAACCAAAAAGTGAATTCATGTAACATATTATTCTTTAATTTGTTTTTTTGTATTATTTAAGTTATTTTATTATGAATCATATCCTACTATTTTTTATTCAGAAAATCATAAAATCACAAAAATATAGCGTGATCATGATTTTTTTTTAAATATATTAAAATATTCATTATCGTGATGATTTAAAAATACAAATATTTAATCTAATGCCTTATAAATCTTAGATCCTTTAAAATATGTTTATAGTTTTTTTTTCATTGGTTTACTGACTAATAATAATGATGATTGTAAGTAAATATTTGAAAGGGTAAGTGAAATTAAATATATTTATAAAGTTATTTACTAATTAACATATCTTTTGAATGAATAGGCTAAAATGAAAAGGTTCTTAAAGCATGAAATTTGATAACTAATGAGGTAAGTTAAGTCTTTTTTTTTTTTGTTCAATAATTTAACATTGGGTCTTCTATTTATGATATTTAAATAAATAAAAACTTATTTCAACACAAAATCTAAACTTACAAGAAAATTACATTTTGGTCCATTAAAAAAAGGTTATTTATATAATTTGTTATCATATTTTAGTTTTTACTAATAAAAATTGTGATTCATCTCATTGTTTCTGCAAGTGTAGTTCTACAATTAGCATGAATGTACAAAGAAAATAAACTTTGATCTATATTATAAATTTCAATTTACAGAACTGAAAAAAAAATAGAAAGTGTTTTTTAATATATGCCCATGAGTTTTTTCTTGATTCCTCATGTCCTTTATTGCAATTTTTTCTTTCGATAAATTAATTGAAGTTATGGTATAAAAAGTTGCCTAGTATTTATAAAAAAATTAATAATCAGTTGTTATGAAATTCTTATACTATTGAGAAAGAAAAGGTTGCACCTTTTCTTATGTTGATTCTACCTTTACATAAATGATTCTTGTAAGAAAATTGAAACTTTTTTTTATTTCATTCAATGCATGTGATTAAGAGCCATCAATTAATCCAAAACAATGCTGTGTATTTATATGTAGCAAAAAAGTAAAATAAGTCCAGGTAGAAAAGGTTGATTGAGAAATTGAAGAACAATAGTAAAGCACATCTAAACACAATTACAAATTAATAAATTACCTTTATGAAGGAAGAGAACAAAATTTCATTTAACACAAAATAAAGTATTAGAAATTGAATTTTAAATCTAACTCAACCTTATAAAACTGGTTTATAAAGTTTGTAACTACTTATATCTCTAATCGATTTGGGATCTTCAATATACATCTCACACGTCGAAATTTGTCAACTTGTGTGTGAGAGTATATATCTATGGGTGATCCGATAACGATCAGCTTGTACGTGAGATTATATATTTATTGATGGTTCGATAGCGGTCTGATAACGAGTGACTTGATAAACTTCACAAACTTTTATTATAATAAACTTTAATTGACTCTAATACCATTTTAGAATGTAGAGTTTAAATTTAACTCAACTTTATAGAATTAACTCAAATGTTTTTATCTTTAATTTACGTGTATCTCTACCAATCATAAAATTTGATGGAGGATCATAAGAAACTAAATTAGATACATGTAAATTTGTATATTACCTCTTCATCTAATTGTCTATAACTATAATATCCTCGATTGCTCTAAGATTTCTCGCAAGTTGGGTGCCATAAAAACACCCTCTGGATCATAGTAATATATAAAAGTCTACTACCTGTTGATTGATGGTCTTTTCCTTTTTATAGCATCTTCCCATCACCTCTCTTTCTGAGGAATTATATAATAACATATTCACATGACAACTAACATTCAAATTCCACACTCATCCGAGATAAAAATATATTTAAAAATTTCCACAACAATATATGACCAAGTAATATCTCACAAATCAAAAAAATTTTCATGTAAATTTAATATAAATATAGAAAATAACTAAAAGAATATAAAATTACTTTCTCATCAAATTTTATCAAACTAAATGTTTTTTTTTTAGTTAAATATCTGAACAACATGATCGAACATCTAATTAATCACAATCCAACAGTACAATATACATAATCTAAAATCTACATATTTTACATCAATAGAAGAATAGTGTTATTAACAAAATTATTATTGAAAATTTTAAATTGTAATTATTGGCCATGGAAGAAATAAGGTGAAATAGAAGGAATACTAATTTCTGAAACATTATAAAGAAAATGGAGTTTAATGCACATTTATTTCTCGATATTGGAAGAAGATAATGACTTTAATGTGTCATAAATGAACATTTAAATTCTTGCATTCAATTACTTAACTTATTACGCATTCATTTATTCTATCTTTTACTTTTTTTCCCCTTAATATAAGATAAATTTTAGAGAGAAATTGATCATTTGTATAAGACATTTTATAAATTGTATATTTTTCTTCCAAGTTTGTTTCCATTAAGTAATTACGAGTATATATCTTTTTTATTAATAAAGTGTGAAAAGATAATTTTAAAAGTAATTAATGTAATGCTTATCTTTTATTCTTATGTTAATAGATAGATATAATAATGTATAATATACTTACAATTAGAAAATTAAGTAAAAAAAAATATGTTTATATATCTCTATCAAAATAAGTTAGGAAATTACTATTACGTAGCTCCTTAGCTAACACCTCCACTATCATGTGTATTGTATACTATTACAACAATTCATACATATTTTTAAATTGATACATTATTCTCAACATAATATGCATAAATCAAATTACAATTAAATTATCTGCAACTAAACATGCAAAAATTCTCAAACTATTTTAATTTTAAAGAAAAAAATTGTTAATTTTTATTTATTTTTTAAAAATTTTAAGAACGCACTTATTAATAATTTTATAATATATTCTTATATTATTTTAAGTTTTAAATAATTCATGCATGCATACTATGTATGTGTCGATAAAAAAAATAAGAAATTGTAGAACTTTTATATTATAATTTAAAAAAATATTATATTTCTTTCTTCGTGAAAAAATAGCTTTAAAGACAAATAAAGAGTAATAGATGACTAATTCACTTTAATTTTCATTTAATGTTCTGATTTAAATGGTATTTTATTTTAAGTTATAATTATGAATAATTAGTTATATAAATAAATAATTTAATTATGAATAAGTGATTGTGAAAGCAAAATTTCATTTGAAAAAGTGTTAGAAAGAAATCATAATGTTTCAAATTTATGTATTTTGAGAGAGAAAAAGAGAAAAAAAAATTAATTGTGCTAAGAATGTGATAAAAAGAAGGAGAAACAAATTTAAAAAATATAAGATAAATATAAAATGTGTGTTTGTGGGCGGATCTAAAATATATAATTTTAAACATACATCTACTTAATGTTTGCATATATAATATGCAATTCATTGAAACTTAAATTTTCCATAAACATGTATATATAAAAACAAAATGTTAAGAAAATAAAATGATTTTTCAACTAATATATATTTGTTGTTGTTACTTGTACCATCATTTTTTCACATATATAGGAACATGATAACAATTTATTTAAACACTCATTGGTGAATTAATTATTTTAGACAAATCACATATAGAATGCAATCTACATATATAAATCACATCACACTTTTTTTTAATTGAAGTTCATCAAAACAAATTAAACATGAATTACTTATATTAAAGAATACATAAATCTTCAATTACATTTCAATTATTCAAGGTAATTTATCATACTGAACGACTTTTAAAAGACTTGTATTAAATATCTCTCCCCAGAGACTAACACTTGATTCATCATAAGTATATTGCAAATCTATCATTGGCTTTTTATGTTATGGTAGTTCATTGTACCTACTTTGTAATAGTTTGATGCAAACACTTCTTTCGATGTCTCCTCACTTTATATATTAATCTATGTGATCAGATAATCAGTAAGATGTGATATATCTTTTTATAATGAGTTTTGTGCTTAATACTAAGATCTATTAAGATCACAATATCAACCTAGATACCACTCACAACACACTTGCCGATCTCTAAAAAAAAAACTCATAACACACTCTTAAAAGGGTTATAACACACTTAAAAAAGATCACACGTATGCAAATGTCATAATATGCCCATAAATATTTGTAACATACTCATAAAGAACCATCAAATAAACCACATGCGATATATAAAACCAAGTATATCATACACTTTTTTTATACATATTCATGCTTCTCATAATCATCACTAGTCTCACATGCATATATAAACACACACAAATACTTATATAAATCATCAAAACAACAATTTATAAGAAGAGAGAGTTGATTATGTCTCTCCCTTGATAAAACGATCACTCAATTCTTGAACACCTATCACTTGAGTATGACCTCAACACTTAAGTGATGTTACTTGTAAAATCTAATAAGTTCCAAAAACATCAAGCACACTGCTTCATCAACACTTGAATAATAATATTATAGCTAGAGCATCAACACTTAGTTGCATGAGCTCACATATTACTGGACCACATGTAACAGGTAACTCAAAGCTTGAGCAACATCTTTTCGTTTGAGCTTGCTTGCTTCAATGGAGAAAATTACTCTCAATCCTTCTGACTTAAATCTGAAGTTATAACTTGATAGATATTTTATGTGTTTAAAAGATACTTCAAACTACAAATTAGAGACCAATATAACTATATCACCTTCTTACTTTCAAAATCATAATATTTCAAGCTTTCATAGTTATGAACATATAATATATGATCACACTTCAACTTATATTAAATTTTAAATCACCCCAAGTTCACAAATCTAAACAATATAGTAATAAATAGATGTTATAATTAAAACATCATTTGTGTATTTCTAGAATATTACCATGTTCCAAGATTAAAAAAAAAATTATGAAACAAAACATTGAGGTATATAACTTATTTATTGACATTTCATTCTCTATCTATTTCAAATTTTATCTTTAAAAAAATAATTTTATATTACCAATATTATTTTTAATGTAAGGTAAATATCTTAAGGTACTCTTAAAGTGGCCTTTTACGTATTCGAATATGGATTCACTATTGTTACGAAGATAAACTTGATTAGGAATGAGTTTTGAAGTAAAAAGTAGCCCAAATTCCATTGTAGAAAAATGTTTTTAGGGTATTTGTAAGAGGAGAAGTGGTGAAAAATTACGAACAAAATTTAAAAAACATTTAAGAATGTGATAGAGTGTTGCTATTATTTATCAAAACATAGAAAAACAAGCACGCACCTTGGAAGCCCATTAGGTGCTACATCGAAACTCTCAAAGCAAAGTACCATTCAAAGCAAAATAACATTCAAAAGAGGCAAATTAAGAATCACAAGAAAAAAAAAATAACTCTAATTCAGTCCTACTAACTTCTACATTCATTTTTATGAAATTTTTTTATCTTTTATTGATGTACAATTTTTAATATATCCCAATATATCGAGACTGTTAACTCGTATATGTAAAAAAATATATATTTATGAATGGGACGATAGGAGTAACTTAATAAGCCTAACAAATTTTCATTAAAATTGATTTTAAAAGACTCTAATATCACATTAAACACTACAAGAAAATCATGAAATAGAAACCAATATTTAGAAACCAAAATAATTAGTTGCAATAGTAACTAAATTAGATACCATTTTAGAAACTAAACAAAAAATTGGTTTCTAAATTAGTTTCTATTATTGTTAAATAGTTTTTAAATTGGTATCTAATTAGCAACTAAAGTTTTAACTACCAAATATTTAGTTTCTAGATTTGGTCTCTAAAACCTTGGTGGCTAATTAGATATCAATTTAGAAACTATTTAACAATAATAGAAAATAATATAAACTAATTTAGAAACCAATTTTTAGTTTAGTTTCTAAAATAGTCTCTAATTTAGTTACTATTGCAACTAATTATTTTGGTCTCTAAAAATTGGTTTCTATTTCATGATTTTCTTGTAGTGAAAAAATAAACTTTAAACCTAATTTAAAGTTAAAAAATCAACTTATAAAATAAGATTTAAACATTTATATACTACGATATGTCAATATATATCTAATCGAGATACGAAATTAAAGAAAACTTGCAAAATATATAAAAGAGATAACAAAGAAACCTTGAATTTCCAACTTGAAATAAAAGGTATCCCAACATTGATTATGCTGAATACAAATGAAAAAAGCTTCTTTTAAAAGGGCAATTACTCTGCAGGAACAGAAGGGGTGGGAATAACTTCATTAGCAATAAGAAGGTATTCTGGGTCATCAAGCCAAAGCACTGCAAGATGAACAGGGGAAGTGCAGAGTCTATGAACTGCTTCAACTCTCCAAACGGTGTCTTCAGCTTCACGCCAACTGAACATAGCATTCAATGGCTTCTCTTCATTGTCACTTCCAAATCTCGACTTATCCCATTCTTTGCAGAGTTTCTGTGTTAGATAATGCAATGGTTGTCCGTACAATGTCTTCAAGGTTTTCGCCAAACCCTTCCAGCTCACAACCACCATCTCCTTTGAACCATGCCTTGGAATACTCTTCTTCTCCATCTTCTCTTGATATTCCTTCGCAAGCTCTAACAAAGCCTCTGCAATCATTTTAATTTCTTCTATTTTATTTTTTCTATTTCTCATACATTCTCATACATATTATAAAAAATCTAAAGTAATAAACAATTTTTTTAAAATGATAGTAAATTCTTGCAGTAAAAAAATCATTAAATAACAACCACTTTATTATCGTTAATGAATATGAATATTCTTTGTTTAATGTAGTGCATAAAGTGGAAAGAGAGAAAAACAGAGAAAATAAAATACAAAAGAAATTCTTATTTACTTGTATATTAGAGAGTAAAATACATGGTGTATATATAAAAAAAAGATTAAGACCAAATTGATAAAAAAAAAATGGGCCAAACGAACAAAACCTAATAACTTAAAACAGAAAAACTAAATATGTTAACACACTTTTAAAGACTAAAAATATTTAGTTACTTTATTGACTAAGTTAGATATTATTTTAGAGTTTTACTGATAAAAAAATTTAAAGACTAAAAAATTATTACTATCTAAAGTGATTTTTATTATTAATAAAAATTTATAAAATGGTGTCTAAATTGATAGGTTTTAACTACTAATATTTTAGTTTCTAAATTCTTTTACGAAAAACTAATAGACACTAATTTAGAATATGAAATAGTAAGTAATAAAACTAATGGTTAAATATCAATTTAAAAACTATTTTATAAACTTTTATTAATGATAAAAACTACTTTAAATAACATATTTTTTTAGTTTATAAAATTATTTCTGTTTTAGTTAAATATCAACTAATTATTTTGATCTCTAATTTTTTTTATTTAATAATTTTTTTAGTGATTATTTTTTAAAAAATTATCATAAAATTAAATAAATAATAATTACATCTTTCTATCTATACAAGTTTATTATGAATACATAACATACTAAAAGTTCTTCTTCAGCTAAATGGCGTGTAGCCTGCAATATACCAGATATTTCCCCATATTTTCTCCAATCTAATTTATTTATGACTATTAAGAAAAAAATTAGATTAATGTGAATTTTATTAAGGGAAATATTGAAATATAATAGTAATGATTGTATTTAAAGAATTAAATAAAACTTAATTTAAAAACTTCTAAAAAAAACTTGAACAATATTGTATACTTAAAGCTATGGTTAGGGTGGTTTGGCTAAAAAAAAATTCAAAATCACATTAATCCAACCGTTTGTAAGAAAATTCATAATTACCCAATTTGCATTTGGGATTAATACGTTTTGGGTTTAAAGTGGGTCAAATTTTAATTCTAACCTAAATTATTCTTTTAACTTTGTCTACTTTTTTTTTTAATTTATCTATTTTTGTGTCTTTTTAAATAATTTAAGACATAATATTTTAAGTCATTGATTTTTTTCTTCTCACATTTTTCAGGTTTAAGTCTAGCCCTATACAGGAATAAGTATAACTAAAGGTGATTTAGAAACTTGTATGAAAAAATAAATATTAAATAAATTTGATTATTATTCAGTTTATTCATAAGTGAAAAGAGTGTGCTTGAAATGTGATAAAATTAATTTTTGTATTTATATCTCTTAAATAATATGATATATATTAAATGATATATGCAATGTAATAAATAATGAAAAGAAAGAGATAAAACAAATATTATACTGTTTATTAAGAAAAATAGTTAAGTGCATTTAATACTTTTAATAAAGAGTACCCTTAATTATATTTATTGTAAATAATGATTAAGTTTAAGATAATGATATTTTTGAAATAGTAGCATTAAATAGTTTTTAGAAAATTTAAATTTGCTTATATATATTTAATTACACCAAATATAACGGATGGGGATAATATTGACTATATTTATCTCCGTGAAGTAAAACCCTTGTTGTGTCTAATATTTTACTGAAGTGAAAATTGTGTTTTATTTTAATATACATAGGATAATAATTTATTAAATATTCATACTCTTGTAGGTATCATCAAAATATTTATTAAATAGTTTTCTTTCAAAAAAAAATTAAAAATTCAATATTAAAAGAATAATATTTTTTCAATGTGAATGTCAAATGACAAAAAAATATAATTATATAAATTTTAAAACAAAGTATGAAATACCAAATAAGCTAAGGGTGTATAGAAATTTTAAATAGAATCAAGATGGATGTACATAATTATCCGTGTTCACATGTCCAATTTAAAAGTTGATTAGTATATACATTTATACCAAAATAATTTAAGTATTATTTGTCAACATAAACAAAGATAAAATTTATAATTACAAGTTTATTTATGTGTGTATATATATTCAAAAAAGGCAGTAATTAATATTATTTTCAAGTTTAAATATAAAAATTAAAAAAAAAAATCTAACATTCAACCATTCAAAAGAAACAAAACAGTGTAGAGTAAACTGTCTTTAAAAAAAATATTAATTTAAATTCTCAGAACATTATTTTTTACTTTTAATATAGCCACAAATTATTTATTTTTCTGTTCCAATAAAAACAATGTATTTATTAGGAAAATAAAATTATTTTAGGAAAAATACTATTTTAAAAGCATATTTATTATTTTACTTACGAGTAAAAAGTCCTATCCCTAAAAATTACCACCCATCCTTGAATTCATATCATTGTCCATATATTATTAACATGAAGAATATTAGTACATTATCTTCCACACTTTTTTTGATAATTTTTTTAAATGGATTGAAATTTATTGAAAACAATTGGTTATGTGTTGAGTATATATTATTACTCATCTAATGGCTATTTTTCTTGATTTAGATGTAGAATCGATTAAATTTTTCAATTACCCATAAAAATAGTTTTAGTATAACAAATAGTGTCATAAATTAGATAAATAGAAGAGATAAACCATATATATAAAAGATCTGAGAGTCTTTCTCTACCCATTTACTTTTTACTCAACACAAATTTGTTAATTTAAAAAAAAAAAGTTTGTCTAGAAGTTTAAAGACAAAGTTTTTTTTTTCTTTTTTAATGATATGAAAAAATATAATTGAAAATAAAATAAAAAATGTATAGAAAAAATAGATAGATTGGTATAATTAACCTGGATCAAGAGTTTGTTTGGACTTGAATGTTGTAGCATGTTGGTGAGTTGAAAGAGTCTTGTTCCCTTCTTCCCTTTCTCTTCTTCCATCCTCAGCAACACTAACAGCAACATTTCTAAGGTTATCATCAGACTCAGTTTCAGAATCCGACAGCAACATGTGTTTGTACTCAGCAGGACCATGGCGCCGAAACATTTTCAACTTTCACACCAATATGTCTCTCAGGTTTCTAGTGTAGTGTCTATGACAAATGCTTTTAAGAACCACTTTGGCTTATGATTTTATTACATTTAATTCTTTTCCTTAATGCAGTTTAATGTTAACTGTTATATTATTTTTACTTAGTGTTATAAGAAGTGATATATTGACAATTTATACTGTCAATAATTTCATCTACTTGTATAAAATTTTAAATATTTTTTTATAAAATGATGAAAATGCCTTTTTTTATATCATGAATTACAAATTGTATACTGAGTTAGTTGTCAATGTATTATTATTATTATAGTGTTATTCAACTATCTCAGCCAATGAAGTGTAGATGGAAAATTTGAACATTAAAATATTTAAAACAAGAGTTTAATTTTAATGCACTAAATATTTTTAAACTTTCTAACTACTACAAATCAATTCATTTATCAGTTTTAGAGTAATAATTCGTAACTCAAGCAATTATGTCATATATTACTTTGCTGTATATGAGATGTTAAAAAACTCTTATGTAATGTATTCTAACATTTTGTGTGAGTGCATGTGTTCTAATTAATGAGATGTAAATTTTTAAAAAAGGTGAAAAAGTTAGAAAATTATTTATTAAATATGAATTAAAAAAAAGGCATTTGAACTTTTCTTCTTTACATGAGTGTTAGGGAATTGACACAGTATTATTATGTTGTATATAGATAGGAAATGTCATTAATCTTAGGATGATTAGTTGAGAAAAGTGATTTTCTCAACTTATCATCCCTGTTTAGGGTTTAGGGTTTAGGGTTTAGGGTTTAGGGTTTAGAACTTGATTAAATTCATACTAAAATTTTGTAATGTTTGGATAACTTTCTTTAGGTTTATAAATTTTGGAGTGGTTCCCTGTTTGAAGTAGAATTTCCATCAGAATAAGGGATGTCAGGTAAGGGAAGTTAACTTTAACTTTCAATAGTACCTTAAACTGGAAGATTTGAATGTGGAGAGGATGTGGTCCCAAGTTTCAATTTCTCTTGTAAGGATGTTATTTGGTAAAATTGTTTGATTTTATGTTGTGCGAATATGTATAAATATTATATTTTGATAGTTTGAAAGTTAAATATTGTTTTTGATGTTGGAAAAGTTCTTGAATGTTATGAATTTTTAAATGTTATGTGTTTGAAAGATATGTACTATATATGAATGATGAAAATTGTATGAAATTGATGTCATACATTTGGGATAATGTATGAGTTATTCTTTGATGATACATTAAGTATGAAAAATCTATGTTTAATCGATATCCTCTAGCTTCACTAGCGATCTAAGTCATATAGAGTAAGATATTAGGTGGTGAGAAGCTGACGAGTGAGTTCACATACATTGGGTCCCCGCTATAGACAATCGATATTGGATGTTTAAACTTACCCTGATCTTTGATGTATGAATTAGATGTTAGTTTTTAGTAGAGACATACTTAATGAGTCTTCCGGAAGACAATTAATTTATGTGTAGTCAGTGTGATTGAAATGAAATCAAAGTACTATGGATTGAAATGAAATCTAATGATTGTGATAGAGAAATTGATCCATGTAATTTGGTTTGCTCTATTGATTAAATTATGTAAATTATAAAATTTTATTTTCACTAGGAAAAAAAAAGTAAGAAACTTAGATATTTTTAGTATCTATAAAATTTTATTATAAAGGAAATAATTATATTCTTGTATGAAAGAATTTCTATACCTGTTTATTTTTTAAAATCTAAGTATTAAAATAATTATTAAAGTGAGTTATAGGCCAAAAAAGAAATAAATTTATAATAATTTATTATTATTTACAAATTATTAAAATTTCAAAGCTATAATTCGTAAACATTTATTTCTATATAGTTGAAAATTTACAAAATATTAAACATGTTTAGAGCATAGATACACATTATAAGAAATTGATGAATACTCAATGATGTAGAATCTGAGTATTAAGTTTGAGACTTTAGATATTTAAAATTTTTCTTGATTACTTAAATCGTATATATATATAACATGATGTTGATGCTAATAAGTAAGTTTGAATTAAATATCATCTTTTAAAAATTTTCAAGTGTTATATATATTTAATTTATATGTGCAATGCCGTGTTAGATGATAAATGTGTTTTATTAAAATTATCAATTACTTTACATTAAATGCTTTGAATTATTAACCTATCTTTTTATTTTGATATTGTTTTGTAATTACAGTTATTATGTATTCACACCAAATCACATAGATATGTAAGTGAAGAGTTGCTAAGAAGTATTATGAGTTATATACATTTTTTTTTCTTTTTGGAATTCCTATGAAAAAAAAGTTTTCTACATGTATTTAAGATATTTTGGTGTAATATTATATATATATATAATGTTTAAAAAATTCCATTATAGAGAAAATTTTATATATTGTATTAATAATTTTATAAATATATTGCAGTGATACTTTATTTTATAACAAAATTTGATATACCCATAATAGAAAATTATGACAATTTTTTACTTATATGAATTAAAAAAAATCAATAAATGTAAAATAGTAATGTATACATTCATTTATCATGGAATATAAATGTATTTTCCATTAAAAAGTTAAAAGCAAATTGTTACACCCAGTTTATATAATTATCTCTGATACTAGTTGTAGAGTGCATTATATAACACTCCAATTATTATAACAAATATATATATAAAAAAAAAACTTTTGTAAATCTTAAATATGAATATTAATAAACTTAACATACAATATTAATAATGATGGTCTATGACTTGACCTACAAGCATAAGACTCAATTTTATCAAATATATGAATCTATATTTTTTTTTTGACGATTCACTATATAAGTTGTTGGAAAAGTGATTAAGCAGTTGAGTATTTAAAAACATTGATACAATTATAATTAATTTTCTTGAGAATGTCGGCTATTTATCAGTCTACATAGATATGTATACATTACCTAACCTTGACAATGGTGAACAAGTATCTCAGATAGTCCTAAGTTTGTCCTATAAATATCTTAATCTAAAATACTATTATCACTGTGGGAGAAATCCCACTATACACATGTTCCAAATTAACTGACATATGTATCACTTTGTATGCGAACTCATTATCCACTTAACGTCGTTAATGACAATCTAATAAAATTGACCACATTGAGTCATTCTAAAAATAGTTGAGACCACACTGGACATTTTAAAAATTGGGATGAAACTGATTTTTGGACCTTAATATAGAGAGTAAAAAGGTAATTAAGCCTGAATAGTAATAAATCATATAAGTATCCATACAATCATACATATAAAAATATTTTTCTACTAAAACATACATTCTTTTTCACAATGGATGGCTTACACAACTTCATTTGAACAAAATTCATAACTAGAAGAACAATTGATCTCCATAGAATTTTAGCTTTAGTAATTAATTTTTACTTAAGCAACAAATACCAGAGCATAACCTTGTTTTCACTTAAACGAAAATCTCTTACTTCAATGAGAACACCAATAAGATAACATTATATAACAACTTAAAAAATGCATCTTGAATTTCTATTTTTTATTACTCTCTAACATATTTCAAAATCTCAATTAAACCCATAATTAAAATATAAAAAAAAAACACATTTACCTCGTAACATCAAAATTTGTTAAATTAACTCAAGTTACTTTAATAGAAATATCATAAACAATTTAACTTACAATCTTTCATTGTATTCATTTCATTTCTAGTAAATTTATGTCAAGTATTTCTTTAACGCTTCTTAGTGCAACAAGTTCAACTACTCAAATGCATAATTAGTGGAAGACAATTAATAATGAAAGGACTACTCCATTATGTCCATTATGTGAATTTTATGAGAGCATTTGCATACAAAAAAAAATATAGCATATCTCTCCATGTTTTTCTTAAAACAGCAACTTTTCCAAATAAACAATATTTTGTTTCCACTTTTTAAAACACGTTTATCCAAACATATGTAAAAAATACCGAAAAAAGGTTGTTTTTATTAAGAAACAGTAGTTTTTTTTATCTTACAAACAAAGTTTAAACATATAGAACTTCCACTTGTGTGGTAGCTTTGTTTTTTTGAAGCTGTAACTTAGTAACGTGCTAAGTTTTTTTCCCCGATAAATGTAACATAAGCATTATATGCAATTAGTTTTCACGTTTCTCTTCAATTATCAAGGCTATCAGTCTTTTGATTTTCCAATTTCCCTTTGAATGGAAATTATATAACGACATCAAGAGAATGATTATTTTTTCTTTTTAGTGGGTTGTTCGACTTTTTCTTTTTTCGTGTGAGCTCTTTATACTCCTCTTGTCTCTCTGTCTTTTGTATTTGTAAACTCTAAGTTAGATGGTACCTATAAAATGTACTTCGACGTTTAAGTGAGATTTTAATATTTCAAATTTAATATATTTAGTGTATAATGATGACATACCTGATTCTTGAAATTTGTGTCTATTTATATTATTATGTCGAATTAAGGTAATTAAATATATAATCTAATATTTAATTGTTAATTAACTTTATTAATCTTCTTAAAATTCGATGGTGTTGGTCGAACCTAATGGACTTCTATTGGTCGTCCAATCGACCGTTAGAGTATTCTTTGTCCTTTTTATTTTATATGATTCAAAATTCAATAAACCTCTCCCTGATAATATTATTTTAGGGTTTGCCGTGTTTTTTGTTTTTTTTAATTTTGGGAAGATGGGCTTATGATGATGGGCCAAACTTAGAATAAAGCCCAGAAAGTGAGATTTGGGAAAGCGCGTAGGTGGCACAAATGGGACGTGAAAACGCGTAGGTTTTGTGAGACATTCTGACAGGTAGATGAGACGCAAAGTGAAACATATCTTACGAATGGTGACGTGTCAGCACCGCAACGCATTGCGCAGAGAGTCACACTTTTGGTCATTGTAATAATAAAGAAATGAATAAAATATGTTAAATGTTGAACATAAGAATGTAGTAACTTTTTGACCCACGACACCTACCCTGGCCCACCATGCTTTTATGACTTTTCTATTCAATTTTGAATCTGATTCTGAATTCCACCGCGTCCTCACCATAGCGTGCCCCTCTCTTCCTTCCTTTCCTCAAATTCATCATTCATCTTCAACCAATCAAACATCACTCAATTCCTGTGCTTCCCCTGTTTATTTTATTTTACCCTTCTACCCCACAAATAATTAATCACTAAACACTCACGCTAATATTTTGAATTATATTAAATTTTACTGGGATGGCCGACCGATCTACCTGACTCGGCCGACCCAGATAACCAAATCTCAACCTAAACGATAAAGTTGATCACGTGGCACACATGACGACGATATAGGACGTTCAAGTTAAAGGTTGACCTGGTTAGTAAGTCTAACCCATGGTTAAGGGATGATCTAATCCAACCCTAATCACAAACCAACTCCTTAATCCGACTCAACAACAAGGGTTCATCAAGATAATATAAATATCATACATTCCAATGACAAATGTACGTCATTATCTACAGTACTCTGACAGCCAAATACGACACCCTACTGACTTGAGTGTTGGAGTGCCATCTGCAGGTACTCCACCCGCCTGAGAAGCCACTCGACGAGAAAGACCGAAAAAGAATTGTTGGATACACGAAGACCGACCAAATAACATCCAGAAATCAGCAGTTCTTCCGATCCTCAAACCAATTCAAAAACAAAAATTAATAAAATATTTCACTAATATCTATTATGCGACCATTTTTCTTAAATATGTTCGAAATTCATATATCACCACTGTTTCTCTCCACTAACCGTCATTAAAATTAATTTTAATAATTAACGAAGTTAATTGAATAAATATTTTAACACCGTTATATTGATAAAATTAAATTAACTTATGAGAACAAATGAAGAAACACTCTTCAAAATGAAGAAATAAACATAAATATAATAAAGGGACACCAAATAGACGCACTATTCTGACCATGGTCCTAAAAAATAGTCCACTATTCCAACCCTATCCTTCTTCCTAACGTTCTCAATCTCCTTATAAACAAAATTTAACAAGACACAAACGTAAGACCGTTGCTTCTAACTTCCTACTTCAAACACGACATCACCATCATCATCCATGGCTACCACCACCTTTTTCTCCTCCTTCCTGCTGCTGCTGCTGCTCCATTTGGCCATCTCCGCCCACAGCATCGGCATAAACTACGGCACTCTGGGCGACAACCTACCGCCGCCGGCGACGGTGGCGAACTTTCTGAAGACCAGAACCACGATCGACCGCGTGAAGATCTACGACGTGAACCCGCAGATCCTGCAAGCCTTCGCGAACAGCGGCATCTCCATGACGGTGACAGCTCCCAACGGCGACATCGCCGTCCTGAAGCAAATCGACACGGCGAGGCAGTGGGTGGTCTCGCACATCAAACCCTTCCACCCGCAGACAAAAATAGAATACATCCTCGTGGGCAGCGAGGTCCTCCACTGGGGCGACGCCGACATGATCCGCGGCCTCACCCCCGCCATCAGAACCCTCCACGCCGCCCTCCTAGCCGAGGGCATAACCGACATTAAGGTATTCAATTCCGTTTCGTTCCGTTCACTTCTATTATTAGCTCCGTGTTCCTCGCACGTGTCACGCATTCAGATTTATCTCAGTTAATAATTTCTTTTGTCTGTTCTTCAGGTGACCACCGCTCACTCGTTGGCGATAATGCGGTCGTCGATTCCGCCGAGCGCGGGGAGGTTCCGACCGGGATACGCAAAGCACGTGTTGGGCCCGATGCTGAAGTTTTTGAAGGAGACGAGAATGCCCTTCATGGTGAACCCGTATCCCTATTTCGCGTACAACGGGAAGAACGTGAACTTCCTTCTCTTCAGGCCCAACCGCGGCTTGTACGACAGGTACACCAAGCT
Source organism: Phaseolus vulgaris (assembly GCF_051622355.1). Lineage (NCBI taxonomy): Eukaryota > Viridiplantae > Streptophyta > Magnoliopsida > Fabales > Fabaceae > Phaseolus > Phaseolus vulgaris. The sequence continues at coordinate 1,058,632 of NC_143505.1, forward strand.
CAGCTACACCAACCAGTTCGACGCGCTGCTGGATGCGGTGCACTCCGCCATGAAGGACCTGGGCTACGGCGACGTGGACATCGTCGTCGGGGAAACGGGGTGGCCCTCCGTCTGCGACGGTTGGGACGCCTGCAGCGTGGCCAACGCTCAGTCCTTCAACGGCCAACTCGTGAAGCACTTGGCGTCCGGCAAGGGAACGCCGTTGATGCCCAACCGAACCTTCGAGTCCTTCGTCTTCGCGCTTTTCAATGAGAACCAAAAGCCCGGCCCAATTGCAGAACGCAACTGGGGCCTGTTCCAGCCCGATTTCACGCCCGTGTACGATTGCGGAATCATGCGAAACGGACAGGTTAATTTCTTGTCCTTTTACTCTGCGGGGCCCTTCTCTGCAGTACATTATTGCAGTCCTCTAAAACCAACCGTTGATTATTAATCCTTTTCCGCTAATCCAACGGTTGAGACAGAGGTTCATCCACCACCCCTGCTTTATCAATCAGAATTTGTCCCCCACCTCCTCTCTCACATGGCCACTTCATTATATTATTATCATTATTTCGTAACATATAAGAGTAACCAACGGTCACAAACACATTGAATCATTTAGTTTAAAATTTATGCACCACGTTGTGAACCAGTGTTGAAGATTCATAATTTTGAATGGATAAATGCAGAATGTTGCACCTGCAAAACCTGCACCTGCAGTTGGAGGTGGAAAATGGTGTGTGCCGAAGGCAGATGCGAACGATGCAGCTTTGCAAGCGAACATAAACTACGTGTGCAGCCAAGGAGTTGATTGCAAGCCAATCGAAGCAGGGGGAGTTTGCTATGCCGCCAACAATGTGAAGGCACTTGCCACTTACGCCATGAATGCGTACTACAAGGCCAATGGACGCCATGATTTCAACTGTGACTTCTCCAACACTGGTCTCATCACCACTACCAATCCAAGTCAGTCTCATCACACTTTTATCCATAATCATCATTTTCTGTTTCGGAACATGCAGACTTACGGTGTTTCTGTGTGTTATGTGCAGGTCATGATAAATGCCAAATCTGATTGAAGGTTGTTGCTATGGCGAGAGAGAGTGGCAATGTGGCTTTCTTTGCGGTTTCTACGCATTCATCTGCTCAAATTATTTAGTTTGTATATTGTTCTGGAAAAACAATGTTAAACTTGGCATGACATTTCATGTTCCATTGATATTAACATCAGTCGTAGGTTCTTCTGGTTCCTAAATTTCAGACTCTCTCCCTTTCATCTAAAATTAAGCCATTATTTAAAGAAATGAGCCGTTGTTACCTTTACTTTTGCAAGCTGTTCTTGATTAGCAGTAACGTGCTCCGTAATTTAGGCTTTCTTTGGTTTTCACTTTAGGTACAAGTTTTGGGGATTTTAAGAAGTTAACACAGTTTTTGCAACTTCGATACTAGATTTGAAATCAACCGACGGAATGGGTGGTGTGATATTCAATGTTATAAGATTAATAAATTTTTGTTAAGATAAATTTTAAATTTAATTCAAGGACGACTTATAAGATTAGATTTCTTCTATAATATGAATAAGATTTACAATTTTTTTATTTAATTCAATCATTAAAAATTAATTACCAGATTAGGTTTACACACTTATATACTATTTAATGCACATAATTTTAACATAATAAAGCTAAGTTTTGAAAAATGTTTATTTTTCCTTGCTCTCAATGGTATGCACAACGTGACATGATTAATCTCTGTTATGTTTAAAAGAATTATAGTAATTTTGAGTTGTTTACTTTCCAATTTTGTTGAAGGAGTTAACACGAGAAGAAGAAGTTAACATCTTAGGCTTATTGGTGACATCTTATGGCGAACAAATTCTTTTCAGCTTTTTCCTTTGTTCTTCTTGATTTTGTTTTGCAGCCTTTTTCCAGTGAGAGATATTAGTATAGTGATAACTAATTTTTTGGGTTTGATGTTTTAATAGAAAATTCTTTTTGTAATCACAATTTCTTCATTTAAAAATTCCGAACTTTAAAATATTTTTTAAAAGTTTGGGTCTAATTCCACTATAATCAACGAACTAATGATAATTATTCATCTTTTGAGTTACTTAAACAAACATTTTAATAGATTGCTGCATCTTATTGGATCGTGAGTATTTAAGATCAACCATACATAATTGAGAGTTTATTCCTACACCCCTAGTTTTTCTTCCTTCACCGCCATAATTTTTAAAACTCCAAAACTCTCCTTGACATTTTTAATTGAAAAAGGCACCTGCATTTTTTAATTATGGATTTGTGAATCCAGAATACATTTTTTGCATTACGGATTCTGAAATTCGGAAATATACTACAAATCCTCAAATATGAAAGATTATCGAACTCACAAATTCAAAAGATTTACGGATGTACCAATCTGAGAGTTTTGCGAATTCAATATTCTAGAAGACAAAAAAAAAGTGTGAATTCTCTGTTATGTAAACCTAGCGGAATGCACTGTCTGAAATCACAACATATACTGTGGAAACAAAAAATTACCTTCTTCTCCAAAGAGAAAACCGTTAAGAGAAACCACTGAACCACCACCAAGCCGTCGGAGACACCCCTAATCACCACTAAGAGAAACGTCTTCATGTGCTAAGAGATGGAGTAGCGTCGTCGCTAAGAGAGCAATGCAGTCTGTCTGTGTGCAAAGGACGAAGAAAGAGTAGAGTGTGGGTATTATGTGCATTTTAGGGCTTTTAGAAAATGTTAGGAATAGATCAGTCTTTGCAGACATTTTGGGGCTGCATTAAGAAAACTTAGGGGTGCAGGAAGAAACTGCCTACATAATTACTCTATGGGCCCATATACCAGGCCCATAAACCCTACACTTATTTGAAAGCATAAGCCCATCTTTCACACGCAATTATAAAAGAAATTCAAATAATGAGATTTAATTTAAATATGTTCGCCTATTTGCATAACATAACATATATTTCTCATATTCCAAAAAAAAAGAACCAACAAAACGTCTTTCACAATTCCCTTTGAGAAGAGTAATTTTTTTTTGTCTGTTTGGTAAAGCACTTTAATTGATTCTTTCGTTTCCTTAACAACAGACAAACACGATAAAGAAGTCTGAATAGAGAGAATTTAGTCCAAAATTTGGAAAAGGGATAATTTGGAATCACTCAGAAAATGAAAAATAAAAAAGAGATTAAACTAATAAACTTCAGCATGAAGTTGGACGCTTTTAAAAGCTTATAAACATGCATCTTTTCAACGAAATAAAACAATCAGAATATAATTTTTATGGTTCTTTGACTTTACTCTACCTTCTACTATTTGGAAATTAAAATGAACCACAAGTATTATTAAATAGTAACGATTTCAATAACTTTTTTTATCAACTATGTTAGCTCAAATTTCAATAGTATTCTCTTTATATGCTTTTCTACTGCCAAATTTCAATAATTCAATCATTTTTCTACTACTAAATTAACTTTTTCATGTATGCTTAAATAAAAATTGTTGATCTTTATAAAATTTAGTTAAAGATTTTGTTCTTCAATTTTTTTTAAAATTAAAAAAATTTAGTGCATATTTTGTTAGTGTATATTACGTAATTTGAAAGCATATTTTACTCTTAATGCGTTATTTATTAATTAAGTCTTCTACCTTAAAAATCTATGTAATAATTAATGCATATTTTGTAACAATATATATAAAAGTAAATATGTACCTTTATATTTCACTTAATATATATATATATATAATATTACAAGATAATCATTAAATAAAAAATAATTAATTATGATAGTGATTAAATTAAATATTATTTTAAAAATGTTAAGAAATATTAATATCTAAATAGTTTTTATTAAGTAGTATTTAATTTAATTAATATATTAATTAATTAATTTTATCTCTAAAATTAGTTTTTATTTAATAATTTTATTATAATGATATTTAAGATTATATATATTCTAATAAATAATTAATTTCCATAACATTTGTTTAATGAACTATTACTAAGAAAACTTCATCAATAATTTACACTGTGCACATTTTCTGGATTTGTATTCTTTTCCTCCTTCTTCGTACTCATATAATTCATCTATTTTTTTTTATCAATATTGATGAACATTCTTAATTAAATAAATAGAATCACCTTGTTTTAAAAATTTCCATAAAGTGAAATCATTTTGATCCATTGAATTTCTCAATATCAAATCTACACTGCAACACCATGGAGAATATTATAATTCCACTTAGCAACTTAGATTTTTGAAGCCAATTGGTATTAAGTAATCAAAAGATATAATAAGAATAAAGAAACTCACAAAATTTTATGTGATTGGGTCACTAAGACTTACGTGCAATCAAAAGATTATACTATATTCATATAGAAAAAAAATTTTGTCACTAGTGTTTACTTGGTGTGATGATTTTTTTATATGTAAGGAAAGTTTTCAAAGATAAGATAGAGTGTGAGATGAGGAGAAATAATTGAATTTGTGAACATTAATTAATAAATTATTAATTTTTTTTCTTATATTCAATATCTAAAATTTAAAATAGTTCTATTTATTGATGTTTTTTAATTTAAGCATAGAAATTAGGTACGTGATGTCAATTTAAAAAAAAAATATAATTATGGTTTACTAAATGCATATTTGTTTTATTTAAATGTAAGTTATTCAGTTTGATTAAACTTGTTATTACCTAATTTAATCTCTAAATATGATTGGGTCTATAATGATGACGAAATTGAGCTGTGAAACATTAACACCACGTATTCTTTTATTAGATAAGAATGATTAATTAAGATATTTATTTATGAATATCAGACACATCTCTTAAATGATAGAATCTCGATATTTGTACGACACTTGAAGAATACGTATTGTCCAATACAAAATATATTTATTGGATTTCTGACAATTTTAACATGGTTCTAATACAATTTATAAATTTTATAAAAACTCAAACTTATTTACAATTTTTTATTATAACTATAAAAATAAGTAACAAATCTTTTTGAACCAATCATGAAAAACATTTTTTTGCTAAAAAAACTAAAACATACTTGTAGATATAAATCTTTATTATCAATTTATATAATTCATAATTATATAATATATAGATCCGTGTTTCCATATCTTACATTTTAAAGATGATACGTATCTCCATATTCATGTCGTATCAATGTCTATGTCAGTTTCTATGCTACATATTATTCTTCCTTACTCACACAAATCAGGGTATAACAAATTAAATTTGACATATATTACTAAAATCTAATTAAATTACCATAATCTAAATTCAAGGCTAAAATTTGTTATTTTGTACAACAGAATAGTTCGATCAAAATTTAATAATTTAATTTCAAATAACACAAACAATTTAACTCGTTTGGGTATCCATTATAATTAACAATGTTATCTAACAATATATTCTCACAATCTCTTTAGTGCATTCTTTAATTTGGCAATCTATATTTCAGCTTTCTTTGTACACCAATAAAATCTTTCAAGTTTTTGAATGTTATAATATTTTTTAACAGAAGTTTTTTCCTATAATTTGAAAAGGGAAAGAAAAGTGTGTTGAAAATGGTAAAGTGTGGCATTTGAAAATGTAGGTCAACATCAGTTGTTTGATTGTGTTGGATGTAGAGGAAGTGTGCATGTTAGATCATTGATCATAATTGGTAGATTTGGTGGCAATGAGGAAGATGTAGACATGATCTATGAAGTAGCCTTTGATTAAAAAGATAAAAAGATCTAACTTTTTGTTGAGACCTTATGTCAAAGTATCTGTCAATTCTGGTGCTTGAAACTGATAGACCTTTCCACAAAATTCACATCATCTACATATAATTTGTAGCAAACAAAAAAAATTTATGCCTATCAACTTTCTCATTTTACCCATTTAATTAGAAAGCATGTTAAATAATAATAGATAAATGATGTTCGTGATAAAGATATTTCATAATTTTTTTTATTTAGTATTTTATTTATAATTTTTTTTATAAAAACTATTATGTTATTATTGTGCAACTTTGACATCAAAGTAAATTCATAAAAATTTCTTCCTTTTGTGTATATTATCAGAGCCTGGTTTCGATCCAGGGACCTGTGGGTTATAGACCCACCACACTTCCGCTGCGCCACTCTGATATTCAATAATGTCATATGAAAATCTAATATTGACCAAATATAATAATATTTCATAATATCTAAGTAATTTTTTTCTACTTAGTAATTTATTTAATTTTTTTTTATAAAAACTATTATGTTAAGTATTACCATACAACTGGATATCAAAATAAATTCATAAAATACTTTTTCCTTTTTATCAGAGCCTAGTTTCGGATCCAAGGACATGGGATATGGACCCACCACGCTTCCGCTGCGCCACTCTAATATCCAATAATATTACATGAAAATCTAATATTAGATAATAATATTTCATAATATCTAAGTGATTTTTTTTCTACTTAGTAATTCATTTAAAATTTTTACAATGTTAAACATCACTATGCAACTTTGATATCAAAATAAATTCATAAAAACTTCTTCCTTTGTATCAGAGCCTAGTTTCGATCTAGGGACCTGTGGGTTATGGGCCCACCACACTTCCGCTGCACCACTCTGATATTTAATAATATTATATAAAAATCTAATATTGACCAAAGATATAATATCTAAGTAATTTTTTTCTACTTAGTAACTCATTTAAATTTTTTTACTTTTTTTTATAAAAAACTATTATGTTAGGCATTACAATGCAACTTGACATCAAAATAAATTCATAAAAAAATTTCTTCTTTTTATCAAAGTTTGGTTTCAATCCAAGAACCTATGAGTTATGGGTCCACCATGCTTCTGATGCGTCACTCTGATATTCAATAATATTATATGGAAATCTAATATTGACTAAGGATATTAATATTTCATAATATCTAAGTAAATTTTTTGTACTTAGTAACTCATTTAATTTTTTTTATAAAAGCTATTATGTTAAACATCATTATGTAACGTGACATCTCAGCTAGCTAACATATCAAGTAACAATAATCACCTGTCATTACATGAGAAAAGTATTATTAAAAAAAATATATGGAGAGTAAACCAAAACTCATATTATTACTCCATTGAATCTTATTAATTACTACATTACAAACCCTTCTAAAGTGAGTTGAATATGATTTAGGCATAGCTATCTTATGGGGTTGAAACATGATTATTATTAGCTAGGACCAAGGATAAAGTTGTTGTTGCATGTTGTCTCTCTTCATGTTCTCTCTATTTTAATTATTTTTGAAGGCAATGACAACTTTAAAAGGAAACACTTTTGTGAGAGAACTTTCAAGTTGTCAAATGAGGTAAGCCTAACTCCTCACCCCTCTCAAAAAAGCATGAAATGCATATATATCAACCACTCTCTTTTATTATGCTTAAATAAGAAGAATGCTTTGTGTATCATACAATCTGTTCTTACAGTTATATACAAAAATCCTAAACTTCAACCAATCGCATCATGTATGAGTCACCATACACTCTTTCATTAACTTTTTATTTTTATTTTTAATCACCTTGTTTAAGTTTTTTGAAATTACATGTAACTTAATTTAATTTTATAAATTACATTTAGTTTTGTTGGAGATTTCACATCGACTAGAGATTAGAGTCTTTCATTGTATATAAGTGGGTGCAAACCTCAACCCTATGAGTCGGTTTTATGGGGTTGAGTTAGGCTTAAAGTCCACTTTGTAACATGGTATCAAAGCCATTTCGAGACTATTCTAGCGAGTATTTGTTGGGCCTATCGTGCCACCCGCTATAGGGCCGCTATCAAAACACCCATAATATATAGTCCTACGCACGAGTTGGCAGTCTCGACGTGAGGGAGTGTGTTGGAGATTCCACATCGACTAAAGATTAGAGCCTTTCATTGTATATAAGTGGGTTCAAACCTCAACCCTATAAACCAATTTGATGGGGTTGAATTAAGGTTAAAGTTTACTTTGTAACAAATTTTTATATCTGATCGTATCAGAATTGATTCACACTCTCTGTTCATTTTCTATAGAAAGAAGTTGTTTATTTTTTGAAGAAAAAATAATTTTATATGCTTTTGCTGTTAATATGAAAGTCCACAGCATGAGGAAATAGTAAAATAGTTTTAGCAATCCTATGAAAGTTAAAGACCTGTAAAGTTTAAACGAATGGGTGGTATTATGATTGCTGTGAGGTCATTTGCAGAGTAATTATGATTAATGAGTGCAATCCCATGGCTGCACATGATGTTCTTCTAAATTAATCTTCTTTAATTTGCCACCTAAGATTGTTTAGATGTGTCGGTGCTTCAGCTATTGACACCACAACAGGTTCCATCCTCCACATATTTAATTAGATTCACCATTTGGCAGATACACAAAAATTTGTCCTTTTTTAATGTTTTTTACTCTCAGATGCACACCAACAATCCCATCCAACATTAATGCATTTGAATATACTATTCTCCTAGTTCTTTGTGACACAAAGATGTTTTCTGAAAATAAATCATGATTTCTTCTAATCAACACTTATTGCCATTTACACTAAATATATGTATATATGAAATGTTGATATATTGACAATTTTATATCAGATTACACTAATATATATATATATATATATATATATATATATATATATATATATATATATATAATGTTGGTATATTGACAATTTTATATCAAATTATGATTAGAGAAAAAATTAAAATAAAATCATTTTAAAATTATATCGTATTAAAATTAGTGATATATAAAATGTTGATATGTTGACAATTTTATATTAAATTATAATTAAAAAAAAATTAAAATAAAATTATTTTAAAATTACATTGTATCACATCATTAGTGATATAGAATGTTGATATATTGACAATCTTACACTATATTATAATTAAAAAAATTAAATTTTAAAATTACATTGTATCATATAATAGTTGTATCATCATATCATAGAGTTGTAAAATGATGTTTTTGAAGTTGTTTGCAAAGTATATACTAGTGATGAATTATCTTTAATTGGTGGATGGATTGGTTAGGTTAGGTTAGATGATAAGAGCAAGTGGTAGTTTTTTGTTTTTGTTTTTTCCGTCTACCAAATATATTTCTGGTGCAATGATAACTCTTTTTGTTTGATGCGAAGATCACAAGTGACAATAACGAAGACAACACGTATTATTATCTTAACATTTACTCACATCAATGAACTTAATAAAACATTTTTCATTAATAAGATGCAATAACTTTAACAAATCTATATAGTATAGTGTATAGATTTTAATACATGTTCATTCTGTGTAGGGGCAAAACTTGGTTAGAGCACGCACGAGTGGCAGAGAATCTCTGCTTTTCTAGCCTCAGGATTCCCCTGTTTTCAAGCTTTAAAAACTGAATATTTTCCACCTAAAATCTTACACATGAATTCAATATAGAACAATTTTTCGAATCATTAATTAAATTCAGCATTTTAAAACTTGTACCCAGGATTTTGCTGGTCAAGGTTCTTACTCTAACATTTATTAATATTCACAACGCAGACACATGAAAATATATATATATATATATATATTATATATAATTATAAATTATATAAATTGACAATAAAAATTTATCTGCACATGTTTCATATTTTTTTTTGGAGCATAAAGGTGTTTTCATGGCTTTTTCAAAAGAATTTGTTCCTTACTTTTATAATCATAAAATTTTACACAATAAATTTAAGTTTTTAAAAAATTAATGTATTTTTTTTAAAAATTATATTAGAACTGAGTGAGAATTGTTAGAAACACAACAAATATTGTTTGAATTGGACATTTTACTGTTACGTATGTATCGTATAAATGTCGATGTTCGACACGAACATATTATTTAAAAGAAATGTTGAAATCTTATAGTCCGCATGTAGCATTAATAACATTTTAGTACAAAAAAAAAGTATTGGAGTATATGTTTATATTGTCTGAATTTGACATTTCACCATTACGTATTCTACTAGTATCGTATGAATGTCGATATTCAACACGAACACACTATTTAAGAGAAATGTTTGAGTTGAAAAAAGTTGATGTAGTATTAATAACATTTTAGTAAACATAAAAAGTATTTGAGTATATGTTTATTACTTTCTATAAGTACATGGTTGAAATATTTTAATTGTATTCTAATTTCTAACTCTGACTTTCCAAAATGGAATAGTTTGACCCTGTTTTTTTCTAAAATGGTTGAAAATTATGTGAAGTGGTTTTCCACGTTTTTGACTGCAATCAATTATTCGAGCATGGAAAAAAAAAATGAAGCCACAAAGAAAAATCCGAGGAGTACAACACTACAACACTAATACTACATAGTACATCCCATTGAAAGCATTGTTGTAGATTGGTGATGTTGTGTTGTGATATGAATCAAGATAGATAACCAACCAGTTTGTGTCCACCAAAACAAAACCCCTCAATTTCTCACCCACTAGCCATGGGAGAGAAAGAGAAAGAGAAAGAGAAGAGAAACAAGAACAAGAAGCAAAAGCACCAGCACCCCAATGACCAAACCACAAAGCACAACTCTGATTTCTCCTTCAAGCCAAGCTCAGAGGTGAAAGGTATCAGATTTGGAGGGCAATTCATAGTGAAGTCCTTCACAATCAGAAGGGCAAGACCCTTGGAGCTTCTCAAGGTTCTTTCTTTCCCACCAACCAACAACACCAACAAACCAAAGGACAAGCTTCCTTTCCCTTCCACCACAGCATTCCTTCCAACAAACTTCACCATCTTGGCTCACCATGCTTGGCACACCCTCACCCTTGGCCTTGGCACCAAGAAGTCCAAGGTTGTTCTTTTTGTGTTTGAAACTGAGGCCATGAAGGCCTCAGTGGACAGAATATGGCCCCCAGAGATAGCCCTTGGTGATGTGAACAAAAGGCTCATAAGGGGTCTCAATGGATGTGAGATGGCAAGGTTCAAGTTCAGAAAAGGGTGCATAACTTTCTATGTCTATGCTGTTAGACAAGTTGGAAACTTTGGCTTTTCCTGTGCTGAGGATCTAAGAACCATTCTCCAATCTGTGGTGGAGCTCAAAGATTTCTTGGATCACACTGCCATGCTTTCCATGCCTCACCAGAGAAGCATCAGTTACTCAGAATCACACCCCCAGGTAGCCATGGCTCATTAGGCCAAGCTCTGAATCAATCATCATTATCAGAGTTTTTTCTTATATATATATATATATAAATATAGATGTGTCTAAGTGCTTCCTTCTTCTTCACATTAACTTCATCTTAGGGTCTTCAAAGATAAATATTTTGGCTCAATTTGTTAACTTGGTTTCTAGTCTTTGGATTTTTGGGAGGCTTATTATTGGTTTATTTGTTCATGATCTTGTTTGATCTGTATTTTCTTTTGAATTTGGGGAAAATGAAAGTGTAATGTAGCGTGAATAATTGGGTACTAAATCGATGGTTATACAGTGGATGACTGAATCCAGGGGTTGCAATTGCAATTGTCCTTTTTGTTGACAACTGCTAAACTAATACAAATTTGTAAAAGTGGTTGCAGATTATGCTTACTTTTTTGTTCTTATTACCACCAACAATCTTGAACAATCTCGGTGGTTGAAATTGTATATTCCTAATTTATTCACAGCTATTACTTTAGAAATGAAAATGATTATGTGAAGTTATCTCTGTATATTTTAATCTGAAAGAATCCACTTCCATTATAATCAGCAAATCAGCAGCACATAAACAAGTTCATAGTGGAAAAGCAGCACATAAACAAGTTCAGTAGTGGAAAATTATGGTAAGAAAAACTTGTTTTTGTTCACTATGCAGATTAAATATATCAGAACATATTATAATCATGGTAACCAAGAGTTTGCTATTACTGGAAATAATCAAGAGACAAAAACTGCACAATTCATGTTTTCCTCAGCAAACTGTTTAGTGGGAAATTGTGTCACTATACTATGTAGTCCGTGATCCATGAACTGCATTACAAAAGTATTTCATTAATAACAAAATGCCAAATAATTCTGAAATTTTAATAAGTTATTGTGACTGTCTATGAAAAATGAAGATTATATTAAGTTAAATTATTGAATTTAGATGTGAAAATGGTAAAATAACACTGATAAAGTTTTGCTTAGTGGAATAGTGAAGATAGGTTCCATGGAGAAGGAACAAGCACAAGTGACAACCTTTCACTCTCCATAAAGTTTCCAATGGTGCAGAAAAGTGAAGGAAGAAAAAGAAAAGAAAGAGACCACATTTCTTTTTCCCCTGTGCCCACCTGTGGCTTTAATCATGGTGTGTTAGGACCCATGTCAAGTGGCTTTAATCTTCACAAGAATAATGTACATTTTTGTGTGTGAAACCTTGCAGATGCAGCTGCAAGCACAAATCCTTCACCTTTACTCATCATTCATATGTTGTGTGTGCTCATGAAACTTGATTAGGTTGAGGGGTCATGGGTCCTTTGAGATTGAAGTATTGACCCAATAAATGTGTAGGGCTGTAGGGTGGTGGTGCCACCACTAGGACGCATTATCGAGTGTCACATGTTGGAACTTCATAGTACTATACTATGTGGAAATGGAAACATTTTTGGCTGGAAAAAAACTTGAAAAAAAGGTATCAAGAAATGGTTTTTGCCCTTTGTTTTGTTGTGAGAAATGTTATGTGAAAATGGAAACCTTTTTCAGCTGCATAACTCATCATACGAATTCACGCCAGACATAACCTTGATATAAAGGTAATAATGGTTGAAATCCATAGCAGCAAAAACTGAAATTATTGACATAAGGAAAACACAAACACATCTAATTCTACTTTTATTCCTTATATGCTACTTTATATGTGATTTTGGAAGGAAACACACAACCACGTTAAAAAATAATTCATAAAATAAACACTACTAAAAAATTATTAAATAAAAATTAATTTTAAAACTAAAAATAATTAATTATTATATTAATTAAATTAGATACTATTTTAGAAACTAAAAAAATCATTAGTTTCTAAATGAATTATATTATCAATAAATATTTTTTAAATTAGTATTTAATTAGCTACTAAGGTTTTAACTACCAATTATTTAGATTCGTAGAAAATATTTGATAACTAATTAGATACCAATTTAAAATTTATTTATAAATATTAAAAATTAATTAGAAATCAATAACTTTTTTAATCTTTAAAATATTCTTTAATTTAGTCAATATAACAATTAATTTTTTTTAATCTTAAATTATTTTTATTTAATGTTTTTTTAGTAAAATAAAGAATAAAAAAGCTGCTATATTTGTACAGTTAAATATAAACAATAAAATAATCAATTAATTAATAAGGTGTGGGTACTTTTTATTTGCACTATACTATTTATGAATTTCATTTTGACTATTCTCTCTAAATAAATTATAATTTTTGGTCATTCTCATTTAAACAAAGTTCTCATTAATATTTTCATATTGTCTTTATATAAATTTAAACAGAATGTACAGGAGATTTCTTTACCTAATTTTTAAGATTTGATCATTATTTTTTATATTTAAATTTAATTTATAATTTCTTGTTACGAATACATTTTCATAAATTTAATTACTTTGCTATATTAAAATATCACTTGTAAACTAATATATCTAACTACAAATCTACAAGTTAATACTAATGTATTCGCACAATATACGAGTGTGTCTCATATTTTGGTTTGTTCGCATAACAATAAATTGAGAATAAGATGTATATTCACAGTTTGGATTAGTAGAGAAATATAATTAATTAAGTCTTTATTCTTCAAAAAAAAAAATTTAAAAAATAGATATCTTGTATCTCATTTTTTTTTAAAACGAGTATCTCACAAGTTATGCTTTCACTTTTGACTATTAAGGCTGATAAAAAAAACTTTTGACTATTAAGAAATTTCTTTATATTAATCTTTGTTTTTATTTTTGGTTAAGTGTTTAGTGTCATTGTTACTCACTTTTTAGTATTTCTATATATTATGAACTAATTTGTTCAAATATTGATATATTTTTTTTATTCCCAACAATACTCTTTTAAATATGGTAGATAGTGTTATATTTTTCTTTATTTTCAAGTGATAGTCTTTGTAGTGACTGGTAAATGTTGGTGGTTGAGCTAAGTTTTGTGGTGATTGTGTTTCAATTTACTTGTTTTTTTTTTCATTTTTTTTGGAAGACATAAAACTAAAAAAAAAAAACAACGAGATGCATAAATGAAGTACAAAAAAAAATAAAAATTAAAAGTCAAATACAATAAATTTTCTCGCAACCCTCTTACACACGCTCAACTGATAAAATTACTCTATTAAACATTACATTACGATAACTAGATATGTTGTAGTTAGAAGAAAGATGAGGGTGCGGAAGTGCAACTGAGCTTATTTACAAAGATGAGATTATGTTTCATGTAAAGTTATTTATATTTAAAAAATTTAAAAAAATTTAAATTGGTTAAAATCGACTTTTTCAAAATTGATACTAATGTAAAGGCAAAGAAATGGAGTTTGAGAGAGAGACAAGCAAATGCAGTGTTACCTATTAAAGCTTTTTGGCTTAAGCTGAGATTAGAAAAGGGCCCATTTATACAAAGTTCTTGGAAAATCAAGTTGGGCCTTCTAGTTTGGGCCTGCTCTATTATGTAGCTTGATTTTACTTCCTGCATCCTCATATTTCTTTTACAACCATCTTACTTTTCATAAAGATGACTCATGAAAAATTTTCAGTTCATGTTTCTGGATTTTTTAAGATGATTTAACGATTTTCAGAAGATGATTTTGGATGTATAATTTTCGAGACAAACTTTCCAAAATATATGAGATGAATTTCAAAACAAAATTTTCAGAATAAACTTTGTGAAACAAGCTTTTCAAAATACGTATAATACTTCCACAACAATTTTTCTAGAACATCTCTCACTTCTTCTTCTTCTTCCTATCAAAGAATGCAGCGCAATAAGGTATTTTAGTCCTTTTCTCTTTCTATGGGGGTATAGTTAGTAATTGTGGACTGCTGAAAGCAAAAACCCATGTAGCTTTGTAGCTAGGGCCCGCAAATAAGAGGAGGAAAAGTTCGGTTAAACGAAAGAGCACCGATCAAATAACGGTCTGTTTGGGTCGGGTTGAAGTTTTGATCGACGACGACGTTGAGGTGCTCTCTCTCTCTGTTCAACTCAATTTGGTATTTCTTCAAACCCATCTTTCACATATCATCTTTAACTCTTCTTTGAATATTCGATTTAGTACTATCCATTTGATTCCTTTTACCAATTTCTCAAAATAGGTATTTCGAAAATTGATAATCGATATGCTTTGACTCAGTTCTGACCATCACTGCTTCTTCAATTGTTTATTTCGTTTTCCTGTCACAATGTGTTTCTATACTCAAAATCAATCAACGGTAAGGAACTACACTGATGATGAAATCAATGTTTTCAATTTGACAAAACAACATTGATTTTAACTTGTTTTGAATATACTCTATCATACTATGTGTGTAAGTTGAATTGCATATCTGCTATGTGTTGTTTATTTCTGAACAATTTATTTGAATTCTGTGTGCGTTATGACAGGGGCAAGGAACTGGCAGTAGCTGCGGCATCTGAAAAAGAATGGAGTATACGTGTCTTTTGATCACCTTCTCTGCGACTGCGATCTTAGGGTTTGTCTTTGTAGTGTTTTTTGAAGCATATAAGAGAAGAAACAACCATCAGTATGTCCCTTTTTATACTATTCTAATATGTGCTCTAAAATGTTATATGTATATGTGGACTGGGATTATTGTTTGATATTTCCATTTTTTATTTTCAAAAGGCATATTGAAGTTCCAGCTATTTTTGAGGATCCTAGCTCATTGAAACAGGTAAATGTTTCCCTTTGCATTGTGCAAGAGCTTCTGTAGATATGCAAGATTTTGTAAGAAATATTTTATTTATTTACTTATTCTGGGGTTTTCTTTAATAATTCTAATCTAGTGAAATAAGTCTGGATTAACAGAATTTAGGAGTCCACTTTTCAAATTATCACCCCTTTAATAGTTTTTGTTTTTTTTTTTAACTTTCAGAGGATTGACTAGTGAAATCGGTATTGCAAATTGGTGACTTTGTTGCTGCAATGGTTTAGGAAATTTGTAGTTGTACAACTTTTAGTGAAAATTGCGGATCTAGAAGAAACGTGTTTTAGCCTTACCATGGAATTAAACATAAACATTACAAGCTAATGATCAAGAAGTGAGAAATTTAATGGAAATATGAAGTATGATCACTTTGTAGTGTTTTCCTATTTACATAATGGATGGACTCAGCATAAAACAATAGAAAGATATGCCACATGAGAGTAATACATGATTGAAGGGGAGACCATGTTAGAGTCACCAATTAATTTCTACATAATAACATGCTATGCATTTTAGATTTCATTAGTGCCACAAAAGCTGAAGCTACTGAGTACTTTTCTTCCATAAATGTAACATTGTTATGCTTTATATATTTAAGCTACAGCAAAATTAATCTCAACAATCACCCTCTAGTTTGAATAGTTTATCATTTGTCATATTACCGTCACTTGGTTTCATACTCCACCACACCATGATTTGAGTTCCTACTAATTTTTCATTGTTTGCAGTAGTGATCCTTAACTTAGTGAAGTTATTCAAATTGCACACATCTTTCTCTTTCATGACCAATCTCTTCTCATTTATGAGCTGGATTGGTTGGTCGTTTGTGGCATTTCCTTAATATCTAGTTTTAGAATTAGGTTCTAGTGTCAATTTTATGAGACTATTTTCATTACCGTGCTCCAACATTCTCTTATTTGGCCTTCATTGTGTATACTGATGGGCTTTTCTAGAAACTAAATAGCAATTTAATTTCGGTTACATATATTTTGTATCTTGCACATACATGTTTTTATTTTGTTTTGGGAGGTTTCAAGTTAAAGCAATAGCCTTATGAAGGTAGCTCCTTGTTGTGAATTTGTTTTGTCTGATACTCTTGCACATTTAGGTTCCTTGCCCACATATTGTCGATCCAGCCACAAAGTATATTTCATTGATTATTCCTGCATTCAATGAGGAGGACAGGCTTCCAGGAGCTCTTGATGAAACTATGAAGTAAGTGACAGCGTAGTGTTTTTAACTATATTTATGCTTTCAAGGTTAATACCAATAAAGGGATTTGGGTTTGGTTACAACTAAGTCAGTCTACTTTGGCTGTTCTGTTATGTAATTTTTGTTGGGTGTGTATAATATCAACTGCAATGAGTCTATTAGGCTACTATCGTAATTTTATATTCTGTTTTTGCATCTGGAAGAGCATCAGAGAGGATTGTCAAATGTATTATTGTATCTAAAAGTTTGTTACAAAAGATGAGCACAGCACCACCACTCCGGAGCCTCTGTCTCGTCAGGGAAAGATACCTGCCTAACTTACACTAAGCCCAAACGCATGCCGCCAACCCTCATACAAGTCTGTATTCCTGTTACCCCCACAACGAGTAACTGCCATCTCACTACTAACTCATGACGACCCCTGCCTTATTTCTTCTAGAATGTGCTTTCCACTTTGTGGGTTTCCTAGAACCTGTGTTCAGCACCAGTCCATTGGCCAATCCACTTCTTATCCCGGTGCCCATATCAGATCACCACCTATATCAGTACGTGTGTTCTGTGTATTCAATTGTTTCTGTAAGATGGTTGTTTATATGAAAGATGCCATCTGATATGAACCTCCCCTTCCCTGAAAAAGAGAAAGGTGTACAAACAATCATGGTAAGAAGACAAAAGAAAGGGAAAACCCAAACTTATATGCACTTTCTTTATGGTTCTATTTATTTGAATTGATTAGGACTTCATATGCATTGAGTATTGGTGTAGTTAGTTTCCTAGCTGCTTCTCTTGTTAAGTAACATAGGATTTATTATTTAAGTTTTGTAATATATGAGTGTAATCTATCTATACCTTAATTTGTAGTTATCTTCAACGGCGTACTTTAAAGGATCCTTCATTTACATATGAGGTACTTCTAGTTCCTTTTATTCTACTACATATTTTTTTTATCTATATATAACCCTGTTTTAATTCCATTCTCTTGGAACTCTGTTTTAGACTTCTAGATTCTAGCTTATTGTCTAGGGAATATTAATATATATTTAGTATTGTAAAGAAATTTCTACATTACATGATGAGGATATTTGGTGGACATATAAAAAAAGGCTTTATTTCACTCATGACCTTACTAATGTTAAGTGAAATACTTTCTATATTCATTAAAATCAGTTTGACCTAACATAGCATATGTGAAACACTCTACTCAACTTACTTTCTTTCAAATGCTAACTTCTCTGTGGGTACACGTCCACATTCTCTTCAAAATGGCACTTGAGCAGGTAATAATTATCGATGACGGGAGTGCCGATGATACAAAAAGAGTAGCTTTTGAATTTGTGAGGAAATACACAGTAGACAAGGTAAGGATCATCCTTCTAGGAAGAAATCATGGCAAAGGAGAAGCAATCAGAAAAGTGAGTCTAATTTAAACTATAATTTCTTAAAGTATACTCATGTCAAAAGTCAAATGCCCCTATATCAAACTATGCTTATTGATAATTAATTAAGGCTTTCTTCTTTCCTTGAAAGCATTGTATTACAGGGAATGTTGCATTCACGTGGTGAACTACTTCTTATGCTTGATGCCGATGGAGCAACTAAGGTCACCGACCTAGAAAAGCTTGAAAATCAGGTTAATGGAATGCTACAATGGCAGTTTTCATAGATCTTTCAATCAAATCTTAGAACAAATTTCCGGTGCCAAATGTTGATATGCATTGTCTAATGTTTTGGCATCAGATTCAAGCTGTGGCCAAAAGCAAATATCACCAGGGAGATTCAAGCAATACTGATCCTAGATTTAGAATTTCTGATATCCCAGTTGCTGTATTTGGTTCAAGAGCTCATCTAGAGGAAAAAGCTATAGCTACAGTTAAGTGTGGGCCTCTTCATTCTTTGTTTTATTGTTGCCACATGTGAAGATCATCTTGGTTGAATAACTTTCTTTAATGCTTTCAGAGGAAGTGGTACCGCAATTTTTTGATGAAGGGCTTCCATCTTGTGGTTCTCTTGGCTGCTGGTCCTGGAATTCGTGATACACAGGCAATTTCCTTCTTCATTAAATTTTTCCTTGCATTTTGCAATTTGATACTCATATGATTGGTATACAGCTTATGTGTACATAGAGACCAAAACTTCACCAGACATGGTAGTTGTGACATCAATGCCTGTTGACATTAGCATGATCTATCTTTTCCGTGCTTATCAAGCTTATGCAATGTTTGTGCTTGACCCCATTTATATTTTATGTTGGTTTTTATTCTGATATTGACCTAGTGCTTCCACAGTGTGGTTTCAAGATGTTCACTAGGGCTGCTGCCAGGAAGCTTTTTTCAAATGTCCACTTAAAAAGGTAATTGCTTTTGGATCTCTTATAGAATTCAATAATTTCTTTCAAACCAGCTTTGTACATATATGGTGAAACCTTTTTCAATTTTCTATAATAACCTTTATCATTTTTCTGTAGGTGGTGCTTTGATGTTGAATTAGTCTTTCTGTGCAAACGATTTAAGATCCCAATTTCGGAAGTTTCTGTGAATTGGTCTGAGATTCCAGGATCCAAGGTGAATCTTCTAAGTATACCCAACATGCTTTGGGAGCTTGTGCTCATGTCTGTAGGGTACAGGACTGGTATGTGGAGAATTTCTAACTCTACTTGAGCTTCCATGATCAACTAAACTAGGAAGAAATGGGACATTTTCCTATCAAACGAAGAGTCATGTATTTCTAGGGAACATGTACTCTCATACCGGCTCAAGGGAGAATAATGTGATATTTAATGTTTGTAGCCTTCCGGTTATGCCGTTCAGTTTCTGGTCATGGAGGCTTTCGGCTTCTTTGTTTTTCTAGTTTTGCGATTTGTACTAGGTAACAGTTTGTTCAACTAATTATTCTGTTATTTTTGGCTGGGAATAGTTTCTAATCACATGTTGATGCTTTTTTGTTCATCTCTCCTCGTAAAACAAGAAGGTGAAACCCTTGTCTCATGCATTGGCTAATACACTGACGCTGCTAGTGTTTGGTTTCACAGAATCTGAGACCCTTGTTTTATTTGTTGTTGGTTTGGTTGTTACTTCTTAAACTCACTTCTCGATGTGAAAACAAACATGGGAGACATTGGTGGATGGCTTGGCTTTGTTAATTGTGTAATCCCGTGTTCCTAAGCTCACCTTTCACACATTATTTTCGCACAATTCTCTCGCTTCTTACACTTGTCACATCACGACAAAAGTTGCGGAAGCTTTGAGCAGATAAATGTAATAAAAATATGATAGACCCGATAAGATATAGGGCAAAACAGTAATTATAATTTGAGAATCTGCTGTGGACACAACCTGTGATTATATTCGAAAGATATAAAGTTGTAGACTGGTACATGTTATTAATATATTAAAAAAAATATTTTCATTATTCCATGTAAAAGCTGAAATATTAGGTAGATATTTGAAGTTGTAGACTGGTAGTTGTTAATATATTACTTTTAGAAGAATATAAAAATATGAAGTGAAATATATATATGATGGCTTGAAAATCCTTTCTCTACTCTGGATGTATATTTCACACTAGTCATTTTAACAAATACTATCAAACAATTATTCTTTTTTTATTATTTTATTTTTAAGTTAAATTCTATGTTTTTTCAATATTAAATAGTTAAACATGTTTAATATCACAATTTAAATTATTTATTATAGATCTAAAATATAATATATTGATTTTGTGTTGACAACTTTTGGTAAGTTTATAAAATCTCTTTTTGAAAGGAATTATATATATTAAAAAATATTTACTATAAATGTTACTGTGCGATTAAAAATATTTATTTATTATACATTTAAACTATATATAATAATTATTTACAATTATAATGTACAAACTAAAATATTAGTAAGAAAATAACTACAAACCATTGTGTTATATTTAAATGGTTAAATTTAAAATTGAAGATATCTATACACACAAGTTCGAGTTCCTTTCATTTAAATGAATACATATATGTTGATAATTATATACATGACAGTGTGGTAGAAGTTTGTATATACGCACACGTATACAGTATTTATGCATAAGTTGTGAACCATAGATTGAGGAATTGAGATGAAGAAACAGTATTTTATAAGCTTATTGAGTCAAAAATGTGGTTGGTCATGAATGAGTAGTTCAAGGCACTCATGTAAACGACATGAACTTAAAGACAAAGACGTTTCAGCAAAACTTGCCTTTGAATGATCAGGCTTACATTGTTCCTTTTCCTTTCCTACTCACAAAGTTGGGTTTATTCAGTTATTCTACTTCTCATTACATATGCAACTCCACTTTTATAACAAATGTTAGTGCTTTTGGTAATGGAGCAGTTGCATGTGTTGCGTATGTACAAACGGAAATAATAGACTATATAATAAAACTAGTTTTCAAAATCTTATCCTCAAAAATCCTTCCAAAGAAAAACTGCAAATATGACTTCTCCTCTCATCCATGAAATCAAAGGGCAAGCATTTCGGTTCTTGAAGGAAAAGTTTAAAACTGCAAGGCTGGTTCTCACTGATGTTACACCAGTCCAGTTGTAAGTTTTTTTTTCATGACTAGTTTGATCTAAGTGTTATGAGTGGATAGGATGACTCCTCAGAGACAGATTAGTAAGAACCAAAATTGTATTTTCTTAATTTTAAGATTAGTGGGGTGAAAAAAATGTTAATAAGATTTGGAATTGTGTGTGGTACTTGAATTGAATTGTAGAAACCTATAGGAATAAGAAGATTTTTAAAAGTGGTATGATAGACCACATAGAAATTTTTACTATGGTGCAATTGAAGATATGGTCATAGGTGATTTCCAAAACTTGTGAAGTAAGTTTTTCATATTCTAATTGGTGTCTTGAACCTTTGATTTGCATGAAATCTATCAAAAAATGTTAGGCTTTTTCGCAGAGATTTTTCGGTTGTTAATTTGCTTTTATGCATATTATGTTTCCATTTGTGCATAATTTAGAGAAAAAATGTTTTAAATTAATTTTGTATAAGAGTTGAGATATAAAATTCTTCTATTTTATTTATTCGTTTTCTAGTGATTAAAAAAAGTATTTTGTTTCCTAACTAAGCCTCAAACAGAAATTATTACATGGTTTTGAATCGCCACGTGCTTGAGATTTTCAATTTACCAGTAAATGTAACTCGGTTATACATATCACATGGAGATCAGTCGGGATCATGATGTTTCTGAAGCATGCAATAATTCTTGTTTCAACTCAATCATGCTTTTAAGATTTTCAATATTTGCAAATGAAAAAGAGATCCTTCTCCCAAGATAACAAGGACAGCTGAAAAAGATTGAAGTTCTTTCTTATGGAACAAATCATTCTTCAAGTTATTTTTTATTTAAAAATGAAATAAAAATAACCCTTTTTCTTGGGATAGTGTGATTCTTCTGACAAAGAAGGAATATATCATCTACTTACTCCAACAAAGTATCAAAGGAATGTTATAATTCATGAAAAGTGATATAATGAAAAGTGATATATTGAAAAACTTGAATCAGTTTATAACTTTATTTATTTTTTCTAAAAATTCTATTTTATTTTGTAAAATAACATTTTTTCATATTATGAATCAAAAGATTATATACTAAAACAAACAAGTTGCAAATGTATCATTATTTTGCAGAATAAGTCTTTAGGAACATGTACAATTTCATATTTATTAATATATATCAAGATCAAAGTAAAAGATGTGAAACTGTTGAGTAGAAATGAGATAAATTTGAATTATTTGTTTTTGGTGCAATCAAACACTTTATTTCTTACATGTCTGACAATGATTTGTGTGTGTGAGTGTATCTGAAAGAATGACAGAAGAAGCCACCAATGAGAATCCATGGCCACCGAACACACGTACCACGAATGTAATATCACGAGCAGCCTTCGAAGTGGATGAATATGAGAGAATCGTGGAGATTTTGCATCACAGGTTTTGGTTTTCTTATGTCTTCATTTGGTTATTCTAATCTTACTCTTTTGGTTAAGTGTAATAATTGTGATCTAGTTTTGTGGAGAAAACAGGTTTTCGAAATTTGATAAAGGGTATTGGAGAGCCTCATACAAGGCTCTTATATTACTGGAACATCTTCTAACTCATGGACCTAAAAGAGTATCAGAGGAGTTTCAAACTGATGTTCATGTTATTCAAGAGATTGGACAATTTCAGCACATTGATGAGAAAGGGTAGGTGCTCTCTCAACTCAAATATTTTTTTTTGACCTAAACTTTGTAATGATGATTTTTTTTTTTACCTAAACTTTGTAATAATGATATATAGCACAAAAATCGATACGAAACGGATACGGACACGGAGACGGACACGAAAATGTGTATAAACTTTAAAATGTAAGATACGGAGATATAAATTCATATAATTATGAATTATATAAATTGACAATAAAGATTTATGTGTACAAATATGTTTTTGTTTTATTTAGTAAAAAAAAATTTGAGTTTAAAGTTATTGTATAAATTTTTAATAGGATTATAAAAGTAAGAAACAAATTTTTTTGAACAGCCATAAATTTGTTTGAATCATACTAGAATTATCAGAAATTACAAATATGTTTTGAATTTGACACTTCACATGTCTTACGAAAGTCGGTGTATGATAAATGAGTTCGACAAATACATGCCGTTTAAGATAAGTGTCTGAGTCTAATAGATAATGACCCTTGATGCATTGCTTCATTCAACAGGTTCAACTGGGGTTTGAGTGTCAGAAAATTATCAGAAAGAGTATTAAAGCTCTTAAGAAACAAGGATTTTCTGAGAGAAGAAAGAGCAGCAGCACGTCATCTTTCTCATGCAATCAAAGGGTTTGGAAGTTTTAACCATAGAAGCTCAGCAAAAGATGAAAGGTTAAGTGACTTGCCTTCTAAGATTTATGGGAGATGTAACTCTTACTATGATGATCACCAATATGAAAAATATGATTTCACAAGCTTAGGAAAGAAGCTTAGTCTCAAGGATGGAAATAATAGAGACCTTCAAATTATTGAAGACATGGACAACTCAGAGCTCTTAAAGCAAGAAAATGGCTCAAATTCAGCAGACACAGAAGAATATCACCCTTTCAATGATAAAGAGAAACTGACTATTGCTTCCTTGCTTTCTGTGTGATGAGATGTTACAAGAATTTACATAATATATATTACTTGAATTACATGTAAGTTTGGACCAATGTAGAATCAAAGAAAGTGGTATAAATATGTACAAATATATATAGTAGTGACAGTTAATGTTATAATATGATTTGTGATTCTTGAACTGATTGCAAATAGTTAAGGTAAAGAGAAACTCTGGTCACTATTTATGTAAGATAAAATAGTAATGATATATTGAGAATTTTTATTTTATATAATCAATTACAATCATCAATATTATTGTTTATCATTTAATTACAAATTTTCTTTTATTATATATATTTATATCTAAATCAATCACATAAAAAAATACAACTGATTTTCAAACTATCATTTCTCAATGATTCAAAGATTGAAATGAGTCAAACTTATTGAGAAGTAATTTGTATTTTTATAAGATGGAACCCATTATATAGTTCTAATATTTATGAAATTACAATGCCTTTTGAACCATACAGTGATTTTAAGTACTATCCCAATGCTATAAGTTTATTGTCCTGAAAATTTAGTTAATGGTAAACTGAGTAATCTAATAAATGAAGATTATGCATTTGATACAATGTTATATCAATTTTAAAAGATATAGAATACGCTTAAGAAAATTAAATTAACAAAATATATTAAGAAGATATTTCTTATTTTTTTAAAAGAAAATATTAATTCTGTTCATAAATGACTACTTCTTGACTAAGAGGGTAATCAATAATCAATAGTATGTAAATTTATCTTTTCCTCTGTATTAATGTTGTGTATAGCTTCAATCTCCCCATAGTGATGCACACGAAATGGGTGCAACTATGAGTGAATCATGCTTTGACAAAGACAACTTTAGATTATTATGCTTTCTTCCTCTGCCTTTATCAATATTATCTACCATTACTTCTTCACTAATTCTACTTGTTCTCAATAAATAAAATATCTATTTTATTCTTAATCTTTCGGATATTCATATAATATAAATAAAACAGTGTCCAAGGTCAACAAAAAAAGATAAAACACCCTTTTCCCTCTAATTAGGTGGATCCATCTCATTAGGATATGCAACCTTTTTATAAGATTAACTTTCAATTTAGGATCTTTACAATAAAATAAGGCATAATGTTAATTGGGCCTCATTATGCAACCTACCAACCAACCACAAACAGTTGTCCACCACTAAGAACATCTTCAATCCTAACTGAATATGCTCTGTCAGGTTCTTGTAATGCAGGACTGCCAGCAAATATTTGGAAGGAAGAAGAAAGAAAGGTCTTATAATAGCACTAATTGTCAGCAAAGTATTGTTTATAATACAAATAGAATCAATGAAACGGGTGGAAATGAATAGTGAAAAGTAGTATTTTTAATTGATGAAGTCTGTGAAACGTGTATATAAATGAAGTGACTTCAATTGTGTAGATAAAGGTATTTATTGGAGGTTAAAAAGTTGAGGTAGCATATAATAAAGAAGTGCTTGAAGCTTTAATTACAGGCCAACAAAAAAACAAAGCTAATTATATTGGTAGCAACAGTTTTTTAATTCTGGTTATTGTGTGATTTATAGCACTCAATGTAGCAGTTATATTGGAAGAAATAATAAAAGGAGACAAGGCAGAAAATAAATGAAGAGATAAAATTGTAGTTCAAAAGGATGATGGATTATAATTATGCATACAACGAGTACAAGCGTAGTTTAATAATCCAGCTAACTCATAAGGCAGAATGAACCAGTCAAAAACTTGTCAAAGTACATGAAAAGAACTGGACCATTTTCAAAAACAACTCTCCTCACCTTCTGCAAATAAATGACCACTCCAACAAGAGAATAACATGAACGGATAACAAAAGCTAGAATGAAAGGATTACAATCTGCAATGCATTGCTTCCAGACAAATCATCATAGTAGTCTTTCCCTTCAATAAACCTATTTCTTAAAACACTTTAAAAGCACTTTCTGTGAACAATTGATGGACCAGACTCGTCATATTCTGCCTTTGCAATCCACATCTGCACTCAAAACAAGGTTGTGTCAGTCATTATTAGTCATGGAAGAATGCATCTCCCACAGTAACATTCAAAGAAGCAGAGAAGAATAAAGGAAGAGAACAAACCTGCTGGAATGTGCTGAGAGATGCCAAGATGGAACCACCAATCCAGACACTGTACTTCCTCTCAGGTGGTGCTACAACCTTGATCTTCATGCTGCTGGGTGCCAAGGCAGAAATTTCCTTGCTCATTCTGTCAGCAATGCCAGGGAACATGGTTGTTCCTCCTGAAAGGACAATGTTGCCATAGAGGTCCTTCCTGATATCAACATCACACTTCATTATGGAGTTGTATGTGGTCTCGTGAATGCCGGCAGCTTCCATTCCTATCATGGATGGTTGGAACAGAACCTCTGGACATCTGAAACGCTCATCACCAATGGTGATGACCTGTCCATCAGGCAACTCGTAGCTCTTCTCCACAGATGAACTGGTCCTGGCTGTCTCGAGTTCTTGCTCGTAGTCAAGGGCAATGTAGGCCAGCTTTTCTTTAACATCCCTTACAATTTCCCGCTCTGCTGAGGTGGTGAAGGAATAACCACGTTCAGTCAAAATTTTCATCAAGAAATCAGTGAGGTCGCGACCAGCCAGATCGAGGCGAAGGATGGCATGGGGGAGAGCATAACCCTCATAGATGGGGACTGTGTGGCTGACACCATCACCAGAATCCAACACAATACCTGCAGAGAGAAGGCAAATGAATAAACTTGAAATCAATCACCTGATACATGGAAATAGCAGTTTTCAACAATCACAATTCCCAAATGCTTCCCAGTACACCAAATCTGTTCCTTCCCCATTTAGTAATATGTTAAGTGGAATAGTTTGCCCTCAAAAGAATCATTTACAGTTTATTCTAATGTATCTGAAAAATGGAATGTTGAGCATGCAAACTTCTAGATGCTCATTCATGTTCACATTTGTTAATCTCAACTTCAAAGCTCCCACATAAGTTCAAATCATACAACCTGAAGCTAATCAAATCAAACAATTCAAAATTAACTTACCAGTTGTACGACCACTTGCATACAGTGAAAGAACGGCCTGGATGGCAACATACATGGCAGGGGTGTTAAATGTCTCAAACATGATCTGGGTCATCTTTTCACGGTTAGCCTTGGGGTTAAGAGGAGCCTCAGTTAACAGAACTGGATGCTCTTCAGGGGCGACACGAAGTTCATTATAGAAGGTATGATGCCAAATCTTTTCCATATCATCCCAATTGCTCACAATTCCATGTTCAATAGGGTACTTAAGAGTCAAAATACCCCTCTTAGACTGTGCCTCATCACCAACGTATGCATCTTTTTGACCCATGCCAACCATCACACCAGTGTGACGGGGACGACCTACAATGCTGGGAAACACAGCTCGTGGGGCATCATCTCCAGCAAATCCAGCCTACAGAGATTCATTACAATTTTATTTCTCAATTTCAAATAAATAACAATTAAAATGATATTCCTATAAACCAAAAGAAGTATGTCAGACAGTTATTATGAAACAAATTTGATACAAAAAGGTAAGAAAACTCCAACATGTACCTTAACCATTCCTGTTCCATTGTCACAAACAAGAGGTTGGATATCCTCAGCGTCTGCCATCTTCTACTTTCTGCAGGATAAATGATTAATATTCAGTACAAGTGCACTGATTCTATAAACACAGCTAATAGAAGATCACGAGGGATATTTAGAATGAGAGAATCACTATGAATAAGTGACATAAATATCCAAAACAAAAAATTCAATGATAAGATCACAATTTAATCATACATTTTTAGCCTAATCAGTTCCAATTAACCTTAATTTTTTTGGTTTATAAACAAAAATTTGTCCAAGAAAAGACATGAACGGAGAGCTAAGCCATTTACAATAAAGCTAAGAAAAGAAGAATATAAGCTGAAATCTTATGCAACCCTTGCACTATTATTGTTCTAATTTTTTTATATTACTTTAGGCAGATTAGTCCCACAGCAAGTCATTTCAAAATAACATATATCAAAGCTAAGGGGTGGGTATATCATGGACAAAGCATCATATGACAAATTGATTATTGGTGTACTGATATAATCTAACACAGCAATATACAATAAAAACCTTGGGAAATTGATTACCGGCAAATACTTAACATAGAAAAGGACTTGTAACCCAAATTGCATGACAGATATAAATGTGTTCCAACAGAGTATATCCCAAATAAAGGTACATACATACTGTAAACATACCCACTCCAACATCCTACATTTTTCAGACAATAGAAGGGATGTTGTTAGAAGAATAAGTTGATGAGACATGCACCATAAGCCATGATAGTCGGTTGTTAGAAAGTTAGGGAACACGTAAAACCTTGCAAATATCCAAAGAAAGGGTCCACAAGCAAAGCATTATTACATTTCCTTTTCGGTATCTCTTCTTTCAATTTTGGGAGAGGGAGGTTCCATACACTTCACCATAATTTAAAACATAACTAATTAATTGCTTCACGGCCAAAAGTAAACTAATACAAATCATTGTGTTCTCTCAACCTCAAACAGCAATCCAGATTCGTCACCTACTCATCTGAAAACAACTTCACACACAACCATGCTCAACAACCACAGATCCATCCCCATCGACCACAAATCTCAAAGAAACAAACACAACGACGCATCATGTAACGATTAAAGCAAGTCAAAATTGCTGTTTTCTTCAAAATAAAAACCATTTCATAAACAACATCCAGATCGATCAATTAAAAAAGACCCAGATTGAGTTTTCTTGAAAAGGAGCTAGTGAAACATAACACAAACCAAGAATCTAACAATAATGCTTCTCACATCCACAAAGTGAGAGAAAAACAAAACTTTCTCACACCCAATGGAAGAAATCGAAATCCAACGACAACCCGATTGAAATCCAGCTACCCAACAAGCAATAAAGGGAGAACGAAGAATGTCCCCCATTGGAATGGAGCAAGAAAGGAAAATTGAAAGCTGAAATGGTAAAACAGAAAAGGAAGAAACAGATCCAAGCAAGATAGAAACGGATCGAAGGTTAGAAACTGACCTTGAGAAGGGAAATGGCGAGGGTGATGGAAGGCAAAGAGGGAGAGAAATGCAGAGCTAGTGATGAGGGAAACGAGAGAGAGAGAGAGAGGTACCAAGAAAAAATGGAAACTGGTATTCAATATAACAAGCATACGATGCAATATCAACCGTTGATTTCTCGTTTTAAATCAAACAATGATTTCCACGGTGCTTCGTTTTATTAGTTTTTGCGCTTCTATTTTTGTTACTGTTTTCTCTCTTTTCCACAAATTTTTTTGCCCTTTTTTTCTCAAGCACGCATTTTTGTCCTCTCGTTTTATCCTTCACTAATAACCATATATCTTATATTTTCTTATTTTATTTAGTTAAGAGATTAATTCTTTTTTAATTTTTCTTATGATAAATAATTGTTTGCGAGATTTTTTTTACAAATAATTAGTGTAAAAAATACTTTATATTGATCATGAATCGAAGGTAAAAATAAAAATAACAACTAAGAATAGAGCAATGGAAGGAAAACAATCTCTTTCCCAGCACAACGAAGATTGTTAAATAAGTAGAATTTCTTTCTGCATAATTTGTAGTCATTAATAACTTAAAATCTTTAATAATTAAAAATATTTATAATTCTGATAAATATCCCTTTTTTGTTAGTTATTAGTTATTGAAGTAAAGTTTAAGTTTTCTTTTGTTTATCTTATTTCTTAAATGCTCTTCTTTTGTTTTCGAGATCATCATCATACATTTTTTCTTTCGTACGAGATTAATTACTCACTAAAATAAATTTGTAATGAATAATAAAATTTGTAAGGAATAACACTGTACAAAAGTAACAGACTAACTTTTGGATTCTGTCAAAACATTAAAATTTTTTATACATCAACAACTTAAAAAAAAAATATGTTTACAATAAAATTATTAAATAAAAACTAATTTAAAAAGAAATAGTTATTATAATAATTAAATTAGAAACTATTTTAGAAACTATAAAAATTATTGATATCTAAATTAGTTTCTATTATTGATAAATAATTTTTAAATTGATATCTAATTAGCAACTAAAGTTTTTCTACTAAATTTAGAATCTAAATAATTGGTAGTTAAAACCTTAGTAGCTAATTAGATACCAATTTAGAAACTATTTATCAATATTAGAAACTAATTTAGGAACCAATAATTTTTTTTAATCTCTAAAATAGTTTTTAATTTAATCATTGTAGTAACTAATTACTTTTGGTCATTGAAATTAGTTTCTATTTAATGATTTTTTTTAATGTATGCATATATTTAATAAAAACAATAAAATAAAAGATAAATTTATATTTAAATAATGTAAAAATTTATTAAAATAATAATATTAGAAGTTACCACATGTAATAAAAAATTGGATTGTCAATAGTTAAAAAAAAAACTAGTACTGCAGGTAAAACCAAATTTATACCAATTTAACCAATTATGTTAAATTGAAAGTTATCTAATATCCAAGGTATAAAAAGGAAAATGGAGAAGAAAAAGAAAAAACACTCATTTCCCTCTAATTATGGAATGACAACAATGATAGATTTTTTTTTATTAAAAATAAAATACTACTATACAACTTGACATTTAAGTTATGCTGACACCTCAAATAACATAACATTGACACCTCAACTATGTTGACAGCTGACACCTGAAATAATAATGACTCACAACAATTGAGAACAATGAAAGGTTCTATGGATGCATTTCGTTAGGATTTGCAACCTTTTGGAAGATTAACTTTTAATTTAGGATCCACTTTACAATAAAATAAGTCCTAATGTTATTTGGGCCCGATTATGCAACTAGCCAACCACAAATAGTTGTCTAGCACTAACAACATCTTCAATCCTAACTCAACATGCTCTGTCAAGTCCCTCAAAATGCAAGACTACCAGCAAATATTTGAAAGCGAAGGAGAAATAAAGCTATATAAAAGTACTAATTGCCAGCAAAGCATTGTGTTTTAAATAATGCAACATACAAGAATAAAAGAAGGGGGTTGAAATGGATAATGAACAGCATTAGTAGTTGAGGTTGTTCGTGACACGTAGATATATGAACTTGGTTGACAAATTATTCAGGCTTTAATTATCTGCAGATAAAGGGATTTATTATAGCTTAAAAAGTTTATTTGCCATATGGCCATATAAATCAAAAGTGCTTCAAACTTTAATTACAGGCCACAAAAAACTGCATTAATTATAGTGGTACCAACACTGTTTATAATGAGCTAATTTAATTCACATGTGTTTGCTGGGAGAATATATATGGTTTATGCATCTATCAGAGTAATCAAATCATGTTTTTAAGGTTGTGCAGGACATCATAAGATCTGTTTTTTTATGTTTATCTATTTTATCTTCATACTTGTTTTGGGCATCAGATAAAATAAAACTATCAGAATTCAGAATAAAGTTGATAAACTTCTGAGTTTCATTTTGCTCTTTAGTTAGATCTTAGGGAGGATGATGATATAACAGAAGCCCATCTTATCAGTTGTTTGATGCAACATCATATTGTATAACGGTAAACAGCAGAGCCAATTTATATTTAATAAATGTAGTAAATTCTAAAATTGGTCTTTTGAATACCAAATTAAAACAGCATTAAAACATTACTGTAAAACACCACTATATCAGTTTTCCAAATATTTTGGCCACTAAATTAGTCCTCCAAAAATTTAAAACATACCCGCACAAACAAAACTCCAAAAAAACTAATCCAAACTGAATCCTTTGTAGTTTTTGCATATCAGACTACTGATAGTTAACTTTAAGCCCCAAAGCTTGGTATCTCACAATAAAAGGAATTCACAGAGGAGATGATCATTCTTTCTCATCAAGTTTCTGCTTGGTCCTATCAACTCCATCGACAGGAGGCAATGTTTACAAAGAAAAGAATGAGTCAACAACATTACAGAAAAAAGATCTAGACACTCTAGATTGCACCCTAGGTACTATAGTATAAGTGAAAACAGATGACACGAACCTTAAGGGAGAGTATAACAGTTAGATGTCCATGAATTTTTATTCGAGTTTGTATCAATGTTTTGTAATATTTTAAAATATTATATCAATTATAAATTAATTTAATAATGATAGAAGGTCATAACTAATGCATCTTGATTTCTTCCTTCTATGGGACGTAAGCATAAATCGGTCATCAAAACCTAATGCTGCAAGACAGAGCGACAATACTTCAAGAACAATATTGTTTTCATCGGAAATAAGTGTCGTGCCGCCGGTGGTAGAGGCGGTGGAAATGGCGGACCAGACGTCGACTTGGAAGATGTAAATGACTCAATTTTTGTCAAACTCACCATTTTAGATTAGTATTTATTTTTCTTTCGTAATGTGTTTAGAGTTATGTAGGTCATATATATATATATAATATTCTATGTTCATTCGGTTCTAATAATAAAAAAAAAAAATGAAACACAAATGTAAATTATGGCTAGCTTCAGTATAATTACAGCTACATGCGTCGAACACCAATTATTACTATTTCCTAATTTTGTTATTAAATTTTTATTTTTTTCATATTTTAAAAATAATATATTTTAATTTAAAAATATGTAATAAAATATGAGCATAACTTAAAAAATACATCATACATCATCATTTTCTTACTTGGTTAATGGTAATATATGTGGAAAAAACTTTTCATAAATATCTATTGAAAAGAAAAAGAAATCATTAATTAAAATTAATTTATACTCAAATTCTCTCTCTCTCTCTCTCTCTCTCTATATATATATATATATATATATATTGAAAAGCATGTACTTATGTATAAGATAAACTTTACTCATAAAAAAATCATTTCAATTTTTTTTAAATTTATCTCTTTATAAGTATTTTTGAATAATCTCATTTTAAACCTGTTTTCAACCAAAAATATGGTAGTCTAATATTTTAAAAAACATAGATAATAAAATTTACAATCATAATAATTTAATAATAAAACATGACATTAAAACTTGATACTGTAATTCGGCTTTTCTTATTCAGAAAATCAATGAAAATTTTATTTGATTGTACAAACTGCTCTTGTTCTATGCTCTTCTGTATATGTAATGATAAGCTTCTTCGGTTTTCGATACCAATCTTGGATTCCCTTTTGGTTCTGTGCTCAATGATGCTGTTCCCTTTTGGTGTAATCTTAGGTGAGTTGGTTACTGTTTTTAATACTTTCAGGATTTTGATAATTGTTGGATACCTGACATAGCAAACTGAAAATGCACTTAAGCCTTGTTTTTGTAGGCTTTTTCTGTAATCACTTATTTAAGGAGAAGAGATTAAGAGGGTAAAATGAATTATACTTCTCTCAGAAGTTAAAATCAACTCATGATTTCAACTTTTGGAGAAGTCATATGAGAGGACTTCAAAAAAAGTTTTATAAGTTGATTTTAACTAATGGGAAAAACTCGATTCATTTTACCTTTTTATTTTCTTGTCTGAAAAGTACTTGTAGAGATATATATTTTCAAACAAGGCCTTAGTTGTGGAATGTATAGTACCATTCATAGAAATTATGTGGAATGTATACTATACTACAATTATTTTTGTGTTTATGCTTTTGCTGATACCTAATTAATTTATTTCCAACCATCATTTTACCCATGCAGGGACCGCTACAACATTGCAACTAAACCAGACAAAATTTTATCTGTTGTTATGATAGTCTTGGCCGTCTTCTCTAACGTGGTGGCTATATACAGTGATGCTATGCCTTGATCAAGCAGAATCAAACTAAGCGACCCTGATGACCAGTGACCCTGATGCAGTTGATGCTTCATAAGCAACTAAGTTTCTCAATAACACTTCACTGTTTACGTCTAAACCAATTGTTGGAAGGTACAGTGTTACTGTTTTTACATCAAATCCAATGGTCGATATGTCTCCATTGGTGGTCATGAAACAAACCCCAGACTTTGAGAGTTCTGTGACTGAAGGAATTGCAATTTCCTCCATCAAGGGTGGTTTGTTGGTGGCATTATCTGAGCTTAAATTCCCATTTTCTGCTGTGCTTGCTTCTTTATCTTCGGAGAAAAATAAGTATTCAACAGGTTGCTTAATAAGTCCTACTCCAGGAAGGTTAGAAATTATAGTCCAAGGCAACCAAGTGATAACTTTCATGGTTCTACATTGCTGGAATTTCTTAATTAAGTTTACAAATGCTGTAACCAATTTTGAAAGAAAGCTCCAAATCTCACATAGAAATTGCTTAGCATAGTTTAAGAATGATTCTTCATTGTCCTCATTATCTTTGTGTTGATCCTCTAACTGGACTACATCTGATTGTTCTTCCAATTTAGGCACAATCATAGCATACAAAAAATCTAGCAAATCTGCAGACTGAGACAATGATCTCTAAATAATCCTTCTCTATCACCTTGAAAGGAGAAAGTTGTTTCCACAATCCTATCAACATGGCAACCAACATGTCATCTGCTAATTCCATTGATGAGAATTTGAACTCCAACAGCTTTCTCAACACAAATAGTGGAATCTGATTTTCAAGCATTAATATGTCCTTCAAGATTGCATTATGAGCAATTCTCCTCCCGGCATAATCCATGAAGTGAGACATTCTTGATGAAACTCCTGGTATCATCAGTGTTCCATCTTGAATGGTATAAACTTGAAGAAATTTATTAAGTTGTTATTTCTGTTACTCTGTTTTTGTTTAACAGAGTCTTATATATATATATATTTATTCTTTTTCAGGTATGATATAATAAAATACAATTCTCTTTCTTCTTCATTCTCTTCTCTTACTTTCTCCCTTTTCCACCGCTTCCACTGTTTTCTTCCACCACATCATGCGTGTCATGGCATACCACTGCCCTCTGTCTCAGAAGGCTAAGCACACCCAAGAAGGTTGCAGCACTGTGGTGTGAGTTATAAGAAAAACCAGAATCCAATACATGAAGACCAGAATCCAATATGGTATCAGCGCGGGTTAAAGTCCCGCTCTGCTTCCGCTCTTTCCTTTGTTCCTATTTCTGGGATTTTTTTTTTTGTGTGATTCGTGATGGAAACTAACTCTGACAGTGGCAAAGATTCCACTTCCGAATTCAAGCAGTAACCAAGATCCCACACAGAACCCAAGCAGCCCTTATTATCTACATCCTGGAGAAAATCCAGGAACGGTTTTAATCAATCTTGCTAATGGAGCCTTTACCTAGTATAATGCAAGACTACCAGCAAATATTTGAAAGCGAAGGAGAAATAAAGCTATATAAAAGTAATTATTGCCAGCAAAGCATTGTGTTTAAAATAATACAACACACAAGAATAAAAGAAGGGGGTTGAAATGGATAAAGAACAGCATTAGTAGTTGAGGTTGTTCGTGAAACGTAGTTAGATGAACTTGGTTGACAAATTATTCAGGCTTTAATTATCTGCAGATAAAGGGATTTATTATAGCTTAAAAAGTTTATTTGCCATATGGCCATATAAATCAAAAGTGCTTCAAACTTTAATTACAAGCCACAAAAAAACTGCATCAATTATAGTTTATAATGAACTAATTTAATTCACACGTGTTTGCTGGGTGAATATACATGGTTTATGCATCTATCAGAGTAATCAAATCATGATTTTTAAGGTTGTGCAGGACATCATAAGATCTGTTTTTTTAATGTTTATCTATTTTATCTTCATACTTGTTTTGGGCATCAGATAAAATAAAACTATCAGAATTCAGAATAAAGTTGATAAACTTCTGAGTTTCATTTTGCTCTTTAGTTAGATCTTAGGGAGGATGATGATATAACAGAAGCCCATCTTATCAGTTGTTTGATGCAACATCATATTGTATAACGGTAAACAGCAGAGCCAATTTATATTTAATAAATGTAGTAAATTCTAAAATTGGTCTTTTGAATACCAAATTAAAACATCATTAAAACATTACTGTAAAACACCACTATATCAGTTTTCCAAATATTTTGGCCACTAAATTAGTCCTCCAAAAATTTAAAACATACCCGCACAAATAAAACTCCAGAAAAAATGATATTCTAATCCAAACTGAATCCTTTGTAGTTTCTGCATATCAGACTACTGATAGTTAAATTTAAACCCCACAGCTTGGTATCTCACAATAAAAGGAATTCACAGGGGAGAGGATCATTCTTTCTCATCAGGTTTCTGCTTGGTCCTATTAACTCCATCGGCAGGAGGCAATGTCTACAAAGAAAAGAATGAGTCAAAAACATTACAGAAAAAAGATCTAGACCCTCTAGATTGCACCCTAGGTACTATAGTATAAGTGATAACAGATGACACGAACCTCAAGGGAGTATAACAGTTAGATGTCCATGTTTTTTTATTCAAGAGTTTCTATCAATGGTTTTGCACTTCAGTATCTATGATGCAATATAGGGAAAATTTAAATTCATACACTATAAGGATTTTGTGAACAAGTATAAATGTGTCTGAATGTACTACTACTACAACTTCAATATTTTCACTACAATATTTGCATTGAGTGTCTTGAATGTATGGTCATCGTACAAAATAATAGTTAGCAATAATTTCAACTGTGCATATGGCTTTTTGACAATTTAAAAAAAAAAGGCATTTCAAATAACATTGGTTTCAATCAAGCACATTAGCTCCCTGTGTGTTAAAACATATACTAGGCATTTAAAGTTTAAAGTTCAACAACTGAAAAAACACACATAACTTGCGCGTATTGTCATATTTCAAACTCAACACTGAATAAAGAGGGTACTATTGCTGAAGGCCATGAAAAAGTTAGATTAAAAACTTACAAGATTAGGCTTATAGATATTGTGAACAACAGAAGCACCAGCAAGAAGAGAAAAGACAACAACCACACAGGACCAGGCCAGTGACGGAGTCCCTGTCGGCTGCCTTCCACCACCGAATTTTCTATTCATCCTCACAAAATATTCAAAGCTCGGACCACACTAGACCTTCAAATATTGAGACACATCATGTAAACATAAATTGCCAACTGAAAAACCTAACCTTATTGTTAAAATACAAACACAAATTCAAAAAGTCAGAAAATTTGCCACGGGATATCCACACAAACTAAATTAATTGCACACACAATTCCAAGTTAACAGAATAAACCCCACAAACAGGAATAAAAGACAATGGCAGGTAAAAGAGAGCAAACATAGCCAAGAATAAGTGGGCTAGGATTCTAGGAAACAGCAGAAGCTGTGGTTCAAACCTGGTTGTCAAACTCGCGAGTCAACTCGCTGACTCGTCCGAGTTTACGTTTTCACCCACCTAACCGAGTTAACTCGGTAGTAAAATCGAATTTTGAGTAAATTCGCGAGTGTGCTCCGAGTTTGGCGAGTTCAGCTAGATTTTCGTTTTAACCCAAAACGAAGTCGTTCCTAAGTGGAAAATGAAATGAAATAAACTCACCTGGATTCGCGTTTCGTTTTTGGGTTCACGTCTGTTTTTGTGTTACTGCGTCTTCTCTGAACGAGTGCGGAGGTCGCGCGGAAGTGGCGATTCGACGGTGGTCGCGTGGTGCTGTTTTGGTGGTTGATGGTGCTGTCTTTTGGGTGTGCATTGCATATGTTATTTAGGGAATTAGGTTTTGTTTTTTTTAATTGAGCTGTATTAAATTGAGTTTTTTTTATTTATTTAAGGGAGATGATATATTGCCCCTAAAGTAAATATATTCATCCTAAATAATATATTAATTATTTTTAATTTAAAATGTTATTATATTATCATAAAAAGTTATTTAAATCAAAAAATGTATTCATAAATCAAAATTTAGAAAATTAAAAAAACTGCTATAAAAATTCAAATTAAACTATATTTTATTTTGTATAGTTGTTCTATTTAAAAGTTAAAAATGACTTTTTCGTATTTTTACCTAAGACATTTAGTGCAAAAAAATGATAAAGGTTATTATTTGAAAGAAATTATTGAATTGGATCCAATTTCATTTTAAAAAAAACTTTCTATCAGCAACCCTAACTAACATCTTGAAACCATAATGTGAAGCACTAGATCAATATCAGAATAAAAAACAACAAAATTAATTTATTCTCTAACCATTCATCCAATATGTCATGTTTTAAGTTGGTGAATTGCGCATGTAAATTAAAAATTAATGGTTGAATTAATATAGTCATTATAAAATAAAATATAATCATATTCGCAGTATAAACCAGATGAAAGAAATGATTGTTCAATTAGTTGATACAATTTGTTTGAAAAAACAAATTAGTTAGTTTATTTCTTTTGTATATTTTAAATGTATTCAAACATAAGTGTCAACACAACAATCTGTTATCAATCTGCCATCAAACGGTGTCAACACAACAATCTGTCATCAAACGAAATACTTTTGTTTTTAACTTTGGTGGTGGTACATTTAATGTGTCTCTTCCCACTATTAAACATAAGGTTTTCAAAGTCAAGACACTCATCTCGACAGATGGATATTGACTAGGGATGACAATGCGGTCGGATCCGTTTCACATAAACTCGTCCCGCATTTAGCCACAAAATACTTTGAATTTACATATTCTTCCGGTCCTTTACCCTTTCTTTTCGTAAGATGAGCGCATTGTACCGTGACCATATTGGTTGAACCATTATACATTGAGGTAGATAGTTTATTTCAAGGCATTGATTTGTGTTCTTCAATAGCTCGTGCAAAATTTGAAGAAATCACTATGGAGCTATTTGAAAAATGTATGGAGATCGTAGATAGGTGTCTTACGGATGCTAAGATAGACAAAAGCAGTGTACATGATTTAATGACCCGAAAGACTTAGCTCGACATGGGCTTGGATCGGCTTGACTAGACATTGGCATGGGCCAACTCAGCTCGATATCGGCCCTGACCGACTCAGGTCGACTCAATATCGGCCACTCAACTCGACTTGGTCCAGGGTTGACTCGGCTCGACTTTGACCCAAAATGACTTCATTCGACTTGGTCCCGGACAACTAATGTTTTTTTTTCAAACAAATTGTACTGAACTAGTTGAACCATAATTTCTTTACACATACTTGACGAACTTAAAACATTACTTGATAGTACATATTGAATGTTTGGAGTTAGGGTTAGGACTGCTGAAAGTTTTTTTCAAATGAAATTGGATCTCTGAATTCAATAATTTCGTTCAAATAATAACCTTTATCATTTTTTTCTATGATTTTGAATCTACATGTAAAATTACGAAAGGGAACTTTTAAATAGAACAAAGATACAAGATAAAATATATTTTAATTTGAATTTTCATAACACTTTTTTGAATTTTCTAAATTTTGATTTATGAATACATTTTTAAATTTAAATTTTCAAAACACTTTTCTGAATTTTTGTCAAGATTTATTTTCTAAAATATATTTCTAAATTTGGTTTTTGGAGTAGAACACAAAAATCTATTATAGAGTTCATTTTACAAAATATATTTTTTAATTCCATAATTCTAATTTCATAATGAATGAAAATTTTAATATTTCCAAATTGAATTAGTGCATGTTCAAAATCACTTGGGGTGCACCAAAATGCAAATAAAGCTAAATTATTATTAACATTCTTACTTTCCTTTAAGAGACATTTGTAAATACTTATTGTTTTCTTTTAAGTATTGGACAACTTTTCTTGTTCACACGTAATAAAACACACGCTTTATAACTTTTTATAGTAATATAATAATATTTTAAATTAAAAATAATTAATATATTATTTAGGATGAATATATTTACTATTTAGGGGCAATATATCATCTCCCTTAAATAAATAAAAAAACCCAGTTTAATACAACTCAATTAAAAAAAAACGACCTAATCCCTACCTACATTTTTATTTAATGTAATTTAATGTTATTTTCTTATTTAATGTCATTGTCTTCTCTCAAGTTCAATAAGAAAAACAATTTGAAAAATATAACGGAGAAAAATGGTATAAAAATTGAGAAAAAAAACTCAATAAACAATAATTATTAGAGTAAAAATGAGAATTTTCAAAGAGATATGTATATACTCATAAATATTTTTTTTATTTTTAAAAAAAGTTAATTTGTAATAAAAACAAAAAGAATTAAATCTATGTGGTTTAGAAAATATTTTATTTGGCATTGTTTCTGTTTATCATTTAAATCCATTTTTTTTAAAAAAAAATCTTCAAATAAATATTGCAAATATTTTTTCTATCTATTGCAAATATTTATCAAAGGTACTTATTTTTAGTATCTTACATTATTAAAATGATTTTGTCATTATCTTTTTTATCTATTTCCATAATCAAACTCACATTTTAATACAAAACATTATTATACACAACAATAACTTTCTTATAATTTTTCAAAAATCTTTTTTAAACATATCAAAACACAATAAGAAAATGATAATTAACTGTATTAATGATACTTCAAAATTACTAATAATACCTTCTAAATAATATTATTGAAAACAAAAAAAACAAAGATGTAATTTAAAATTTATCTCTCTCTCACTATATATATTTTT
The DNA here is from genome assembly GCF_051622355.1 of Phaseolus vulgaris. NCBI lineage: Eukaryota > Viridiplantae > Streptophyta > Magnoliopsida > Fabales > Fabaceae > Phaseolus > Phaseolus vulgaris. The sequence goes on from NC_143505.1 coordinate 1,099,508, forward strand.
AGTTATATTTATTTTATTATATACGTAGTTTAAATATTTTATATCTATTGTTTTTTTTTAAAATTCTGTATTGTTATAAAAGATAGAAAGTTATTGATGAATTTGTTACCTTTATTAATTTTATATATCTTATTTAGAAAGAAGCGAAAAGAGAGAGAAAAATATATATTTTATTAAGAATTGTTGCTCAGTTTACACTCTATTAAGTATTATATTTATATAACATGAAAATATAACATTGAATATTATATTTATATAACAAACATAAAAGATAAATCTTAAAAGTAACGATTACAGAAAATTATAACTGATAAACAATTGACAATTTAAAATATTATATCATTTATATCTATTAACCTTCTCAAATAACAACCTAAACCTACATTCTTTTAGTTTTCCAAGACACTCTGTTGATAGTGTAACTTCTCTTTATGTAAGTATAAAAATCAACCCTTTCATCTTAATCCATATTCTCATATTCTTCTAGATCTCAGTTTTCATTCACATAAAGAAAAATGTCCAAGGACAATAAGGGATTGGCCATAGGAATAGACCTTGGCACAACATACTCGTGTGTTGCAGTATGGCAGCAACAACATAATAGAGTGGAGATCATCCATAATGATCAAGGTAACAAGACCACTTCTTCCTGTGTCTTTTACCGACCATCAAAGGTTGATAGGAGATGCCGCAAAAAATCAGGCTGCTATGAATCCAGAGAACACCATCTTCGGTATATGTTCTCTACTATTACTTTTTTTCCTTTGTTCAAACTTTACGCTAGAAAACTAGACTATCTATCAAAATAATATTTGTAACTCTTGTAGATGCTAAGAGGCTAATAGGTAGGAAGTATAGTGACCAAATTGTTCAAAAAGATAAAATGTTGTGGCCGTTTAAGATTGTTGCCGGTGTCAATGACAAGCCCATGATTTCTGTCAAGTACAAGGGTCAGGAGAAGAACCTTTGTGCGGAAGAAGTATCATCCATGGTCCTCTCAAAGATGCGGGACACTGCAGAGGCATACTTGCAAAAACCTGTGAAGAAAGCAGTGATTACTGTACCTGCCTATTTCAATGATTCTCAGCGCAAAGCCACCATGGATGCTGGTGCTATTATCGGCCTCAATGTTATTGGTATGATCAATGAACCCACTGCTGCAGCAATTGCATATGGTCTTGATAACAGAAATGATTGGGTTGGAGGGCGAAATATTTTTGTTTTTGACTTTGGTGGTGGTACATTTGATGTGTCTCTTCTCACTGTTAAGGGGAAGGTATTCAAAGTCAAGGCCACTGCAGGGAACACTCATCTTGGGGGAGAGGACATTGATAACAGAATGGTGAACTACTTTGTAAGGGAGATGAAAAGAAAAAATAAAGTGGACATAAGTGGGAATCCACGAGCCCTAAGGAGGTTGAAAAGTGCTTGCGAGAAAGCAAAAAGGACACTCTCATATAATGTTACTACAAACATTGACCTGGATAGTTTATTTCAAGGCATTGATTTGTGTTCTTCAATATCTCGTGCCAAATTTGAAGAAATCAATATGGAGCTTTTTGAAGAGTGTATGGAGACAGTAGATAGGTGTCTTAGGGATGCTAAGATGGACAAAAACAGTGTGCATGATGTTGTCCTTGTTGGTGGTTCTTCTAGGATTCCCAAAGTGCAGCAGCTACTGCAAGACTTTTTCAATGGGAAAGATCTTTGCACGAGCTTAAACCCTGATGAGGCTGTTGCTTACGGTGCAGCTGTGCAGGCTGCTTTGTTGAGTGAAGGCATTAAGAATGTTCCTGACCTGGTTGTGTTGGATATTACACCACTGTCACTTGGTAGGAGTATTGTAGGGGATATCATGAGCGTTGTCATTCCTAGGAATACTACTATTCCTGTAAAGAGATCGAAAGAATATCACACAATTGAAGACAATCAATCCTCAACCCTAATTGAGGTCTATGAGGGCGAGAGAACTAGAGCCACGGATAATAATTTGTTGGGTTCTTTTGTTCTTTCTGGATTTCCTCCAGCTCCTCGTGGCTATCCTAGCTGGGTAACTTTTGCACTAAATGAAAATGGCATTCTATCCATTTCTGCTGAGGATAAAGCTGGAAATAGGAATGAAATTACAATAACCAATGAGAAAGGAAGATTAACAGCTGCAGAAATAAGTATAAAGATTCAAGAAGCAGAAAATTACAAATCTGAAGATGAAAAGTTTCTTAAGAAAGCCAATGCAATGAATGATTTAGATTATCATGTTTACAAGATCAGAAAGGCATTAAAGAAAGAGGATATCGATTCAAAGTTGAGCTCAAAAGAAAAGGAAAATATCAGTTCTACTATGTCTAGAGCCATGGATATGCTTGATGATCGAAATCAAATCGAAGATTTAGTTGCTGTCGAAGACTGTCTGAAAGAGCTTCAAGTAATCTTTGAAAGAATTATGTCCTTTTTCTAATTTCGTTTTCAATTAGTATTTTGTTTCATAATTTAGTCTCCAATTAGATTTAAAATAAGTATGTTAATTTTTTTATCCAGAAAATTATTTAGGTCAAATTCAAACTAATTTTATGTTTTTTTATGTAACTATAATTCATTGAAATTTACAATTATTTGACAAATCTTCATTTATATATATGCGAATTATTTAATGCTAATGAATCATCATTTATTGAAAGGTCTTTTAAAACATGTATATAAAAATTATGTTAATTGTTATTATACTTAAAAAAAATATACTATTTAGTAGTTCCATATTGATAAGTCCTTTTAGCATTTTATTATTGATTGAAAATTATTAAAAAACATAACTTTTTAGTGAATTTTACTTTAATTTAATTACTTGTGTCTTTATTGATATTTATTATTTTTTACTTATATTGTATTATTTACCTTTATTAAAATAAAGTTTCATTTAACTAACTATTATAATTGTATTATAGTTAATTAAAATTCATAAAAGTAAATATTTCCTAAAATAAAAATTATATTTTAAATCAATGATATATAATTTATATTATAATACAAATTAATTTAAGTTAATGGATATTTTTTTAAAATATTAAAATTTAATTAAAAAAATAAAGGTAGAAATAATTAATTAAAAGGAATAAAATCTTAAAATAGTACATTTAGTCTTCCGTAGTTTAATTTTACTTTACAGTCTTCCGTAGTTTAAATCCAATATGACTAAAAAAATAGTAAAAATAAACAATTACTTTACAGTCTTCTGCAGTTTAATTCATTGTCACTAAGGAATTTGAAAACATAAAGTTTAAATAAATTAAAAGTATAATTTTTCTATATTTAAAAAATCTCTACATCACAATTTACTGTCATTTTTGTTTAGTATGTGAATTTACTGTAGTTAAGCTTTTTCACTTTCCATTATCAGTTTTTTCACACATCTTTCTTCCAAGTATTGCTACCATTATGATTTTTCAGGACAAGAATTAAATTGACTGATCTACAACTAAAATATTTGTCATTTTTTTAATATCAAGAATTCAAATCACATTTTATAATTTAAAAATAAACCATTTGTATGAATGATTTAATTTAACAAGAGAATAATTAATAATATATTCTTTGTTCACCTCTGGACTATGTCACTGTGTGCATACCCAGTCAATTTTAAATTTTAATTTTCTAATCTACCTTCTGGTGTACACAAACTCAACTTACCTCTCAATCTTAAATAATTATGATTTGCTTTTCTATTTCAAGAAAAAAATCAGTTAATTTCTAAAAAAAAATAAAATTATTTTTTTAAAAAAATTTAGATAATTAAACCAAATTTTCTTTAATTGTTTAATTTTTTTTTCAGCTTTTGTCCTCAACTTTAATACTAAAATAAAACTAAACTTTAAAAGGAGAACCTTATTAAAAAGAAAAAAGACTTTCAAAAATATTGGTAGCTTGTTCGTGAAGTATGAGGGTTTAAACAAAGTTATATTACTATATTTTCCATTATGAATCTTTCAAAGTTCTTCTATATATTTTCCATTATGAATCTTTCAAAGTTCTTCTATATATTTTCCATTATGAATCTTTTAAAGTTCTTCTATATATTTTCCATTATGAATCTTTCAAAATTCTTCTATACTCGTTGATAAGTTGTGAAGGAAAGGCCCCAAACACACATTCAGAGCTTTATGCACCATTTCTTCAAGGTAAAAGTCCTGAATCAACACCCTCATATATCTTTCTTCTGTATTAAGTGCATGTTCTGATACACATGTACATGTATGTCTAAATCATTCAATATTGAGAAAACTATAAACAAGAACAGTTTTCACTTCAAAATACTGATTTAATGAGATTGAGGTACCTCAGACCCAAAGTCATAAGATTCTAGACCAAGTAAGTATATCTTTTTATGTTGAAAAATACAAAAACTGATTTTTCTCTTCACAAGTTTAAGAGTTTCATTTTCTTCTTAGTTTCATTAAATACTTGTGACAGGATACTTGGTCATTTATTGTGTCAATTATTATGTTTAATGTTTGATTTATGAAAGTCAAAGTGGGTTCTTCCATTATCCCGCGTTACTTTCTATGGCTGACTTCACTTGTTTTGAATTTGAACACATTTTAGAATCACTTGAGAGAAAATGGCAGAACAAAAGAAGGAATGGGCTGTGGGAATTGACCTTGGCACAACATACTCATGTGTTGCTGTATGGCTAGAGGAACAGTGTCGAGTGGAGATCATTCACAATGACCAGGGCAATAGAACTACGCCTTCATGTGTGGCTTTCAAAGAGAATCAAAGATTGATTGGTGATGCTGCTAAAGATCAGGCTGCTCGTAACCCAACTAACACTGTCTTTGGTAAATAATTGCTTTTTATTGCGTGTGAATTCATTTAATGTTTACACTAGTTATTTGTGTTGGCTTTTAGTTCTGCAAATGATACCTTAACATTCATCATTTACTTTGTGCCAAAAGGTATACTTTTTGTCCAGTTCTCTAATTTGTTCTATAACTTTAAACTAATAAATATCATTCCATAAGACTACTTTGACTAACATCATTGAGGAATAGCCTTAAATTGTTGCTCTATTAATGGCTAATTTTGCAGATGTGAAAAGGTTAATCGGCAGAAGATACAGTGATCCCATTATCCAGGACGATCTAAAGTTGTGGCCATTTAAGGTCATTGCTGATTCTGATGACAAACCCATGATAGCTGTTTCATACAAGGGTCAGGAGAAACACATTTCAGCTGAAGAAATCTCATCTATGATCCTTACAAAGATGCGGGAGATTGCAGAAGCGTACTTGGAATCAGAGGTTAAGAATGTTGTGGTTACTGTGCCTGCTTATTTTAATGACTCTCAGCGACAAGCAACCAAAGATGCTGGTACCATTGCTGGCCTCAATGTCATGCGGATAATCAATGAGCCCACAGCTGCAGCTCTGGCATACGGCCTTGAAAAGAGAGCAAAATGTGGTGTTGGAGAAAGAAATATTTTCATCTTTGATCTTGGTGGTGGTACATTTGACGTGTCTTTGCTCTCATGAGTGTTGTGATTCCTAGGAACACCACCATTCCTGTTGAGAAAAAGGAAGTATATGTAAGAGCTCAAGATTTCCAATCGTATGTCTCAATAGTGGTTTACCAGGGTGAAAGGAAAAGAGCAAGTGATAACCATTTGCTTGGTTATTTTAATCTTTATGGCACTCCTTATGCTCTTCGAGGCCATCCTTTAGCTGTATGTTTCAGTATAGATGCTGATGGTATTCTAACTGTAATTGCTGAGGAAGAAAGCAGTGGAAGTAAGAACGGGATTACTGTAACCAAAGAACAGAGAAGACTATCAACTGAACAAATTATGAGAAAGATTCAAGATGCCGAGAAATACAAGGCTGAAGACCAGAAATACCAAAAGAAAGCTGAAGCAATTAATGCTTTGGATGATTTCGTTTACCAGATAAGGAAGGCTATAGATGATGTTGATATCAGTAATAAGCTTCGTTCACGAGACAAAACCAAGATCAACATGGCAATTGCAGAGTCCAAAAAATTGCTTGATGCTAGGCAGCAGACAGAAACAGAGGTGTTTGTGACTCATCTGAATGAGGTGAAGAGACTCATTAAACCCATTATGAGGATTAACTAGTTTGTTTCAAGTTTATGTTGGTGAAAATTGCAAAACTTTATGAACCATGTTATCTAAATAATATAATATTTCCATTTTCCACTATCAATCCTTTAACACATTTTTCTTCAAGGTCTTGCAAATATGAAGGTAGATATGCACTTGAGTACATTTCTTCTATATGGGTATTCAGATGGGCATTTGTTTCTAGACTGTTAACATAGCTCGGCCTAAAATGCAGTGTGGTTTGTGGTCTGGTGAAAAATACAAACAACCAATAAAATGAGTAGGTAGATAATTGGTTTGTTTAACAATCCAAACCTATTTCTCTACATCTTGAAACATTAGTCTAATAACTTTCGTCTGTGAGATACCCTGAGTTAAAGAAAAATATTGAAGAGCCAAAGGGTCTTGAAATCAGTGCAAATCTTAGAAATATTAAGCTGGACTTTTTGCATAGTAGACCCTCGTTCAACCCATTATGAGGATTGAATAGTTTGTTTCAAGTTTATGTTGTTCAAGATTGCAAAACTTTATGAACCATGTTATCTAAAAATATTTTAAAGTCAAGTGGGTTATCTAAAAACTTTATTTGAATATTTTTTTAATTTATTTATTTTTGTTAAAAAAAAAGTCCAAATTTAATTCTGTGGGCTTAAATTTTTATTTTATGGTTTTAGTTCTTACAATACTCATTTTGGATTTTTAAAAAAGGGCATTAATTAATAATTGAACATAAGTTTACAACTGGCTCTTGGAGTAACATATATATACATTGCTAACGTGCTTCTTTGACAATTAAGAAGTTGGTTTCCATGACTGCAACATTTTCATGCAAACATATATACTTTATTTTACAAAACCACCACTTCCAGAGCTTGAATCTATACTTTTATTTACAGAAAATTCTCAAAACAAAATGAACAACAAACATCATATTTATATGATACTCTAAACCCTAAGTCTAGTTTAATAACTAAACAACAACTATGGTAGATTTCTTGATCAATCTGAAACTAGGGCTTCCACTAGAGCAGCAATAGCAGTTATAGGATTTCCAAAAACAGCTGAAAATATTAGTTTAAATATCAACACAGCGATCTTAGTGTACTTCCTCAGTGTCCCTGATCTCCTCCAACTTCCTCCACTTGGTACCATTTCCATGCTTCTCACTGCAAGTTGAGAGTACTCTCGGTCACTCATCCCTATTGAATTGGTTTCTTGAGTAAAATAACCCCTATTCAAATTCTCAAGAATCAGTTGCTTAACACACGAAACATGGTAACAATATTTTCTCCCAGAACCTGAAGATACATAAGACCATCCTTTGACTCCATCCACAACATTCCTATGATTACACTTGACACACACTGAGGGAACCTTTTCACACAGTTGAAGAGAGATTTGCCCTTCTTCATCAGAAATGCTATCTTTCAGATATAAACAGCATGGATGTAGATCATAACCGGTAAGGGAGCAATGGTACACAAACCCTAGCACATCTTTTCCACAAGCATCGCAGTATCTAACGCGGTTTCCCGGTGCTTTCTCATAGAACTCGAATTGGCTCCTGTGGAAAAATCGATGAGAAGCATGGGAATCAGCATTTGCACACTCTTCATGGAGGATGTAACCACAATTCTTGTTTTGACAGTGGTAACTGCGTCCGAATCCCACTTCTTGACATCCACTGCATCTGAACGGAGACCCTGGTGGCTTCAATTGCATCGGTTGTTCTTTATGGCTGGGACAACCCCTCTTGGTAGTTTCCATCTCTCTTTTCTCACTTTTGTTTGTGATATAATCAAGGGTAGGTGTTGTGATACGAGTTCCTGTTAGAACAAGAAAACACAACAACAAAGAAAGTTAATGTAATGCTCAAATACAACAAAGGAAACTGAGATATATGCAAAAGCAGAACTGTTAAAACAAACTATGACTAGAGACAAACAGGCGCATGCAATTCTGAGGGGACAAATTCAAAGATGTGAAAGAATAATAGAAGTAAATTGCAGGGTTGATGTGCAGATAAGAAACAGAAAGGAAAACGTTTTGGTGAATACACTAATCAGATCTGATATAAACGACAGAGACAGAAACAGAAAATCAGAGAAAAACGACGATGGATGTAATATGCAATATAAGAAGAGATAGAAAGAAATTGAATAGGTATTTATGATATGAAGTGTCTATATATAAAATAGTACTAAAAAGTGTATAAGATGTCATTTTGTTGAACAATTATATTACTATTTATAAGCAACACGTTAAGTGAGAGCTTGACTCCTTAAAATAACATATATAACTTACTTGGAAAGCAAACAATTTCTGATATTTCGGTTATATCTTCTTTGATAAGAGACCATAACGCGTAGCTCAACTTTGTTATACCTTCTCATCTTTCTTTGTATTTTGTTTAGTTATTTAGTGATGATAAATAACATTTTAATATACACGTTACACGTTACAACCACGAATGTGTCATCAACGTTTTGGTTGTTCCTTCAAGGAAAATGTGGGAGATGTTATTGGGCAATTCTTTCTTCTTATACGCGTCTTTATCTTTAGTTAATTTCTTATATAACTTCGTAATATTATTTTTCAAAATTATCTTTTCCAACTATAATTTAGATGACAATTTCCTTTGATTGAATCGGTGAGGGAACGGTCATATAATAAAATATAATTAACTTCGGCACTTATTATATTGAGCATATACTATGTATCTACTTAGAAAGTACTGAGAAAGTGTAGTCCTAATGAATTAAGTTCACAATTTTCAAAGGTTGACTGCTGCGTGTCATTCATACATATCTGCTTTCAACTTTCAATTAAGTAATTCATCATATATACATATATAATGGTATATAAGGAGGATTTTTGTTGAAAGGGGTTGAATGTTAGGTGTATAGCTTCTAACTTAAATTCTAAATTTTAAATCCTAACAAACTTCTTTTAGCATCTCATCATTTTTAAAGAAGATTATTTTTATCCTTTTAAAAAGAACTTTGGTATTGTTTTTTTCAAAATATTTTCATAACATATTTTATTAATTCGGATTTACCAAACCAGAAATAAAAAAATGTATTCTGGAATGATTTTTTGTCTTCTGGATTTCCTATTCTAAAAACACTCTTTTCTTAGTGAAGTCCTATTCTGGAAACAATTTTTTCTTATGTAACTCTTATTCTGATAACACTTTTTTCTACTCCAAAATCACATAAAACAGTGAAAAGGTAATTTTAATATTTTAAAGATTATAGAGGTGCACGAAGAAATTCCCTATTCTTTTTTTGTTATATGTTGTATGGTTTGTAATGTTATTCTTTTTTAATTATGGGCTTGTAATGTTATTCAATTTCAATATTTTTTTTGTTATATGAGCTTGTAATGTTATCATTTTTCTATGCATAATCAAAACTCATTTTTCTAACTCATTTTATTTTAATAAAGGTATTCCTAAAATATTTATATAGGTTAAAATATTTCTAAAATATCTCATGTATTGAATAACTACAAACAATTTAAATTAGAACAATCCTTTTTTTAAAGTTGATGCCCGAAATTTTGGTGTGACTGAGAAAGTTCTTTGTATGTCTTATTTTATGAAAGAAATCTATTGGGATTTCTATTAACATCTGTTGTGGTAGAGAGACCAAGGACACTGAAATGCCGCACTTTTATTTATCATTAACTTTAATTATAATTCACTATGTTTATTAAATATTCATATAATATAAAATTTAACTATAAAAAACCATTTATCCTGACAAGTTATAATAATTTTATACGCTAGTTTTACTTTTTTTTTTAAAATCACATTTGCAAATTTGCATAAACAATTGATTTGTAAGAGTCCATATGATTTACTAAAAACCTGCACTCCAATGTATACACAATTTCGGGCAAAGGTATTTTCCTATTAGCAAGAGATAAAGAGATAGATGTGTTCAAGCAAAGACTGAATCCATAGAGTAAAATTCTCAAAGTTTTGCAATTTTGACCAACATAAACTTTAAACAAACTAGTTAATCCTCAAAATGGGTTCAATGAGGCTCTTCACCTCATTCAAATGATCCACAAACACCTTTGTTTCTGTCTGCTGGCTTGCATCAAGCAATTTTCTGGCTTCTGCAATTGCCATGTTGATCTTGGTTTTGTCTTGTGAATGAAGCTTATTACTGTTATCAACATCATCTATAGCATTCCTTAACTTGTAAACAAAGTGGTACTGTCTAGGCCGAAAGGTCGACCGAAAGGTTGTACCGAAAGTCTCAACCGAAAGGTTAAATATAAAAAGTAAATAAGTAAAATTAAATTAGTGATTATAGCAAAGCCCATAAGATGGGCCCAAATATACAGGTGTGTGTTTTCAAAATGTTAGGTGCAAAAAGAAAAGACCCAAGTAACTCTTAAGCCCAATAAGAGAGCCTTATAAATAGAGGTTCAACTCAAGAGGTAAGGAAGATTCAATTGATCTGATGAACATAAAACTATATCTGACTTTGGCATCGGAGCGCCTTGCAGGTACACACACCCACCTGTGAGGAGAAGAAGCCGAGAGCCCAACCCGAGAAGAAGCCGAGAGCCAAACTCGAGTAGGAGTCGCGAGAGCCCAACCCGAGAAGAAGCCGAGAGCCAAACTCGAGTAGAAGCCGCGAGAGCCCAACCCGAGAAGAAGCCGAAAGCCCGACTCGAGAAGAAGCCGCGAGAGCCCAACCCGAGAAGAAGCCGAGAGCCCAACTCGAGGAGAAGCCGAGAGAGTCCAGCCCAAGTTCGGAAGATTTGTAAAGGAGTTGATCTTATCAACCTTATTCTAGTGTTCTTGGTCCTTGTTGTAAGAACAAAAGTCATCCAAAGCATTAATTGCTTTAACTTTCTTTCGGTACTTCTGATCTTCAGCCTTGTATATCTCGGCATCTTGAATCATTCTCATAATTTGTTGAGTTGATAGTCTTCCCTTATCGTTGGTTACAGTAATCCCGTTCTTACTTCCACTGCTTTCTTCCTCAGCAACTACACTTAGAATACCATCAGCATCTATACTGAAACTTACACTTAAAGGATGGCCTCGAGGAGCATCAGGAATGCCATCAAGTTCAAAAAAACCAAGCAAATTGTTATCGCTTGCTTTTGTCCTTTCACCCTCGTAAACATCTATCAAGACACAGGATTGGAAATCTACGGTTGTTTCATATACTTTCCTTTTCTCAACAGGGATGATGGTGTTCCTAGGAATCACAACACTCATGAGATCTCCTTTTACAGATATACCAAGAGACAACGGCGTAACATCTAATAACACCAAGTTGGGAACAAACTTGTTGCCTTTAGTCAACAAAGCAGCCTGAATTGCTGCTCCATAAGCAACAGCTTCGTCAGGGTTAATGCTCATGCACAGTTCCTTCCCCATGAAGTAGTCTTGCAATAACTGCTGTACTTTGGGAATCCTAGAAGAGCCACCAACGAGAACAACATCATCTACATCACTCTTGTCCATCTTAGAATCAACAAGACACCTATCTACTGTCTCCATACACCTTTTAAAGAGATCCAAGTTGAATTCCTCAAATCTTGCGCGAGTGATTGATGAACAGAAGTCAAGGCTCCCAGATAAAGCATCTATCTCAATGTTGGTGTCAACTGCATATGAGAGCGTCCTTTTTGCTCTCTCACAGACAGTTCTCAACCTCCTCAAGGCTCTCCGGTTCCCATTTATGTCAACTTTGTTCTTTCTCTTGAACTCCTCAACAAAGTACTTCACCATTCTGTTATCCATGTCCTCTCCTCCAAGGTGCGTGTCACCAGCAGTGGCCTTGACTTCGAAGACATCACCCTTGATGGTGAGCAGAGACACGTCAAATGTACCACCACCAAGATCAAAGATGAAAATATTTCGCTCTCCAAGAAGACATTTCGCTCTCTTGTGAAGGCCGTATGCCAGAGCTGCAGCTGTGGGCTCATTGATTATCCGCATGACATTGAGGCCAGCAATAGTACCAGCATCTTTGGTTGCTTGTCGCTGAGAGTCATTAAAATAAGCAGGCACAGTAACCACAGCATTCTTAACTCCTGATTCCAAGTACGCTTCTGCAGTCTCCCGCATCTTTGTGAGAATCATAGATGAGATTTCTTCAGCTGAAATGTGTTTCTTCTGACCCTTGTATGAAACAGCTATCATGGGTTTGTCATCAGAATCAGCAATGACCTTAAATGGCCACAACTTTAGATCGTCCCGGATAATGGGATCACTGTATCTTCTGCCGATTAACCTTTTCACATCTGCAAAACCAGTCATTAATAGAGCAAGAATTTAAGACTATTCCTCAATGATGTTAGTCAAAGTAGTCTTATGGAATGATATTTATCAATTTAAAGTTATAGAACAAATTAGAGAACTGCAAAAAAAAATATACTCTTTGGCACAAAGTAAACGATGAATGTTAAGCTATCATTTTCGGAACTAAAAGGCAACACAAATAACTAATATAAACATTTAAATGAATTTACCAAAGACAGTGTTAGTTGGGTTAGTAGCAGCCTGATTTTTAGCAGCATCACCGATCAATCTTTGATTATCTGTGAAAGCCACAAATGAAGGCGTAGTTCTACAGCCCTGGTCATTGTGAATGATCTCCACTCGACACTGTTCCTCTAGCCATACAGCAACACACGAGTATGTTGTGCCAAGGTCGATTCCTATGGCCAATCCCTTGTTTTCTTTGGACATTGTTCTTTATGTGGATGAAGACTGTGAGATGAGGAAGAACATGAGAAGTATGAATGAAGATGAAAGGGTTGATTTTTATACTTACATAAAGAGAAATGGCACTATACACGAAGAGGTTGTCTTGGTGCATGTGCAAGGAAATTGGAAACGGAAAGACTCGCACGCCCATTCATATCACTCATTGATTTTGCTTCTTTATGGTTATGATGATATTCTGTGGAAAACGAAAAGACGTGCGAAGAATTAGAATGGAGATTTAAATTAAATAGTTTATATCTTTATAATTAAATTTTATTTAATAATTTTTGTGTAGTGGATGTTTTACTTCTAGATCAGCCGTTTTAATTCCTACAATGAAAGATTAAAATGACTCCAACTTTAAAGACTAAAATTATATTTTTATAATTTCATTTCATACACTAAATTAACTAAAATCCATAATTGTGGAAACTAATTTGTTAATATAGTGTTTTATTAAAATTTAGATGGATAAATTTCACCAGAAATGTACTAAGTGTGTATTCTATGTGTATTCTACATAATGTGTTTGGATTGAGAAAGAGATTTGTGAAGAGGAGATAAAATGAATTTGTAAGAATATGTGAGATTATTTGAATTGAAGAATGATAGAGTGAATTTGTATGAATGGTTTATTGAAATTTGAATTTTTTGAAGTGACAATCCAACATGCAGGCAGCGTAAAACTGTTGGAATACCTATTGGGAGAGTTTAGCAGAGTTAGTATAGCACAGTGTTTGAAGCAAAATTGTTTGTTGGAATGGGAAACAAAAAGTATGGTTAACAAAACAATATCCATTCTCTGTATCTTGATTGTCATGTCATGCATCTGGGTCTGAACAGTTATATTATTAGTCTTTCATGGTGGCATCTCAGTTCAAAATGGTCAAAATTTTCATTTTCATCAATGTCATTTGTTATCAATGTCATGATATTTAGTTTCTTCATTTGTTGTGTTTAATGTTTGCTTTGTCAAAACAAGAGAGATTTATTCATTAATGATAAGTAGTTAACTTTCCATGGCTGACTTCGATTCTTCTGAATCATAACACATTCTGCAATCACTAGAAAGAAATGGACTATTATATATATATGTCTATTATTATGTGGTGTACACACTTGAGTACATTTTCTTGTGAAGCATTTGGGGTTTAATAATGTTTTTCTTCATTTGCTTTTAGGGTTTGAAAGATATTAATATGGTGTAATTTTAAAATTTTATAAATAAATTTTAAAAAATTATTTAAATGGATAAGTTGTGTGGCTTCAATTAAATTATCAACTTTATTTACACTAACACAATTTATATATTTCAGTAATTTTTAAAAATTTTATTCATTTTAATAATTGAGGTATAATAATTTACATATTTCAGTAATTTTTAAAAAATTTATTATTTTAATAATTAAGGTATAATAATTTACACATTTCAGTAATTTTTAAAAATTTTCTCATTTTAGTAATTAATGCACATTATTGATAAAAAATAAATCTCCTAATCCCTAAAGTTATTCACAAATTTTCCTAAGTTTATTCGCAAATTTTCCTAAGGTTATTCGCAAATTTTCACTTATTAATCATTCTTATTATTATAACTAAAAACTAATTTATAGACCTCCTCCTCATGTAACTTCTTTATATTTCCTCTTAGTTAAAATATATTTTTCTTTATATTTCCTCTTAGTTAAAAAATATTTTTCTTTATATTTCCCCTTAGTTAAAATATTTTATTCAACTCTTTCAAAAGTTTAAATTATCCTTAACCTTCACTTCACTAAGGCATAATTAACGTATTAGTGATACTTGAAAATTACTAATAACACCTTTAAAATAATATTATTGAAAAAAAAACATAGATGTAATTTAAAATTTCTCTCCCTCTCACTTTATATATATATATATATATATATATAAATTATATTTGTCTTATTATATACACAGTTTAAATATTTTATATCTATTTTTTTTTAAATCTGTATTGTGATCAAAGATAGAAATGATTAATTTGTTACCTTTTATTAGTTTTATATATCTTATTTACAAAGAAGAGAGAAAGAAAAAAAATGATATATTTTTATTAAAGATTGATGTATTTATATAACTCACGAAAATATATAAAAAAATAAAAAAATAATGATAAAACAATTACAATTGATTAATACTAATAGTCATAAGTGATAGACCAAATAATAACTGATAAAACCGTTATAATAGAAAATCTAAAATATTTATGATTTATATAATAGATTTTTAATTATATTTATTTTATTATATACATAGTTTAAATATTTTATATCTATTTTTTTTTTAAATTCTGTATTGTTATAAAAGATAGAAAGTTATTGATGAATTTGTTACTTTTATATATCTTATTTTGAAAGAAGAGAAAAGAGAGAGAAAAATATATATTTTATTAAGAATTGTTGCTCAGTTTACACTCAATTAAGTAAAATAACGATACACCAAATTATAACCGATAAACAATTGACAATTTAAAATATTATATCATTTATATCTATTAACCTTCTCAAATAACAACTTAAACCTAAGTATTAAAATCAACCCTTTCATCTTCATCCATAACCTTCTCAAATAACAACCTAAACCTAAGCATAAAAATCAACCCTTTCATCTTCATCCATATTCTTATATTCTTCTGATCTCACAGTCTTCATTCACATAAAAAAGAATGTCAGAGGACAATAAGAGATTGGTCATAGGAATAGACCTTGGCACAACATACTCGTGTGTTACAGAGTCTATGAACTCCAGACACAAATACGAGTACGGATACGACACGGACACGGTTAAATTGAAAATTATAGGACACATGACACATCTATGTATAAATTAAAATGTAGTAACAACATAGAGTGGAAATCATCCATAATGACCAAGGTAACAACACCACCCTTATTGTGTTGCTTTTACCGAGCATAAAAGGTTGATAGGAGATGCTGCAAAAAAATCAGGCTGCTACCAGAGAACACCATCCTCAAGATCTCAGTTAGGCTGACACCTCAAGTAACAACAATCATTTACCATCACATGAAAAAAAATATTATTAAACAAAAGAAAAAAGAAAGAAAATACAAAAATACGGGAGGACTTGACCAAAACCCATATGTTAACAAAAACGATACATAAGTAGACTATACCTATTCATAAAGAATTTTAAGAACAGAGAAGGTGGAAGTCTATGTTTTCTACCCTAAAGTATTACTTTTTTTTAATCTTATAGATGTTAAGAGACTAATCGGTAAGAAGTACAAGGGTCAGAAAAATAAAGTGGACATAAGTGGGAATCTACGAGTCTATAGTCTATTGTATAGGTTTAATTAATTAAAATAATTTAAAGTTTCAATTATATATAAAAGAAAAAAAATGTAAAATTCAACTAAAGAAATAAATAAAATTTTAAATTTAAATATAATTTGATTATTTTTCATTTTATTATTAATTTTGTTATTTAAGTTAATTTATTTAAATAATTATAATATTATTTATGATTTTTAAATTATATTATATATATTTATATACAAAATTATTATTAATAATGATTTCTATTATTATAATTAACAAAATCAATATATTTCAAAAAGTAAATGACTATCATAATGTTGTAATCTTTAACTTTCATCCAGAACCATAAATGTGAATAAAATTGTTACAATTTGGTGTAAAACTAGAGACATATATAACATCCATTAATATAGATATTTTGTGTTTAGTATTTATTAAATTATTAATATAGATATAGTATCTTTATACTAATTTTTAATAATAAATATACTATATAGTATTTTTTATACTAACAAATTTGTCCAAGTAAATTAAAAATTAATAATGTACTTAAAGAGTGGTGTTGATATTTTTTTTTAATTATATATATATATCAAATTTATTCATTACTAAATTTTTTAAGACACCAAATTCATGATTAACTATTAAGTTGAATATGTAAATGGTATGACATTTATAAATTTATCATATTGCATGACATTTGTAAATTTATCATATTGCATGACATTTATAAATTACATGATAATTTACTATATATAACTATTAGGTTGGTTATGTTTTTTAAAATTTAACTTAGATAATTTATGTGGGTCTTATTTATATTTATTTAATTAAATTTTAATATTAAATATAATATATATATATATATATATATAAATTTCTCCTTTATTAACATTTAAAAAAATTAAAATTAGTCTCTTCTTCGTAAATTAAAATTAATTGTATATAGTAATTAATTGAAAATCTCTAATATACTTTATTAAAATAAATATAGTTTCAATAAGCTAAATATAGTTTTAATAAGCTAAATATAGTTTTATAAATAAATATAGTAGTCCATGGTAAAGAAAGGTGGATGGAATCTCCAAGAGATCCATGCATGTCAAGAGGATCATGTAATTCATGTCAACCATGTCAATGTCAATCTTGCCCGCCTGATGGATGAATAGAAGTCAATGCTCCCAAATAAAGCATCTATCTCAATGTTGGTGTAACACCTCTCTTTAACCTAAAATCTTGGCTCAGACAATTGAGACTTCTCATATACTATAAAGCCTTCTCTAAAAATGGAATAAATTCACGTTCTTTAGTTCTTCTAAAGTGGCTAGATTTGTCCGGAGGTAGTAAACTCCGTTACAAGAGGTTCTCTACAATGAATTAAAAATTTTGATTTAGTGTTAGGTTATTTTTTTTCCATGTGTTACCTTTGATTCCAGACCATTTTTAATTTCACTCTCTTATTCTTTTGTCTTATTTTAATTTCACTGATCTGTACTGAAGTTATCCTATGAATAAAGTAATATAATTTTTTAGATATTATGTGGGTTACCAGAACTGATACATTTATTTTAATTGATAGTTTTTCTTTTTTGTCTTAGAAAAGCATGAAGAGAAGTTTCCTTAAAATTGTTTTTCACGCACTTATTCCTTCCAATATTTAGAAATCTTGAAGGGGATTGGGATTCACATTGTAAGAGGACATGTTGTTTGTAAGAGGACCTGTTGTAGTTCATATGTGAGTCACAAACCCATTACCTTAAGGTTTTGGATAAGAGATGATGTCATAATCTCTCATATTTGTTGTTTAAGTTTGAAAAGACCCCATGTTCCTTAATATGATATTTTTGTCTATTCAGAAGTGGTTTCGCAGAAGTGACCATGAACTCAGCTTTGTAACATTTATTTATACTTTAACCATTATAAATAAAAAAGTAGACTTAAAATTATTGTTGAAATGTTAAAGATATTTGTATCCATGCTAATTAGGTTTTATTTGACAGATTGCTGGACTAGTACTTCTCATACAAAGAAATGGTATTAGCATCAACTTGTTAAACTCATTACATTTCTTGTACAACTTTTAAACTCAAATAAAACTTCTTATATATGCTTTGTGCTATTTGGAGAATTCAGGATTCGATAGTGATGATCTAGGAATTCAGGGATGTTGAGGGTGGAAATTTAATGGAATTAGGGTGCAGGCTTTATTGAATATTCGGCAATACTTTAGAGAGAAGTCTATTTTTGTCTCTAAATTCTCAAACATACAGATCAGAGAGTATTATTTGAATGCAATTTAAATGTTACTCTATAGGGCGCATCAATGACAACTCTATTGAGTAAACAGTGGCATAAGAGTTTTTATGAACTTATTAGGTATCAATATGAAACAGTAATTTTTTTTTTCAATATATAAATAAGAATGCATTAAAGAAGATTGGAACCCATACGATAGTGGGTAGCCTATTCCCCATTGCAACTAATGGGATTTGAGTGTTGCACCTCTAGGATGGAGTACGTGCTGTCTATGCTCTATTGTTTAAGAAAGTAAAAAAATAAAAAAAATAAAGAAGTTACGTTATAGATGATGAACAACCTTAAAGAACAGAAAATTGGAAATTTACAAATAGAAAAAAGAGTCGTGTTACATGTAATAATACCAAAATCACATTGTTCCCTTATTTTTGTTAAAAGAATTGTCTCAAGAATAAGTTAGATGGACAAACATATACAATGATAGATTTGGCAACAGATTCTAGGTTCTTTCTTCCTACACCTCCATACCTTCTTGTGTCACCCCATACTAAATATGAAAATATCATTTTATCCTTTTTTTTTCACCCTCTTGGATTTGAAATAATAAGCCTATGGATTATGTAATCTGGATAAATTCCGGATTATATAATTCGGAAGTCAATTTCATATTTAGAAAAGAATTCCGAATTATGTAATCCGGAAGCTAATAACACATCTGAAAAAAAAGACTTCTGGATTACATAATCTGGAAGCTAATCTTATGTATAGAAAAGACTTTCGGATTATGTAATCTGGAAGCTAATCACAAAAGACTTCCGGATTACATAATCCAGAAGCTAATTTTGAATCTAAAAAAAACTTCTAGATTACGTAATCCGAAATATTGAAAAGGGTATTTTTGGAATAAAAAAAATTTATGAGGGTGGCACAAGAAGGTATGGAGGTGCAGGAAGAAGCAGCCCATATTCTAAAGTCTCTATATGTTCCTTTAGCCCAAGTTGCCTTAAGCCTTCCTGAGATGTTTACTATGTTGAATTAAAAAATTGTATATTGGGCCCAATTTTGATGGTTCCTTCCTTCTCCATCACGATATTGGATGCTAATAGGTCTTTCTGATTTCTATTCCGGACTGAGGAAGCGAAAAGGCATCTCTTCACTAATAAATATTTAGAACAAAGTACATTCTGGTGGGCATAGGTTAAATTGTTGATCTTCTCTATTAATTGTTCTGACCTGTGTTTTTATTGTTAAAATAGTGGGTATTTTTTTTTTGTATTACTCATTGTTGGTGCGTCTTCCAGAACAACATGATATACCTCTTAGAGATGACTTTGGTTGATGGAATAAATATAGTTGCAGACATGTTGCAACCTACAACTGCAAGTGCCTTGGTAGATATTTTGACAATTGTTGTAGTAATTTTGTGAACGACTACAAAAAATGCCACCTAGAAGGTATAATGTTACTACCCAAAATCAGTCAATTGCTTTCTTGTCATAGGTTTTTCTTTTAACCTAACCACTGCTATTTTTTTCCATCTTTAAAAGGATTCAGATGCTCAAAGGAAGAAAAATCAATGAATTGGCTTCTAAAGAGTTTGGCCTCCGAACGCATGCCTCATGATAGGCAAGAATCTGGATTCATTGAACAAACTTGTGATCAATATTTCAATAATTTTCTCTTTCTATCCCAACACTGGGCAGTTGTCCATGGAAAATACACTCCTCGCTTGATCTTGCTGTGCAATAAGTTAGCTAAAGTAAAAGATGTATTGGATGAGAGGGTTGTGAGTCAAAATTTTCGAAGGAGACTGTCTTTCATTTTGAGGATGTTAAAGATACTTGGAAGTCTTTTGAAAGATGTTCCATATCACTAAAAAAAAAAACGGATTTACCTACGGACCAATGTAATAGCAGAAATCCGTAGGTAATCAGCATTACCTACAGATTTTCCACAAAAAAAAAATCGTATGTAATGTTGGTGTTGGTAATTTACATACGAAATATGATCCGTATGTAACATCAATCCATGGATAATACCCACGAACAGCAGTCCGTAGGTAATACCCTCGAACGTAGGTAATACCCATCGACCGCAGTCCATAGGTAAAATTTACACACATTACCCACCAACTCTATTCCATAAATAAAACAATAGATAATCTTACATGCATCAAAATATCCATTCATACATTTAAATGAATGCATTTTTTACAGTTGTATAATATTCAATATGAAATAATTGAACATATATTAATTGAACAATTTATTATCAAACATCATCCAATACATCTTACATAAAATAAAACACATTTAATTTCAAATTCAAATACATCATAGTTGAAGTCTCTCATTCTTTTCCTTATAATTTCGGACATGTTCCTTTAGCCGCAAAAAGTGTTGTGAATCATGACAAAAACTCAAAGCATGAACCACTGATACTGACTAGAGCACCTCTGATATTGGTTGGGAAAGCTTCATAGATGTATAGAGGGGCAGTCATGGATGCAATTCCAACTCCCAAACCAACTAAAACTCTTACCATAATGATCACCAATGGAACAGACACAACAACCATAACTAAAGCACCAAGAAAGAATGCAACATCAGGCACCAAAATAGATTTCTTTCTCCCTAGCTTGTCATTCATCCACCCTCCAAATGCAACACCAATTATAGTTGTTGCCACAGTCATACTTACAATGGTTTCCTGCAGAATAGTGGATTAAAACAATCAATCTTTCCACCCCCATTAGTTTCAAACGGAAGAAAGCAAAACAAACTTAATTTGGAGCCAAGTTCTCTTGTCAACTTGGTCAAATTCATCACGGATGTATAACAAGGCCCTGGAAATCACCCCTGAATGTGAGTAATTTAGTCAAAACAAATGTCATTTAAAGTGATCAAAGCAACGTCTTTCATAACCATTCACTACATGTTTGTTTGTCAAAACTATCTTATAGATTGTCTCAGGTTAAGGAATTATTTTAATTAAAAAAATCAATTTCGTTCAAAATCAAGCTCAATCCAACACATAATAAAGGTGATTTGAACAAGGCTTTTTTTTTTTATATAACCTGTATCATAACCAAAGAGAAGGCCTCTTATACCCGGAGATAAAACAAGGCGCATGATGTAAGGTGATTCAGTTGTCCTATGCTAGAATTCTTTGAACTCGGTTTTGTCTGCTACTCTTTCCTCCATCACGCTTGAAACATACACAAGTTAGAGATGATGCATGAAAGTGAACTGCATGTCAAAAACTCAAAATGGAATATGTAGAATACCATCAGCATTTATACTGAAACTTACACTTAAAGGATGGCCTCGAAGAGCATCAGGATTGCCATAAAGGTTATTTCAGAATGATTTTTTGTCTTCTGAATTTTCTATTCTAGTAACCGCCTTTGTTTACGGAACATCTATTCTAGAAACACCTTTTACTTATGAAATCCCTATTGCAGAATCATTCAAAACTATGAAGGATAAAGCGGAATCATTCAAAACTATGAAGGATAAATTCGAAATTACAAAGAATATAAGGGTGTAGGAAGAAAAATGTGGAGGTAGAGAAATAAACACCCAAAAAAAATAACATTACAAGCCATAAAAGCCCATATAACAAAAACAAACGAATTGCAAATAACAAATTATTTCAATCCTAAACCCTAACGAATTATTTCTTCCTGCATCCTAAACATTCATATGGGTGCAGAAAAAACAAATAACATTACAAGCCCATACACCTAACATTCAATCCCATCACAAAAAATCCTCCTTACCATTTTATATATATATATATATATATATATATATATATATGATGGATTACTTAATTGAAAGTTGAAAGCAGATATGTACGAATGACACGCAGCAGTCAACCTTTGAAAATTGTGAACTTAATTCATTAGGACTACACTTTCTCAGTACTTTCTCAGTAGATACATAGTATATGCTCAATATATATAAGTGTCATCTAAATTATAGTTGGAAAAGATAATTTTGAAAAATAATATTACGAAGTTATATAAGAAATTAACTAAAGATAAAGACGCGTATAAGAAGAAAGAATAGCCCAATAACATCTCCCACATTTTCCTTGAAGGAACCAAAGCGATGAAGACACATTCGTGGTTGTAATGTGTATGTTTCGAAGGATAACTAACTGAATTTCTCAGCAATGTGTCCAAGCCAGAAAATTATCATATTCTGCTATTAAAGAAAGATGAAAAGGAATACTATACGCGTTATGTCTCGTATCAAAGAAGATATAACCGACCATTTCAGAAATTGTTTGCTTTCCAAGTAAGTTATGTCTGTTATTTTAAGGAATCAAGCTCTCACTTAACTTGTTGCTTTATAAATAGTAATATAAATGTTCTTCAACAAAATGACATCTTATAGACTTTCTGGTACTATTTTATATTTTATATATAGAAAACTTCATATCATAAATACCTATTCAATTTCTTTCTATCTCTTATATTACATATTACATCCATCATCGTTTTTCTCTGATTTTCTGTTTCTGTCTCTCTCGTTTATATCAGATCTGATTAGTGTTTTCACCAAAACGTTTTCCTTTCTGTTTCTTATCTGCACATCAACCCTACAATTTACTTCTATTATTCTTTCACATCTTTGAATTTGTCCCCTCAGAATTGCATGAGCCTGTTTGTCTCTAGTTATAGTTTGTTTTAACAGTTCTTCTTTTGCATATATCTCACTTTCCTTTGTTGTATTTGAGCATTGCATTAACTTTCTTTGTTGTTGTGTTTTCTTGTTCTAACAGGAACTCGTATCTCAACACCTACCCTTGATTATATCACAAACAAAAGTGAGAAAAGAGAGATGGAAACTACCAAGAGGGGTTGTCCCAGACATCAAGAACAACCGATGCAATTGAAGCCACCAGGGTCTCCGTTCAAATGCAGTGGATGTCGAGAAGTGGGGTTCGGACGTAGTTACCACTGTCAAAACAAGAACTGTGGTTACATCCTCCATGAAGAGTGTGCAAATGCTGATTCCCATGCTTCTCATCGATTTTTCCACAGGAGCCAATTCGAGTTGTGTGAGAAAGCACCGGGAAACCGCGATAGATACTGTGATGCTTGTGGAAAGGATGTGCTAGGGTTTGTGTACCATTGCTCCCTTACCGGTTATGATCTACATCCATGCTGTTTATATCTGAAAGATAGCATTTCTGATGAAGAAGGACAAATCTCACTTCAACTGTGTGAGAAGGTTCCCTCAGTGTGTGTCAGGTGTAATCATAGGAATGTTGTGGATGGAGTCAAAGGATGGTCTTATGTATCTTCAGGTTCTGGGAGAAAATATTGTTACCATGTTTCGTGTGTTAAGCAACTGATTCTTGAGAATTTGAATAGAGGTTATTTTACTCAAGAAACCAATTCAGTTGGGATGAGTAATCGAGAGTACTCTCAACTTGCAGTGAGAAGCATGGAAATGGTACCAAGTGGAGGAAGTTGGAGGAGATCAGGGACAGTGAGGAAGTACACTAAGATTGCTGTGTTGGTATTTAAACTAATATTTTCAGCTGTTTTTGGAAATCCTATAACTGCTATTGCTGCTCTTGTGGAAGCCCTAGTTTCAGATTGATCAAGAGATCTACCATGATTGTTGTTTGGTTATTAAACTAGACTTAGGGTTTAGAGTATCATATAAATTTGATGTTTGTTGTTCATTTGGCTTTGATAAAAGTATAGATTCAAGCTCTGGAAGTGGTGGTTTTGTAAAAAAAAGTATATATGTTTGCATGAAAATGTTGCAGTCATGGAAACCAACTTCTTAATTGTCAAAGAAGCACGTTAGCAATGTTCTTTTGTTTTATATATTCTTGTCACCATTCAGTAGTTTTCAATATATATATATATATATATATATATATATATATATATATATATATATATATATATATATATATATATATGTTACTCCAAGAGACAGTTCTAAACTTATGTTCAATTATTTTAATTAATGCACCATTTTTAAAAATCCAAAATGAGAATTGTTTGAATAAAACCATAAAATAAAAATTTAAATTCACATGACTATATTTAGTATTTTTTATCACTAAAAAAAATAAATTAAAAAAACACTTAAGTGTCTCAATCCTTATACTAATGCATAAAGTTGTAACTCTCTTATTAACAAACTGCATTATATATAATGACGCAATATATATATATATATATATATATATATATAATATGAAGATGTGCTTAAAGAATTTGTATTTTAATTCTCTTTTGTGTATATTTCAAGTTTTTCATGCAGGTTAGAACATTACAAGTGCTTATTTATTTGTATATTTTTACTTAGTAATGAAAAAGACAATAAGTAGAATATGCATTTTATAAATGCATTATATATATATATAAGCTTTTGAAAGGAGTTGTCTAAAACTATTTAATTAAGCTCTCACAGTTATCTGGTTTTATGAAATTGTACATGAATAGGTTGAAGGTGTCGTAGCAATTTCTTGGTACTTTGACATTAACAAACATATAATTTCTTAATAATTCAGTCATTATCAGGTCAATTGGGTTGTAAATGCAGGGAAAAATATAGTTTGTGGAAGAAAATTATATGCATGGAATATAGCAACTTCGTGGAAAATTGATGTGTATTACCTTTTCTTTTCATGTCAGCTAAACCGAAAGTGTTGCATAAAGTTTGATTGGATAAAAAATAATCAACAATAATTGATCCATGCAGTGTGTATCTTCTCATCAAGAAAGGATAAAAAAGATGCTTAAATTTTTTCTTTGTTTTCTTTTCTTTAATTTAAAATTTACACTTTTTTATATCTAAGAAAAAAAATACATGGAATTTATTTTAATAACCAAAAAGACTAATTAATGAACGTGAATAACTATGACTGGCTGAACCTTTCAGAGATATTTTCAAATTACGACACTTCAACAGAAAAATTGAGAGGTATAAAAAAATATAATGTTTGCAGCACAACCTAAATAGGCTGAAACAGACTTTTTTTTGTGCTCACGTATTTATTTAAAAGATAAATACTAATGGGTATGAAGATGGTGGTTAAAGAACCTTTCCATGAATATTAATCTTTACATAGAAAACACTAATTGAGTTGACAATGAAGAATAAGATGAGTATTATAAAAGAAGGATTAAGTTAACAATGAAGAGTATTAAAAATAATATATTTATTAGTATTTAAAATAGAGTCTTCAAGACTTAATAGTTAATGTTAGATATTAATTTAAAATTTTGTATTAGACTAATGTTTCAAGATGTAAAGAAATAGGTTTCTCTTTTAACAAGTTTCATTTCATAGAACTATCAAAGAATAAAAAACCTCTTAGGATTGTTAAACAAACCAATTATCTACCGACTCATTTTATTGGTTGTTTGTATTTTTCACCAGACCATAAAAGCCACACTGCATTTTAGACCGAGCTATGTTAACAGTCTAATATTTTATGAAGAAACTGGAAATATATTATGAAGAAAAATGTGTTCAAAGATTAATAGTAGAAACCGGAAATATTTTATTAATTAGATAAAATGTTTCATAAAGTTTTGCGATTTTGACAAACATAAACTTGAAACAAACTAGTTAATCTTCATAATGGGTTCAATGAGGCTCTTCACCGCTTTCAGATGATCCACAAACACCTCTGTTTCTGTCTGCTTGCTAGCATCAAGCAATTTTTTGGTCTCTGCAATTGCCATGTTAATCTTGACTTGGTCTCGTAAACGAAGCTTATTTCTGTTATCAACATCATCTATAGCATGCCGTATCTTGTAAACGAAGTCATCCAAAGCATTAACTGCTTCAACTTTCTTTTGGTACTTCTCGTCTTCAGCCTTATATTTCTCGGCATCTTCAATCATTCTCATAATTTGTTGAGTCGATAGTCTTCCCTGGTTGTTGGTTATAGTAATCCAGTTCTTACTTCCACTGCTTTCTTCCTCAGCAATTACAGTTAGAATACCATCAACATCTATACTGAAAGTTACACTTAAAGGATGGCCTCGAAGAGCATCAGGATTGCCATAAAGCTTAAAAGAACCAAGAAAATTGTTATCGCTTGCTCTTGTTCTTTCACCCTCGAAAACATTTATTGAGACAGATGATCTGAAATCTTTGTTTCTTTCAAATCCTTCCTTTTTCTGAACAGGAATGATGGTGTTCCTAGGAATCACAACACTCATGAGATCTTCACATATAGCTACACCAAGTGACAGCGGCGTAACATCTAATAACAGTAAGTTGGGAACAAACTTGTTGCTTTTAGTTAGCAAAGCAGCCTGAATTGCTGCTCCATAAGCAACAGCTTCATCAGGGTTGATGCTCATGCACAGTTCTTTCCCCTTGAAGTAGTCTTGCAATAGCTGCTGCACTTTGGGAATCCTAGAAGAACCTCCAACCAGCACAACATCATCTACATCACTCTTGTCCATCTTAGAATCAACAAGACACTTATCTACTGTCTCCATACACCTTTTAAAGAGGTCCATGTTCAGTTCCTCAAATCTTGCACGACTGAGTGATGAATAAAAGTCAATGCTCCCTGATAAAGCATCTACCTCAATGGTGGTGGAAACAGCATATGAGAGTGTCCTTTTTGCTCTCTCACAAGCAGTTCTCAACCTCCTCAAGGTTTTCGGGTTCCCATTTATGTCAACTTTGTTCTTTCTATTGAACTCCTGTACAAAGTACTTCACCACTCTGTTATCCATGTCCTCTCCTCCAAGGTGTGTGTCACCAGCAGTGGCCTTGACTTCGAAGACATCACCCTTGATTGTGAGCAGAGACACGTCAAATGTACCACCACCAAAATCAAAGATGAAAATATTTCGCTCTCCAACAACACATTTTGCTCTCTTGTCAAGGCCGTATGCCAGAGCTGCAGCTGTGGGCTCATTGATTATCCGCATGACATTGAGTCCAGCAATGGTACCAGCATCTTTGGTTGCTTGTCGCTGAGAGTCATTAAAATAAGCAGGCACAGTAACCACAACATTCTTAACCCCTGATTCCAAGTACGCTTCTGCAGTCTCCCGCATCTTTGTGAGAATCATAGATGAGATTTCTTCAGCTGAAAGGTGTTTCTTCTGACCCTTGTATGAAACAGCTATCATGGGTTTGTCATCAGAATCAGCAATGACCTTAAATGGCCACAACTTTAGATCGTCCCGGATAATGGGATCACTGTATCTTCTGCCGATTAACCTTTTCACATCTGCAAAACCAGTCATTAATAGAGCAAGAATTTAAGACTATTCCTCAATGATGTTAGTCAAAGTAGTCTTATGAAATCAATTTAAAGTTATAGAACAGATTAGAGAACTGGAAAAAAAAGTACACTTTTTGGCACAAAGTAAATGATGAATGTTAAGGTATCATTTGCGGAACTAAAAGCCAACACAAATAACTAGTCTAAACATTTAAATGTATTCACATGCAATAAAAAGCAATTATTTACCAAAGACAGTGTTAGTTGGATTAGTGGCAGCCTGATGTTTAGCAGCATCACCAATCAATCTTTGATTATCTGTGAAAGCCACAGATGAAGGCGTAGTTCTATTGCCCTGGTCATTGTGAATGATCTCCACTCGACACTGTTCCTCTAGCCATACAGCAACACATGAGTATGTTGTGCCAAGGTCAATTCCCACAGCCCATTCCTTCTTTTGTTCTGCCATTTTCTTTCAACTGATTCTAAAATGTGTTCAAACTCAAAACAAGTGAAGTCAGCCATAGAAAGCAACGCGGGATAATGGAAGAACCCACTTTGGCTTTCATAAATCAAACATTAAACATAATAATCGGTACAATAAATGACCAAGTATTCTCTCACAAGTAATTAATGAAACTAAGAAGAAAAGGAAACTCGAACCTTGTGAAGAGAAAAAATCAGTTTTTTTTTGTATTTTTCAACGTACAAAGAGATACTTACTTTGGTCCAGAATCTTATGACTTTGGGTTTGAGTCCTCAATCTCATTAAATCAGTATTTTGAAGTGAAAACTGTTCTTGTTTATCTTTTTCTCGATATTAAATGATCCATAGAAAACAATATAGAGAACATGTACTTGATAGAGAAGAAAGATATATGAGGGTGTTGATTCAGAACTTTTACCTTCAAGTAATGATGAATAAAGCTCTGAATGTGAGTTCGGGGCCTTTCCTTCACAAACTTGTCAACCAAGAGTATATGATAAACTAAAACAAGATGTTTCTTTCAAACATTCATAACGGGTAATATAGTTATATAACTTTGTTTCACCAGCAAACAGCAATTATTGACTTAAATTCTCTATGTAACACCATTTATATTTTTATTTCTCTATCTAACACTTTTTTTTAATTATTTTTCTATCTAGTATTCTTTTATTTTTATTTTCTTATCTAACATCATTTTATTTTTTATTTTTCTATCTAACACAATTTAAAAAATAAATAAATAATAAATTTAAAGAAAAAGTGATCATTTTAATTTTTAAATACATTAAAAAATAAATATTTTTAATGTTTAAAATAGTTAGAAATATAATTAATGAATAAAGAAATGATTTTTTATAAAATAAAAATAAAAAGTAATAAATTTAAAATCATAATGGGAAAACTAGATGCTTCTTTGAAAGATTCATAATGGGAAATATAGTAAGATAACTTTGTTTAGACCCTCAACCTACTTCGCGAGCAAGCTGCCACTGAATTGACTCTAAAGTCTTTCCATTTATTCTTTTTAATTTTAAAGTTTTGTTTTTTTTTAGGACATTCTCCTATTAAAGTTAAAGTTGGGTACAACAACTCTAAAGTCTTTCCATTTATTCTTTTTAATTTTAAAGTTTTGTTTTTTTAGGACATTCTCCTATTATAGTTAAAGTTGAGGACAAAACTGGAAAAATTAAAATTAAACAATTAAAGAAAATTTGGTTTAATTTTCTAAATTAACTAAAATCCATAATTATGGAAACTAATTTATTAATATAGTGTTATATTGTAATTTAGATGCAGAACCACATAATTATAGACATGTCTACTTTTCATGGTAGCAAAACTTGGAAGAAAGATGTGAGGAAGGACTGATTATGGAAAGTGAAAAAGATAAATTTAGATTACTACAATTCATTCATAGAAAGTTAACTACTTAGCATTAATGAATAAATCTCTCTGTTTACATAAAGCAAACATTAAACACAACAAAAATGGAGAAACTAAATATCATGACATTGATAACAAATGACATTTAAAAATGAAAAATTTGACCATTTTGAACTAAGATGCGACCATGAAAGATTAACAGTATAAGAGCACAGAAACTTTATCTTTTCAAATTCCTTAGTGACAATGAATTAAACGACCCTTCTTTTCTTAATCAATTAATCGAAACTTAATATTGAAACAAATATTAATTTTATTATTTTTTAGTCGTATTGGTGATGTAGAGTATCAATACTATATGTACTATGTTAAAGGATGTTTTTAATCCTCAAGATACAAACTCTATTACAATATATATATATATATATATAATATTGTTTTCATTGAAACAAATTAGGGTTTCACTAATAGATAAGAGTGTGAGACTGCATAAAAACATTAGAAACTATTCACGTCTTATTCAGAAATTTAGTTCAAGGATTTGGGAGTTTCATTTTAGTACATTTTCAGAACTAAATTGCAGAATATTTACTAAGTAGTAAAAAAATTCCAGGGTTCAGTCTGTAGAAAAAGGTATTGAAAATGAAATTACAAAAAAATAAACCTTGATACAGTGCACCAAATTCTTATGAGTTATTTTTTAACCTGTTTCGATAAATTTAATCAATAAATATTATATAATGAAAAAATATGAAAAAAAAAGTATAAACAAAGAAGATCCTTTTTTGGTTAAAAAAAAACTGATACCGAACACAGAATAAGTATAAACGAAGAAGATCCTTTATTGCAAACTTTAGCTTATTGAATATATTAAAACAATGAGTGGGTAAGGTATCCCTGTTTAAGACTTTCAAATTATGCTTTGTTTAAGACACTCCCTGTTTCAAACTAAATGCATCTTGTTTTACACTTTGAACACCCCCTTTGACCAATGCCAATTGCAAATTCAGACCCATTCACTGTCCCAATAGGTATTCTTTTCAAGAAATTTCTCCATGAAATGTATTTAGAAGAAAAAGAAAAATAAGATTAGGTCGCTTTGTACTTATATTTTCTAACCGAACTTGCATTGTCATCAATGACAATTATGAATAAAACAAACATACTCAATCAGTCTTTACTGATTAGTTATTTATAAAGCAATAAATGGTAATCATACAACCAATCCAAAAACTACCACATAAATATCTATAAATATCTGAATAATTCATCTTCTTCTACACTCTTAACTCTCATACTTTAAACATTTTTAAGTAGATCTCCCTCTTTATTGAAGATCAACTGAAAAACCATTCTTAAATAAATATTTGATCGACACTCTCCGAGTTTACTTTGAGTGAAAAAAAAAACTTAAATATTAATTGAAATATAATATTATATTATTTCATATTGTATACATTACTTCGTAAATGTAATCTGATTTAAATTTATAAAAAATAATTCAATCTTTTATCTTATTTCTCTCTCCTCAGAATACCTATAGATAAATCTCTCTAAACATGCTCTTATTCGAAGTCGTTTTATTTAAAAAAATTACCCCCCATATTCCAATTATTTTCCACCGTACAAGTGTGAATTTGTGGAATGAAAACAGTGGAAAATTCCAACAAGCACGACCAAAGGTTGGAAGGAAGCATCCAATATAGTCCGGTAAACAAAAGAATAAACAAACCAAGGCACTAATCAAATGTAGGACACAAAACAGGGGAAGGTTTCGATACCATTTCGTCTTTCGTACGACTTATTGAAGAATATATGCTCTTGGAACCTACCATTAACACTATAAATTACTAGGGAGAAAATCAAACTCTTTTCATCAAAGCACTAGCATTTGAAAACTACCTTCCATTTGACCTCAAGTAGAAGAGAAAAATGAGTGTAGAAATTTTGGATGGTGCCACCATAGTGAAGTTCCTTCAGGATGAGGAAGCATTCAGCGTATCAGTACGTAACCGTTTTGCTCGCCTTGACACAGACAATGATGGGCTTCTCTCCTATGCAGAGATGTTGAAGGAGCTTCAAAGCCTTAGGGTGTTGGAAACCCACTTCGGTATTGATGTGGAGCCAGACCCAGATGAACTTGCTCATGTGTATGAATCCTTGTTCGTGCAATTCGATCACAACTTGAATGGCACCATTGATCTTGAAGAATTCGAGAAGGAAACCAGAAAGATGATGCTTGCCATGGCTGATGGATTGGGTTTCTTGCCAGTTCAGATGGTCCTGGAAGAAGACAGCATCCTCAAAACAGCTGTTGAAAGAGAGTCTAATAAACTAGCTGCTTGAGTGCTACTTTACACAAGCTTCTGATCAACAAAGTTCTTCTACTAGTATTGTAACATTTTAATGCCCTGTTTGTTGCTATTACTGTGTTTCCAGTAAACCGTTTTAAGCTGGTTTCTTTTTTTCTTACTAATGGAATGAACTAAACTATGACTCTTTCTTCCTACACTTTCATACCTTCTTGTGCCACCCTCATCTGAAAATACCGTTTTATCATTTTTGTGTCATCCCATATTTCAGATGTAATCCAGAAGCTTATCACACATCTCACACATCTGGAAAAAAAACTTCCGAATTGCATAATCCGGAAGCTAATCGTATATAAAAGTCGACTTCTGGATTATGTAATCCAGAAGCTAATTCCAAAAGACTTCTGGATTACATAATCCGGAAGCTAATTCTGAATCTAGAAAAAAACTTCTGGATAATGTAATCCAGAATATTAAAATACCCATTTTTGAGGTTGCACAAGAAGGTATGGAGGTGCAGGAAGAAGCATCCCTAAACTATCTCAATCTGACCCTTTACATGTCCAAGGAAAATTTGCGTCCGAGAATGGCTAAAATTACGACTCTAAGTCCAAAAGCCCCATTAGAACCAATCTTCTTTATTTCACAACTCTTTTACTCCTCTTCCTATCTCTTTTCTTTCTTCCAGTGTATATACGCCCATTTGGTGTACAAATATTATTTTTCCATTATCATTTAAATTTAAGAAATTTGACTGGCTACGCAAACATGAGATTCCCCGTGAGCACAATCCACTAACATCTAAAGAAACCATCAACAGGAACCTCGCATGCCTAGAGGAATTTTAGTTTGTTTTCGAATTAATAGTCAATGGATTATCCATGCTCTATTCATTAAATTACTGTAAAGTTACAAGAACATATACATCTCAGGAGACTGAATGAAGGAAAGAATTCCTTCACCAAACAAGTCAAACAATGATACCAGGATCCGTCCAGAATTAAGCTCGTCCTTCCAAACCTGGGTGAGAGCAGCAGATGTCTTCAATGCCTGAGTATCATCCCTGTTACTTCTAAGTTCGCCATCTAAAGAAGTCTCAATTTTCATCTGTGCAGAAGATGATGAGCCAATTATTGAATCAACTGAAGAAGCTTGAGTCTCTGTCTCCTCTGGCTTGTGAACTGGTGAGGAATTCATTAGGACCACACCATCCTCAACGTCGGTAGCAGCTTTTTTCAAAGGTGGCTGCTGTTCCGATTGGTCAGGGCCTGCCTTGCGTTTACCTTCGTAATCAATCATGCAAAGGAGTAAGCATACAAACAAAGGACGGAAAAGTACAAAGTTGATAATTGATTCTGACTTTGACAAAACTACAGACCAGACATAGGAATCTCGATTGGACCACGGCAAACTTTATTAAATAATAATCATAACATTGATGTATAAGTCAGCACCTCCCAGTACATCAGTTATTAAGAATTTCGTAAGAAAATAACAACCAAGTAACAGAACCGGTAACTTCAGCGACAGAAAATTCAAACACTATTGGTCTGAAAGCATTAAAATGAATATTTAGATGACATCCTAGTAGAGAAACGCGAATACCAGCTTAGTTTACCAGTTCATCACCATATTCCTGGTCATATGGCCAGTTACTTGTAATGGAAAGATTTCCTTATCTTTTCATAAACATAAAAATTTATCATTATTTAATTATTTAGAAATATTAGACTTAAGTGAAGAAAAAATTACTAACATTCAGTAGACCAGCACTTTAGGTGTATTTATTAAAAGATGTGGACCTTTCACAATTGAAATGTTGAATATTATAAAATGCTATTGAGATTATTGGAATTTAGGCATAGAGGCAGGAAGAGGGCTAAAAGAGAATTAAAAACTAATTAATATAGACTAGGATGCATTAAAATATTTTATACCGTTGTTATGTTCATAAAACAGAGCACTATATATTTATCATTATTAGTTGCGCCTATATGTCTGCAATTTTTATTACACCACCGTCTAATAAGTTTTTTTTATAAATATATATATATATATATATATGTGTGTGTGTGTGTGTGTGTGTCTTATTATTTTTTATTTATGTGATTTTTTTTATTCAATGAAAAATAAGATAATTAAATATATTATTTATTGTACATTGTATTTAAGTTATGTTCTAATAAAAAAACTTAATTATATAGAATCAAACATTCTAAACACTTCTTAATTGTACTTAGAACATGGGCAATAACTTTTCTTTTAATCTAGGTCTGTTACTTTCTTTTGCTCCACAATGTTTTAACTTCGTTTTTGTTCTTTTCAATTCTTTACATAGGTGTCCTTCATTGTGAAGTTTTTATTGTGGCTTTAAAATATTGTTAAGGGTGACATAGGAAAACAATTTGTATACACCAAATGGAAGAAACCCCATTATATAGTTACTATAGTTCTTGATAGTCCCAGCTAATATACAGAAACAGTTAGGAAAAGAAAAGGAAATATGGTAAACAAACAATACAAAGAGACAATGAGGAAATAGGAAAAGTAAGTTTTGAGGATAATAATGATAAGATATTTTCATATATTCTAACAAAAATTGATTATTTACCTGATGAAGCAATTCGTTTTAAAGTAACAGTTGCATTTCTAAATTTCAATTATAATCCTCCATACATGAATTTATTGAGATTTGAAATTAAATCAAATTTATTATGCCTATACTATGTGCCTGTATGATTTAGTAGAGACAATTATGAGCACAATTAACTATTGCTTCAACCCTGACGTAGTTAGATCTCTTACTTTTGTGGATATTATACATATGTTTTCCTTGTACTAAATGCCCAAACGAAAAAGTGTCTTCCCTCCAATGGGCAGGCTTAAAAAGATTATACTAGATATTTCATGAACTAGTGACCAGTATTTTCTAGGGAAACAAGGAAAATACTCACGAGATGAAGAAGTCAGAACTTTTGCATTAGTCTTCCAGACAGACTGAAGAGAAGGAGTTGGAATAGTTGGGAACATCTTTAGTCGGTCGTATATACACTGACCTGCAGCACGCTGAATGATAAATTACATACAATTATCAGAACAACCACATTATATTGAGACTGACATTTTTCAGTTGTAAAAGCAGCTATTTTTTACTAGCAAGTGGCTGTATGTGACAGCATATCTTACCAGCAAGGCTCCATAAACACGCCAAGCTTCATGCCTTTTCATTTCATTTTTCTGCTTCTCAAGAATCATCTCTGAATCAAGAAGTCGCATATATATCTCAAGGTTTGGCAGCAAAAGAAGGCGAACCTATTTCCAAAGCAATGGGGAGAAACATAAAAAACATATCACAGCCTCATATGTAAGCATCAAACCTAACTTGACTTAAACTAAGAAACGCATTATATACTACTGTTCTGGGTAAAGAATCCAACTAGAATGCTCTTCCCAGATCAATAAGTGTTTTCAGAATTTCGTAGTTAAAAATCTGCTCCTTTTCTTCTAATGATGCCCCTTTTATAGAAGATTCCCGCTTTGCATAGAGTTTGAAGTCCCATCAGTAAATCCCGTGCAAATGAAAACAAACACAAACACCCATGTATTAGGAATCATTTTAGGGTTTCTACGAGAATCTTGATATTGTGCCACGAACATAGCATGGATTGACAGGGTCTCCCAGAGGCCCATCACTTTGAGTAACTACCTACCAATGGGACCGTCCAAGAACCGATCACTTAACTAATAATTATAACTTAGAAAATCGATCATGTGACCTCCAGGTGGTCCACAGATTGTCCAAGGGCCGCCCTACCGTTCAACAGGCATACGTCCAAAGGGTGGCTGAGGGGGTATGATCACCTAACATCCATTCCTAAGACCTAGGACACCGATCACTTAACTAATAATTATAACTTAGGAAATCAATCACTTAACTAATAATTATAACTTAGGAAATCAATCACGTGACCTCCAGATGATCCACAGATAGTCCAAGGGTCGCCCTACGGTTCAACGGGCATATCATCCAAAGGGTGGCCAAGGGGGTGTGATCGCCTAACATTCGTCCCTGGGACCTAGGACACCACAACTACCATACAAGGTTCTTTTTAAATTAGTCATTTAAACCTTAAAGTTTTAAATCAGTCACTATTGAATTTATAAGGAAATAGCTTGTTCTTTCCACATTAAACTCGAGAACCTAATGATAAGATGATGACAAGCATATATAGTCATTGCATTGGGAAGTTATCATCTTAACCAACAAAAGTATTTTTCCAATTGTTGGCCTTTGACCAACTCCACAATCACCAAGAACATGGGAGAGACACATACCACATTGGGTCCCAGTGCTCCTAACCCCTGAATAGCACCATAGTGTTGCGTCATTGCCTTCTTAGGATCCAAGAATGCATTCAGCAATGTTTTGGTCAACCGAGACTGGAGATTACTGTAGACATGTCCAAACCTGCATGAAACAAGAAATTAATATTAGAAAAAGGCAATGAAATCAATAAAAGGTCAGCAAATTAGCCACACAACAATTTCAAACAAAGATATGGTACCTAAAACCATCAAGCACAACTAGACTTTCTAGCTTACAATTCAATGACTCAACACTTGGAACCAAATTCTACATCTTCAAAGGCCAATTACTATGCCAGGATGTTGTTTGATAAATCAACAAAAGGCATAAGCTTTGATACACAATAAATTTGAAGTGTGTCCTTGAACTGGTTCTCCAAAAACTTAGGTGAATTTGAAAGGAAATACAGAATAAATTTAGTATTCTTTGTCTTTGCTACTATGAAATAAAAAGACATGAACAAATTGCAACAACCAACAAATAAATGGGATACCATACTGTACTAGCCGAGCATGGAGGTACACATACCAATAAATATAGAAAATTGCTTGTTTCCATATATGCAAAACAAACAACAGAATAGATTGGGTATATCTCACCTTTTGCATATTGAGGCAACCAGGTTAGCCGTAAAGTCTCTAAGTTCCCAGTGGTTGTCTGCCAACCTACTGCCCAACCTTTTAGCAACGAGGCAGGTCACAACCGATGGCATCAACTGGTGTAGCTGAAGCATGCACAAACAGAAAGAAAAGAGGTAAGAGACGATCTCACATTAACCCGTTCAAGTTAACAAAGTAATAAATAAATGGCTTTTCTGAAAACGTGGTGGTGTTTCATCCATGTAGCTAAATCCAGCTACATGGATTCTAGTTATTTATGCTACTTTCATTTCACAACACTCCATAATCATTCAAACAATATATTCTACACATTATAAAATAAACATGGAAACCACCTTATGAGATAATAAAAGCCATGAAGTACTAGCAAATAGCCTGGACTCCCTACCTAAACCATTGCTATCTGGCCAGAAAAAGACCATACTAAAACAGAACCCAAGCCTGACCTTTGAGGCTGATGGAGCAGCCTACATAGCAGGCCACAAGAGAGTACAGAGGCAAGCTCATATTTTTATTTGCTTTCAAATTTTTATGGGGCCAACCAGTCAAGTGTTTTTAGGGCCATCTTTATGGACAAGAAACAAATGACAAATCAATTTAAATATCTCAGGATGCTTTCACACAGTTCAATGTAGACAATGGAATTCCAAATAGAAAGAGATGAAACAACCAGTATTTATGTAAATATTAATAATACTACGTTGCTTAAACAAAGATCATACTTTGTCAGCAAGAATATAAACAAATACACTAAATCAACAATAGGTGAACTTACATAAGGTTCAATATGGATGTGAGGGTTCAGCAGAAGGCTACTAACAACTCGCATCAAGGCAAATAGAAGAGGAAAATTATTCAAACCACGGGAAACCTGACAAGAAATAAGAAGCACGCAGTTGTAATGAGCTACAATAAGGTGAAATTTCTATTTTTATCCACTAACATCATAAAAGGAAAATATTATTACCTCATCAGCTATAAAGCATGTGAAATAAGGAACTAGTGGATGAAGTCCTGAATCAGTAGACAAACTTACTAACGCTTCCTTAAAGAGAGCTGAATCAGATTCACTCAAAGTAAGCTCAGCAACTTTGTCAAAATACAGCTGCAAGAAACAGTAAAAATAATGAAAATGAACCACGAGATGTGAAACAGGATAGCTCATGGTGGCTTAAGAATTTTAATACCTGAAGCTCTCTGGATAATACATGCTTAACAGGCAATTTGATGTCAACTGGAAGGTCATCATCTTTGTGCTCATGCTTTTTTATATCAGAAGGAGCTGAAATTACTGCAAATAAAATAATAAGTAAATAAACATTCTTAAAAGGGTAGCAGAGTATAATTGCAGGTAAATTGGAAGAGTTACAAAATAATAGATCTTGAAGAATTAAGCCGCCAAACAGTTCCTGTTTATTTTGTTTGCATGATGTACATCTCCACAATTATAAGGAGCAATATATATGTGTATATATATATATATATATATATATATATAATTCTATGGGTGTGCACACACACAACCAAATAATCAGAAAATCAGTATATTTTATCTGATTTGTATACTTCTAGTCTTCCATTTCTAATTTATAGTGATTTAGTTTGCATGAAGATGCTGATGATTTATCAATAAGGATGTTTTCCACATATTTTAGACTCACAAAGATTACCATGCTACGGTGACAAAAAAAATCACTTAAATAACACCTCTAGCAATCTAAACACTAACTCAAGAAAAAATTCTTGATATCATGAACCAGAGGAAGTCAAAAGGACAAGCTAACATCAAACAAATAATACATCCAAGGATTCCTCATTACATCCATCTAAATTTTAGTTAAACGTACAAATCATAATACTGGTAGAAGTCAAGGTGAGAGACCTACCTTCTACAGGAGCATTTTCTGGAATAGCAGGTTGCACACCTTCAATGGCAAGCCAGTGGCATGTAACTGCAGTATCAAGAGGTGCTTTTGGTAAAGAAGCTTCAATAACCTATGATTAACAGAAGCTATAATTTTAACGAGGAGATGCACAGGTTTAACTCCAACTGAAGTGAATCAATGAAAATGATTGAGTATACCCTTACATCTTTTAAATCGACATCCTTGTCATCAATATAAAACAAGTCTCTGTGTCCAACAGCTCTTTTGAACCGCAAAGGACC
The DNA here is from genome assembly GCF_051622355.1 of Phaseolus vulgaris. Taxonomy (NCBI): domain Eukaryota; kingdom Viridiplantae; phylum Streptophyta; class Magnoliopsida; order Fabales; family Fabaceae; genus Phaseolus; species Phaseolus vulgaris. The sequence continues at coordinate 1,138,490 of NC_143505.1, forward strand.
ACCAGATGCAAATCCATATATTGGCTGTCACAAGGGGGAAAACTCACGATAATGAGATCGGAGACAAGAACTATACTTTTTTTCTCACAGTGAAAAAAAGAAATTCACAAAAGTTTCCACAAGGTAGTTCTAATATGCATCTTCTATTTGGAAATAGCAAGAACCCGTAGAATTATAGTCCTCACTACTCACAATGCACAGCCAAATTCTCAGTTTGACGATAAATGAAGCTAGTCATATTATATATTATTTCTACAACTTTTGATTACACTACTGAACAAGTTGAACAATGAAAATCAAATTGCTATAAACTTATCTTTGCACAGATCAAAATACCCATAATAAAGCATACTTTGTAGTTAATACACACATATATATCTGGAATCATAAACCAATAATCATCTAATCTAATCAATATAAATGAAGAACCATTGAAAACAAAACAAAAACGGAAAACTGATATACTGCTTGTACTTATGGGGCTCTGCAATTAAAGATCACAAAGACATTCGATTCACTTGATCGAAACAAACTTATTTTAATTCGTAAAATGAATAGTGAAAAAGAAAACATTCCTCAAAACTAAAGGAGCCACTCAAACACTTTTCTACTGTCACTCCAAAATTCAATCATTTAAGAAGCACACTTACTTCAACATTCTTCAAGTTCAGTGCAACATCAACATCATCCGCGGTGAGAATGGTTCTCTTAGAGTGCCGCATGCACTTAATTGCCTCCTGAGGTTTGCACAAACAGTGATAAGAGTTAGGAGTTAGGTCAACACAACACTCATTTAATCAGTTAGAATTAACGAAACTACAGATGAAAGCACACTCAAAAGAGTTGATAACTGCAAAAAAGGAAAAGAGCAGAGAAGACCTGCATAATCTGGCGCATGCGGTATTCGACATCGGGAGCGACGGCGAGAGCGACATCGGGAGACAAGGTGTTTATCCCAATGCTCTGCGCGATAACTTCGATCGTCTCTTTGGGAACAATGCTCATCTTCAACCGCACGCTACTCTTGCCGCTTCCTCAAACTGAAAGAGTGTTAGGAATTTGAATGCAAAACGCAAACCCTAACGCACATGGTTTTTCATCATCGCATCAATTCACAAACTCCTTCGTTGCTTTCTCTGACTTCAGGTTCGATTTCGGTTACTCCTGGGCGGTGTTGGAGTCCAATTCGCGACACTGGCGCGTGCGGTGCGGTGGGAGGCTCTCTCTCGTGTCAATTATAAGGTGTTTTGCAGAAGACAAACGTCTACCATAGACCCTCTCTTATTATTATTTTTTCTAATCTTCGTTTTATTCTTAATTAAAAAATTAAAATTAATTTCTTCTATTTCTATTTTTTGTTCTTGTAATATTCTATTTCTTATTTGCATGATGACCTCTTTCAACTATTCATAATTTTATATTTATAATAAATTTTAATTATTTACCCAACGAGACCAGAAGTCTTATTATAAGGTTTTGATGCATTAAGATGAAGAGGAAATTAACAAGTCTAAAATTTAAAAAAAAAAATTAAATACCATGTTTTTAATTACGATCCAAAAGTTAATCCGCTTAATAATAAGAGATTTATAATAATTATTAAGAGGTTTATAATAAGTGTATAAGTATTCACAATTTTTAAGAAAAAAAAGTTATTATTGTACTAATTACATCTAACACTAATATCGAATATTTACTTAAACGTCGGAACATCTTTATCTTTTCTAAATGTCTTTTCTAAATGTCTTTCGACTGAGAACATACGAAAAAAAGGTTTAAATGGAGTAGAGGAACGAGATCATAGAAAGAAAAAATTAGTCAAAAACTAGTTCGAAAACAGCGAGGACCAACCAATAATTGTTTAACCGTAGAAATTCTCTCTGTTACATTTTTACTAAAACAACTTCATATTATTGCTATTCTTTCAACATATTATTTTTAATTCATAAATTTATTTTTATTTGCATACGTATATTTTTAACATACTCGTACCTATATCTAAATTAAAGTTTAAACAGTATTAATATAAAATTATAAATAACTATAAAGAACCTTGTATCATAATATAAGTTATAATAAAGAGAATACAAGAAACAAAGCAACAAAAACTAAAGAAGAAAAGCACATTCTATATATTCTGGAGAATCAAAACAAGTACAAATTCTGCTTCATATTTTGGGAAGGAAAAAAGTACAGAAAAGAGATAAACAAGGTACAAACTAATCCATGACAATTAGGTCACAATTATTTTGCTACAAAAAGGAATTGAATTGAACTGGGGAACAAGAAAGAATTGCAAACTTATAATACATGAAGATTATCATTAAATTTGTGCATCAATTAGCCTTCTTTGGCAAAGCAAAGGAAGTGAAAGTTGAAGCAATGGCAGTGAACAAAAATCCAATGAGAAGAAGACTTGCAGAAGCGTTTGCCTTGTCAGTGAACGAGTTGGAGGGTACACCTCTACCCAACTCTACGGTCAAACCAAATCCAGCAGCTGAACCCGAAATCATAAAGTATGATATAATCTGATACAAATTAACAACGCAAACTTGTTTAATTATAATCACAATTAATGTATTATTAATCTCTACTAATTATTGCAAAAGCTTGATTAAGATACCTTGTCACCAAAGAAATCAAACCAACGGCCACCATCACCACTTAATACACGGTTTCCTGATACCACAGTGAAGATTGAGAACGCCATTTGCAGCAGGTTATACGCAAATCCAATGATTATCGTCGATATCATGTATCTGCATTTACAAAACAGTATCGTTTTTTTCACTTTCATTCAGACAAGCACAAAAACAACTCACTTTCTCTAGCTTTTACTTATATATATATATATATATATATATATATATATATATATATATATATATATATATATATATATATATATATATCAACTCTAGATAATATATATATATCTGCATCTGTAAAAGAAAATAGTAGACAAATTTGGTTTTTGCTATCCTTTTTTAAAATCAACTTTTATATAACTAGTTTCAGAGTGAAATTTTTGGAGATGAGAACTAGTTTCAGAGTGAAATTCTTGGAGATGAGAAAAATGGATGCAAATCTTATTTTATAAGTCGGTTTTACATAAAGGCTACTTCATAATAAGGTCTCAAAGTTATTTAGAGTTTAAACTAACTAGGTTTTATTTTTTATCGGCAAAAAAAAAAAAATAAATAAATAAATATGAATCGTTTGAGGGTGATTCAACTTTTATACATCTTGAAAAAATAGTTCACAATAATCCAAACAAAATCAACAGCCCAACACAAGTAGAAAGAATCACCTACTCATCCTGAAACAAATCATTTGTTTTTAATCGAAAACATACAAATTAAATTATCAAAACACTAATCTGAAAAAGAAAAACAAACTGAAACCCAGGACCAGACCTTCAATATTGAGCTATGGAGAAAATTTCAAAATGATCAATCACTTCTCTCTTAAAAATATGTTTATTTCTATTCCTATGACACCAAAACTCACTAACCAAAGCAATTCAAATATTTCCAAAAGCTAAGTTAACAGCTATAGGAAACTAACTAGATTTTGTTGGTCTTATCAGAATATTCGCTATTGAACCACATAAATATCCAGTCCCAAACAAGTTAGCACCATCAGCAGATGTGTTGTAAACAAGTCAATTTTATATGATCGAGTTAGACTTCCGTTATTTTTTAATAAGAATCTTTCTCACATGCATGCTAATTATATAAACCTCAAAAGGGTATGTATTATAGATGAGAATGTGTATATACATTAGAAAGTGTAGTATAATGCAGGCTTACCGATAAGCATAGAAATCACTGAACTTGATTTGTACAGCGGTGTCATCATCAGTTTGCTTGAGTGTGGCAATGAGAATGAGGGCAATGAGAAGGAACACAAAGGTTAAGACCCTCAAAAGGAGAAGCACAGTTCTTGTTGAAGCTGTGGAGGAATTGGAGGGTGTGGTGTTCACCATCTCAGCCATTTTCCAAGTATCTCAAAACCTTGTTTCTGTGAATAATTTAGGTGCAATTTTAGACCTTTTTATAACACCAGAATGATGAACATTTTCTCCAATTCTCATCGTTTACTACTGAAAGTGATTTGGTCAAGTGGATGCATAATGGTTCCAAATGAAACGTAAATGGCTGACTTTGAAAGTGTTGGCATACCTAATCAATTCGTTAACTATTTACTCTCATTGCTTTGCATATCATTGTTACGGCTTCACAATTGGTTGACTTTGACCATATTAGAGCGTGTTGATTTTAGAACTATATTTCATTCACTTCTTTCACGCTGGGCTTCGTCAATCTTCTATAAAATTTGTCACTAATAGAATTAAAATATTTTTAAAATACTTTTTGAATTTAAGTCATTGGTATTTTTGTATAAAAGCCAATAATTTCAAAATGGTTGCTTTTAGTATGAGAAAAAATTGTAATTTTTTAATTAATAAAAAAAATTATATATCAATCGCATCTATCATACAAAAGAGAGAACAACTTTTAATCTAAACAATCTCGTTTTTTATTCATTTTTCTTAAATTTATTATTTTCCTCTCCTTTAAATTCACGTTGAAATTCAGAATAAAGAATTAGTATATTTTTTAAGATTTTGACTTTTATACCTCCATTTTAAAAATAATTAATTCTCCCTATACGAGGCCATGACCTCACTCAATACTAAAAAAAATAAAAGTCTGTTTTACTCTTATTTTTCTGAATATTTATATCCGCAACCCAAATAAAACATTCAAATAAGACAGTTATGGATATACAAATTCAGAACTTCTGTCTTTCAGATATGTAGTAGAAAATTTTCTGATACTAAAATCAGAAAGTTTTTTTTCATTCCAGATTTCGGAAAAAATAACAAAAACAATTTAAGATTTAAAAAAAAATGATATTGATATGGTGCTGGAAGAATTAGCCTTGAAAATATCTTACATTAAACTCTAATTATGAAATCTTTGACGGCTATGCTCAATCAGTATGACGTGGTATGTAATTTGACGGCTACATGGGCTTATTTATGGCATCCACATGTTTATTTATTTTCGTTCTTAAATATTTTCAAGCTTTAATTTGGGTCTCTTTTCAATTAAAAAGTTTATGTGTACCTGTAAAATTTTAATTTTGATTTAAATCTGTACAATTCATAAGTTTTGTTTTGGTTCATAACTTGTTATCTTATTTTAATCATAAATCGTTAATAGCTTATCAATTTTCACAATCATCTTATCAACATAATCATACGCTTTAGGGTTTAGGTTTTAAAATAATTGAAAGTTGAATTAGGAACCAATATATTACATTACTAGTTTAATAAACTCTTACAAACAAACATATATAAAAAAATAATCAAATTTTTTTGTCATTCCAATGTTACTATATAAAATTGATTGTTTTTCTAATAACAACTTTGAGATATTTATAATAATAAAATTATTACAATAAATTTTTATTATATTTTTATAATAACAAATAAATTTTCTAACATAAATTATATTATAACATTCTATTAATATTGAGTTATTAAACATTTTAACATTCTAATCTATACTTAAAATCCTTCAAAACTTTAAAGTCTAAACTAGAAAATAATAGTATAAAGTAGAAATAAATAACATACTTCTCTAATAAATATAAAAAAATTACTTTATATATATATATATACATTTATTTTAAAGAACAAAAGGTTAAGAACATAGGTTACTTTGTTTGTTTGATTGTTTAGGGTTTAGGATATCAAAAGTGTCAAATATACTTATTGGAATTTTAAGTTGTTTAACCTAATAATTAACTCGATCATATATTTAATTATTTATTTATTGTTATTTTGATATCTAAACATATTAGTACCACCTTAGGATTTATTTTTTTAATTTTAGGATAAAAAAATACTAAAAATGTTTTTTTTTCATGGAAATGGATGAATTTTAAAAAAATTGTTTACATAATTAAGTTATTTGTAAACACAACTTTATAAAAAGATAAACTATACTCACAAATTTATTTAAAAGGAAGTGAAATTGTATTTACAAGTACGATTTCAGCTAAAAATAAGTTATGATTAAAGACATGATTTTAGTTTAAATAAAAAGTGAACTTGTATTTCACAACTTTATAATTTTTTTACCAAAGTTGTACTTGAAACTACAACTTCAACCCAAATTGAAGATAAAAATAAGATCATACATTAGAGTACAACTTCTTTATAAAATCATGTTTCTTATAAGTAATAATTTTTTAAAACTTACTCGTTTCAATAAATTTTATAAGAAAAATTGCACACTTTTAAAGATTCATTTAAAATTTGTTAGTTTGTGAAATTTTAAAATTTGTTAGTTTGTGAAATGTGGTTTCAAAAAGCATAATTTAATTTAGTAAAGATGTGCAAGATTGAGGAGAAAACACCATTAAGTAACTTGTAATCAAAGAATAGAAGGTGTTAGAAGATCTGTGGTTAATGTTGATTTTGGCTTAATCCCAAGTCCCACATCGGTGGGTTCATTGTTTGGGAAGGAGGTTTGAGGGTTATAAATTAAACTCTTCTCCTTCACTGTTATATATCCCAATTTGTAATATCTTCTCTCATAATAATAAAAAGGGAGTTGTTTTTGCTGTGCTCGGAGATTAGACTAAACAGGCCGAACTCCGTTAACAATTTTCGGGTGTGTTTTTTCCTCTTTATCTCTTTTATTATTCCGCTTTATTTATTCAATATTATTTGTCGGGTAGCTCTGTTAGGGTTTTGTTTTAGTGGGAAAATTACCCGTTTTCCCAACAAGTGGTATCAAGAGCCGAAGGTTCGCCTTGGGTTGTTTGAAATTATTTGTAATATTGAATATTATATTTTGAGTTTGTAATGACAAATCAAGAAGAAGAAGCCAAGGATGTATCCAGAGTGTCGGGCTCCTCTTCATCATGGTCGAGGTTCCCGGTGTCCACCTTGAAATTGGCGGTGGAAATATTTGATGGCACTGGACATTTTGGCATGTGGCAAGGAGAGGTCTTGGACTCTCTTTTTCAGCAGGGTCTTGATATTGCTATTGAAGGAGAGAAACCAAAAGAGGTAGAGGAGAAAGATTGGAGCATCATCAACCGGTTGGCATGCGGAACTATTCGATCCTGCCTGTCCAGAGAGCAGAAGTACGCTGTAAAAAACGAGACTTCTGCACACAAACTGTGGAAGGCATTGGAGGACAAGTTTCTGAAGAAGAGTGGTCAGAACAAGCTCCTGATGAAGAAAAGGTTGTTCCGATTTGACTACCAACAAGGTACTACTATGAATGCACACATCACTATGTTTAATCAATTAGTAGCAGACCTGTTGAATTTAGATGTGAAGTTTGAGGATGAGGATTTGGCTTTGATGTTGTTATCATCTCTTCCTGATGAATTTGAACATTTGGAGACTACGCTCCTTCACGGGAAGGAGAATGTGTCGTTAGATGCTGTTTGTTCTGCTTTATATAGTCATGAATTAAGAAAGCAGGATAAGATGAGAACCAAATCAACGACATCAGAAGAAACATTGGTGGCAAGAGGTCGTCAGCAAAGCCAAACAAAGGAGAGAAGAGGGATGTCTAAGTCTAAAGGTCGAGTCGTTGCCAAAGATGAGTGTGCTTTCTGTCATGAGAAAGGACACTGGAAGAAAGACTATCCAAAACTGCAGAAGAAAGGGAAGACTCCACAAGATGCAAATGTTGTAGAATGCAAAAGTGACGTGGAATCAGATATCTCTTTAATTGTCTCGCTTTCAGCATCATCGTATCCAGATGAGTGGATATTGGATTCAGGTTGTACTTATCATATGTGTCCCATTCGGGAATGGTTCTTTGATTTTCAAGAACTCGATGGCGGGGTTGTTTACATGGGTAATGATAATCCATGTAAGACAGCTGGGATAGGTTCAATCAAGCTGCGGAATCATGATGGATCCACCAGAATTTTGCGGGATGTACGGTACGTGCCAAAGTTGAAGAAGAATCTCATCTCATTGGGGGCTTTAGAATCTAAAGGCCTAGTTGTGACGATGCGAGATGGAATTCTTAAAGCAACTTCAGGAGCACTGGTGATGTTGAAAGGCGTGATGAAGAACAATTTGTATTACTATCAAGGTAGTACAGTGGTGGGGACAGTAGCGGCAGCAACTTCTAGCTCTAAGAAGGATGCTGAGGCAACGAAGTTGTGGCATATGAGGTTGGGACATGCTGGAGAGAAATCCTTGCAAATTCTTACCAAGCAAGGATTGTTGAAAGGTACGAAGGCTTGCAAACTTGAATTTTGTGAGCATTGTGTTTTGGGAAAGCAACGAAGAGTGAAGTTTGGCACTGCAATTCACAATACCAAGGGTATTCTGGATTATGTGCATTCAGATGTGTGGGGACCTGCCAAGACTCCGTCAATCGGAGGTAGGCATTATTTTGTCACTTTTGTGGATGATTTTTCCAGGAGAGTTTGGGTGTTTACTATGAAGAACAAAAATGATGTGCTTGAAATTTTCCTTAAGTGGAAAGCTGAAGTTGAAAACCAGACAGGAAGGAAGATTAAGGTTCTCCGAACAGACAATGGAGGAGAATACAAGAGTGATCCGTTCCTGAAGGTATGTCAAGATTGTGGCATAGTTCGGCACTTCACTGTTAGAAAAACACCACAGCAGAATGGGGTGTCGGAGTGTATGAACAAGATACTTGTGGAGAAAGTTCGTTGTATGTTGTCTAATGCTGAGTTAGGCAGAGAGTTTTGGGCTGAGGCTGTGACATACGCTCAACATCTCGTCAATCGTTTGCCATCATCTGCTATAGATGGCAAAACCCCGTTAGAGGTATGGTCTGAAAAACCTGCAACTGATTATGATTCTTTGCATGTTTTTGGTTCTATTGCATATTATCATGTGATTGAATCAAAGTTGGATCCACGGGCAAAGAAGGCTCTTTTCATGGGCTTTAGTCCTGGAGTGAAGGGATACCGTTTGTGGTGTCTAGAGGCAAAGAAGACGATTATCAGCAGGGATGTTACCTTTGATGAATCTGCCATGTTAAAGAAGGTAAATCCAGAAGGAGCTGATAGTACTCCGCAACAGGTGGAGTGTGCCCGGAAGCAGGTGGAGTTTGAGCCGACAGTGGTGATCCCAACACGAAATACCACAAGTGACTCTCCTATGGCAGAAGAAGAGTCAGATGAGGAAGAGGTTCCTACCCAAGAATCTCAACAACAATCAGCGCCAATTGCAGTTAGAAGACAGAGACGAGATATTCAGAAGCCTGCTCGTTTCATGGATATGGTTGCCTATGCACTTCCAGTTGTTGATGACATTCCATCCACTTACCCAAAAGCCATTCTGAGTTCAGAGAGTGGTAATTGGGCGGGTGCGATGGAAGAGGAGATGCAGTCTTTGAAGAAGAACAAGACGTGGAAGTTGGCACAATTACCAAAAGGTAAGAAGGCAATTGGGTGCAAATGGGTATTTGCAAAGAAAGAAGAATTTTCTAATAAAAAAGATGTTCGCTACAAGGCAAGGTGGTTACAAGGGCCAAGTTTGAATATTGTTTAGACTTGGTTAATATTTTGCACATTTGAAGTTGGCGCCCGGAGGCGCAAATTTGAAGCACTGTAAAGTTTGTTTTTTGTTATGTTGTGAGAAGATTTGTTTTAGGTGGGACTTGAAATTAAGCCAAGGTGGAGATTTGTTGATTTTGGCTTAATCCCAAGTCCCACATCGGTGGATTCATTGTTTGGGAAGGAGGTTTGAGGGTTATAAATTAAACTCTTCTCCTTCCCTGTTATATATCCCAATTTGTAATATCTTCTCTCATAATAATAAAAAGGGAGTTGTTTTTGCTGTGCTCGGAGATTAGGCTAAATAGGCCGAACTCCGTTAACAATTTTCGGGTGTGTTTTTTCCTCTCTATCTCTTTTATTATTCCGCTTTATTTATTCAATATTATTTGTCGGGTAGCTCTGTTAGGGTTTTGTTTTAGTGGGAAAATTACCCGTTTTTCCCAACAGTTAATTCTACCTTTAGATTTAGGAGTAATTTGTTCAATCTCTTATGTGTTGAGGTGATATTTAAATGTAATATTTTATTCTTGATTGATTAAAAAAAATTAATTTAGTAAAGATAATAGATGAGTAATAGAAGCAAAGAGTGAAACAAGAAAAATTCACTATGTTCATTAAAAAAATCAAAACACAGATGCTTCATATCTTCAGAAAGATAAATACAGTAAAAAAGATATAAGGTTCAAATGAATGAAGGACAATAAAGCCACAATTGAGTGAGGAACAAAAGAAATTGAAGCATAGATTAAGAAGGGAATTGGGAATAAGAAAGAATTATAAATTGCAGAAAGCTAAAACTAATTATTAGGTTTCTTTGGCAAAGCAAAGGAAGTGAAAGTTGAAGCTATGGCAGTGAACAAAAATCCAATAAGAAGAAGGCTTGCTGAAGCGTGTGCCTTGTCAGTGAATGAGTTGGAGGGTTCACCTCTTCGCAATTCTACTGTCAAACCAAATCCAGCAGCTGAACCAGAAATCAGCAAGTACGATATCATCTGTCCATGCACATTAACAATGCAAACTTGTTTAAATATGTTATCAGATTTTACAACAATATTGGAAAAGATTGATGAATATATATACACGAATTATGATATTTTGATAACCCAAATTATAAACGATCGAATGGAAGTTTAATGTCTGATTAAGGTCCATCGATACTATCATATCTTAAGAAGAATAACAAGATTAATCAACAAGTAAACATTAGGTAATAAGTTTCTAAATTACTGTCCATATTTTTAATTCGGTCTAATAACAAGTGTTATCATAATCATATAAATAGGCACAGAATCAAAGAATCAAGTATGTCATTATTACGGAATAGACCGAATGTCAAATATTTAAGTCTTACTTTTGTAGGTATCATCCAAGCTTAGAATTCACAAGAACGAGAAATAGAGAAACAAAAGGGATATGAAGAGTTTACACTGAGGGAGGAGGAGCAGACCGACAAATCGAAAAATAAGAGAAATCATTCTCTTGATTTCAACCCAGTTCGAGAATAATAAATTAAAAAAAAAAGGAAAAATAATCTTTTACGTATCCATATGAAAAGATGAAGAAATTTTGAAAGATTTTAAATTGTTGTATTGATTGTGAAGTTGCGAAATGAACATTTTTTATATATATTTGTTTTTACATGAAATGTGTACCTTGTCACCAAAGAAATCAAAGAGATAACCACCATCACCACTTAACACACGATTTCCTGATACCACGGTGAAGATTGAGAACGCCATTTGCAGCAGATTATACACAAATCCAATGATTATAGTCGAGATCATATATCTGCATATAAAAAAGAGTCATGAACTTTTTCAGTTTTTCATATTTCAATAAATTTTACGATGAAGAGGAAGGTATATATACGGATAAAGCATATAATATTTTTTTTATCAACCATAAACAATATATACCCATAACGGAATGATCCAACTAATATACAAATATACAAATAAATATAAATATCATAACAATCCAACAACTTTCAGACAACTACTTAAAAAACAAACCAAAACTGTCCCAATTAGCTAAAGCGAAGAAAAACAGAACTAAGGATCAAGATACCAATCAGAAAAAATGAAAATCAAGCAGAAAGGAATTTAGAAGTGATCCAAGACTAAACTTCCAGTTGAGTAAAAGAAAAGATCTCAAAATAATTCAAAACTACCCGTATAAAAAAGCATATAATCAATACTTATTAATTGCCTGTAGGTATAGAAATCACTGAAGTTGATTTTGTCCCCAGTTTGATCATTAGTTTGGTTGGCTACAGCAATGAGAATGAGTGCAATGAGAAGGAAGACAAAGGTCAAGACCCTCAGAAGGAGAAGGGCAGTTCTTGAAACTGTGGAACTTGAGGGTGAAGAATCCGCCATATCTCACAGCCAAAGAACTTGTTCCTGCGATTTAATAAATCATTTGAACTTTTTATAATACGAATAATGGTTCTTGTTTAACGATAAGGATAAAAGTCAACACCAAAGTAGAAGAATGAATGCATGATGATTACGAAAATGGAATAAAAAACGTAAGTGGCTGAGTTTTGAAAATGGTGGCATCACAGCACAGCAATAGCTAGACTCAACTCTGCATTTGCTTCCAATGGAAAATCAAAGTCTGATATCATTACTATTACTTCACGTTCGTTGACCCTATTTTTTCTCCCATGATCTCTTCCTTCTCTATCAATCTCTATGCATGCATGTGCCTTGGAAATATATAATATTAAGATAATCTTGTATTCAACATTTTGTAGGTATGTTGAATACAAAATTTGGGAGAATAAAAAAAATTCTTTATTATTATTAAGAAATCGATGTTTAACCCTAATTCAATCTTACAAAATTTTATATTTTTAAAATTATTTTATTATTTATGTGGATAGTTTGATAGAATTTAGGATAAATTTCAAATGACTCTGATTTAAGGAATGCACTTTTAAAATTAATTTAATTTTATAAAAATCATAAAATTTATTCATGAATTTATATTCATTTATATACTATAAAATATTATTAGTTCTAGTCGAAGAATATTATTATTTCTAGGTCGATGAGATGTTTAATTTATCAATCCAAAAATATAACATTGTAATTTTTTTTTTTTGACCATTTTGATGTATTTTCTAGATTTGGTATAATTTGCGACTTTTAGGATTATGTTCCTTGGATTATGGCTGGTGGTATATTAATTTTGGCAACTATATTTTATTTATTTTTGAAACATTGAAATTCTAGAGTAAATTTTATATACATTTTATAAAAGTAACTTAAAATGTTTGGGTTTTAGCAAAGTCACATGATGTGATCCAAAAAAAGTGCACAACTCAAAAATTGTTCAATAATAAATAACAACGGTCAAACAAAATTTTTGAACCTTTGTTTTTCGTGTTTTGTTTTCTAAAGCTAGAGAGACGTTTGGTACTCATAAGAACCAGGTTCAATAACAACACCATATTTAAACCTAAATTTGCGTATAAATATACTATACGTTTAATATACGTATAGTACCATTACATCAACAAATATATTATAAGTAATATTAAAATTAATTAGTAGTAACTTTATTTTCTTATAAAATGTTGTATTTGAATGAAACATGCAAAGATGGTGTAATTTTTAACCAGGGGATACACTGTAATTTTTGCATTTATTAGGAACGTATTTAATTATTTTTATAACGTAATATTCAAGCAACAATTTTAGCTTTTTATTTAATAAAATTTATACTAAAAAAGTTTAAAACAAGCTTATAAGGACTAACAGGTCCAGTATTTAAAAATTTGCTTAGCTTCTCATAGTGTCTTTGTCCTCGTGCATATAATTATTTTTTGAATAAACATTTATAGCATGCATTTAATATATTTTATTGGCATATACACTCTTTATTATCAGTGAAAATTCATATAAATTTTATTAAATTATGGGTTTTATCTCCTATTTTATTTTTAGTGAAATATATAATTTTCACCAAATAATTAAGATTTAAAATTTTGACGTATTACAAAATCAAAATGTTTAATACCTTTCATTTTAAAATTATTTACCAATCTATTTTTCTTTTTTCACGATCAAATCTTGCACTTTAGAAGCATTGGAAAAAGCTTTTATTTATAAAATAATGCATAAACTTGTCATAAATTATTTTTTATGCTTTTTAATAAACTTTAATAAATCTTTTCCACTACTTGCTACAAAATTCACATTAAACTTTCATATATACAAGACATATTTAATAAAAAAACATTAAACATTATTTCATAAGCGTAATTATAATATTTATCTAAATGCTTTTTATTTCACGTGGATAACAACATTTGCTTTAGTCACTACATGACAACATCAAAAGCAATGATCTTTGCTAAGAATAAATTTGTTCAACTAGGTGTTATGTTATAAACAGAGGATCTCTTTTGACATTTTGTAAGACACATTTATTTGGTGTTCCCACAATATAAGACAGGATGGGACACAGAAGAGTGTTCCATATGTACTATTTTTACTGATCTAATTTTATAATTAAAATAAAATTCTTAAAAGAAAAAAAATCTGAATTTAAATAAAACAAATCGAATAAATTGTGAGAATAAGTGTCTGTTATTGAATGTTACATAACAAATAATTCAATGTATTTGGGTCATGAAGGAAATATGAGGAAATATAGCAGTGGTATATCATATGCTAAGTAACACTGTCATTAATTTAAAACAATATGTTATCATGCAACATGTATTGTTAGTATCAAAAGACCCAATAAGGAATAAGGAAATATAGACACTTCATAAATCTTACATTTCCTCCAAAGCCAATAAGCGTCCAGCATAAATAGAGTCATGCTTCTCCAATCCCTGACAAAATATCTACACTTTACAATGTGTTTTATTAAATGGATAATTGGAGCAATATGCTGTTTTAAAGTTTTAAGAACTTATAGCTTAGACGTTCTTCATTTATTCTCATCCTATTGCTTCTACATTATAATTTACTAGAGCAATCAAACTGTTTCATAAGCCTATCAGACGTGTTTTTCCACAGAGAAAAAAGAATCGGTTTACGACACTTCTGTCTAAATCAAACATCATAGAGGAAAAAATATTATCGTTATAATATGCCAAAACTAACATCTAGTGGTGGTATCCTCTTTCCCTTTTCTAAACTTTGCAAGATGTTGATGATATTCTTCAAGCTCTTTCTCCAACCTTTCAATAAACTGGCTAGTATGCTCAAGGGATTGCCCAAACCTATATTTCTCCAAGGCCTGGAAATTTCTCACAACAAAATAGAAATCATAATTACATAAACTTTATGAACTTCATATTAAAAGAATATGACCAGTGTTTTCCACACAAGATACTCTCATTTTTCAAAATGAAGTGAATAGTTAATTAAACAAGCATTATGAAATATTGCTGATTTGCTGATTTATAGTTAAAAGCTACAAAAGATGCAAATTTCTATACTTAGTTTAAGCTTATCAACTGCCATAACAACTTGAATTAATGGGTTTGATCCTGTACTATTTCAGCCGTCTAATATTGCAAACACAGTCATGTACTCATGTTCAACCACCCAACCTCAAGTAACCAAGGATACCTACCTTCAAAATGGCATCTGCATAACAAATTAACAAAATTTATTTTATTTTAATTATGTCTGTGTTACCGTATTTTTTAGGGATTTTGTTAGAAATGTCCTATTCTCATGGATTCTATCTTTACAAAGATTTTGTTCTCATATAAATTAGGATCCTAGTATCAGTATAAATAGGAGTATTGGGTTAGTGTCTCGTATCACATCATTCATACTACAAAAATCATATTAATCTGATCACGCTATAATTTCAACAAAAATATCGCAATATATTTATCACCAAACCCATTTAGTCAATGAATAACAAATGCGAGGTAAATTACCTTTGCTTTTGATAATGTATTTGGAGGAGACATTACTTCCGGTTGTGCATAGTTCTTTCCACGGTAAAAGATGATAATATTATTTGGCTTGATGTCAATCACAATGCCTTTGCTCAGTCGAGCAAGCTCTTCGGCATATTCATGCACTTGCCCTGGTTTGCAAGGCTTGCAGATAACCTTTACTGTTTCATGATTTTTCCAGTGAAGATGCATATTAAGAACTACCCCACCAAATACTCCCCGTCTCCCGACTGGAACATAATGTTTCTTTTTCTCACCTGTGCGCTTCAGGTAATGCCTTTCCTCCTCAGTCAAAATTTCAGGATCAAATGTTTCTGGAGGGGGATTTGGTATATCATATTTTCTCAGCTTCTCAATCAACCAAGTTTCCTTTCGCTTGGCCTGTAGAATTATAAGTTAAAACAAAAGACCCCATTACAAAATAAAGATTAAGGATGAAAGGAATAAAAGCCTCTTTCCAGCCTATCTGAGACACTAAACCATGTCTGTATATGTGGTGAACTGGTGAAGATACCAAAGAAAGTTAAAATAGAAACATATCCATCAATCAAGCTAATGTACATTGTGATTTTATACTAATATGCAGGGTAACTGAAAAATCATATTCAACTTAATCGTGTCTTAATGAAAAATATAACTTCACAAACCTTCCCAAATACAAAATACAATTTCATGGAGGCATTTCATATACAAATCCATAAGTAGCAACATTTTGGTTATTTCAACACCCATACAACGAAGGAAGGAAGCACATTAATTTAGTGAATAACAGAATAATGTTCATACCATTGTTACCTGCCAGAAAACTGGAGCATGTCCAAAAACATAGAGGATAAAATTATAAAAGCAAATTATAAACAACGGAGACAATTTTGTTATAACGAACAAAGCTTTAAACTAAAACTTAAAGTTGCAATGAAATCCAACCTTTTCAAGCTTATATCTAATCCTAACTTCTGGATTTGAGGAATTCATCTTTTTCTTAGCCTTCAAACGATAGAACCTGAGCTCATTCACTTTAGCTTTTTTAGACATTTTAACTTTTTTGTTCTTCTGGATCTTTTCTGCAGAATTAATATCATCGGACTTGTCCAGAGAGAACCGCACAACATCATTGTAAGTTTTCAACTCAACTGATTCATTACTTATGTATCTGGCAGGGAGCCAGCTTCCCAGAATATCTTGCCTTCCAAAGATATTTGATCGCTGCATTAAAAGAAAACCTGACAGAGAAGACAAGGAGGGAACACCTGAAAGATGCCTTGGTGTTCTGTAATTTCTGTGATGTATGCACTTGTGAGGTTTAAAGGACCTGTAATATGAAGACGTGGTAGGGGATGACACAATGGTCGGAGCATGTTCAACTAGACAGCATAACCAGAATAAGCTATCTCTGCATAGTGAGGACATAATTTAGTATTAAAAAATCAGGAGCACAAAAATAAGAGCAAGAACTATTCCAAATATTGTTCTAATCCAACAATATTGTGTATTCAAAAATCAGTATAAGCATGTTCAACAAAACACTATCATGTTCTCATTTTGATGCTATTACATTCTAATCACATATGTTTGGGATAGGACATACTATAAGTGACGGGGTCAAAATAGAGGGTAAAGGAAAAAGAAAAAATACAAAATAAAAAACACATAAACTGATATAAAGACTCACCATGGGTTTAACATCATACACAAAAAGTAGTTATGACCATCTGTGTTTCTTGTGTCTTATACATAATATTGGGGGCACAAATTTAGCTAATAGAAGTGTTAGCTTATTACGTGAAAGACATGTTTCTTACTTATCTCAACCTTGTATTGCAGTTTTCAAATCTGAATTTCTATGAATTACTTTTAGGATCCCGTCTACAAATGTGAATCAAATTTCCAACACACAACACGGTAAAACAGAAAAGATATAGAAAGATAAAATGGTAGAGCAAGTGATTCACAAACTTTTAATTTCTAGAGTAAATCTGTTGCAAGAGGCTACGATGTGAATTGTACGATGGGACCATAAAGTAGGGAACTTTCAAATATAATAAATTGAAATGTGGAAGAGTCGGGTCGGGAGGCCAAAAAAGCAATTTTACCAGCAGGAAACTCCATGTACTGTACTATATATAGATCCATCCACAACATCATGAATTTCCATGTATCAATAATAGTGAATCATATTTGTCTATTTCTTCAGTTTTGGTTTAAATAATGTTCTTCAGCAAGTCAAATTTTATTACAATTCGGGTCTAAAGAACACCCTTTTTCTTTTGTTTGGACATTTATCATATTTTCCAATAATTATATTTCCAATGGACAAAACTACCACATGATAGTATCTTAATCTTCGTTCCTAAATATAAATTTTTCTTTCACCCAATTTCAAGATATTACAAGTTCTACGATTCATTGTCAAGCATAACCAATCCATTGTGGTCTAAACCAAGCATAATATTCAGTGAGAAGACTTCTATCAATTATGTCCTGAATCTCAACGTAAATGGAATATGACATCACTTCTACTATGTCAGTAATTGAAACAAGCAAGTGTTCACAAACTACAGCGGAAGAAGTTGACACTACACTCCCTGTTATGACTATTTTCCAATTCATACATTAAGAGTTGGTAGATTTTAGGCATTGGTTTAGCAAATAAATTTCGGAAGGAACAAAAATTCACTCTCTTGATTCAGAAAATTGAAGAACACCAGAAAAACATTATGCAGAGAAGGAACCCAATTATGATTAACAACAAGCCAAAGGATGAATCAGAGGTATCAATCAAAAGCAGATCATAGGATGTTGACCTTTGAAGCTTGCTTGTTGCCACTGGTCCATGCCCAAGCTCAAAGATCAGTTTAGAGAAGAATGCCATCAAATCTTCACAAGTGAGAGCTCTTATAGAATGTATTTTCCTGTAAAAACAAGCATTCATATATACTAACTTATTCTAAGGAAGAAACAAAAGGCAAATCACTGTACAAACACCAAATAATAATCCAGCCATCACAATTTTCCTTTCCAGATTCTAGGTTAGCATAGAGATGCTGGGTGGATCAATGTGACGCGGAGGATGAAGTTCATCGCACTGCGTGGATCCTCTTATCGTCGAGGAGGGTGACGGTTGTCGGCGTTCAGGGAGAAGCAAATTTGGGGGGACCAAAGGTCGCGGAGGCAGGGGGCGGCGACGAGGGCGGCGGCAGCTGGTAATAGGCGGGGAACGGCGGCAAGGAGGAGGGCGAAAGGGAGCAGAGGCACTTGGGCTATAAGAGGTGTTTTTTAAGTATTTTTGTAAATATAATTATTATAGTACAGTCATAATTAATTACAGGTGTCTATTTTTTCAATTTTTAGTTTAATAATAAAAAATAGAATTATTAATTTTACTTTTTTTATTAAATAATATATTTTTTACTCTTTTTTTCGCTCCTTTTTATTTTTCTTTTTCTCTATTTTCAGTATCTCCGCCAAACACAACAATAGGGTTTGTGAGAAGCTAAATATGGTGAATTTTATCAAAATTTAACTAATTGAATAGTTTAAGAATTATTATAAATAACATTTAGTAATGGTTTAAACATTGCAGTGGATGATTTCACACACTTGCTTGGTGCATCCAATGTTTCTTAACCTACACTCAATATTGATATGAAAATGACAAAAATGTCCTTTTTAATTTTAAATAAAAATAAATGTTAAACAAAATATATTCCAAATTTAAATTTTCAGAATACATTTTCATATTTGGATTTCCATAACATTTTTAAATTTTTTTATTTGGACTTCCATGATATTTTTCCAAATTTTTATTTCTAAGAATATATTTCTGGATTTTTGTTTTTCAGAATTTTATTACCAGAATAAAAAATTATATTCCAAATTTTCTTTTCTATAATGTATTTTTTATTTTCGGATTTCCAATTTTAAAAATTCTAAAATAATTTAGGTGAAGGTTCAAAATCATTGAATTGCAAGAAGCAATTGGCATGAATTCATACCATGATGTTGAATAATGAAAGGGACAAAAGGCCTAAGAGAGCCCCAGAGAAAGGGACAAAAGGTCCTTCAATTCAGAAATGTGGAGCAAAAGCCCATCCAGAGAAAAAAGCCTTTGGGTCTATTCCTCTCTAACCCATCACTAAACTTACTAATTATTGGGCCACCCAAAATTTAAGCAAAAACTCAAATTAATATAACTTTTAACAAACTATAATTAAAAATCAAATAAAAATAATATAGGGGCAGTAACCAAAATTAAGATTAAAAGTTATTAATGAGAAATTTAAATATAATTTGTGATTTATAATGAACTAGCTTTTCATAACACACTTCCCTTTCCTTTCTCAACCCACTTTCTGTCACAACAATGACCCTTACACCTACTCACGTGCTCTCTTCTTATTTCCACATGCTACATCACACACACCAACATCAATGCATCATGTGTTTTTTAGCCATTGAAAGAATAGCAACAAGCTTAGAGTATTTAGAAACATAGCTACATAAAAAAACACTTCAATGATTTACAAGATATTACTGCAATATAATTTCAAAAAATTATGCTAAAAAATAATTTTAAATTTAATTCAATCTTATAAAATAATATTTATATTCACTTATATCATTACAAGAAAATCAATAAATAGGAACCAAATTTAGAGTAAAAATAATTAGTTACTGTAACTAAATTAGATATTAATTCATAAACTAAAATTTTATTGGTATCTAAAGTTGTTTTTAAAATACTAATAGAGACTAATTTATAATATAAAGTAGTAAGTAGTTAAAACTTTAGTAGCTAATTTTGAGTCGGGCCAATGAAACACTTCTTTAAGCTTCAAGAGAATGTTCTTTGCGAGCGATGCGTTTGCTTTTGATTGCTCAAGTTGGAAGACCTACAAGAAACTTGGTTGTACCATAAATACAGAGGAATCGACCTATGTCAATGGAAAAAAATCTTTTTATCGGATGAGCCTAATTCTACTATTTTATAAATTTTTATTAATAATATAAACTAATTTAGATATAAATATTTTTTTAGTTTATAAAATGGTATCTAATTTACTCAAATAGTAACTAATTATTTTGATATCTAAAATTAATTTTCAATTTAATGATTTTCTTGTAGTGTATACTATGAAATATTCTTTATTTTTAGTTGATATGAGATTTTTAATATATCTTTCTCATAGAAACATACAAATTCGTAAGTAAAACTATATATTATAGATAATTAAATTAATATATTATAGATGGTTGAGTTAAGTTTAAAATATGTATTTAATAAATTATAATTGATGTAATGAAAAATAAGAAAAATAAACTATTGATTAGAAAGATAAATGAAAAAGCAAAAGGAGGTTGACTATGCATGGAAGATTCTTATAAAGATATGGAGGGAAATCTCCATGGAATATAGTGTAAGTTGATAGTGTATAATATACATGTATGTATGGAATCAAGTCACAATCTTATCTTAAAAAAATAAAGATTTGATGCACAATGAGCATGTGTTCCATCTTCCATGTCCTTGTCCATGCATGGTTGTGGCCCACCATCATCATTCATCAAAGAGCAATTATAATAAATAAATATATAAAAATACCCATTTTCATTTTCATCACTTTCTTTGAATGTTCTTTGTATCTATCTCTTCCTTTCAAAATGGTATAGGTTTTGGTCTTATCCCTTGTTGGAATGATCTGAATAATAAGCAAAGCAAAGAGTCCCCCCTTCCTCCTTAGCCACCATCTGTATTCTGCCATTCCTTCTCCACCATTCTTTCTCACTGCCTTGTCTTCTTCTAATCTTTTCTTTAAAAACTTTTTGCATAATTTTGAAATTAGTCAAATTTGGTGGGACCTTTGTTTGTTACATGTTCAATTCTAATAAAATATTGTACCTTTTGTTACATATCACTTGGAGTATATTTGTAGTATATCCCTAAATCTTTAAAATCACTAGTATCTCCCTTCATCTTACTAACAAAAACACATGTACATTTATATATTTGTATTTATTAATTTTATCATGAATATGTGTATATGTTTTATTTATTGTTAATAAAAAAATGTGTATATATATTTTTTAAATATTATTATAAATTTATATTGTAATATTCTTAACATATGTATAAAAATACAACACATGTAAAAAAAATAGAAGAATTAGAACAAAATAGAGAAAATGAATTTAGATTCGGTAAAGGAACAAGAGAAAGAGAAATGAAAATATCTTAATCAAAGAGTAAAGGAAAGAGTGAGAATGAGAGACAATAAAATGAGGACTTAAAATAAATTAATCCAATACATTAATTGACAATTATTGCAACTGATATTTTGAGGGAAAAAAATTTATTTAGATTGATAATTATTATCTCTTTAAAAAAATAAAATTTGAAGAAAAAATTATTAAATTAATATATTAAACTAATTATTATTTCTTCATAACTAAAATTGAGAAAATATGTGTATAAAGAAAACGGTTAAAAAATTAAATGAAATAATACTTTCACAACTGTATAATACTTACGTACTTATACTTAATAACCGGTAAATAAAATTTATCAAAACCTTTAAAAAAAAGAAGTTAATTATTTTTTAATTTTTAAAATGAAGGGGAAATAGAATAAACAAAACATAAGTTTCGTTTTACGTGTTTTTGCATATATCATGGTTGAATCACACTAAAAATATGTATATTTAAGTTGTGCTCAACATAATATAATGTTTAAACTGTATATTTTGTTAGATAAACTCATAATAGAATGATAAAATGCGAGTCACATTATTATTGTTATAAATTAGGCAAAAAGAGTATGAACATATAAAGTGAAGCTCATTTTAAGAATTTTCTTCATTTCCTAATATAATTAATAACTTCACTTTTAATAATCTTGTGAAAATATCTACAATTAGTGGGATAATGTAAATCAGTTGTTAAACTTTAAAAATACATGAATATAGTTTTTCTCTAAATTTTATGAATATTAAGTTTAAATATAAAAGGTGACTAAAATCATAACCTGATCATTAATTTAAAGTATAGAAACAAAAAACAAACTTAACAAAAAAAATGTTTGAAACAAAAAACATACTTTTCCGTACACATTATCATCATCGATTTATTAACTTAATTTTAGTTTTCACCTAAAAAATATATTTTCATAATTTCAAATCTTAAACCTTCTATACATGGGTTTAACTATAATAGATGACATGATAAAAAAAAAGATGACAAAGAAAATATTGGTTTTAAGGTTTGAAACTAAGATATTAAAATGGATTAAAATCCCTAAATCATATTAATTCATTATGAGTTTGAGTCAAGTTGAATTAGAAAAATGAAAAAAAAAATATAAATTGAAATTCATATTATTTACTTAATCCTGAGAAAAATAAGTTTAAGTTCAATTATAACTAGGTTAAATATGATCTAACTTACAAATAACCATTTTCATATTAAAAAAATACAATTTAAAAATATTAAAAATCTTAATACTAATTAGGTATTCAAATATATAACTATTATTATACTTCTATAAATTTAGGTCAAACCGGATTCAACATTTTCTTTTACTAATTATAAAAATAACCTAATTAAATTAACTCGTGATTGAAGTTGCTATCTTTCACATCTAATCTTCAAATAATGATGAAGACTAGTGTGGTTTCAACAATACGTACACATAATTATTAATTAAAACAATATAATATTATCTAACAACATAATATTACATTAACCAGCAACTTAAATATTCTTAAAGGTGTTGCAAGGAAATTAATTTGCACGTTTTATTTGTCTGAAAGAAACTGTCTACTCAAAATATGTCATTTCAATTTCAACATATAATGTAACACAATTCACTTTATTCATACTTTTTAGAGACATAAGAACTATGACCATGATAATAAGTACAAAACAATAAAGATGTATGTTATATAATTCGTATATACGTGTTTAATTTATAAAATATTTATTAAATTTTAATTATTTTAATACGGTTATAATATAATTTAGAAAAAAAACATTGTTAATTTATATAATTTATAATTATATAATATATAAATTTATGTTTTTGTATTTTATATTTAAAAATTATAAATATATTTTCATATCAATGTTCGTCTCGTATTAGTTTAGGATTTATATGTATTTGAAATTACAATTATGTATCATTGTGATGATAATTAGAAAAAATGGAAGTGAAAATTAATAAGAATCAAATTATGTTTCGTTTGTTTCAAAATTTGATTCAGTTTTAGGAAATTTCTGTACAAAAGGCCAATAGTGAAAGAAAATTAAAGTAAAAGAATCAAAAGTTTTTTTTAGTTAATATTACTATAAATGTTATATTTTTTACTTAAATATATTTTAGTCTATTTAACTTAATTATTTTTTTACATTTAAAAAAAAAATTACTACAACAAATTTCAAATCGTTACTACAACGTGTTGTTTAAAAGATAACAATTTTACAAATATTTGTAGTAGACAGATAAGTAACACATGAAAGAGAGGATAAAACTCATTCGATAAAAAATGAAATTGAGATTAAATATTTATCTTCAAAATTATGCGAATATTATTTATACATATATATATAATTATTTTAGGGTTTAGGTTTATATATACCTATTAACTTAATTATTAATATATAGTTTGTTTGGTTAGTTTTAAATTTATCAAAAAAATTTACTTGACCATGGATTCATATATTGATATAATATTTTAGATGTGATGACTCACACAAATTGTTCTTAATGGTATTACTTGCTAAATTCATTCTATTTTACTTTTAAGTTAAATATTTAAATTGCATTAATTAATTGCATAATAACCTGAATTGATATAAGAAAATTCCAATTATGTATGAATTTTATTGTTGTGATTGAAGAATGATTTTCAGTTGAATTGTGTCTAAACACTGTACTCTTAGTTTTTTTATTAGTAAAAAATAAAATAAAATAAATTAAATTAAATTAAATTAAACATTTCATGATATATCAATTCTATTAAAAAAAATATCAAAACTTAATTATTTAATATCTAACCAACATAGGTTTCAAAAGGTACTACAAGTCAAAGAACATCAAAACAAATCTCATGAAACTAATATTTAGGAGAGGGAAAAGAACTCGTTAAGACAACCATCATTCCATAAATAAGCACGAGCAACCTTTTTTCAGATAATCCAAATAAAAAAAAGTTCTTCAATCTTTTCTTAACATCTTTATCTATGGATAAAAAAATATCCTTATTTAAGGATAGAGGAAGTATTCATAACAAGAAAACCTTATAAAGGTTCGATTTTATGAGATTCAGAGGAATTTAAAATCCAAACAAAAACTAAAAAAACAACTGGATAATAAATGATTTTGCTTTTGTTTTCCTCCTCTATTATATAAATAACTTCCAATTTTCAAGGCTAATGACTTAATATCTAATAATCTACAAACAAAGTTTCACTTGGTTATTGCAAGATTTAATTACATTAATTCTAAATCTTTTTTTATCAAATGTTTGAATTTATACAACTAACTCTTGGTAAGATAAAAAAGGGTAATGCATCTTACTGTTGGGACATATATATTACCATATTCTAATTAATGGCATGAATGAAGTGCTAAATAAGTAGTAAAATATCCAAAAAGGTGTGTATTTTTTTATGATACACATGTATTAATGAACAATTTGACACAGAAAGGGAAAAGCTGTTGCTGAAAAAAAGCTTAAAATAAGATAAAGAATTAAAAAATAATGAGCACTTTTTCCTGAAGGAGAGCTGGCGGAAGGGAAACAAAGGTACATTCGATTGTGACGCATCCACCGATGACCTCCCCACCATCACTCCATCACTCAACACCTTTTTGCTTTTCATTTCTAAATTATTATTCTCAAATGTTTTCTAAACTCCTCACAAACCTTAGACTTCATCAAAATATACTATATTTTTTTTTATTAGTAAAAAAATATAATAAATATAATTTACTTTAGGGATGGTCAAATCCTCTTACAAAGTAAAAAAGATATACTCCTCAATAAAATCTGAAGGTTATTCTGTCACAACTAGCTAAAAAATGACTTAAAATTCAAATACCAACTCTTATCCTATCAGCAACTATTAATTGAGTACATATACACCAGAGGTTCTAGGAGAGGTTCTAGGCACCAATCAGAGAATGAGAAACTCGTTGAAAGTACCTTTGACGAGATCCAAGACCAAGCATTAACCTGTGTCAAGGAGAATATTTCAAAATAGTATATCACTCCTCCGTTGAATAAATTATTATTTTTATGTCTTAAAATCTCGTTTATCAACACAATCAAAACATTACCTAAAATAAGATTGATTGAAGTGGTCATATGAATAATTTTAAATTCATCGAAATGTGACTAAGAAGAGAGAAGATTTATCGAACTCATTCTAACCAAAATATACTATGTTAATCTAAAGCTAGGGCTAGAGCTTCTAGGGCTTCTGTTTCTTAACACTTACAAGATGCATGGCCATTGGAGAGTTAAGTCTTTAATGCTAATGCCACAGCAAAAGCAGAAGAGAAAAGTGATTATGGAATAAGAAACTCTCTTGATTAATAGGAACAAAAAGGAGAGATAAAGAAGAAGCAAATTAAGAAGAAAAAGGAAATTAAATATATAGACACACCCCCACAACACAGCCTCCTTTATCTTTTCCCGTCCCCTTTGATCTCTTTCTCTGAAACTCTCTCATGTTGATGTGATTCTCCACCCACACACCACCAAAGAAAGAACCCATCAAACTTTTACAAAAGAGAAACAAAGCTCTCTAATTAACAAGTAGCTATGGTCTTCCCGTCCCTTCCAATCTACCTAGATCCACCCAACTGGTCACAACAGGTAAGGATTAATTCTTTCATTCTCTTCCATTTCTTTTCCTTTTTTTAAGCTTCTTCATCAATAAAGCTAACAATACAATTAACAATAAAATCAAAATATTCCTACTCATACACTTTATCAATCTTTTGGTTTATTTTTCATGAATATACTCTTTTGTATATGTGTACACTTAGGATATTGTTTCTTTGTAAATGGATTGATCATTGTTTATTGTTAATAAAAGAATACACTTACATAGTTTTTTCTTTTCTCTTTTGATGAAAAAAATTCACAGCAACCTAATCGGCCAGCAGGAATTGGCATCCAGACTCCACCACCTTTGCAGTCGCCACCTTCATCGATGACGGCTGTTATCGGTGGTGGCGGCGGCTACCAAGGTTCAATCAGACCTGGATCAATGGCTGATAGGGCAAGGATGGCAAAGATACACCAACCTGATGCAGCACTCAAATGTCCACGATGTGAATCTGCCAACACCAAGTTTTGCTACTACAACAACTACAGCCTTTCTCAGCCTCGCCACTTCTGCAAGACTTGCCGGCGTTACTGGACCAGAGGCGGTGCACTCAGGAACGTGCCGGTTGGAGGTGGTTGCAGAAGGAACAAAAGAAGCAAGGGAAGTAACGGTAGATCGAAGTCTCCTATGAAACCCTCAACAGGCTCTAATTCTTCTTCTAGTGGCTGCACCACTGATCATGTGATGATGGCAACACAAACTCAGTTTCCATTCTTGACCTCTTTACATCATTACAATAGTGACTACGTTTCTGGGGGCATTGGATCTCATTTTGGGGCGATCACAACACCTTTGGTGGCTAGAAATGACAGTGATCTTGAGTTTCAAATCGGCACTAGTTCAGCTTCATCACTAGGTAACAGTTTTCAAGACCTGCACCTTCTGATGAATTGTTTTTTTTACCTGTATAAGGGTTGAGACATTTCTAAAGTGTTTACTTTAATTTATTTAATTCTTCTCATCATTAGGTAACAGTGGTGGAGATATGTTGTCAAATGGCCTTGCGGAGCAATGGAGGTTGAACAATCTGCAACAAGTTCAGCAGCAGTTTCCATTTCTGAGCACTAATTTGGAGCCACAGATTGGGTTGTTTCAGTTTGGTGGTGGAGAAAATAACAATGCTGAACCACCAAGTTATGCAAAAGATGGAGGGAGGTTTAACATTCGTTCTAAACTAGATTCTATTTCTAGTCTAAGTGGGATAATGCCTCAGATTAACACGATAAAGATGGAAGAAAGCCAAGGTTTGAGTTTGCCAAAAAATCTCTTGATGGGTAGTTCAGGAAATGATGTACTTTGGAACAATGGAAGTGGCAATGCATGGAGTGAGCTTCCTTGCTTCACTCCTTCACATAACCACTTCTTGTGATCCCTGCAATTAAGCCACACTTCAATATTTTGCTTTCCTAGTTGCCACAAATTCTCATGATCCTACATTAGAAAATCATTCAATAAAAACAAAAAAATAATTAGTTATTATAGTAATTAACTAAATTAGATACTATTTTAAAAACTATAAAAATTATTAATTTTTAAATTAAATTTTATTATTGATAAATAATTTTAAATTGGTATCTAATTAGCTACAAATGTTTTTCTACCAACTTTAGAATCTAAATAATTGGTAGTTAAAACCTTAGTAACTAATTAAATATCAATTTAAAAACTATTTATCAATAATAAAAATTAATTTAAAAACCAATAATTTTTTTAGTTTCTACAATAGTAACTAATTTAATTAATATAATATCTAATTAATTTTTGTTTTTTTAAGTAATAATAGTAATACATGATCGAATGTATAAGAGTTAGAATCAGTTGCTAACTTTGGAATGGAATTCCACCCTTTATGCACGAGTCCCCTCTTACGAGGAAGGAAGGACAAGAAGTTCAGAAACAAACACCTTTGTGTTACATCAGAAAGACCAGAAAACGGTACGCAATCTTCAAGTAATTTCCTTTTTCCATGGTTGGAATTTTATGTTGTACTCCAAGTATGAACATGTTGAGCAAAAGTATTGGTGTATTTGTTTATATGCATGTGTTGTGATGACATGAACGCTTAAGTTTACTAATTGTGTGAAGCTATTTGCACCATTTGCACCAGGCATAATGTAAGTTCAGAAAACTTTACACTGTCGTAATTTTATCAGCAAAAATATATAATAAATATGATCAAAACGATTTAAAATTCAAAAGCGAATTTAAAGATTGTAATGTGTCTCATAATGCGTGTATGATCGTTGTACTGTTATTTGAATTGGCAACAAAATATTTGAAGCAGATGCAATGGTCGTATTTAAGTAAAACAATATATAAGAAATTCTTGCATAAACCGATAGATATTTATAACCACAATTAGAAAGTCAAAGGAAATGCCATTTACTGAGAGATGCAGAGAAAAAGAAAAGGAGTTCTGAAGACACATTTTCCAACACATGTAAGGTGGCCGACGCACTTTTTCTCTCTCTCACACTATATTATACCAAGTGGGTTACAATGCAAAATTTAAAGCCTTGAAGACTCCCATCTTTGGAGGGGCTAGCAAGGTTGTGATGAATTGTGCATGAGTTCAGTTTGATGAAACATTATTTCTTCCACGATCGTGCATCGATTTTGTCATGTTTAAGCTCTAGTTTGATCTGATCCACTGCTGCTAGTACATATCCAATTTGCTTTCTAAGTCATCTAAATATTGGTCTCATATTCTGAGAAGCACTTTTTCATCGTGATTACTTGTTTTTAACCTTTCACAGAAAAAGCAGTTTGAATACATCCAAATTGGGACCATGGGAGTGAGAGAAGAGTCACGTTGATTTGGTGGAATTGTAGCAATACGAATATGTACTAATTTGGTGTCCAAAATGATTATCAAATTATAAGAAAATTGACCAAATGGATATATCGTACTTCTTTGTTTTATATGTGTGAACTGAGAGCGTTAACGATGGAAAAAATAAGATATGTTTCATTTCTCGTTAAAGAAACGCCAAAACACCACTCAAAACCATGCAACTCTCTCATGCACTATAACTCTAGATCTCACTCACTTCAATTCCAAAACAAAAGAACTAACGAAGACAAAGAATAAAACAAAACCAGAAATAATCAAATGCGAATCTTAAAAGGTACAAGACAACATAAGAAACATACTTTATTAAATTTTTATTTTCAAAAGTAATTTTTCTAACTAAAAAAATCATATTATATTATTGTATGTAGTCTTTTTTTTCTTGTCTATATCCTTAGCCATTATTTTTTAAATTTGCTGCTACAAAATAATAGAATAAAGACACAAGGAAATCAATCTAATAAAACAGATTGAAGGTTTTTTTGTCCTTGCTCACTTCATCTAAGTTTCTTTCTGCTTGTTTTTCTTTATTTGATTGATATCTTGATCTTTTGGTTTGTCTTTGTTTACTTTAGTTTAACGAGAGAGTTCGTTTTTATCAAGATTAGTAGTTATTTGGAAGATGTTGTGTTGTCAAACTGTTCATGCTTCTTTATATATAGGTTGAATCATCTTGAAGTGGTTCATTATTTATTGCTGATAAAAAAAATCTGGTAAAGTAGATAAACTAGGTTATGATGTCACTGATATGATAATTGAAGGAGCCTTTAGAGATGGAATCTGAGACTTTGGTGGTTTGCTTTTTTGCAACTTTCGAAGCTAGCTAATTGCTTGCTTACTACAAGGAATAAAGGTGTCATGACATAGTCAAAAAAGCGAATCTCTCTTTGTTGGAGGAAGCAATGGAGGGTGGTTTTTGTTGGTCGGTTGGTCGTAGTATAGTGATCACAGAATTGTGTATGGCTATGGTAATGCAGCAGCACATAAATCC
This sequence comes from Phaseolus vulgaris, assembly GCF_051622355.1. Lineage (NCBI taxonomy): Eukaryota > Viridiplantae > Streptophyta > Magnoliopsida > Fabales > Fabaceae > Phaseolus > Phaseolus vulgaris. The sequence goes on from NC_143505.1 coordinate 1,168,739, forward strand.
TCTGATGATAAAAGCAAAGAAACTTCGAAGAAAGAGGTTGAGGTCCACCAGAAGTAGTAGTAGCAGCAGCATCAGAAGAGAAGAACTAAAGGTAGCTTGTGGTATGGCTCAGAATCCCAAGCAAGCTTTTACTGTTTTTCTAATGAATGTGGTCCGTGATCTAATCCTCTTATAAAACAAAAAAACACATATATCTCAAGAAAATTTTTACTTATCCTGTCATAACTAGCTAAAAAACGATCAACCCCATAACCCTATCAATTGACTACATATATGTAAGTGGTTGTAGGCACCAATCAGAGAATGAAAAATTCGTTGAAGATAGTTTTGACGAGATTCAAAACTAAACCTTAACATATGACAAAGAGAAGACTTCAAAATAATCTAAGACTCCTCCATTGAATAAACAATTATTCTTATACCTAAACTTATACCTAAACCCTAAAGGGATTTTTGAATACAATAAACTTTTACTATAGCATAGATAGTTGCTGATGATGCCCACATGTCTAGGCGTGAATATGTTCTCTCTGTTACCCTATCAGCTTTTGCTTTTGGTGACGTCCTTCTTCAACATGATCATTTTCTCTTTCTCTCTCAGTGATTCCAATCTATTACTTCTTGGTTCCAAGGTAGGTTGTCCCACATAACCTCAATCATATATATATATATATATGAGATTCTTCTTCACTTTTGAATAATTATATGAACATCTTCTACTGTGCAGAAACGTGAGCATGCAACCTTATTGATAACGTTTATTCTGAGGAAGAAAGACTGGTGTGTGTGCTTCTTTTTCTTTCTTTTCCGCACCAAAAGAAAGAAATTCTGAGCATGAAACTGATCTCATTGCTGGCTAGCTATCAAAATCACTGCACCAAAACCAACTATTATAGTTACTTACCTTAAAGACTCTTACTATTTTAAGCTTATTCTCAGGGAATATATATATAACATCATTGTTTTGGAACTCAGTGAAAATGTATGTTCCATTCTTGTTTACTTTTTTCAGTAGTCAAAAGAGTCTTCAAAACCAGGTTAATAAGAAATATATATTAATTTGGTTTAGAAAAAGGAAAGATATTAATTTCTATGCAATTATTATAAGAACAATCAATTATGGTAAGATACTAAGAAAAATATCACCAGAAAACATAATAGGTTAAATGTATTTTTTCTTTTATAAAATATCTGAAGTTAGAATTATTATCAAACTTGACTTATTGAGAATTTAAATAACAATAATTATTTATCACTGTATAAAATAATATTATTAAAAAAATATGAGAGAATTATACCAAAAGTTAAATATTAAAAAAAAATACATAAATACTCTAAAGAACTCTACGAAAATTCATGCTAATTCACCGTATATAGATTCAGAAAATAACAATGCAAATGCATTAAGATTGATTTAATAATTTTGGTTGTAGAAAAGTTGTTTTTTGCAAATACATGGCCAAGATAAGACTATTTCATTTTACTAGTAAAGGCCAAAGCAATTTGCTTTTTATGCATTAACTGTTTACATTTTATGGATATTAAAAAATAATAATGTTTAAACGATGGAGTAGCGTAAATATGTAAAAAAAAAATTGATTTTAAATAATCTCCTTAATATAAATTCATTTTTCTACTCATAAAAAATAAGGGTGGACAAAAAATCTAAATTACAAAATCCAATCCATAATTATCCAAATCCATATTTTTGGATTTTAAATCCAATCCATTTAATTGGATATGAATTAGATATATTTTTGGATTATCCAAATTGCATTTTGGGTTGGATTTTGACTTGGTCCGATCCAGGTTAAGCCAAGACAATTCGGGTCCAGGTTGAGCAAAGTCGACCCAAGTCCACGTCGAGTTGAGTCGTCTGGGCCCAAGTCGAATTAAGTCAGTATGGGCCAAAGTCGAGTTGAGTGGTCGATATTGAGTCATGCTGAGTCGGTTGGAGCCGATATCGAGCTGAGTTGGCCCATGCCAATGTCTAGTCGAGCCTGTCCAAGCCCATGTCGAGCTAAGTCTTTCGGGTCTGATATTGAGTCGAGTAGGCCCGGGCCGATATCCAGACGACCGGGCCAGGGCTGATGTCGAGTTGAGCAGGACCAAACCGATGTCGAGCCGAGCAGGCCAAGACTGATATTAAGTCGAGTTGGCCCAGGCCCAGGTCGATGTCGAGTTGAGCGGGCCCGGGCCAATGTCGAGTTGAGCGGGCCCAGGCCAATGTTGAGCTGAGCGGGCCCGAGCCCCTGTAGAGCAGAGCGGGCCCGGACCCATGTCAAGGCGAGAAGTCTTGGTTGATGTCAAGCTGAGCAAGCTCGGGCCGATGTCGAGTCGTCCGGGCCCTGGCCGATGTCGAGTCGCTTGGGCCGATGTTGAGTTGTCCAGGCACGGGCCGATGTCAAGTCGTCCGGGCTCGGGCCGATGTCGATTCGTCCGGGCCTAGGACGATGTCGAGTTGTCCGGACCTGGTCCGATGTCGAGTTGTTCGAGTCTGGGACGATATCGAGTCGTCCAAGCCCAGGTCGATGTCGAGCCGAGTAGATCTGCGTCCAGGTTGAGTCGGCTTAGACCCAATTCGAGCCAAGTTAGTTTGTGTCCATATCAAAATGAATTTAATGTAATTGATAAAATAGATTTAATCTCGATATAATCCAATTTAAATAGATTTTAAAAAAATCCAAATAAATTCGATCTAGTTAATATGGATATGGATTTTAAATCCAAAATCAATTTATTTAGATTTGAATTGAATATAGATTGGATTTTGCCATAACCACCCCTACTTTTATCCGTTATTATTATATTTAATTTGTACTTAATGTCGTGTAATCAAATATTTATTACTCCAGTTTATAATATTAATTTTTCTTTAATTTGAACTGCATAAAACATTAAAAACAACCCAACAAATTCTAAAAATAGGGTGATAGTTAACTCATAAAATTAAAATGGATAAAACGAAATTGAAGATAATAAGTTCGACATTGATCTAGATCCTAACGATATTTTTCAGATTTAAAGCTAGGATAAATAATAACTTCCACCCCAACTAGAACCAGAGAAGCAACTGGAAAACCAAAACAATGTCAAAATAACATTTATATGTGACTACAAACGCCTACAAATGTTGCAGAAAACTATATTAAACAAAAGAAAGGGGTATCTACTAGTTGACAATAAGTAATATCTATGTAGTTTGATTCATAGCTCAAAAACAAGACAAAATTTGGCAACAGAAAACTATGATATGTAAACCTAGATGGTGACTACTAAAATTCAATCATGTAGATGTAGAAGAATGGAGAGGCTATCAGAGCACACCAAGATCGGTGCTCTGATACCATATAAGAAAATTGTATGTAAGAAGAAAGAAAATGTTTTTATTCTCTTATGTGTGTATTTACATCACTTCATGTATAGGAAATATATAGTAGTGTAGGGAGACTTTCACTCTCCAAATTACAATCTAATTAGGCAGGGATTCACTCATTATGAGATTCTATCGTTATTAAATTAATTGCATATAATTGGGTACAATATCGTACAATATTGCATACAATAATTACGTATAATTTGATAATTTATTATTTTCTTAATAGTTAGCTTAAATTCTTATAAATATGTGTATGCCTATGTAACACTAAACACAATTCGATAGAAAATACACTCTAAAATGGGGAGCGTGACAAAAGTTGACGAGTCTACTTCTTCTGAGTCGTCCGGTCTTCCGTTGCCACCACCGCTACCACTGGCACCGACTGAACGACATTTATCTTCTGGAGAAAACGAGATTACTCGTATTCTTCTTGAAGCATTGCGGTCCACTCTAGCCGTATTAGGTTTAAATGAAAGACTGATGTTGAAGCACCGCGCAGTGACGGGGACGAGGAATCCAGGTCCAGCAAACGCCTCCGCGTTGAAGGGGGCATTGCTTCCTCCTCCGGGAAGCGCCACCATGAGGACGACTCTGAAGAAAAGAAGTAATTAGAAGATGAGAAGGGGAAAAAGCTTGCAGAACCGAGTAAAGATTCAATAATTATCCAAATCCATATTAGTTTTAATCCATTTAAATGGATTTATCTCAAATCCAAATCCATATTTTTGAATTTTAAATCCAATCCATTTAACTGGATATGGATTAGATATAGATTGGATACATTTTTGGATTATCCAAATTGCATTTTGGGTTGGATTTTGACTTGGCCCGATCCAGGTTAAGCCAAGACAAGCCGATGTCGAGCCGAGCAAGCTCAGGCCAATGTCGAGTCGCTAGGCCCGATATCGAGTTGAACGGGCCCGGGTCGATGTTGAAACGAGCAGGTCCGAGCCGATGTCTAGCTGAGCGGACCCTGACCGATGCCGAGTCGAGCAGGTCGATGTCGAGTCGTCAGGGCCCAATCCGATGTCGAGTAGAGTGGGCCTAGGCCGATGTTGAGTCTCGCGGGTCGAGCCGATGTCGAGTTTTCAGGACCCAGACCGATGTCTAGCCGTCCTGGCCCGGACCGATGTTGAGTCGCTCGGACCCAGACCGATGTTGAGTCATTCGGGTCCGAGCTGATGTCGAGTCGTCCGAGCCTGAGCCGATGTTGAGCCGTCTGGACCCGGACCGATGTCGAGCCGAGTTGGTCCGTGTCTAGGTTGAGTTGGCTTAAGCCCAGTTTGAGCCGAGTTAGTTTATGTCCATATCAAAATAAATTTAATGTAATTGACAAAGTAGATTTAATTTAATTAACAAAATAAATTTAATTTAGATTTAATCCACTTTAAATGTATTTTAAAAAAATTTAAATAAATTTAATTTAGTTAAAATGGATATAAATTTTAAATCCAATCCATTTGGATTGGATCTAAATTGGATTTTGACATGAACACCCTAGTAAAAAGGTCTATTTGGTATATGTAATTTTTTTACGAGAATATATCGTTTTAAATTAAGATTGTAAGCAGAGGTAATACTATTAACATATATTTTTCTAACTGTAGTATATGAGTTTTTAAATTTTCTTCTGTAGTATATAGTTTTTAAATTTTCTTTTGTACTACACTGGTTTTCATGTAGATAAAATTTTAAATATATTAAGAAGAATATTTAAAATTATAAGAGAAACCCACCTTATTAATTTATATACATGACTACGGATCAAACTAATAACCCAATGAGTCCGAAGTAATCCAAATAAAATAATAGATCAATTCAGATTATTGACTCGATTTGGATTAAAAAAATATGTAAATACTATTTGTACAATTTATATATAAAATTTTGATTTTAAAAACCCAAACTACTCGATTAAATATTTTGTATAATATTTTCATTAATCCTTATGTTGTATATTAAGAAATAATTATGTCTTTGCAAATTTTGTTCTATTTTGAACTTTTTTCCATTCATGAATCATGGCAAATTTGATAATTATGAGTAATTTAACATTAATTTCCATTTTTCAAATTTAAATTTTTTTAGTAATAATTTTCATGGCTCAATCCGAACCAACCTAAACATGGTTGGTATGTTCAGTTTAAATTAAAAACCCTAAAAACGAAATAATCTAATTGATCAATTCATATAAACTTACCTCGTTAATATTTCTTTTGGCTCTCGTTTTGTATCCCATCATATAATTATTAATTAATCATATACATAACTTATCTTTCATATCTTTTCGTCTATGTGAAAAGGTGTTCAATGATATTTTTCAATAACAAATATTTTTACATTTTGACTCAATTAATTAGATCAGCAGATTAAGAAAATTAATTAAATTAGTTTATAGCATTAAATGTGTCTCATATACATATATTTTAAATTAAAAGCAATATATTCCAAAAAAAAATAATTTAATTAAATGTATTTTTAGTAAAGAAATACTTAATGTAAGGAACATTTAATTGATTTTTATAAAAAGGACTAAAAAGTTTAAAGTATAAACTATACATAAAAAACCTGAAAGGTGTTTTACTTCTATAAGAGGTGCAAACTCCATAGGTAACTACAAAGAGAAAATGGGCTTGATTAGAGAAAGGCCTTGCCTCTTGGCAGAAAGGCCTTCGGCTCACAAAAGGTACTAAAAGTGGGCTTTTTCTTTCTGCACCCTAACAAATGTTTTCCTGCACCCATTATTTTTTAAGAAAACTGTTTTACTCCTTTTAGAAATGATTTTTGAATTGTTCTTTCCAAAATATTTCTGAAACATATTTTTCAGAAAACATTTTATTAATTTTGGATTGGTAAATCCAAAAATCAGAAAAATGTGTTTTGGAAATGATATTTTGGAATGATTTTTTTTTTCTTTCAGATTTTTTATTCTGGAAACACTATTTGCTTACGGAATCTTTATTTCAAAAATAATTTTTTCTTACAGAATTTCTATTCTAGAATTACCAAAAACTGTAAAAAGATAATTTTGATATTTTAAAGAATGTACGGTGCAGGAAAAAAATTGTAAGGGTGCATGAAGAAACTCTCCTAAATGTGATTTCTGGATTAATTTTTATGAAATTTTTTTGGAACATGATTTCTATAACAGAATTTCTATAACAAGATTTTTAGAACTGGATTTTCTCAAAAAAAAAAAAACAAACTTTCTTGAATGTATAAAATGCTCTCTAGAATATATGAAATACATTTTAAAATAACAAAACTTTTGGAATATGAAATGTTTTAAGAAGGAAATTTCTCAAAAAGTACTTCTAAAACAAATGAAATGCATTCCATAATAAACTTTCTTAAACATGAAATCCATTCCATAACAATTTTTTCTTAATAAACTTATATATATATATATTATTATTATTATTATTATTATTATTATTTAAAGTGAGTGATTAAGTGGAAGGAATGAAGCATTCAAAGGAATAGTCCAAAAAAGCGGCTGAAGTTAAGGCGAGGATCCCACGTAACGATGGAAGATTCTAAACACACTCTCTCAAACCTATAAATACTTCACTTCCCACAACCATCTTCTCTCAATTCATCTTCAATTCGCATTCAACAATGGCCGCCAAAGGTGAAGGACCTGCAATAGGAATCGACCTCGGCACCACCTACTCCTGCGTCGGAGTGTGGCAGCACGACCGCGTCGAGATCATCGCCAACGACCAGGGCAACCGTACAACGCCCTCTTACGTCGCCTTCACCGACACTGAGAGATTGATCGGTGATGCTGCTAAGAACCAGGTCGCCATGAATCCCATCAACACCGTCTTCGGTAATTCATTCTTTTCTCTTACGTAATTTTAACTAACAAACCTTTTCTACTGTCTTCTCAGCTCTTATTTTATTTACTTAACATCAAATTATTGTAGATTAGTATTTCTCTTGTCTAACGACAATATTAAAAAAGAAAAATGATATATTTACAACATGTTACTCTATATAAATTCTAACATATAAGATAATATTAAAAAATATATATATTGACAACATGTTAATATAAATTTTCATAAATTCTTATTGATGATATGAAAAAAAATGATATTTTTTTATTTTATGCAAAAGTTGAAATTTTAGGTTGAGAAATGGAGTTTATAAGATGATATGAACAAAAAATATTTTTGTCATTTCATGAAAAAAAACCCTGAATTTTTAGGTTGAGAAATGAAGTTTTATACTGAGCAGATTATAAATATATCATTTCTCTACTATAATTTAGTGTCAATGTTTTAGGCATTAAGAATTAAGAATTCTTTTCGTCTTTAAGAATTACAAGGAATGCATGATTTTATAAAGTGGTTTGATTTGTTTTAGAAAATGTAATTCTTCGAAAAAAATCTTATCTCTAATTTATGCCAGAATTGTTTTTTTTTTTTTGTGTGTTTAGTGGGAAAGTTTTGGTGTGATTTGTGAGTGGTTTTGTTGACAAGTGGGACTGTGATTTGGCAGATGCGAAGAGGTTGATTGGTAGAAGAATTAATGACCCTTCTGTGCAGAGTGATATGAAGTTGTGGCCATTCAAGGTTATTGCTGGTGCTAGTGATAAACCCATGATTGGTGTGAGTTATAAGGGCGAGGAGAAGCTATTTGCAGCTGAGGAAATCTCCTCTATGGTCCTAACTAAGATGAGGGAGATTGCAGAGGCTTACCTTGGGGCAAATGTGAAGAATGCTGTTGTCACTGTGCCTGCTTACTTCAATGACTCTCAACGCCAAGCCACCAAAGATGCTGGAGTCATTGCTGGCCTCAATGTCATGAGAATAATAAATGAACCAACTGCTGCAGCTATTGCATACGGGCTTGACAAGAAAGCTACCAGTGTTGGTGAAAAGAATGTCTTGATCTTTGATCTGGGAGGTGGTACTTTTGATGTTTCTCTCCTCACCATTGAGGAGGGTATCTTTGAAGTTAAGGCCACAGCTGGAGACACTCATCTTGGAGGAGAGGATTTTGATAATAGAATGGTGAACCACTTTGTGCAGGAGTTCAAGAGGAAGAACAAAAAGGATATCAGTGGAAACCCAAGAGCCCTTAGAAGGTTAAGAACTTCTTGTGAGAGAGCAAAGAGGACTCTGTCCTCCACTGCTCAGACCACCATTGAGATTGATTCTCTGTTTGAGGGCATTGACTTCTACTCCACCATCACTCGTGCCAGATTTGAGGAGCTCAACATGGACCTCTTCAGGAAATGCATGGAGCCTGTGGAGAAGTGTCTAAGGGATGCAAAGATGGACAAGAGCACAGTTCATGATGTTGTCCTAGTTGGTGGCTCTACCAGGATTCCTAAAGTTCAGCAGCTTCTGCAGGACTTCTTCAATGGAAAAGATCTGTGCAAGAGCATCAACCCTGATGAAGCAGTTGCTTATGGTGCTGCTGTTCAGGCAGCTATATTGAGTGGTGAGGGAAATGAGAAGGTTCAAGATTTGTTGCTTTTGGATGTCACCCCATTGTCTTTGGGTTTAGAAACTGCTGGAGGTGTCATGACTGTGTTGATTCCAAGGAATACTACCATTCCTACTAAGAAGGAACAGGTTTTCTCTACATATTCCGACAACCAACCAGGAGTCTTAATTCAAGTTTATGAGGGTGAGAGAACCAGAACCAGAGATAACAACTTGTTAGGGAAGTTTGAGCTCTCAGGCATTCCTCCTGCTCCCCGTGGTGTTCCTCAGATCACTGTTTGCTTCGACATTGATGCTAATGGTATCTTGAATGTCTCTGCTGAGGATAAAACAACTGGGCAGAAGAACAAGATTACCATTACCAATGACAAAGGAAGGTTGTCAAAGGAGGAAATTGAGAAGATGGTTCAGGAAGCTGAGAAATACAAGTCGGAAGATGAGGAGCACAAGAAGAAGGTGGAGGCAAAGAATGCTTTGGAGAACTATGCCTACAACATGAGAAACACAATAAAGGATGATAAGATCAGTTCAAAGTTATCCTCTGAGGACAAGACAAAGATCGATAATGCAATTGAGCAGGCCATTCAATGGCTTGATAGCAATCAGCTTGCAGAGGCTGATGAATTTGAGGATAAGATGAAGGAGCTTGAGGGTATTTGCAATCCAATTATAGCCAAAATGTATCAAGGAGGAGCTGGTGCAGGTGGTGATGTGGATGATGATGCTCCACCTGCTGGTGGCAGTGGTGCTGGCCCCAAGATTGAGGAGGTTGATTAAGTGAATTGTTTAGTTTTACTAGGAAATAATGGTTGTTTGGGTTTAGATTGTTTTAGAATTTTCATTGCTGTTTTGAATTTACCATTTGTTTGATAGTTGAAAACTAGCTCGAATTGCAAATTAGTACTCTGGGTAATATAATTTTATCCATCCAATTTTGCTATAGTTAGTGTTTTTGTTTAAGATTTACAACTAGATAGTATTTCTCTCTAAGATTCACCATGTGAGCTCCAATGCTTATATTAGAAGTGAAGATGGGAGAGAAAATTCTTTCATATGAATAAGATTCAAATATAGAGATACAATTAGAAGACAATGTCCTGCAAATGAAGCTGTGGAACTTGCCAAAACAGGCTATGAGTTCAGGGAATTATATTCTCTGCATATATAGGTTTTTTTAAAATGTATGTGTGCAGAAATGACATTACTACAATATCTCTTCCATTTTTTCTCAGTCTTATGATGGTAGCTTTGGAATAGATCCTGGTTCTGAATGGCTTGTTGGGTTTTGACAACCATTTAGGACTCTTTAGAGGTGATTCCTTGTTGTTAGAGAGGTGCTGTTGCAAAGTTGTTAGTAACATAAAGTATTCCAATCTTTTGTCTGAACTTCTTTTTCATGCTATTGTCTATTACATATCTTGTTTAGTATATGTTTTCATCAGTTTTGGTTGGCATGAGGTTGAAATCTAGGATTTAATGTTAACACTGTCTAACAAGGACATATTTTCCTTCTAGAACATATTCTTCATCAGTGTTAAAATTGGTTCAAGAAATAGTAAGACTAAAATGAGATTTATTGAATTTGAACACCTTTGCTTCTTTTTTTATGTTTTATTTTGATGAGTAAGTTTAAATTTATCGAATTCCTTTGAAAAATAATCTCGTCAATATTGTTCAAGAAAATCTCAATGAACTTTGAGGAAAAAATTAATCATGATCCATAACTACAAAAAAATAACAATGACAACAACAAAAATCTATTAATGTCAATAAAAGTATATTAGTTCACATCAACTAAAAATAGGTCTATCAAAAGATAGGTCTACCAACATTTGGAAAATCTTGATTAATTTGTAAGAATAATTTCAGTTGAAGATAATTAGAAAAATTATGTTTAACATAATTTTTTTATTAATGCCAATTACTTCAGTAATAAAATAACTAGTAGCTGAAAAATAATCATAATTGACTTTATTATAAAAAAATATCGTTATCAACATTAATAATAATAAAAAAAACAATGTCAAACTTATGATACTAAAATCAAACCATACTGAGAAAAGACAAAGAAATATAAATTTGAGAATACAATAATTTCTTTATGTGTTTAAGTAGAATTATGAATCTCTAATTTTAAGTAATAAAACTGTTCTTATCAAATTTTAAAATTTTAACTTCTTTAAAAAGAATTACCTAAATAACATTTTTTCTTAAAATATTTTAAATTTTCAATAAAAAAAAAAACCATGTTCTAAAAATTTCTCAGGATGACAAAGCATCTTATCATTACTTCAATCAAGTGCTTTTCAGTTTATTTCTGATCTAGAACTCATTATTTTGTAGGTGCTATTATGAATGATCACATTACATTGAAATGGCTCAAGAAATATCAGTTGATTACGTGGCCATGTAAACACTAAAGACTCATCAAGATAATTTACTGAGATATACAAAAGAGGCCTATGTATAACCAAGGGTCAATATGAATAATGTTAGAATTTCTTAAAGCAGCTGCAGCCTGCAGTTTTTAAAATCCATCGAGATGTACATAAATCAACTTAATAAGTTTTTACAACAGTAGTAAAAAAGCCAAAACCTGTGTGAGCCTAAAAGTGAATGCCTTATACAATAACAGTTAATCAAGAAAAATAGAGAGTAAAAGGTCAAGAGAACTAATGATACATGTCAAGATGTGCTCTTTATGCTCTTTCTTGCATAAGTGGCTTCCATATCTAGAGCTGATCTTGGTACAAATTCTACGATAGCATATAGTTTCAGATTCAGATGTTCGTTATACAAATCGTATGAATTGCATAATCGTTTTTACTGTATATGAATCGTATTACGAATTGTATGAATTACAAAACATTTTCGTATCACAACTTAGTTTTATTTTAAGTTTAGCTATGAATCGGAACAAATCACTTGAATTGGTTTAATAAAAACTCTAATTTTAATTTTTTTTTTCTTTCATTTAACAAAGTAATTAGATCATATAACCCACTCAATCCAATCATTATAATATTATCTTAATCTAGTTAGTTATACAACCGCTCTTTTTGAGCATGGTTGTGATTATTAATTCTATTTTTATATGTTTATAGGTTTTATGTTATATTTTTTATATGTTTATAGGTTTTATGTTATATTTTTTTATGTTTATAGGTTTTATGTTATATTTTTTAAATGTTTATGAATCCTACTATCCCATACTAAATGATTCATGATTCAAAATATAAATATCATTCAAATATAAATTCTCCGATTCACGATCCCATTCAACTAGTTCCCGATTCAACTAGGAGCTGACAAAAATAGTTATACATGAAAGCAGATCTGATCAGGGATTCTCATTTCTAATTTAGCCCACTAGAGGTCGAAACCTTATTGATGACCTCCTCTTCCATGTCGACCAGTTGACTAAAGAACATTTCAACATCGTTTGCCTCTTCCTTGAACATGAACCTGAATTCTTTCCACTGGTGTTCACCAATGCTGTCCTTCAAAGCTGGACTGGCAACTTTTGCCAGGACATCAAAACCCTTCCGATCAATGGACTTTATATATGCATCCTTAGTACAACAACAATGACAGATGTTAGTCCTTAAAATTATATAACATGAACAGAAAAGTAAAAGAATGGATATGGTCTGCCAAGATATAGGCACTACATGTGTAATTGCAAACAACTTTGTCATCAGATGAGTGACATAAGTTCATAATTTGGTGTTCACAGTTTCAATTTAATGTTATTGCGATATATTTTTCGTTTAACAGAGAACATAATTGGAATTCTTTAGATGGGCACGGTACAAATCCAGCAAACCACAAGAAACTAGAGAGGTTCTACCATAGTAGTTAAAGATAAACATGCATCACAAAGTTCTTTTTTTTACCTCGGTACAAGGATATCCAATCTAAAAGTTTATAAATTTTAATAATTGGGCAACCTACTTATTTACTGATTCTAAATTGCTTTGTTGCAGTTCTCCATTATCTAAGAATAACGGAAGTATCTTGTAGCCACATTTGCATTTAAGAAGATAGCTTTTGAAAAACTGCAGAATGAGATATTATACTTGAGATAAATAAAAATAGAGACAATATTATTTTAGATTGCTTAATTCTCCTCTCTTGGGTTCTCTCTCGTTATTAACTGTTGTTGTTCTAAGATACAATGAGGAGAGGGAAGAGTAAAAACCAAAAAAAGTCATATCTAGCATCCTAGGTACACACAACTTTTCAGTAAAGCCTATTTAAGACCTATTAATCAAGATGGTTATGTTACCTTTGCATTAGCCTCCTGGTAAACAAAACAAAAAAGCATGAGAGCTGTTCGTCTCGCCTCACTTTGGTTAATTCCATCAATAATCTTTGCAGACAATTGGGCTAAATGAGAAACATTCAAGGGATGTTAATCTTTTGTTACACAAATAAGAGATATACATTTCAAACTAGATATTTACCTAATGGATCGGCTTTGGATGTTTCTAAATCTTCAATATCCACATCAAAAGTGCCTCCAAGGCCATCAATAAATGTGCAGGATCTGAGCATGAAACTCTTACATTAGATGAAATAAAAGATTTGGAAGTTAGGTTTTGGAGGGGGAGGGGGGACAATTTTTTATTTCTAATAAATATTTTATAATTGGATAATTTTTTAAACAAAATGATAGATTACATAAATTTACTGTGATAATCTTTTGTTTATTTTTATAAACATGAACAATTCTCTTAATTCAAAAATAAAATATTTGCCCCTCTTCTCTCCCCCATTCTTCCAGTGAAATAGCAATTCAAGATAAGATTATTTCAGGGGTCAACTCAAGATTTAAGATAAAAAGTTAAACATACAAGTTATTACCTTGTTTTAAACCTATATACATTGTATCTTTCATTGTCTCCCAATAGACCCTGAAGATTATCACTTCTTGATGTACTGCTAGCACTAGAACTTAGTACTCCAGAAACAGTATAAGTGAACTCTTTGATTGCTTTTTGCTCAGATACTATGACTTCCTGAAGTTTTTCTGCAAGAGACTTCGCCTACACAAAGATCAATAACTTATGTAATGGTCCAGAACAACTCTACAGCAATATACAGAATTCCGTTTTCCCTTGGTAATATATGAATTGGCCACCTTTCATAATATTTACTATTCCCGGTTGTAAGATACAAGCAGGACTAAATGCTTACATTAGAAACGGAGAAGGGAAAAAAATGAAAAGTAACATTTTGCATCAGCATTTTGGTATTGGATTGGATCCATTGATTTATGTTTTCTAAAACCAAAGTACAAAATATGAAAAATAATATAGAACTCCATCTTTTCTGGTATCGTCCATACGCATAATTATATTTTATGTGCAGAAAATGTCTGAAGAATAACAATTTTCAGATAATTCAAATTCAAATACAGAGATACAGAAAGAAAACAGTGTCCTGAAAATATAAACTTAACCTTCCCCTCTTCCAATTAGGACATGTCAAAATGCTTGAAATTTCTTTTATCAGAGCTTTAGATATTACAAGAACAATCATGCTCTTGGAATGAAAGCATCCATTACTAGCCCTATCACACTTGTGTGTCCACATTTATACGGTAAAAATGTCAACAGTTATTATAACAATTTTTTGCGATATAAAAAATTTACCGCAATATTAAGGGTAAAATCATAAGAAAATCTGTACACCAAAAAAACTAGAAATAAAAGTGTATCATCTTTATTAATAATAGTTTTGACAAGGTTGAAACTTTAATGTAACAAGCTAGTATTTTACTATGTAACCGAACTACTACAATGTTATCTTGTCCAAGGAAACGTACACTTACATTGATCCCACCGGGGATCAATTTTGCCCAATAAGGTTCCCTTATATCTGCTAAGATGATCCTCAACAAAATGCTATAATGTCTGCAACTTTATCAGTTCAAGTGATTGGTATATAATAGTATTTAAAACTTGGACAAAATCATCCTACCTTTTTTTTAGAAAATAAGGTCTATAGATTGTGAGGGAGACATAGATAGTTGTGATGATAAATCCATTAATTTTTTTACTTATTTTACTTTTCAATAAGTGATTAAACTTCCCAAGAGTGGCATACACAATAAAGCTTTAAGAGGACTGGCATTTTCAGTTAAAAAGGACTGGCATTGTTTTTCTGAACTGTATTAGTGAATCTGAAAAGATAGGCAAGCATATACAAAGCTGGTGTGGCATTACCTTATCTTCTTGAAGAGGTATAACATCCCCAGATAAAGCAATCCGTGCTGGTAACTGCAGCACGGGAAATAAATAAACCAATTAGCTTATACCTTTATTTCTTCTAATTATATGAGAAACTGAAAGCAGACTCCATTAGGACAAAAACCCTTCATTATTGATTTTTACATTTTACAGTGAATCAGGATAGACTATAGCAAATTTCTCATATATAGGATAATAATCAAAAGAAAACATGTATATTCCAAGCACAACCTTTTTCAATGATTTCAACAAGACTCCCAGTGGACCTGGAAAGGGGCTGGTCACAGCAAATGAACCACGCTCATCAATGATTGTGTTCTGCATACAACAACAAAAAAACAGTAATCTCTGCAACTACACAATGTATTCAGATGATTTATTAACACATAACATTAATATGGTAGCCTCATGCATTTCTTGTTCCAAAAAGTTCTTCTACATTTCAGGGCAAAAAAGCAATAGAAACAAAAAAAAAAAGCGTACCACATTATGCATATCGTTTTCTGGCACCCAAAGGTATGGATGTCCCCTCCTAACTATGTACTTAACCTTAGATGTATGGATATTCCCTTTGCTGTTGATATCATACAAAAATAACAAAGACCCAATTAGCAAAGTACTAATGCTGAAACAGAATCATCACACGACATGCCCATAAATTTTGTCACATACAAGTGACAAAATGAAAGAAAACCTTATAGAGCATGTTAAGTTCTGCAAGCAGTTAAAGCTTGGCTTAAGATATGTGAGTTGTGAATATAAAAGAGAGAGACAAAGCAAAGGAAAGATGGAAAATGGGTACCTTCCTTTGGCATCTGCTTTGATAGTATTAAGGGAACCTTGCCAGTTTGATGCCAATACATTCTGCATGCATTACAAAGTAGCATATGTAAGTTGAAATGATGCAGAAAATGAATAATCTTTCTGACGCCATTGAGAGAAGGAAGGTATGAAATTTGAAGAGAAAGAGAGAGTGAGGAAGAACCCTGCATTTCTCAGCGAATGTGAAGAGCGTTGATTTGTTGCGTTTCATGGTTATGAAGTGTGCACACCACCTGCTCGATCAAATGAGTGTTTATTCTATTGGGTCAGCACCAATGCATTGGGGAGTTCAGACAATCCAGCCCAATATCTTAAACAATTTTTTTTTATGTTTAAACAAAATTTGTATCAAACGAAATTCATAAATACCAATTTTGTGTGAGATAAATTTTCAGATAATAATTTGTTTACAAATTTTAGAAATGCCTTTATATAATTAAGTTAAATAATTAAAAAGTTTAGATAATTAAAATAGTAAATCTAATAATTTAATAGATTGATGGAAATTCTAATTGCCTTTATATGTTTTTTTTACCAGTTTTAATCTAAAAAAACGAAGCTTATGTATTCATAAAGGGAAATCCATTTTTTTATTTCAACTACGTAAACTTTGTAATGGTAAAATTAATAACTCCAACCATCTAAGCACACTGTTTTGTCGACAAGTATAAATAATAATCAAGATCTATATGTTACCTTTGCATTACTCGTTTAACAGGACAAAAATTCCTTTAATTAAATAAATAATTAAAATATTTGTATGATATTAATAACTATCCCGTATATTATACGAATATTTTTAGTTTATTAAAATATAAATTTGAAAATTTAAACTAAAAAATAAATACATATTCTTAATTTAATTAAGTAAAAACATGTAAGTGGCTTATATTTAATTATATCTCAATTATTGATTTGAATACAGGCAACTGGTAGTTTTTTTGTTGTGAAGGTGGAAAGAAAAATCAAGAAGAGAAGTTATAATAAAGTTTTCTTTTTATCATAAAATAATTGTACTTTAGACTTAATACACCCTAAATCAATGGTAGTATGCTTGAAATGTTTTTAACTAAGTTAAAAGAAGAATTTTGACATCATAAAAAACATTATATTTATTACTCTTATAACCCTAAGCCAAAATTTGTATTTAAATTGTGTATTAATGCATACAAAAGGTAGATTTTGAATCCAACAACCAATAAAAAAAAATTATATTCATTATTTCCATTTATCATAAGCCTTAATACTTAATGTTTTAGTAAGATGATATTTCTTTAAACATGATGAAGAAAAAGGAATTTTTTTTAATACTCGAGGATCTTAAAACAATTAGTATGGTTTAATTCCATTTTAATCGGCACTATAATTATTTAAAATTTGTATTAAATAAACTTTTATGTATGTATTAAATAACAAAATAATGAATCCTTTAATTTCCTAAACATTTTAAAATTAATTGGTTTAAAAGTTAAACATTATACATATGGAAAAAAGATAATGTATAAAACCTAGAATCTAGAACTTAAGATAACAAGGAGATTGAGAAGTATAACCCTAATTTTTACAAACGAAACACTTTAGATCTTTTGAAGTCATGGATTCGTTGCTTAGATTCTTCATGTTTATAGGATTAAATTCTTTTCTTATGATATTCACTAGCATAAAGTAATAATTTGAAAATTAATATTCACCAAAAACTGTTCACAAACAAAATATATGATCATTCATCATCTTCTTTTCCATCAAAACGGTGAGAAGGAAAAGGATAAATTTGTTTGTTAGACGCAAATAACGCATTTGGTTTTTGTTTTGTTTTATTTTTACCCGAATTGCTCAAACCTTGATTGAGTAATTGTTTTTTTAGTTGGATATGTTTCTGATTTCACTATAGTGAAATTGAGAATCAGAAGTGATGAATTCCACAGAAGAAGAAGAGTGTTGTGGCTTGGAGATGATGCAGAAAGATGTTCATGCCACTTTTCTTGAGTTGATGTACTATTTGCTCCCATCTCCGTACGAGACCCAAGAGATCAATCATCTCACTCTCGCTTACTTTGTCATCTCCGGACTTGACATTCTCAACTCTCTCCACTCGGTTCTGACAATCATCCTATTCCTATGTTTTTGCATTTTTCTATGTTTTTGTTGTTGTTATGTTCCTTATTCATATGTAACCTCATATTTGTCTCGTCTTTGTGTGATTTAAGGTTGCAAAGGATGCTGTTGTCAGTTGGGTTTTGTCTTTCCAAGCTCACCCTGGTGCCAAGGCTGATCTCAACGATGGTATGTGTGCAAATGCACTTGTTGGCTCGATTTGATCTCAGAAGTTTGATTTTTAATTGACCCATTTGAAGGGTTTTGCTGCAGGACAGTTCTATGGTTTTCATGGGTCCAAAACTTCTCAGTTTCCTCCAGATAAGAATGGGGTATGGAAAAAGTTTGAAATTCGGAAGTGCCAAAAGTTTTATTTTTTTGTTGAAGGATCCTGATTTTTTTTTTATGTTTTTATTTTTCCTTTCTTTTTTAAGGTTTTGATTCACAACAACAGTCACTTGGCCAGTACTTATTGTGGCATTGCTATATTGAAAATTGTTGGCTATGAATTATCCAACCATGATTCTGAAACAATCGTGTCTTCTATGAGGAACCTTCAACAGCCTGATGGAAGGTATGGTTTTGAAACTTGGATTAGATCCATGGCCTTTAACCCTATGCAATGCTGAAAATGTAAATTCACAGCTTTTTTTCAATTTGGTTATATATGGTGCCACAGGTTAATGTCAAAATTTATGCCCCTAATTATATACTTTAGTGGAATTACTTCTAGTTCTTATTCCTTATCTCTCTGATCTATGTTGACAGTTTCATTCCCATTCATACTGGAGGAGAAACTGATCTTAGGTTTGTATATTGTGCTGGTAAGAGAAACAAAGTTATGAAATGCCGATGCTAGCTATTTGATTGAGTAATAATCCTGGAACTGATATATATCTTTTTAACTGATTTGACTGTATCAGCTGCAGTCTGTTTCATGCTGAATAACTGGAGTGGCATGGATAAGGAGAAAGCGAAGGATTACATATTACGCTGCCAGGTATGTAAACAGAGAACCTGGTGTGTCAACTGGTGGAGGAATAAGAGAATTATCTCAAGATTGTACTATGTTTGTTGAAATGTAAATTAATGAAATTGATACGTTTTGTTCTTTTCTATTTTTCTAGTCATATGATGGTGGCTTTGGATTAGTTCCTGGTGCAGAATCTCATGGTGAGTTGAAATAATCATTTATCTCAATATAGATGTGATTCAATGTTGTGAGTAAGGCATTGCAATGTTGTTAGTGGCATCAACTATTGGAATCTTTTCCCTAAAGTTTATTTATTGTCCATCACATGATAGATTTGTTTGGTATATTTTTCACATTGGTTTGGTTGGTAGGAGGTTGAAATCTAGGGCTTAATACTGTTACTATTTGACGAGGAGATATTTTCCTTTTCGAAGACACTCTTCACAAGATTTAAAGTTGTTTCATGAAATCCTACACATTAAGTATGAAACTTCAAGAGTGCAAACTCTTTACCACTTGGCATGTTTTTCTTTCTTCTCCTTTGGTTGGCTGGACAAATTGGTTTTGACGTTTGAGAGTATCAAAATATTGATTGTGGTTTGCCTTCTGAACTAGCCTTAATATTTTTATTCATAGTTTCTGTTATCATTAAGGTTATTGAATTGCAATTCAAGCTGTGAATCACAAATCATATCCAATGTTAAGATTGAGGGACATATTGAAAATAGCTTGAAATATATCATATATAAATGATATATTATATTGTCGTCAAGTGTAATAATTTTAAACCAGAAAATGCCCAAAAGCCTCACAAAACAAAATCATGAGTAATAACTTAGTGTGTGAAGCTTCTGGTTTATAAGACTGAAAACAGAGCAATGGTACAACAAAATACACTGTAGATAAAAATGAGTGAGTGGGACAGTGAAACCCTTATTTCATAAGATTGAAAATAGGACATCTGAACGATCAATCCAACATGGTTTGTTTAGTAGTGCTCTTTTAGTTCCTTTCATTTAACAATTTAAGCTCATTTGACTTATTCATTTGTTTTATAAGAAAGGGTGAAAGAAAAGTAAAATATAAAAAACAATGAATATCTAAATCTTTTGTAATTCATAATCGTGATAAGGGAAAAATCGCTCCAATTCATTCATATGTTGCAAGACTTGTAATTTGTACATGATACATGAATCATATAAAATTGCATGATTCAAATCATGAATCATATGATTCTAATAGCTATGGTCAACATTTCTTTTTTACTCTTGGAGTATTCACTTGCTAGGAGTGACTTTTTGCCTGTCAATTTGTTAACCGACCATTTCGTTGCTGTCCTGTATCCTTGAGGTGACGAGTTTAGTACTTGTAGGCTTGCAGTGTTTCACATTGGCTAGTTATGTTACAGGCACAATGATAACAACCTGCTCATGCGCCATTCAATTTAAATTTTATGTTCCTTGATGATTCTGGCTCATGCCTGTTGTTTTTTTATGTTCTGAGCATGTATCTTGAAAGGTGGTCTTCATCCATTTTTAATGTTTGTTAATTCTTAAATGATATTTATCAACATTACTTATTTTAGTGTCACAGGTGGTGCAACTTACTGTGCTATTGCATCTCTCCGATTAATGGGACTCATTGAAGATAATATTCTCTCAAGTTCTGCTTCGTCATCTTTAATAGATGTGCCATTACTGCTGGACTGGATCTTACAGGTTTGTACATATGAACCTTTTCAATATGAGGGGATTAGATCGTACTAGTTTGTAAACAAAAATATTGGACCAAAGGTCTTTTTCTTGAGCTGTTTATTCTTAAATTCCGTTCAAATAATGGCTTGATTATTTTCTTTATTGATCATTTAAAGCTTGGTTAACTTTTAGTGTTTGAATTGGTTGTCCATGGATCAAGATTTCATTAATTATGTCTTCCTTTTCAGAGGCAGGGAACTGATGGTGGATTTCAGGGTAGACCAAATAAATCTAGTGATACATGTTATGCATTTTGGTGAGCTAATTATGCACCCTTTATCAATTTCTATGACATTGCATTGTTTGCAAGTTTTCAAAGCTTTGACATGCATCACATATGTTTGTTAGGATTGGAGCCGTTTTAAGGATTCTAGGGGGCAGCAACTTTGTTGACCATAAGGCTCTACGTGGATTTTTGCTGTCTTGTCAATATAAGGTACAGCATTTACTAGTCAGTTTCCCATGCAATGTGTTGTACGTTTTTAGGGAGAGGAAATTTTCTGTGGTATGTTATATTTGTAGCACAAAAATGATAGGAAATGAAAGGTAAAGTAAGTAGTGATAGTGATTTAAGTTAAACCTGATTTTTGTTAAATTATTACGGAAGACACAAGTTACTGCCTTTTCATTTCTTGTTTTTTATTTTCCTGTTGTGTCTTTCTTGTACTTCTATGTTAGGATTATACTATTGTCAAAAGCATCTTAGTATTTTATGCGCTGTGTGTTTTGATTCTAGTTGAAAAAGAAAATTGTATCAATTCAAAATTTCTTTGTTCTGGGTTAGATTAGAGGGTTAGCCATATTTTCTATCAAAGAAGTAAAAGAGTATCTATGGTATCCGTGATGTTGAAAGAACAAGAATTCAGTTGGTCAATTTAGTTTTAGAAGGGAAAGGAGAGGGCTAGTATTAGCAAAGAACAAGGAAAGATGAGTGCAATCTTTAGTTATACTGTATCTTTTTTTCTTTTTTATTCCTAGTTTGTGACACTACTGTACTTATTTTTACTTTGAGTTTTCTTTGGGGTGATTTAATCCCCCTCTCCTAGCATAAAAGAATTGATGAAAAGAATCTCCATTTATTTTATTTACACTCTCAACCTTATGATTGAACAATCATTTTACCTCTTCAATTACCTCTCCCCTCTACTAAATGTTAACCATGGCAGTGCTAGCATGTTTTGTTTGGATTAAAGATACAAAGAATCAGGAAGTTAGTGTTTTAAATCCTTCAAGTTATAATTGTGTCCTACACATGGATTTGGTACTCTGATGGAACTAGCCCCCAAAAATAATAAGAATCTAAAGCTTGTAACCTTGCCAAGTTGGTAACTATGATACCTGTCAGACAGAGTTATTTTGGTTGGATAGGAATTGTTCTTTTGTATTAGTACTTTAGTCCACCCATGGAAAAGAAAAGCCAAGTTTACTTCAATATGAGGGTTTTATATTCATCTCAAGATCTTTTTTTTGTTTTCTTTTCTATTTTCAGGTCTTATATGAAGGGGTAAACTATTTATGTGATATCAGTAATTGAACTAGTTTAGAAACTCATGTTGGTGCTTATATATTTTTTTTTGTTTTTCACCAGTATGGTGGTTTCAGCAAATTCCCTGGAGAGTATCCAGACCTTTACCACTCCTTCTATGGATTTACTGCTTTCAGCTTGTTGGAAGAATCTGGCTTGAAATCACTTTGTTCTCAACTGGGAATTACAGAAAATGCTGCAATGGGACTCTAACTCAGAATTATAAATGGATGCACTTTTCGACCTAACATTTCTTGAGAATCATATCAAGCTCTCAGCACAAATGCACTCTTATTGGACCTTTGTTTTATTCCTTTTCAAATTTAGGTGGAGTGTAAATTTTCCCTTTCTTTTGTTGTATCTGTGTGCATTAATTCTCGTTATTTGTGTTCTTCTAATTGCTTCCATTTGTTTTATTCACTTTTGGGCGAAGTTTATTATTGAATATGTTAATCTGAAGTTCAGCGTGGTGATTGGTAAGTGGAAAATTATGTAAATAAAAATATGTAGTTTTATATCAGTGACTCAAATAATAAGCTGATGATTGTGACTGTTTAGATAAGTTCAGTTATAACTATTTATGGATAATTTTTCTCACTTGAGTTATGTTATGATTGCAAATTATATTGTTTCAGACTTGTTCATAAAAATAAGAAAAATGAATACAAAGGTTAATATAACTACAGTCAACTTTTATACTATAATTATGAATCTGTCTCTTATAAATTTAACCATTTATTTGTTTCAGATACCAAAAACATCTAAAAACTGTATTAAAATTCTGTTGAATTCATAACTGAGATGTAATTTAATTTATATTTTTCATATCCAAAACGCAGATGTAAGAAGAAAATGAATATCTGTCATTTTTGTCAATAATCTTCAATGGTACACAGTGCAAGTAATTTTGAAGTTTGGCTATATTTGCTTACAAGTACATAGTTTTCAACTAAAAGTTGTCTCAACAATATAAAAACATCAAGTAAAGCTGCACTTGTGTATAGAATAAAACATCTTTGTTGCTGGAGAATCTTGAGAGAAAAAAAGTAGTATATTCTAGTAAGTTGGCCAAGCATGAAAGTACTGTTCTACTTTTTGCTGTTCAATGTTTCCAAGTTCCAACTATTTTCCACTTCAGTAATAACTAGAATAACTATCCTTTTAAGATGATACAAGTGAGGGGCTAAAAGGGTGCAGTTTGAATTGTATGTTAGGGAAAAGAATTCATTAAAAACACTTTTTTTCATGCATTTTTTACTATGGGAGAAATTGATGTGAGACCAATGAAAAATGCAGTGAACAGAGTTTCATTCAATAACTCCTTTATAACCAGACAAATCAATATTGATCCTCCACTTGTCGTGTATATGTGTTTAATTAGGCAAGAGAGATTGAAGGGTGCAAAAAAGCAGCTCTTGTTGGATCGAAAAACTAAGGGCCAGCATAGATTGTATAAATGAATCTAAAAAATCTAGATATTATTAGGTTTCTACTTGAAGGTTAATGGCTGATAAATACATGCGTGTACCTTCAATATGCAACACAAAAAGATGCCACAAAAGGTTATGCTTAAAGCCATATTTTATTCTTTATTCTGACCTGTTATGATTCTTCAACGTGGTGGTGGGGTTAGAAAAGATGGCACTTTCGGTCATGACCCACGACACATATTCACGGGCAATTGCACCTCTTCTTGTTGTTTACCAAAAAGCCACAAAATCAGAGTCTCTCTTTTACCAAATTTGTCACTTAGTTCAGTGGTGAATTGATCGTTGTCTGAGCAATGTGCACATTAACCATGCTCACCACTACCCTTTTTTTCATCTTCATCAGATTTTTATCACAAACATATAATTTTATAGTAAAAGTTTAGTGGGAAAATTGACTTGGAGACAAATATGCAGAAAAACATGATATGAGACAATGTTGGGGTAACTCATGTCTCATTCACTAGCAGGCTAATAAAGAGAGGGAAAAAAATAGGATGACCCTGAAATAATTCTTTCAATTACCCTCACAAGAAAGCTACTTGTATGTATGCAAGAGGTTGGACCATCTCATCCCTCAAAAACAATTGAAAATAATTATCATGACAGTGTCAGATGCATCATTAAAATGGGAAAAAAAATTGGCATTGGAATTTTAATTACACAACAGAACAAATGCTTAATGCAAACTGATTACATAAATCATACCATGTCATTAGATTTCATATTTTTGGAGATATTTACCATGACATGACATTTTTTAACAACTTTCTTGATCTTTCTGTCTCATTTCTCACTACTAAAAGCTTTGTAAGTTTTGGTAAAATAAAATAAAAATAAACTTTCCAACTTCATCAGACCCACCTTGAAGCATTTATGGTCTGAAAATATGGTCCCCCATATGGTGTTATGAAACATTGAGAGTAGTACATCTCACAACTGGCTTAGCAGATTAAACCACAACTGCATCCCAAGACAACTCAAGAGGAGAAACAAATTCCCATTACGAAAAAGGTGGGATTGTTCAACATGTAATTAGAAAGATTAATGAAGAAAAAAACTCATAATTGACTTGGCAGAACTTTGGTGTTAGCCGGTTTCTTTCTTCTTGGTTGGTGAATGTGTCAAGAAGCTAAGGGAAGTACCTGTGAAGTGCTTGAATGGTACTGTGGTGGACGAGGATGGTGATTAAGCTCTTTTTCTGTTTTCTTGTCAACAACTATTGTGATGAAAGAACCTTCAACCTCATCTCCATTTCCCTTATGTTCATCTTGTTCTAGTTTTCTTCTAAGCTTCTCTTCTGCTTCCTGTAAGAACTTGAATTTTGGAGGAGGTGAGGACTTTAATCTGTTGAACTCAGCATCAGTTGCTGTTTCAAAAAGAGGGTTGAATCCGTGCTGGTTATAGGGACTGATAGGAGTAGCGAAAGGAGGAGTGAAAAAAGGTGGAGAAGTAGTAGGTGTCATGTATGGTGTCTCCACCACTAGCAAATCACCCAAGCTTCTACCCCTTGAACCTTTTCCACTCTTGTCACACTTAGATTTGCCATCATCAGATTCTAAATCTTCCTTTGATTCTTCTATTATGGTGAACAAGAATCTTGGAGGACCTAAGAGGTCCTGTTGCCTCATGTATTCTGCATCGATGCCATCCTCCCCAAAGGGTTTGAAAACAAAATCCTTTGCACTTTGAGAATGAACTTGTTCTGGGTTATGAACAAGGGTGTCACCAATTCTCATTGAAGAACAAAGCTCAGGAGGAGTGAAACTTGTTTGCCTCAAAGAAGATGATGATGGCCTCTTCCAACAAAACATGTAGAACAACTCCTTCACAGGGTTGCCATAATCATTCTCAATCTCTCTGTTGGTTATCCTCTTCCACCACAGCAAATAGTAAACCTCAGCTACCAGAGCCAACAAAAGGCAACCAAAAATAATACTTAGACCAAGACCTACACTACTCAAAGATTTCATCTTTCTCCTCAAATCACATTGAAAAAAACACTAACTTTTACAACCTCCAAAGATGCTCAATGTCCAAACTAACCCAGAAAATCACATAAAAAAACACCAGTGGGCTACAAAAACAAAATCAAAATGAGTTCTGGAAAATCTCAGGAGCAATTAACTAAAAGTCTCTGGACTTTATCCTCAGATTCTGAACTGAAGCACTGAAAAAGTGTGGATAATCTTTTTAGTAAAAAAGATTAATGTATGAATGTAACACTGTAGCTAAAAATGACTACATCCCCTTCCACCAATAAAGCATGGCATAATGACAAACCTTGGTTGCAAATTGCAAAGCCTCTCAGAACAGCAATCTGCTAAAACAGCCAACCAACCAAAAAAACTCTCTTTTCTCTTGAAAGCAACACATGCAAATCATAAGCATAATGAACCCATGGGCCCTTGGCTTTATTTAACCTAACCCCATTTGGGATTAAACACCCTGATATGGATTAGTCTCATCATTAGCCTCAAAGAATGTGATGCAACCCTTTTAAACAGGTGAAAGGAGAATGGAAAGGAAAGATCCCATAAACCATAAACCACTTTGAGAATGCACCAAAAACCAGAAGCCAGAAAATAACTACAGAGAGTCCATGTATGTACCTGTCTAGTTTATGGTTGGAGGGTCTCGTCCTTCGAGAGAGACTCACATGGGATCAGAAAAATTATATAAAGAAAAAAAAAACCATGAAAGTGACATGTCACATTGTCACTGCCTCATTGCATATCCAATGTAACTTGTGATTTCAAACAAGAGAATATTTCATTTCTCCCATGACTCTAGTTGGTACTACATGGTGCTATGTTATGCACTCACTCACAAATAGGAGGGACAATGATTCCATATCTGAAAGCTTGGGTTTTTAAAATCTTAATCATGCTCTTTGTTGAATGCTTTTTATTGTTCCATGATTTTTTGTTTTGACACAAATTGTTTTTTGAGAGTGAAGCAACTTTTATTCTTTCTTTGAAAAATGGAAAATGATAGTTTAAAAAATATTAAAGTTGTATATAATTTTTAATGTGATGAGTTTAAAAATAAATATATATAATAAAAAATAAATTTATAACTAAATGATATGAAAAATATTAAAATAATAATATTGAGAGATGTAATATGATGACATAATTGAAGTTATTAATGTATCATTAACCTTATTCTTTTGCTGGATTATGATGCTCCAAAGCAACAACTTACTATTTATTGTATTCTGCAATGGGTATGTATTTATACGTATTAAGAGTTAAATACTACATATACGGTAATACATTATATAAATTAAGTTTCGAATTCAAATCTTATAAATAAATAAAAGTTAAGAGCCTAAAGAATTTTTTTATAAGATAGAAAAATAACAATAATTAATTATTTGTTCATATTTATAAGTAGATTAAAAGTTAAATTTCTAAGAAAGTTAATTACTTGTAACTTAAAATTTCTAGCATTAGATTTTGGTAATCAAATACTAAAATGAAAAGCAAGTATTATATTATAGTATTTGTATTATTCTTATAAACTTAAATTAAATATAGTATACCATATATAGGTTGTTGGAAAAAAATGTTCATGTTTAATATTTTTGAAATAGTTATTTGAAAATATCTTATAAATTACATAATTTGAAATTTATTTTTATATTCAAAAATATTTTTCAAATTATACAATCCATAAATATATTTTAGATTACATAATTTAAAATAAGTTTCAAATTTAAAAATATATTTTAAATTATAAAATTCATAATATATGATAATATGTTTTTAAAATAGAATAAATTTGAAATAATAGAAATTGCTTAATTTAAAATACATTTTTATATCACAATATGAATTGTATAATTTGAAATATATTTTTGAATTTTAGATGGTATAAATAAATTTTTGAATTATGGATTACAAAATTTATAATAAATTTTCACATAGTTCATAATGTCATAACATTTCTTACTCATGAATAGTTGAGACTTTTTTTTTTCTATCAAGTAAAAAAAAAATATTGAGGTGTTAAAAGAAATCCACTATACGTTTCAGTTTTTTGAAAGTGCAGGCCCAAGTAAATAGTTTTGTCACTTTAGACACATTTCCATCTATACTTAACTTCTCTTGTTATTTTGCTAATTCTTCAAACTTCAAGAACAAAACACGGTAAAAAATATCATTAAAAAATTATTAGACTTGGATCAGTGTCATTAAAAAATAAGCTCAATATAAAGTTATAAATAGAATATAAAATTATAAATAGAATAGAAAGTTATAAATAGGATAAGATGGTAAAAGGTAATCACTTTTTTAGTTCTAAATTCACAAACACCTTAACACTCTAAGTAACTTGCGTTAGACTGTTTATGCCTCGGACTTGACAGACTGATAACAGAACTAAAGATAAGATACTTGATAGGAGATATTCGATCTCTTGTATTGTAAGATTAAAAAGAAAATAAAGATAAAAAAAATTAAAATAAAAAAATGTAAGAATAATTTAAAATGGTATTAAAAAATAATGATTCTAACTAATCCAACAACATTAATTATGAAATCAAATAATGTTGCACAATTCTTAATTTTCTAATAAGCAACTTTCTTTCCGTGCAATTGTAGTAAGGACAATAATTAACATTCAACAAATACAACATTAGATTCAACATAATGTCAAACATATCTAAGCTACCTTACTCATTTTCTATGTCATCATGCCTGCAAAATTTTATCAAACCGATTATCATCTGAAATTTTATATAAACTAATGTTCAAATTCTTATATCTTCTTGACTTAATTTCAGAAAATACAAATGTATAACAAAGACAAAAACACTTCTTTTCGTACCTAATTCATACTACAAACAATTTTGTTTCTTCTAAGTATGAAAATCATAAGTTGAAATAATTATTTTATCAAGTATATCTTTTAATTTAATGTTTGTTTATTTTCCTTTTTTTATTATTGCATTGGATCTTATTTTAAATCTCTATTCATTATATTTATTATTAATTATACATTTTTAATGTTGTAATTTGTATTGAAAAAATTAAATACTTCAATAATACTATTTAGATTTAAATTAAATAAATTGAATTGACATATCTTACTTTTTAGCAAATAACTTAAATTAAGATTAAACATATATTAATCGTAGACCATAATATCATACTTTTATCCAACGGTTAGATCGTAGACCATAATATCAGACTTTTATCCAATGGTTAGAAGATGGTAAATCAATCATTCACTCATATAACTTGATTATCAACCTTCCAAAAATGTCATAGATCTTGGAAAGATATGGTTTGAGTATGAATGTAACATCACACAACCCTCAGTCTTAAACTTTGAATCTAGAGACTAAAAAAAATCATCATTTTTTCACAATCCATATCTAAAATACAATCCATATCTATGTATACCAAATACTTAAATTTAACAACATATCTAAAATGTATACCAAATACTTAAATATAACAACAATCTCATCCTGGATATATAAATTAGAGAAGAACCTATACCAAATACATAAACTTAAAGCAATATCAAACACATAATTATTAAGATATGACTTAAGAAGGTGATTGACCTTAAATTATAACATTGCACACCTAATAACAAGTTTATGTACTTAATATATATCATTGTCAAATCTATGCTTTTTGTATGGATTCTTCTTATAAAGTCTATGTGTTTGATATGAGACCTAAAGATGGGGAATACATGGGAGTTTTTTTAGCCTCTGGACTCCAAGCCCAAAGATAGGGTGTTATACACCACAATCTAAATCCAATCTCTTTAGGTCTTACCGATGATAGGTTGATAACCGACTTATGCAAAACTATGGAATTATACATCACAATCTAAATCCAATTTTCTTAGACCTTACTTATGATGTTCTTAAGTCATGCAAGGCTATAAAGTTATACACCACAATCTAAATCCAATCTCCTTAGACCTTATCTATGATGTTTTTATGATTCTTGGTAGGTTAGCGAGTTATGCATTATAGGAATATGATGTTCTTGTTATGTTAATAGCTGAGTTATGCATTGTTAGGTTAATAGCCTAGTTTGTATTATGATCAATTTACCTCTTCTACCCTCAATGTAGTAATATACAGCTAAATTCATCTAATAGATAAATTTTAATAGTATTTATAGAATATTTAAAATTAATTTTATTATAAATTACAATATAAAAGAGATGTGATTGATAATAAATACAATAAAGGAGAAATTATAATAGAAAAAGGAGAAAGGAATAAAATAAAATTAATAGATCCATTAACAAAAGGATTAAGGAGGGAGTGGCAGCTTAAAATGTCCATTATTTATGAACAGTAAACCGCCAAGTAAATTTTCAATCTACTTATCAACTTGAAAATTATAGTTAATAAATTACAAGCACTTACATATAAATTTATAAAGTTGTAATGGCGACAAAAAGGATCGTTAAGTTTAGTTAATGATAATGAGTATAATTTTTTTAAGTAATCATCATTTAAAACAGAAAAAGAAAACAAAATATTTGGCCAATAAAATTGTTATCTTTTTACCGAGAGATTTTAACATTTTCAATACAGATAGAAGTCCAAGATAAAGTATTCCATACTAAACAAATGCTGGGCCAAAATTCTGAACAAAATAATCCCGAAATATATAGGTCCACGAGAACATGTAAATGACTAAACAGTTTAGTCAACTTCTTCAATCTTAGGACCGGCGCCGCCAGATCCTGACGGAGGAACATCTTCGTCCATGCCTCCAGCCATGTCGGGAGCTCCGGCACCCTGGTACATCTTAGCAATGATTGGGTTGCAAATGCTCTCAAGCTCCTTCATCTTGTCTTCAAACTCATCTGCCTCACCAAGCTGGTTAGTGTCCAACCACTGAATAGCACTCTCAATGGCATCTTCAATCTTCTTCTTATCATCACCAGAAAGTTTGGAAGCAATCTTCTCATCCTTGATGGTGTTCCTCATGTTGTAAGCATAGTTTTCCAATGCATTCTTTGCATCCACCTTCTTCTTGTGCTCCTCATCCTCCGCCTTGTACTTCTCAGCCTCCTGAACCATCTTCTCGATCTCGTCCTTCGAGAGTCTACCCTTGTCATTGGTGATTGTAATCTTGTTTTTCTGACCGGTGGTCTTGTCCTCCGCCGAGACATTCAAGATACCGTTGGCGTCGATGTCGAAGCAGACGGTGATCTGAGGAACACCCCTGGGTGCTGGGGGAATGCCAGAAAGCTCAAATTTACCCAACAAGTTGTTGTCCCTGGTTCTGGCTCTCTCTCCCTCGTACACCTGGATCAAGACACCGGGTTGGTTGTCGGAGTAAGTAGAGAACACTTGCTCCTTCTTGGTGGGGATGGTGGTGTTCCTTGGAATTAGAACAGTCATGACACCACCGGCAGTTTCCAAACCAAGAGAAAGTGGCGTAACATCCAACAGCAACAGATCCTGCACTTTCTCATTACCCTCACCGCTCAATATTGCTGCCTGAACAGCAGCTCCATAGGCAACAGCCTCATCTGGGTTGATACTCTTGCAGAGTTCCTTGCCATTGAAGAAATCTTGCAACAGCTGCTGCACTTTAGGGATTCTAGTGGATCCACCAACCAGAACAACATCATGGACAGTGCTCTTGTCCATCTTGGCGTCCCTCAGACACTTCTCAACAGGTTCCATACACTTTCTGAAAAGATCCATGTTGAGCTCCTCAAACCTGGCCCTGGTGATTGTGGTGTAGAAGTCAACACCTTCGTAGAGAGAATCAATTTCAATTGTGGTTTGTGCAGTTGAAGAGAGAGTCCTCTTCGCCCTCTCGCAGGCAGTCCTCAACCGTCTAAGGGCCCTGGGGTTCCCACTGATGTCCTTCTTGTGCTTTCTCTTAAACTCCTGAACGAAATGGTTAACCATTCTGTTGTCAAAATCTTCACCTCCAAGATGGGTATCTCCTGCAGTGGCCTTAACCTCGAAGATTCCCTCTTCTATTGTGAGAAGAGAGACATCGAAGGTACCACCTCCCAGATCAAAGATCAAGACGTTCTTCTCGCCCACACTAGTGGCCTTCTTGTCGAGTCCATAAGCAATGGCGGCGGCGGTGGGTTCATTGATGATACGCATGACGTTAAGGCCCGCAATGACTCCAGCATCCTTTGTGGCCTGACGCTGGGAATCGTTGAAGTATGCAGGAACTGTGACCACTGCATTCTTCACAGCTGATCCGAGATAAGCTTCGGCTATTTCACGCATCTTCATGAGGACCATAGAGGAAATCTCCTCAGCAGCAAACTGCTTCTCCTCGCCCTTGTAATTTACAACAATCATAGGTTTGTCGGCAGGACCAGGAACCACTTTAAATGGCCACAGCTTCACATCACTCTGGACGGTTGTATCAGAGAATCTCCTTCCAATCAATCGCTTCGCATCTAAAATGTCACAATAAATAATCAATCATTCATCACTAAACAAACATTATATAACAACACCGTTCTAATAAAACCTCTAACATCTAAAAGATCACCACAAATAATCAATCATCCATCAACAAATAATACTCTTACTACAACATGCAACTACTCCAACTCTCCTAACAAAAATAATTAGCATCTAATAGTACTACTGAATTTCAACAAATAATTACGGTGAATGTTGCATAAAATAGAATTAAATTAAAAGGAATGATAATACAAAGCCGCCCAATATCAAATTTCAACAAACAACACTACTGTACACTTAGACAATTCATACTCAAATTTACAATGCAAATATACATTCGAGCATAGCGAGTGAAGTGCAAAACCCCAATAATGTAAAAGATAAGTTCAAACTATGCCAGGATTTGTAAAATCATCATTTTCATATATTTTATATGATAATAATAATAATAATAATAATAATAATAATAATAACAACAACAATAAAGTCAATAATACCAAAAATAATAATGTCACGAAATAAAAATTACAAAATGAGAACAATTGAGCTGCAATAACAGATCCAGAAATCTAGAAACATTATAGATAAGTTACGATCAAATAGAAGCATAAGAAATAAACAGTAATAAATGGTTGATTCGGATGCGGATCTTACCGAAAACGGTGTTAATAGGGTTCATGGCGACCTGATTCTTGGCAGCGTCACCGATCAACCGTTCGGAATCGGTGAAGCCGACGTAAGAAGGCGTCGTCCTGTTACCCTGGTCATTGGCGATGATTTCGACACGGTCGTGCTGCCAGACTCCGACGCATGAGTAGGTGGTGCCGAGATCGATTCCGATGGCAGGACCATCTCCTTTTCCGGCCATTGTTAGATCCGCGAAGAACAAGTTACAGAAAATATAGAGAAGATGAAGATGATTTTAGGTAGTAAAGCGCCGAAACTGAGAAAGAAAAAGAGAAGAAAAGAAAAGACTCTCAACAATTCTTACAGTTTGTTAGGTTAAGAGAGAAAAGGGGTTTATATAAGTGTGGGATTTATTAAAATTTAAAATTCTAGAATCTTCTTTTGCTTACATGGGAACACGATCATATGGTGAGCGTCTCTCTCTGCTTCTGGTTGGTTCTAGAGCCTTCTTTGTATCTGCCAACTTGGATACCCAACAACTCTTTCAACGGCCTGAAATTTAAAAAAAAAAAATTTACAAAAGTATTTTTTTAAAAAAATACCTTTATTTTTAATGGGATTAAAATTAAGAGAATGATTATATTTTTTCTCTCAATCTATCCCGTGTTATGTTCTCAAACTCGATAATTCTGGACTTAAATCGTACTTACAAAAGACCTTCCAACACTTAAATAAGACTTTGATGCTCGGTACTTGTGCTATGCTGAATTTTTTAAATTTGTGCATATTTATATGATTATTATGGATCATTTGTTATTTTAATTTCAACGTCTGAAATTAAAAAAATATATTTACAAAGTATTTTTTACCTTTTATTTTTAAATGGGATTGAAACTAAGAGAACAATTACCTTATCTCTGCTTACTTTTTCGTCCTATGATCTCCTCAAAATCGAAAATTTCGAACTTAGATGATACTTGAAAAAAACATTTCAACACTAAAGTAAGACTTCGGTGTTCAGCACTTGGTACGGTTAAAATTTTTGAATTTGTTCATATTTATATAATTATTATTCATACTTTATTATTTACCGGATTAAAATAATTTTTTATCATGACTAAAAATATATTATCTTTAATTATTGATTAATTGATTAGTCTAATAAAATAATGTAATGATTTTGATAGTGTAAATGGAATTTATAAGTCTGCTACATACATACACCTTTGTTTTAATATATTTATGTCTTTTTTTCAAATCCAATTAGGTTTTATTCTGAACCATATTTCTTTTAATCATTAAATTTAAGAAACAAATTTTGGTTAGCCTGTTCTCTTTAACATAGAAAATAAAAAATTATTTATATTGTATATAATCTATAATATATAAGATATTTTATGTATATAATTTTTTATTCTTATATACCTATAACAATATATAAAAATATTATTTATAATATTAAAATACGACAAATATGATGATTATTTAAATTAGAAATAAAAAATTAAAGAGCATATTTTCTTTATGTATGAAGGAAGAAAGAGGAGAATAAAAGCACAGCTATCTTTTATATCTATACTTACTAGTAAGAGAATTATTCTTTTGTTATTACTCAAATAACATATTTTATAACAACATATTAAGGATTAATTAACAACACACTTGCTTATAAGATAAACCGATTAATATATTATTTTCAGATTAAAAAAAGTTTTTTAAAAACACAAAAAAACATAATATCAAATTTCTATAACAATATATATAAAAAAATTATAATTTGTATTAAATTTCTAAATTTATTATAATTTTATAGTATAGTAATATTATATTAAAAATATTTTTACAAAAATGTAAATACTCATTGATACGTGTTTCCGATAAGGTTATATAAAGAGAATACATTTTTTTATCATTATAAAAATATTCTGTAAATAATAAGAATAAGAATAATAGTCAACATAATTAATCAAAATAACTAAAATTCAACAACCTTTTTTTGGGCTTTTTTATTATAACTCTAAATATATTTCTTCTATTAGAAGAAAATTAAATAAAATAACAATAGTTTAAATTGTTTTCATGATTGAATATAAAATAATAATAAACTATTATTATTATTATTGTTATTTTCCATAAATTAAAGAATAAAAAATATATAGCAAATTACAATGTTTATCCTGATTGAACCCCATATTATATCAGGAAAAGTCATAATTATTATATTTCTCTTACATAAACACTCGTATATTAAATTAAATTGAAGAGGATAAAAAGAAAATAACTCTTAGAAAAATTATGTTTTCTAGTTATAATTAGTTTTTCTAAGACTTTCTTACTATTTTTTGTCCATAGATTAATTATATTTTTCATATTATTTATATATGACGGATTATTCCATGATTATAAAAGAAAACTCGTTTTGGAGAGCATAACCAACCTTTTCTAAGAGTGATATCTATGAGAAAATTAATTACGTGTAACTTAAAATTTCTAACATTAGATTTTTGTAATCAAACAACTAAAATGAAAAACAATTATTATACTGTGGTATTTGTATTATTTTTATAAATTTAAAATAAATATAGTATACCGTATGTTGTTGGGAAAAAATGTTCATGTTTTAGATTTTTTGAAATAGTTATTTGAAAATATTTTCTAAAATACATAATTTAAAATAATTTTCAAATTTAAAAATATATTTTAAATTATACAATTCAAAATATAGGATAATATATTTTGAAAATAGAATACATTTTGAAATAATAGAAATTGCTAATACACTTTTACATCTTGAATTGTATAATTTAAAATATATTTTTTTAATTTTAGATGGTATAAATAAATTTTTGGATTATGGATTACAAAATTATAGATTTTCATATAATTCATAATGTCATAATATTTCTTACTCGTGAATAATTGAGACTTTTTTTTCTATAAAGTAGAAAATGAGATATTAAGGTGTTAAAAGAAACCCACTATACATTTCAGTTTTATTGGAAGTGCAGGCCCAAGTAAATAGTTTTGTCACTTTAGACACATTTCCATCGATACTTAACTTGGGCTATTTCTTCTTGCACCCCCTTAACTTGTCTTTGTTATTTTGCTAATTCTTCTAACTTCAAGTCTTCGAGAACAAAACACGGTAATAAATTTGTTTAGGAAAAAATTCTTATTCGCAATATTTAGGACTGAATAATATTTTCTAATTAAAAATATGTTTGAAAGATCTTGTTAATAATATGATGGGAAGGAAACAGAGATGAAAATAATATTTTTTTTGAAAAACAAAGAATTAGAAGAATAATTGAAATTGGTATTAAAAAAAATAAAGATTCTAATTAATCAAACATTAATTATGAAATCTAATGTTGCACAGTTCTTAATTTTCTAACAAGCAACTTTCTTTCAGTGCAATAGACTTTGATCAGTTGAGCTAATTGGTAGTAAGAAATCGTGTAAGAACAATAATTAACATTTAACAAATACAACAAACATTATATTCAACATAATGTCATCCTCCAAAATTTTATCAAACCGATTATGACCTGAAATTTTATATAAACTAATGTTTAAATTCTTATTAATTAATCAATATAATAATTAATTATTTTTTATTTTTAAAATTGATTTTTATTAATAATTTTCGTAATCTCAATATATATAATAACACATGTATCTAGTGTATTAATTTTGAAAGAAAATAAATGTATTAAATAATGTTATGAGTTTATTACTTGTCCACACTCACATGATTAGACTAAAATTACAATTCAATAAAATAAAAATAAAAGTAACTACAAATTAAGAAATCAAGATCACTATAATATTATTTTATGCTTAACAGGATCCATTTAGGCCTAAACAAAATTAAAAACAATATGAGACTAAGTGTTTTTATCACGTTAGCATGCAAAAATGAAATTAAAAAAGTTGCTAATTAGTTGTATTTAAAAAATTACTAAAATATCTCTCTCTCTCTCTCTCTCTCTCTCTATATATATATATATATATATTTATTTATTTATTGTAATTAATAAAATTTAAATTTATAACACGTTTATTATAAATTACCAATTCACTTTGTGATATTTAGTTTTGTTAACAAAAGTTTCTTCTTGTGATAAAGTTAAACTTAGTTTGTGTGGTTGGTAATCAACATCCAACTTCATTAATTAAAAAGAACTTTTAATTTTAAACGAATTGTAAATATTTTTTAAAAAACCAATTTAAAAGTATTGAATATGATTTTTTTTAAAAACCATAGTTTAATTTTCATTCACAGTCAAATATATAAAATTTCGTACCAACAAGTAGTTGATAGCAACGATACCCAATTCAATTCCCTTAAATACGATGGAAAAAAAAACGTGGTTGATAGAAAATAGTAAATAGTAAATATAATTAATTTTTTTTAAGAGAGATTGATCCTTTAACTTGTATGAGGTTGATTCATTAATATTGGTTAATGTTGGTTTGATTGTTCTTTTACTAGACTGGTAGGCGATTTAATAAGAGATTGTTGTCAGATATCTCTGCATAAGGATTGAGTCACTCTCGAATTGATTCATATTTATTTATTTATTTTATTGTTGATAAAAAAAATCACCAACAAAAACAACAAATAAAAAATGTGTATATTAATAAACTCCTAATTTCATTATTTGTGAAAATTTATAATTAAATGCATAAAATTGGAATTTTCCTTAAAATAGGTAAAAGGTAAATGTTTCATTTTCATGGAGACAAGATATCATTTTCAACTATCTGTCTTTTTGCAATCAAATTGTTGTCCTATAGACCAACTCGGTGTTCTATATTATTATTATTCTTATTATTAAGTAAATAATGATTGTATGAGCTTGGTTTTGAGTAGATCCAATTCTAAATGGCATGCTAAGTGCACCATAAACAATTCACTAAATATATACAAAGTTATCTTTTCAATTATTTGGGTTTGCAGCCTACTTTTCATGAATAAAACAAAGCCACACATAATTAACTAACTGCTGCTTTTGTGCTATCAAAAAAATTGTGAACACATATTGCAATATTGGTCTGGTTTGATGTGTTTATCTGATGTATATGTTTCTTAATTCTGTGTATGTCCATGAAAAATTATTCAAATTACTTTAACTTTGTCTAAACGAAAATATTGAATATGGATAATTTTGAAAAAAATAGTTAGATTAAAATTAAAATTTGGGTATTAAGAATTGTAATTTAAACCTATCTTAATCCTATAAGATATGATAGTGTGAAGTTCGCATTTATTTATATGTTATGAAGTGTTTTTTCTCTAATTAATGTGAATCTCTAATACACATTATCTCAAGGTTGTCAATTTTGTGTATGTGACTATATATTTATGGATGATCCAATAATGACCTGACATAAGGTGGTTTGATAAACCTAACCAAATTTTCTATATTTTAAAAAAATTTGATACCATATTAAAAAGTAAAATTTAATCATGACTCAATCTTATAAAATTAATTATTAAGATAAGATTTGTTCTCACTTATATAATATGAAATTATTATTTTTAATCGATGTAATGTGAGTTCTCCAATCTGTGAAAAGACATGGTTGGAAAGTAAAGACATGTTAGGGTCAGAATAGTGACATGGTTGTAGAATAAAGACATGTTATTGTCAGAATAGTTTCAACCCACATGCACTTTAATTTATTTATTTTTCTAATATTATTCAAACAATATGATTTAAACATATGTTGTTATTTAAAATGATTCTTTGTCTTCTACATTTTTTTTTTCTGTGTCATTCCTTAATCACACTCACATGGTTGATAATGATGGTGCCTACATCCACCACTCATTAGTTTATTGAATGTTTTTTTTTTTGCACCTTTTTGGAACATTACTATGGCCACTAGTTGAATACATTATAATGATTTTAATTAATGAGTAGTTTTTGTAATATTACTCAGTCAAATAAAGAAGAATGGAGTTTTCTTCCTCTCACCATTAATAAACAGATGGTGCTAGTTTTTTGGAAAAATAAATCACTGTCAAATCACACAACTAATTTCAATAAACCAAAACTACTAGGGTTCAAACATCTCTAAACTTTAGCAGAAAAATCAACACAAACTTTTATTACATGCAGACTAAATAGACGTGCATATAAAGGAAACTAAAGATTTAAATCTCTGAAACTCTAGTACATTGACATTAATTTTTTTTGTCTCATTTTACTTCATTATTGGTACAAAGGATGAAGAGAAAAAATGTTATTCTTAAAAATGTTCATAAGATAGTTATATATTAATATTTATTTACCATTTGTTACATCAATTAAATGAGTAAAACGATAAAAATGTATATGGATAAAAATAACTAAATAACTCAAAAAGATACAATTATTTAAGAATATATGTACTATTTTCAATTAAAAAGTTATTTATAATGGATATACATTTTTTTTTAAAGTATATTCATATGAACTCTCAAAGATGTTTTTTTAACTGTTCTTATTATTACTACTCTGAATTTGGCTAAATTTATATGGAATCATACCATTCCACCATAATCTTATCGAAATTATACTAAAACAAACTAATTTTACAGATAATAATTAATTAATTACTATATTAACTAACTAGATATTATTTTAGAAATTAAAAAATTATCAGTATATAAGTAAATTTTATTATTAATAAATATTCTTTATATTAAAATTTAATTAGTTATTTAAGTTTTAGTTATTAGAAATTATTTATCAATAATA
Organism: Phaseolus vulgaris; assembly: GCF_051622355.1. Lineage (NCBI taxonomy): Eukaryota > Viridiplantae > Streptophyta > Magnoliopsida > Fabales > Fabaceae > Phaseolus > Phaseolus vulgaris. The sequence continues at coordinate 1,208,296 of NC_143505.1, forward strand.
AAAATTACTTATACACCAATAAATTTTTTAATTTTTAAAATAATATATAATTTAATTAATATAATAAATAATTATTTTTATTATTATAATTAGTTTTTATTTAATAATTTTATTGTAATGTTAATTGATGTAAAGTGCCACTTATGAGAATTTAAGGTAGAAAGGGATCAATATGATTTCTTTTTATTCATCTATGCTTTTATTTATTGTCGTTAATATCCACAAGATGAAACAACACATTACTATTAGTGTTTTTGGCAACTAAATCTGAAAATGGATTAAATGATTTTATGCAAAATAATTTAATTATTTGTCAGTTTATCTTCTTTAATTTCAAGATCATATGTCATTTCTGAAATATGGTATAATTGTATTTTGATACGTTTTGAGAATACTAGAAAAGCTTATGATAAAATTAAGAATATTATTTATACTTATGTTATATAAAGGGTTTTGAATAAGAAAATTTAAAAATAGCTTTTTCAATTGATTTCCCTTCTATGAATGCATCTAATGTAATACAAATTAATTGGGAAACCTTGAAGCATTTTTAGAAAATTTTGAATAAATGAATTGCATGGCTATTACTAGAAAAAGCGTTTCAAAGTATCACATGTAGAAAGAGAGAGCTTTTGATAAAAAGGATTAAATATCAAAATAATATTTTTTAATGTATTATGTAATTTTTTCTATCATTAACTTTCACCATTAGAAAAAAAAAACTTTTAAAGATGGTGAAAATAACTTATATCAATATTTTAAAAAGCATAGTGGATTCAACTATAGTTAAAAGTTAAATAATATAATATAGTTCCAACCAACATTGTTTTTATTGACCAAACAAATAAAATATAAAGTTGTTGTCAAAAGTTGGTTATTCCAACATTGAATTAATTACAAAACTCTCATTATCATTTTTTTACTCAAAATCATCATAAAAATCTCTTATTTCAATACTAAATTAAATACAAAAATTATTATCGCACGTTTTTAAAAGCAATAATTGAAAACGCATCATTAGAAAGATACTTTTAAATGACTATATTTATATCAGTGGAGAAATCCTATCATTTATTTATTTTTTATGTTTTTTATTATAATGAGTTAATTTGTACTCATAATTATTTTGTTTTTTCTATTAATATTATCTAAGTATGATGTAGATATTTAATGTTATACGAGTATTAATTCAATTATGATTATATGTATCTTAATAACATTAATTGTATCGGATAGTCACGAGACTGACATCATGTCGATTTTGATACCGTTAACATAAATCACAAGAGATATTAAAACGTCATTAGTCTAACTGATCTGCAAACAATAATTAAGATGAGATTGAATATTTTTTGGATTTTACGTGCAAGTCCGTAACAAATATCTAACTAAAAAGTATAAATAAGAAAGATACAAATAATTTTTAACTTCACACCCTACAGATTGTATTAAGATTGACTTGAAAGTCGTAGTATCTTTGCAGATATTTTTCTATCATAAATAGAAGCGAAAAGAATGAAAAGTCGAAAGACTATAACACTTAAAATTCAAGAAGATTAAAAGTTAACTGAAAAAAAATTACTCGTCACATTTTGTAATAACACTGGTGCATATGCTTGTTTTTATTAAAAAAGACAAACTTTTGTATTTATTGAAGAGAAAGGGTAAAATGAATTTTGAAATAACGTAGCATAGAAGTTAAGAGTAAGAATTTTAAAAAAATTATAAAAGAGAGTGTTTATGCATAAAGTAATTTGAGGTTATAAAAAAATGGATTTATATATTTTGAACAGAAAATGAGTTGGATAGTGGGGCATTTAATATAAAAAGGAAGGTATATTTAAATGAAAATGAAGATGTGGCCAAACAGAGCACAGTGAGAGTTGACGTGGATATGACACACCACAAACCTCTTATCTGTCCCCACTCCAATTACCTCCACCAATCAAAATACCAATGCAAAACAAACAATATTCATCATTCACTTCTTATTCAAAACTATAATAATTAACCATATTTTTTAAATTAAACAAAAAAAAACATTTTTATATAGTTTTTATGTAAAAAAAAATATAATAAATGTGATCCAATTTAGGGATGGTTGAACCAACCATCTTACAAAGTAAAAGACACATACATAAAAAAAAAAAACCTCGATAGTCTATCCTACCATAACTAACTAAAAAACGACTTAAAATTCAAAGATCAAACACGTCATCATATCAATAATTATTAATTGAGTATATACATATTAGAGATTCTATGCAACAATGAGAAACTCGCTAAAGATACCTTTAATATATATTTTTATATCTCATTTTACTTTGAAGTCTATAAATAAATGAAAAATTCACTGATTTAGGAGAACTTATACAACTCACTCAAAAATGTTTTTGGAATATAAGTAACTATTATGTAATTTTTTTTATGAAGTTTTTAGAATAATTTTTTATGAAATTAGTAACTAAAATATTTAAATACTCTTTCCAAACGAAATTAGGAAAAAATAGACTGAAATATAAACAAATTTTAACTTTATAGAAATATCTTCTTCCGGAAATGTATTTTAACTAGTTGATATATATTACAGTTTTCTCGTATAACAGAAAAAGAAATTCTATAAATGCCATTCTTAAAATTAGATGGAATTAATTAAAATTTGAACCAATGTAATTTTTTTCTGATATGTTTATATTTGAAGTTTGAGGAAATAAATAAAAACATTTAAGATGATTTTAATAAGGAATTAAATTTTATCCATTTTGCATATTTGAAATAATTCTGAAAATTGCAAAAAATAGGATTCATTGCTTTCTGAGAAGCACATATATTTTCACGTTATCTCAGTGCAATTCAGTCTTCCACAAGTTTCATTCACAGTTTAGTTTTGTTCCTCAGCCGCCATTTTGCGCTCCGGCAATGCTTTTCACGGCGGCGCTCGTCCCCTAAACCCACCACTTCGCAGTCATGGGGATACCATGGGACGACGGCGTTGTGATCCAGCAAGGGAAGGACGCCAATGAGCCCTGCATCGTCACCGTCAATTGCCCCGACAAGGCTGGTCTCGGCTGTGATCTCTGCAGAATCATCCTCGAGTTCGGTCTCCGCATTACCCGCGCCGGTACCTCGCTTTTCTCATCTGGGTTTCTTCTTTCTCCAACAAATCTCAAACCTTTACCCGTTTTACTCTCATGTGTCTTTTCTCCCTGAAACTCTGTTTTTTCCACTACCCTTTCTGCAAATAACAACCATTTAATAGGGACACGTAGACGCAAATCAGTTTTCAAATCATGAGTTTTGTTGTGCAAAGTGGTTGTGAAAAGAAAAATAAAAACGGATACTTGTAGCTCCTACAAAAAAGTTATCAACCATTTGTATAGTTTGATATTGAGTTTGTTCGTGGTAAGTTTAATTAGTTTTTTCGAGATTTTCTGATATAGTTCTGCAGAGGATACTCGAAGTAACAGTTGCATGATTTGATGTTGGTATTTTTCATTGTTTTGGAGGTATGATTTGTTGTTGTTGTGGCTGTTTTAACGTGTTAATTGGATGGTGTTGCAGATATTTCAACGGATGGAAGGTGGTGCTACATCGTGTATTGGGTTCTTCCACATCCAGCATCTGTCAAAGTTGATTGGGAGAGTTTGAAGACTCGTCTGCTTTCAGCTTGCCCTTCATGTTTGTTTTCTTATTGCTTCAATCAACTCTCCACGAGCCCTTCACCTCCTCCGATTTACCTGTTGAAGGTTTGGTGTGTTGATAAGAAAGGGTTGCTACATGGTAACTAGTTTCTGCTTGTTCTCTCTTTTGGTTTTTGGTTGGTTACTGCAGTTTTTGACACTTTTTTTTTTGTATGTTCTTTTAGATATTAATGAAATCCTGTGCAACCTTGAACTTATTATTCAGAGAGTCAAAGCCATGCCAACCCCAGATGGCAGGGTGTTAGAAATGCTCTTTATCACAGATGGGATGTGAGTATGAGATTCTTGTTTGTATTCTGCATATGCTGAGTGCTTTTCTTTACACCATTCAATCTATTTAGAATCTTCTATAACATATGTCCGTGAAAAGCTCACCTGGGAGATTGGTGTTTGATTCTGATGGAAAGTCACTTTAATTGTGGTCATTCCTAACCCACCTTAGTTGCGGTATCTTAGAGGGATTGCTTTAGTTGCAGAATCAAGGTGGTAGTTTAATTCCACACCAACTAGAGATATATGGCTTAAATAGAATTTATAAAACTTGAGAAGTGCTCATCTTAAAAAGCCTATTTCTAATAGATTGTTGATATGTGAGGGACAGTGAATTTGGTTTCAGAATTGGGGATAATATTCCTATCCTATTGGCATTAGTTCCTCTTAAGCTTCTGAATTGCAAAAATACGTGTGGCTTCTAAAAATCAACATGTTTTGCTTGTTTGGACAAAAAATTTGACGAATTTATTTTTATCTATCACTATTTGCAATTCCATCGGGTATGTGATAATGAAGTGTGTGAGAATTGGAGTGGATACTGGATGAATTGAGGGGAGGACTGTTATTTGAAAAGTAGGATTGAATCATGTGTCAAAGATTTTTATTTTGATGTTGATGGAATAATATATTCATATTGACAACCGATTCAAGGACGATTATCGCATCTGAAGTATTGTCTTGTTCTTAAAATGTGTCTCGGGAGAAAAAAAATGTACATAAATTATTTTTGATCTTGCCTCCATCGAAATAAATTGGTAACGGATCCCTAATTGAGAGCTAAGGAAACAAGGATATGGAATATTATTTTCATATTGACAACCAATTTTTCATAAATAATCATTTGATACCGTTAACAAACAAACTAGAAAAAAATATTATTTAATATTTAAATTAGTTGTGTAATAGTTGTAACTTGTATATGATAGGTTGTCAAACTATCCTACTCTTTAAACTATCATGTACAATCTTTCACAATCCAACATTGCTGCAGTTGGAAGGACCCAAGATGAACAGAGAAAAAAAAGGAGACAAATTTGTTTTATGGTTTCTTCCATTTGTTATGCTCTTCATGATTATTTTATGCAGAAACTGGATGGAATATATACTAGCTAAACGTGCTTCTGCTCGTACTTTGTAGGTAGCTTATGATAATTATGTGACATTTTGTATTTTCTTACTGATAAAAACAGGGAATTGCTTCACACGAAAAAGAGGCAAGATCATGTGTCTGAATTTCTTATGGACGCTTTAGGAGAGAGGTGTATCTCCAGTGAACTTCAATTGGCTGGGCCTGAATATGGACATCTGCAGGGGTTTTCTTCTCTTCCACCAGCTTTTGCCGAAGAATTATTCAGTTCTGAGCTGCTGGACAAGGTGTCTTTGCATCCTCTCAGCCAAGATATGAAAACACTGAAGACACCTACTGTTACTGTAGATAATTCACTGAGCCCAGTTCATACCCTACTTCAGATACAGTGTGTTGACCAGAAGGGTCTGTGTTATGACATTATGAGGATCTCTAAGGACTCTGATATTAAGGTATTGTGTCCTGAATCGTTATTTATGCATGCAAATGGCCTTCTGCTTCTCCCTAGTGAACCATTATACATGAAACTAAATCAAAGGAAGCATTATAAAGTCCTGCCATATTTGGTACTCAGTTTGGACTTGATTATTTCCATTTTTAATCTGTTGATCTTATTCTGCTAAAGTATTCATGGATTCATTATTCATATACAATTCATAACCATATGTTTTGTTACATAATTTTTTCATTGCTGCAAGTTTACTCATTATGAGGCTCGGACATGCCTCTTAAATGATGTGTCCGTACCGGATATACGTATTGGACACCGACACTCGTAGGACACGTATTGGTGAAGTGTCAAATTCAATAAATATTTGTTAGATTTCTTACAATTTTAGTACGGTTCTAACACAATTTTAAAAAGAAAAAATACATTATTATGATTATAAAAATAAGGAACAAATCCTTTTGAGTCAACCATGAGAAACATATTTCTGCTAAAAAAATTGAAACATAGTTGTAATCTTTATTGTCAATTTATACGTATCGTATCAGTGTTCTTGTTAGTGTTTATGCTACATAGCTCATTAGTCGTTTGCATATTTCTGAATCAGGTTGCTTTTGGTCGATTTTCTTCAAGCGTGGAGGGCTTTCGAAACATAGACTTATTTGTTCAGCAAAATGATGGGAAAAAGATCATAGATCTTGACAGTCAGAAAACCTTATGTTCATGCTTAAAGGAAGAGATGCTTCATCCTTTGAGGGTGATCATAGTGAGCAGGGGTCCAGACACAGAACTTCTGGTTGCTAATCCTGTAGAGCTTTCTGGAAAGGGAAGGCCCCGTGTATTCTATGATGTTACATTGGCTTTAAAAGCTTTGGGAATATGCATTTTCTCAGTAAGTGTTTTCTTTTACAAAAATGAGTTACTGTGACATGACAACTTTGGATGTTCTCTGAAGCAATGTTGTTACAGTTTCTGAATGAAAGCTGTTTCTCACTTTGCAGGCTGAAGTTGTAAGACATTCAACGCAAGAACGCCAATGGGAAGTGTATAGATTTCTGTTGGAGGAAAACCGTAACTTCCCACTGACCAGAAGCCAAACAAGAAGTCAGATTGTGGACAAAGTTAGAAGGACATTGATGGGCTGGTAATTTGGTTCTCTGTACAAATGAAAAGCACTTTTGGTGCTGTGTGCCTTTTTCAATCCCTTTTTCTTAAATTACAGCTTACTTTCTTTTGAATATGGTTTAGGTAGCAGGCATATAATCAACTACAATCATGTAATTTTAGCATTGTAGACGGTCTCATGTTTCTTTTCTCTCGCTTTAGTGATGAATTTTCTGTAAATTGGTTTTATCATTTTGAAAAATTAGATGCTTTGAATCAACTACCAAGGAAGCTTGAATATTTCACACGGCCAAGTTTAGTAGAGGTAGATTTTTCTCACATTCCAACATATTCTTCATTCAAAGTTGAAGAGTACAGATTATCTCGGTGAGTTGAAGAAAATAAGAGTATATAAATTGTTATTAACTTCGGTGAGTTGAAGAAAATAAGAGTATATAAATTGTTATTAACTTCTGAACTCGAATTTTCAGTATGGTAACATAATGAAATATTAATCTTGGGAAAATCTTATAGAATACCATTTCAAACAAAATTTTACATAAAATAGGAGAAAGAAGGGCTAACACGATAAAGTGCATTTTCTCCTTTCACACTGTTGAATATTTTGTTCTGCAGTGATGATCAAACTATTTTATTCAGTCAGATCCAATGAGTTGGAAGAACAACAGTGTTGTTCTAACAATAATTTTTTACAGAATTTAATATAATAACCATTGTTGGAGTAATCAAATCCAAAACTACTAGTAATTGGGATAAATAGTGAGAAACACCATTCTTCACTCATTCCAATCCAAACCCTAAACAAACATGTGCACTTTGGAGAAGAGAGGCAGCGTTTTCATCCTAACCCTAACCGGCGATGGCGATCACCGTCTCAACCCGACTCTCCTCCATTCCATCCAATCCTCCCTCCGCCGCGTCCGTCAAGAAGCCACCGTCTCCTCCGCCCTAATCACCACCGCGCACGGCAAATTCTTCTCTAACGGCTTCGACCTCGCGTGGGCCCAGTCCTCTGAAGAGCGCATGATCCTCATGGGCTCCCTCCTCCGCTCCGTCGTCTCCGATCTCCTCACGCTCCCCATGCCGACCATCGCCGCCGTCACCGGCCACGCCGCCGCCGGCGGCTACATGCTCGCCCTCGCCCACGACTACGTTCTCATGCGCCGCGACAGGGGATTCCTCTACATGAGCGAACTCGACATCAGCCTCGTGATTCCCGCCTGGTTCGTCGCTCTCCTCGAAGCCAAGGTCGCCACACCCGCGGCTCGGCGCCTCATCGTCATGACGGCGGCTAAGCTCAAAGCCGAGGATGCTCTTCCGCTCGGCGTCATTGACTCCGCTCACTCCGGCGCCGGTGAGACCGTTGAGGCTGCGCTCGACTTAGCCGCTCGTTTGGTCAAGAGAGGGTGGGATGGACACGTGTACGCTCAGAATCGGAAGGTCTTTCTCCGTGCCGTGATCCAGGCCGTTGAAGACACCTCTCAAACTCCTACTTCGCGGCTTTAGTTTTTATATTATATTAGCCTTTAAAACTCGTTGACCAGTTTATTTTGAATTGCTTTATTTGGAATAAAAAAACTGAGATTAATTGAAAATCTTACAATCCAACTTTTGTCAATTTTTTATTTAATTTTTTGTTGCAAATTTTGTTATGATATTTTTATTTTTCAAGTATATTACTTTCATTAGATTATTTTAAATAAGATGAATAATTTTTTTTATCATATTTATCATTTTAAAACAAAAATTCAACATAAAAAATGAAGCCAAATATAAAGAGTTTTTTTTTTGTATATTAAACGTTAGATTTTTTTTTGTTTTAAACGTTAGGATTCTGGTGTATTAGCCTAGACCTTAACAATTTAATATAACCTACAATACATTTTTCATATAAATTTTTGTAAAAGTTCAGTGATTTAAATTAAATTGATTCTTATTCTTATATTTCAGTAATCTATTTCATTTAGAATACAAATACTTTTGGTATATAAAATCTATAATAATATATCTAAAGGGTTTTTTTTATATACCTATTTTCTAATTTTATCCTTTATAATATTAAAATTTAATAAATTTAATAATTGTTTATTTTAAATTAAAAATTTGAATTTTAAAAAATTAAGGGAAATTTGAATTGAAAAAAACAAAAAAGTCATTTTTTTATAATTTTACTCTTTAAATAACTACTTTTTTAAATTAAAATAATTCTTCCCAATAAAAAACCGCCTACACAATAAAAAAAAGTACATCCAACAAAACTAAAAAAAATATTTATTTATTTATTTTCATAATAATTTTTAATAAATTTAATAATATATTTATTTCAATAATTGTTATAATAATAGTAATTATTCATCTTTTTAAAAAAATGTTTATTTATTTAATAAAATAAATAATTGAATAATTATTTTCTTTCAAAATAATTAAATAATTTTTTTCTTTTAGACATAACGATTATAAAATTATCATACTCTAAATGAGTATTTTCATTGATTATAAAAATTTGTAATGATATTTATAAATTTACATCATATTAATTAAAAAAATTAAAATTATTATAAATTTATAATACAACATTTATAACAAAAAGAACACAACAAACTTTTATAAATATTTAAAAAATATAGACACTAAAATTATTTCATTTGTGTTTGGTAAAATATTTTTTTTTAACTTATTTCAATACGTTATTCATATCAGCATTTTAAAGTAACTATTAAATAAAATTTATATTTTAATATCTATCGTAATGTCCACTAAAACTTTTCTTGGAGTTATTGTTGTGCTTTTACATTTTTTTAGAATTATCGATTTAATTTTACACTTGCTTATTATCATTTTAATTATTCAATTATTTATTTTCACTTTTAATAAATATTTTTTTTTATTGAAAAATGCAACTATTTTAAATTACAATAAAGAATAAAATTTTACACAAATATTACTTAAAATGAAAAATGAAAAATTCTGTTTATAATTATAAAAAACATATAATCACCTATTTTTCATCATTTTATAAGTTTAAATTACTTGATTAATTAGTTTTATCAAACCTATTTTAATTTTTAACTTTTGGTTAGTTTTTCAATTTTGAACTAACTTTTGACCTGATAAAGTTGTCACTTGGAAACAAATATAAGAATTTGATGTTTTATTTTATCTCAGTTTCTTTTTGTTTTTTGTCTCATTTTATTTGAAGAAGAGAGGGAAAAGCGAAAAAGACAGCACAGGTAAACTAAAACATAGAAACAGCGAGATACCCGAAACTTGTTTTTGTTGTTGTGTCAGCGTAAATAATGCATTCGACAAGAGTTTTAATTTGAACCTGAATCTGAATGTGAATTTGAATTATTGTGAGAACATAGTTGTTGATGGACCACACATGCCATTCATTGATGCATAGCCAGCAAACCTATCACTGTATCACCCAAACCCATTTATTGGACTTTGTTCTTATAAGCCTATTCTTGAAAAAACTAGGTTTCACAAGGTAAAATATTAATCAATTTAGCTTTAAATTTTATAAAAAAAATTCTTAGCTCGGACACTAACACTTGACACTACACAGACACCTCTTCAATACATGTAATTTCCAAAATGTAGAACACGAAGAAAAGACACTGATCTATATATTATATTATTATGAATTGTATAAATTAGTTAAGATTTATCTGAACAAATATGAAAGATGTTTACCACGGTTCAAAATAATTTGTTTCTTATTTTTATAATCATAATAAAAACTTATACAACAACTTTAAGTTTTTAAAAAATCACTGTATATTTTTTTTTAAAATCACGTTGGAATTATGTTAAAATTGTCATAATTCAAAAAAAAAATTGTTGAATTGAACACTTAACCACTTAATCAATATGTGTCGTATACGTGTCAGTGACCGATACATGTATCGAACACAAATACATTATTTTAGACTTGCCTAACTTTCCTAGTTTGTTGATTTCTTTGTGTTGATATGGTTGGAAGTGTGGTGAATTAATGTTGAGAGATCTTAGTAGTGAAAATATGCAGTTCCTCCTTCACAGGATCCAACTGCAGCATTTATTTAACTTTTCTCGTATCCCATACCATGATAATTTAAGTCTCTGCGATGCCCTCTTTTACAAGTACAAGATTATTTACATTTAATGTGTCCCCATTTTGATGTTACAATTGTGCCTAATTATAAGCTCCAACATGTTCAAATGAATAAAAAGAAAAAGGGGCAAAAGGGGTGCCTTAAATTGGACTCAAAGTACAAAACCATACAATAATCACTAAATTGAAAAAGCATAATGGTTTGAGATCAGAAAATTCTTGAATCCATGGCTTTCACAGCACTTGAGATCTTAAACTGGTGGTCCCTTATGAGCCATTCATAGCTGAAATGTACAACTCAGAAAACATTGGCAGAGTAATATATATCATGAACACTCTGTGGCATTGGCAATAGTATGAACTTGTGCATAGTATCTGTGACAAATTGGCAATAGTATGAATGAACACTAGCCGTGACATTGGCAATAATGTGAATTCTAGGTGTGACATGAACAATAATTATGAAACCAGCCTTGGAAGAAATGTGAAAATGGTTATTAAGAAGCGGATTTTAAACTTAACTCAACTTCATAAAATCGGTTTGTAAGGTGAGATTTGTATCCATTTATATATTATGAAATGTCTTAATCTTTAGTCGATGTAGGATCTCCAACACCTCTCACGTCGAGACTACCAACTCGTGTGTGTAACTATATATTATGGGTGGTCCGATAACAGTTCGATAGCAGATGATCTGATTTTTTTTTTCTATCAGCAAAGAATGAAATTAAATTAAGAGGGATACAAAAGGGGTATCCCAACCCTTTTACATAAACCAAATCACATTAAGAATCTCCAAGAAAAAAGAGATGAACAAACACTCCAGAATCAATAGATAGATAATGTTTGCTGCATAAGCTAAACATCCTATTCCAACTAGCATCGTGCTCATATTGGAATGCTATAAGCACTGCAAACTGCAGCTACAAAACCATCAAAAACACCCTGCCTCTATTAGTCTTATTATAAGACACATCAAAACAGAATCCTCCATATCTGATAAACCCAACAAACAATAGTTAAATATATACTCAAAATGACTCTCATACCATATTAAGTGAACTTTAAGCCTAATTCAACCTCATAAAATCGACCTGATAAGGTGAGATTTGCACACACTTATATACTATGAAATGTTCTAATCTCTAGTCAATGTAAGATCTACAACAATGGTAGTGAAAAACTTCAATTCATTATTTTCCATTCCACTGGTATCACCTTAAGATCTGTAGCCTCAAACCAAACTACCACGTGATTCAACTAACTCGGAATAAATGAGCAGGGCCGTCTTATGAAACCCCTTGATCTGTTAAGTATCTGTACTGCTACAATGAATGTTCATGAAGTCCTTTATTCATACTGGTCTATGGATTTAGGTGGACATTTATGACTTTTCTAAGCCAAAAGATAAGATAATGACTTGAGGGTGCAACATTTTTCCCTTAGTAGTTCTTAAATGAGTTAAATGGTGTCATCTGATCTGTGTAATCGACCTTATTAATGAGACAAGATTTTGTTGTTGTTATTATATAGTTTCTCACAAACATTAAGGAACTGAGACAGTGCATTCAAAATAGAGTAACAAATGAATCTACATGTAAGATTGAGAAAAGCATAGATAGGGAGATATTTAAAGACCAAACATGAAGCATTCTGAATGACAGATCTTATATCACATGCAAAACATATTTCCACAATAAAGGTGGAAATGAAAGTTTTAAACAAATGTCCACATAGTTAAAATGTAGCAAAGACACTTATACTAATACACTACACACTTCGACATGTGTAATCTCTAAAAAATATAAGACACGGGACACATATTTATATTATATCATTATGAATTAGATAAATTAACAATCAAGATTTATGTAAACAAGTACGACTGAGTTTTTTTTTTTGTGGTAGAAAGATGATTTTCATGATTGGTTTAAAATGATTTGTTCTTAATAAAAACTTATATAATAAGTTTGAGTTTTTAAAAAATCACTGTATTCGTCATTTTAACCGTACTAGAACGGTTAGAGACTTAAAAATATTTTTAAAATTTGACATTTTACCGATATGTATCATACAAATGTCGTATGCGTATCAGTGTCCTATATGTATCTCCGACATAAAGACACCATTTAAGAGGCGTGTCCGATCTTAAAACTCAAAATATGTGTAAAATTTCCCTTGAGATAACTCGCACGAAATTTGTGATGACTCATAATGTTGTCTCAACCATGTGTTTACAAATGTCATAAGTAAGACACAAAAAGGTTCTGAAAAGCGAAAAGTGTGCCAAAGGAAAGAACCGAAAGCTGGTGATATAAAGTGGTACAAACTGAAAAAGTTATTTCTATATTTGATAACCAATACCTCTTAAAACCTGGTGCTCCTATATTCAAGTCATGTTGTAAACTTGCATCAACTACATACTAAAATATTTCACAAAAAAGAAAAGATTACTTAGTTTCATGCATATTAGGCCATAGTGAAAAAAACTAGATATTTTCTTTGATCCTAGTTGCTTTCATTTATGTTGTTGTTATATGTCTCTATCCATGAATGTTATAGACGAGACTCACTACTGGTGTACAAGATTCCGATCTTGACCTTCCAATTCCAAATCTGTCATTAAATTTAGAGACTATTATTAACAATTTACTAGAAAATAATGAGATTGAAGTAATTAAAATATTGATTAGGTGTGGTTGGGTTTATGAGACTACACATTATTGGATCGCTATTGTACCATCCATAATATATAGTCTTACGTACGAATTAGACAAATTTAATATGTTGAAGATCCTACATCAATTAGAGACAGAAAATGACATTTCAAAATATATAAGTGGGTGCAAACCTCACCTTATAAGTCGGCTTATAAGGTAGAGTTAGACTTAAAGTATACTTCTTAACCGGTGTTATAATGACGTGTTATAATGATAATATTAATTGCTAAACATTTGTGTATAATATAAAATAGTATTGACATATCCATACCCCAAATCTTGGAAAAATTCTGTATCTGATACTCACAACCTGGTTCTGCATGAAACGTGTCAATGGCATACAGTTAGAGTTGTTGCCCCTCCATTTCTATATATATCTTTGGAGATCTTTGGATTCATGCATCTAATTCGAAGCGTGGACTCTTGAAGTAGAAGAAAAGTAACAGAAGGTGAACTCTTTTCTATAGTTGCAGTGAGCATATACATAAAGTTAAAACTTAAACTTCTACTCATTTTCCTGCTGATTTTATATTCGATGTGACGATTTTGTTAGCATTAACTTTTTTCGTGATCTTGTACCAAACCCAGCACAGGTACAGTCTATACAACAGGCCCTTACTTCAACCTTCTGTGATCTCTATCTCACTGCATTGTATAGTCTGCATACATATATACAAGCAAAACTTACTTTTACTTATCTTGTTCCGACGTTGAGATCAATCACCGTATCTGAGGTATTATTCATTTTGAGATTTTTGAGTTTCATCACGATTTTATTCTTAAAAAGTTCATTGTGGGTTAAGAGATGAAAGTTTATTTAAACTGTCTTGACCTCAACTTCTAAGTGATGTGAGACTATATTGGTCTTACCGGAACAATAGCCTCATGAGAGCTAAAGGAAAGAGTACACAATATTTTATTATTAGAGACAGGTTTGTAGCTAGAAACTATCTCTCTTAGAAAGAAAAATGCAGTAAAAGGAAGTAGTGAAGAAAACTATTCCGTACAAGATTGGAAATAATGCAACATTATTTCATATTTTAAATTTTCTTGAATTGAAGATTGTTATGGATTTATTTTAGGATCTTAGCAGCCATGAAGTGTTAATCCCTTTCTTCATTTTTTGCAGGCATCATGATCTTTAGGACACTTGTCCTATTTCTGACTTTTATGGTGACAAATTCAACAGCTCTCGCGGATCAACAACAGACATATATAGTTCACATTGACAAGACTAAGATCAGAGCCTCAATTCATTCTCAAGACAACTCGAAGCCATGGTTTGAATCCATCATTGATTTTATTTCTGAAGCTTCAATTCAAGAAGATGGAGAAGAAGAAACTCTAGCCCCTCAACTTCTTTATACCTATGAAACCAGCATGTTTGGTTTTGCTGCACATCTTTCTAAGAAACACCTCAAATACTTGAACCAAGTTGAGGGTGTCCTCTCAGCAATACCTGATGAACTGTCAACACTCCACACAACTTACACCCCTCACTTTCTAGGCCTAAGGAGTGGAAGAACACTTATGACTGCTTCTAACTTGGCCATTGATGTGATCATTGGGATTCTTGATTCAGGAATATGGCCTGAACACACCAGTTTCCAAGACTCAGGCTTGTCCCCAGTGCCTTCTCATTGGAAAGGTGTTTGTGAGAAAGGCACCAAGTTCTCTTCCTCAAATTGCAACAAGAAGCTTATTGGTGCAAGATCCTATTTCAAGGGGTATGAAAAATATTTTGGAAGAAAAATCAATGAAACAGTGGATTACCTTTCTCCAAGAGATTCCCAAGGGCATGGAACACACACTGCCTCAACTGCAGCTGGTAATGTGGTGAAAAATGCCAACTTTTTGGGCCAGGCTAGAGGTACAGCAACTGGAATGAGGTATACTTCTAGAATTGCAGCTTATAAAGTATGCTGGTCTTCTGGTTGCACTAATTCTGATGTATTAGCTGCTATGGATCAAGCAGTTTCTGATGGGGTTGATGTGTTGTCACTCTCTTTAGGGAGTATTCCCAAACCTTTTTATAGTGATAGTATTGCCATAGCTTCATTTGGGGCAACAGAGAAAGGGATTTTGGTTGCTTGCTCTGCAGGCAATTCAGGTCCCTTTCCATCAACCGTTGGAAATGGTGCTCCATGGATCATGACAGTTGCTGCTAGCTCCACCGACAGAACCTTTCCAACAAAAGTAAAGCTTGGGAATGGACAAAGTTTCAAAGGGTCATCTTTGTATCAAGGTAAGAAGACAAAGCAATTGTCCCTTGTGTATGGCAAATCAGCAGGTACAACCAAGGAAGCACAGTACTGCATTGGAGGCTCCCTTGATCCAAAGCTTGTGCATGGGAAAATAGTTGCTTGTGAAAAAGGAATAAATGGTAGAACTGAGAAAGGAGAGGAGGTGAAAGTGGCAGGTGGGGCAGGAATGATCCTACTCAACAATGAATATCAAGGAGAAGAGCTTTTTGCTGATCCTCATATTTTGCCAGGTAAATGATACATTTACCACTCATAATTTTTTATAAAATCACATTACAACTTCCAATACTGTTATTTTAGTTATATACAATTTCAAAAGTTGTCAAATCATCATTTTCCTGTTTTTGCCAGCCACATCCTTGGGAGCTTCAGCAAGTGAGATTGTTAGAAGCTATAGTCAATCTGCTAAAAAACCAACAGCTTCAATCTCCTTTATGGGGACAAGGTTTGGGGACCCTGCACCAGTGATGGCTGCATTTTCTTCTAGAGGACCAAGTTTAGTGGGACCAGATGTGATTAAGCCTGATGTGACTGCACCTGGTGTAAACATCTTGGCTGCTTGGCCACCCAAAATTAGCCCAAGCTTTCTCAAGAGTGACAAAAGAAAAGTACTATTTAACATACTTTCAGGTACTTCAATGTCTTGTCCTCATGTTAGTGGCATAGCAGCACTGCTCAAGTCTTTGCACAAAGATTGGTCCCCTGCAGCCATTAAATCTGCTCTGATGACTACCTCTTACACATTGAACAACAAAGGAGCTCCAATTTCAGATATGGCATCTAATAACTCATCATTGGCTACCCCTTTTGTATTTGGTTCAGGCCATGTTAACCCTGTAAGTGCTTCTGATCCAGGGCTAGTTTATGATATCAGCACCAAGGACTATTTGAATTATTTTTGTAGCATAAACTATACTTCTTCCCAGATTGCTTTACTATCAAGAAGAAAATTTGTATGTTCTAAAAAAGCAGTTCTACAAGCTGGTGACTTGAACTACCCTTCATTTGCTGTTCTATTGGGCAGAAGTGCCTTTAATGCTAGTGTGACATACATGAGGGTTGTCACAAATGTTGGAAAATCTAAAAGTTCTTATGCAGTTAAAGTGGAACAACCAAATGGAGTTTCAGTTAGTGTTGAACCAAGGAAATTGAAGTTTGAAAAACTGGGTCAGAAATTAAGCTATAATGTGACATTTTTTGCAACTGGAGGAGCTAAAGTTGGTGGTACCTCATCATTTGGGTCACTGATTTGGGTATCTGACAGATATAAAGTTAGAAGTCCTATAGCAATAACCTGGCAATAGTGAAAATCTCTGTGAAGGGTAGCATTTGGCTGAATTAACAGAGTTTATTGATGACTCATTACATTGTTGTTGGAAGTTCTATCATATGCATAACAAGTTTAGTGACAAAAGGGGAATTTAAATTGCATCTTTCTAATTATTTTCAGTATTGTTTTAGTATATTATGCATTTTATAATCATCTCTGCAATCCTAAATTTTTTAATAGGTTTTGTATTCCCTTATGGTAGTTCTTGTCAAAAACTTCTTGAAGCTTTGTTGAGGTAAATGATTAGTTTGTCTTTAAGGTTGAGAATGGAGGGAAAAAATGGCTGTTTATTCAAAATATCATCAAAGTATAAAAATATCAAATTATAATAAGATTGAGGGATAAATCTAATATGATTTTAAGAGGATGAGTTTAAAGAATATTTCTTAAAATAATATTAGCATTTATATTAATAAGATTTGTTATTTTCAAAATTTTGTACATTATAATTGTGATAACTAGTATGTGGAATGGATTTAGATGATTGGAAGGAAAAAAATTGATATCATATTAAGAAATGCACTTTAAACTTAACTCAATCCCGTCAAACCGGTTAAATGAGGTGAGGTTTGCACCCAATTATATACAATGAAACACTCTAATCTCTAGTCGATTTGTGATCTCCAACAAGAAAGATAATGTTATTTAGATTAAAAAAAATAAGTAGAGAATAAATAAATAAAAAGAGTTACTGGTAGATATAATTGAGAAGAGTAAAAGAAAGACTAATTATTGTATTATATATTAAATTACTAAATTTTATTTTATATTGGAGTTAAATTTTAATAATGAAGTAATATATATATATATGATAATAATTTTAAAGTTTAAAATATTAAAAAATTTAAAATATAAGAAAATAAATAATATACAGTAGAAGGAATACACTTAACTTATCTTTTTTAAAAATAACCTCACATGATTTCTTATTAGTATTCTTACAAAATTATATATATTTTTAAATTATATTATTTTCATATTTTAATCAATTATTAAAACATATAACAAAATTAAATAAATAATATAATTTAATATATTTTTTAAATTATATTCTTTTAATATAATAAAACATATGAAAATAATGATATTTTTTAGATTCAAAATATTAAAAATTTAACAGGAAAAAATGGAAATATAAAATGGAGCGTTCTCAATATACATTATTATAAATATTGAAGTCATTAACACAAAGACATTTTTGTTATTAAATACAGCCAATTGATTTTCTTATATATTAAATACACAGCAATAATTGCTCTAAAGTAAAACTCCCATTATATGAAAAGGAAATTAATTGATATTTGAAGCTTTCTAAAAATGCTATATTATTCACTAAAAATAATGGTTTTTTAATGTACACAAAACTCAGAACGCGTCTTAGAAAAAAAAATTTGTCCTTGGAAGTCACTCCTAAGAATCATAAATAATGAAATTATAATTTCCATTAATAACTAATTTTTTTTACGAGTAAAAAATATTGCTAAATATATTTACACTTTTTTTTCTTAAAAATCGCTACAATTTATAATTTATTTGTATATTAAATGGTTTCATAAAGATAATATGGTATTTTCCCCTTAGACTTTTGAGACCAATTCAAGAAAGTTAGATTGTGAAGTTTCTACAATGAAAAAATTGTCAAAATTCATTGTCAGAAAACATGATTTCTTCTTGAAAATGTAATTTAAAGAAAAATATATAAATCAAACATGAGAAATAGTTGATCTTCAGATCCTTCAAAATCTTAAAAGTTCTTTCATACTAAGAATCTCTTTAACGTGATATTCAAAACAAAAAAGTCACTTTTGTTAAAAAATAAAGTAAAATCAAATAATTGGTCCTAAAAAGTGAGAATAATTTGCTTGTTCTTGGAAGAATCTGATTGAACTGTTCTAACAATCTACTTTATTGAAAATTATTGGTATCAACTTTATAACAACCAAAATCTCTCGTAGTCAATGCCATTAATCTATTGATTGAAACTTGTAGGCAATTACTCCCACCACCATATATTTTTTTTATATGCACTTAGTTTTTAAATGCCTTTGTCACATAATATTTATGTACAAATGTCAATATTTGAAATTTACATATCTGTCTAGGTAGAAGTGTCAACATCTTTGTCATCAATTGAAAAACAAACAAAAAAACACACGTCAATGATTTTCGGATTTCAACATTCATAACCATCCAGAACCCTTGAACTTACAAATTTTCACATTCAAAACGTCGACAGATATTCATAAAAAAAATAACTATAACCTTCCGCACATAAGCATTCGATACAACTTCGGATATGCATGTTCATAATAGAAAAACACTTACAAGTATAGATATTTAGAAGTCACACAATTTACGAAAACTTACTGCACTACACTGTGTAACAGTTCTCACTACACAGTTATTCTCCTCTTCCGTAAATGACAACTTTTTTTCTCTCCGCTGTACCTTAAGAACTTAGTGGTGTGTGTTGGGTGTCATGAATTAGGTAAGTAAGGATTGCTTTAGAGGAATACATTGCCATAATGAAAACTTTAAGTTTTATTTTATTAAGATATAATAGACATTTTACATTGTTTATTAAGGACACACAAGATATTTCACTAAGGTTAAAAATGATATGGTACACGCATATGATAGGAGAATCTGACAAACTTGTATATTTGGTTCATGAAATATTAAAATGAAAGAAAAACACCATATATTTTGGGATTGTTGTAATATAAATATATAGTTTTATTACTGAAGCAAGTTATTATTTTTCTAATCCCAAAAGTTCCGTTGTTGTTGTTTTTCAGTGTCGTGTATAACAAAGTTTAAGATTTTTTCTCAGGTGTGCATGACCGTTATAACATCCAATCAAATTTGCCCACGTGGAACGACAACATTTTTACCTAGAAAAACTGAAAAAAAATGTAAGAAAAGTTAGGTATATTAAATAACGTGCCATGTCAGTATCCGACGTGGACTTCCATTCCCTGGACGTGTTCTTCTTCTTCGTGTTCATCGAATTTTCCACTGGGTTTATTCATTTCATCCAAAATTTTCATCAGCTACAATCTCATCCTTCGATCACACTAATTCACCTTTCTCCCTTTTGAAATCTCTATCTGCTGCACCGATTCAAATTCAATTTCCACCGATTCTTGTTTCATTGGCTCCAATCTGATTTTGCTGTATTCTTTCATTACCCTTTTGTGTTGAGAATCAAATTGTGATTTTAGCTGTGATATTATCTCGCAAGAGTGAAAATTTCTGTGTGATGGATAACTATGGATCATCTTCTCCATACGGGTATCCGAGCCCTTATGCATACCCTTCTGACCCTCGTCAACCATACCCTCCTCCTCCAGGTTCAGCTCCTGATCCATATGCACATCTTCCTTATCCTCCATATCCTTACCTTTCTTCACATTCCCTCAACTATTCTCACCATCCACCTCCTAGGCCTATGCATTCTGGCCATTTTGAGTATTCTTATCCTCCTTCTATGGACTTTCCTCACCCTCCTCCACCAGCTTATGCTCCTCCTCCCAGTTATCCTTATCCCTACCATGTGCCTCCACCAAATCATGGTTCTCCCAGGCCTCCCCTTCTTCACCATGCCAGTTTCCAACATGGATCGCCTCCATACTATTATCCACCAAAGGAGTCCTATTCGCCTCCTCCTGATATCCATTCCCACACCAATAGCTTCTCTGGTCCCTATTGGCAGGAGAACACAAGCACTGCTGCAGAAGGTAAAGTGTCACAAACTAGTCATAGTTCCAAGCCTTCTCAGGGTTCTTCTTACCCCCCTTTGGATGATCTTATGAACAATGTTAGGTTGTCTGATGATGGCAAGCCAACTGCTCCTGCATCACCTCCTGCGCCTGCAGGGCAACCGTTTATGCATTCCATTTCAGTTCCCAAGTTGCAACAGAAGAGAGAGGAGTTTTATGGATATTCTAATAACTCCTTCTCCGGGTGGGGATCCTCCTACCCCACTCGGATGGATTCTTTGAGGCTTTCAGATTTTTCTGGCTCGTTTAATGAATCAGTTTATGGTCAGAATTTGCAGATTGTTCCAGCGCAGAATAAAGGGTCCTTGAGAGTTTTGCTCCTCCATGGAAATTTAGATATATGGGTCCATGAAGCCAAGAATCTTCCAAACATGGACATGTTTCACAAAACTTTGGGGGATATGTTTGGTAAATTGCCTGGTAGTGTGAGCAATAAAATTGAAGGAACTATGAACAAGAAGATTACTAGTGATCCTTATGTATCGATTTTAATATCCAATGCTGTACTTGGGAGGACTTATGTCATCAGCAACTCTGAAAACCCTGTTTGGTTGCAACATTTCTATGTTCCTGTTGCACATCATGCTGCAGAAGTACACTTTCTTGTTAAAGACAGTGATATTGTGGGTTCACAGCTCATTGGCATTGTGGCAATTCCAGTTGAGAAAATATACTCAGGAGAAAAGGTTGAAGGAATCTTCCCAATCCTGAATAGTAATGGGAAGCAATGTAAGCAAGGTGCTGTTCTGAGCCTATCCATTCAGTACATACCTATGGAGAAAGTGAGCATTTATCACAAAGGAGTTGGAGCAGGGCCTGAATACATAGGGGTTCCTGGGACATACTTTCCTCTGAGAAAAGGTGGAACCGTTACTCTGTATCAAGATGCTCATGTTCCAGATGGAAGCCTCCCTAATGTGTTGCTTGACAGTGGGATGTACTATGTGCATGGAAAGTGTTGGCAAGATATGTTTGAGGCCATAGGTCAAGCTAGGCGTTTGATTTATATTACAGGGTGGTCAGTGTGGCACAAAGCAAGGTTGGTTCGAGATGCTGCTGGTTATTCTTCAGATTATTCCTTGGGTGAGCTTCTAAGGTCAAAGTCACAGGAAGGAGTAAGAGTGCTTCTGCTTATCTGGGATGATCCTACATCAAGAAGCATTTTAGGTTATAAAACAGTGAGTAAAACAGCTTTTTCTGTTACATATCTCTGCATTGCCATGCTTCAACTGACTGGTTGGATTTTATTACCAATTGTATGCCATGCACATCCTTGCTTTATGTTGTTCCTGGATAAACCTTTTATATTTTTTTGGACTTTGCAACTTGTACCTATTTTTGAATTGGAGAAATGAAAAAAATTGTGATTTTTGCAATGAACTGTTGTTCAAGAGACAGTGATATACTACTTGTTGTTGGGCTTTAAGCTTTAGTTTTGAGACACTCTGGACTTTATGTTTAGGATGGTGTCATGGCAACTCATGATGAGGAAACTCGACGATTTTTCAAGCACTCTTCAGTGCAAGTGCTTCTTTGTCCCCGCAGTGGTAAACGTCATAGCTGGATCAAGCAAAAGGTTTGGTTTTGACAACTACTTTACTAATTGGAATATTTTTTATTAGTTTATGCTCAAGTGTCTATGGATAGTGCTGGAGTATTGTTTCTCTTTGATGTCATTCTTTTAGACCTTGCATTTTTGGGACTTAAACAGTTGTGTTATGATTTACTGCTGATAGTGTGGCTAAATTTGGTAGATTACCAAATTATATAGTAGCACACAATTGTGAACGTGATGATTGGACTGGATTTAAGTGTTTAACGACACAAACAAAAAACTATATGCCAAGTCTGCAAGTGTACTATTCTGCATACTTGATGATAAATCAGTCAAATGCATTTACTTACTAACTACAGTATGAGGCTCGGACACTCCTCTTAAATAGCGTGTCCGTGTCAGACACACGTATCGGACACCGACACTCGTACGTATCGGACACCGACACTCGTACGTATCGGACACCGACACTCGTACGTATCGGACACCGACACTCGTAGTGAAGTGTCTAATTCAAAAAATTTGTTGGATTTCTGACAATTCTAACATGGTTCTAACACAATTTTAAAAAAGAGAAATACATTAATTTTCTAAAAACTCAAACTTATTGTATAAATTTTATTATGATTATAAAAATAAGGAATAAATTCTTTTGAACCAGCCATGAAAAACATTTTTCTGATTTTGCTTAAAAAAATCTAAAACATACTTGTGCACAAAAATCTTCATTGTCACTTTATATAATTTATAATTATATAATATATAGATTCGTTTCTCCGTATCCTACATTTTAGAGATTATACGTATCTCCGTGTCCGTGTCGTATCAGTGTCTGTGCTACATAGACTACAACTCATTTGCTTGATAGTGAGATCAGAACATCAATGAATAATTCAATTCACTCGAGCTCTATGTTATCTATCAATTAGTCAGCACACAATGAAACTAAAACTTCATGGATCATACTTTTGGACAAGATTCAATTTTGAAGCTGTTATATCTTCTTTCTTTTGTGTTGGATCTGTTGGTATGTTATCACATCTACAATTTTGGTTTCAAAGTTCAACATTGATATTTTGTCTTCTTCTTATTAGGAAGTTGGAACGATATATACACATCATCAGAAAACTGTTATTGTGGATGCCGATGCTGGAAGTAATAGAAGAAAAATTATAGCATTTGTTGGTGGACTTGATCTGTGTGACGGGCGATATGATACTCCTCACCATCCTCTTTTTAGAACATTGAATACGGCACATAAGGATGACTACCACAACCCTACTTTCACGGTAATCTCTATTTCAGATTCCATTATTGACCAATGAAGATTAGCTTCAGTTTTCTACCATTTTCTTGATATGGTACCAAAGAATGAAAGCAGCTGCAATTTTTTTTTTCCCATTCTTTTATAAGATAAAATTTCCATCACTACATGCTGTGTATAGTGCAGCTCTCATTGATATATTGTTACTTATATTCAAGTACCCTACTCGCACAACTGAAATTTATCAATAAAAGCCACAGTTTATGAAGGAAATGTTCAGCAGGATATTTCTATCATGGTGGAATTTGTATCTAGAAATCTGTTAGGTGCAATTTCTAACTATTATTATTTGAAATACACAGACCAATTAATTTCTATAATAAGAGTAAATTTCATGACAGGGTAATGTTGGTGGTTGTCCACGGGAGCCATGGCATGATTTGCATTCTAAAATTGATGGTCCAGCAGCTTATGATGTTTTAACTAACTTTGAGGAGCGCTGGTTAAAAGCTTCAAAACCTCACGGCATTAAAAAGTTGAAAATTTCATACGATGATGCTTTGCTAAGGTTGGAAAGAATTCCAGATTTTATTGGCATCAATGATGCTCCAAGTGTTGGTGAAGATGATCCTGATGTTTGGCATGTTCAGGTATTGGTTACCTAATAATGCTAAGCAATTATTTTCTAATTTGCTCTATAAAATGAAATTATTGGTTCTGTTTACTTTGGAATGTAGATATTTCGTTCAATTGATTCAAATTCGGTTAAGGGGTTTCCGAAGGATCCAAAAGATGCAACAAGCAAGGTGAATAAAAAGCCTTGATTTCAATTTATCTTTTTTGGACTTGGTATACCCATCAAACTTTGATCAATTTGTGCTATATGTACTGTGGAATTAAGGCTTTTTGTATTTTTCCAGAACCTGGTATGCGGAAAGAATGTGCTGATTGACATGAGCATACATACAGCATATGTTAAGGCTATTCGTGCTGCACAACATTACATTTATATAGAGAATCAATATTTTATCGGCTCTTCATACAATTGGAGTCAACATAAAGACCTTGGTATGGAACTCCTCTTTATGTGTAATTGTTGCTTATAATTGCATTCAATACTATTCTGGAAGTTATGTAGAACATAATCATCCTGAACCAGAATCCATCTTGGAGATTTAATCTTTAACCAGTTTAATCGAGTAAACTATGCATTATGTAATAGAAAAACAATCTTTCAGATGTTCAGCATGTCACTTGGATTATACATAGAAGCAACACATGTATATTACACCTACTAGATCATGTCATGTTGAATTGGACATTTTCAACTGCTGTTTGTTTTACTAATTTCAAGTTGAAGGGGGAAAATGGTATATTTCTGAATGACCACTCTGTACATTGGTTTCACAGATTATAGGCTAAGGCTTGTGATGAGTTTCCTAAGGTAGGGTGAGTTACAGGAACAAATAGAATTGGCCCTGATGAAATAAATAAAATAAACAGCTAAATGTTCAATTTATATATGGTTTGAGGCTTTACAGAAAAAACTCGTTGCAAAAAAAATATAGGAATGGCCATGGCAAGCCTCTATCAACTGTATCTTTTCTATGTCAATGCGGTGCCACAAATTTATTTTGAAAATCTTTCATGTGTTAATTTTCTTACTTTGGCAGGTGCTAATAACTTAATCCCAATGGAAATTGCTCTAAAGATTACTGAAAAGATAAAAGCAAATGAAAGATTTGCAGTGTATGTTGTTATTCCCATGTGGCCAGAAGGAGTTCCAACAGGGGCTGCCACGCAAAGGATTCTATTTTGGCAGGTATGATTCAGCACACAATATGAAAGTCAAGTTTCTACTTTTGGCAAGGATTTTATTGAACTATTGAGTTGGTTTTAATTTGAAATTGTTCACTTTTACATCACATTATATGTCTGCTCTATCACTGTCATATTAGATCATTTTCGTATTCCATTCTTCTATTTTATTTGGTTCATGATCGTGGTTGGCTGAGGGTCAAGCATTGTAGTAGCTGAAGAGAAAATCAGTGTGACAAAATTAGGACCAGTGTATCTATGGCCTAACAATATATTAGTAACAAAGCAGGTCACGGACAATGGTCTAATACCATCTTAAAAAGTGATTTAAACTTAACTCAATTCTACAAAACCAATTTGTAAGATGAAATTTTTATCTACTTATATACTTTATTTGTTACTATCAAAGCCTATTTTATATCCATTAAAACGGTAATTCACGAAGTTATACACGTAGAAGCCTAGTTGTGTTAGAATAGAGTCTATTCTAATGAGGCTTGGTTGTGTTAGAATAGAGTTTATTCTAATGAGGCTTGGTGGTCTGATATCGAGTGACATAATAATTCTAACAAATATCACACTAGAATAAGTGTACCATATTGAAATGATTACTTGTAATTGTGTTTTGTACGCATGAGCGCTCTTGTTTATAAGAAGAGATAGAAATAATAAGGAATAAAATAAATATCTATTGGATAAGATATTTCCCTATCAAATCATATTATATCTCCCTAATTAGTGTAATCAAATCATATGTTTAACATAATCAAATCATATCTCTAGCTATGATTATAACGTATAGTCATTCAAGAAAGAGTACCATTGTGACCATCATAATTTTAAAGAGCTAGAATAACATCATCTTTCTTCTTCATTTAATTGTTGTTATCTCATGATTCCAAGTACTATGGCTTAGAGGAAAAAGGAAATCAAACCCCGTAAATTTTCTTAATTAAGGAATCTTTAATCTTCAGCCAAATGAGTGGTAAGAGTCAACTGTTGAAAACTTGAAACTTCCAAATGTTAACTGAAAAAGTTATAGCAGATGCTGGTACTTGGATATTGCATTTGTTAATATGAAATTATTTTCTTAATTTTGCAGAATAAAACAATGCAAATGATGTATGAGACCGTTTACAAGGCTTTGGTTGAAGCAGGGCTTGAAGCAGCATTTTCTCCACAAGATTATTTGAACTTTTTCTGTCTTGGTAATCGAGAGGTCATAAGTACGCATGATAATGTTAGTGCGACAGGAGCTCCTCCCCCAGCAAATAGTCCTCAAGTATGTTACTAACACCCCCTTTCCCTTGTTGCACTCTTCCCAATTATATTTTTCTGCTACCATACCACATTAGTTTTGTGAATGTCATTATGTGAAACAAGGAGTCCATATAGATTTCTCTAGTACCAAATGTCTATTAGGGGGATAAATGCTTCCAGATAAGTGTTTAATATGTTAGCATGCAAACTGCTCTGACAATCAGAACATAACAAGTTGTAATATATCAGATAGTACTCTATTGCTCTATCCAAGTGTCTTGGTAATTTTTACTCAATTTCCATATAGGTGTTTATAATTGTTGGAGATCCCACATCATCTAGAGATAAGGACAGTTCATAGTTTATAAGTGGGTGCAAAACAAACCTCACCTTATAAGTTATAAGGTTGAGTTAGGCATAAAATTCACTTCTTAATATGGTATCAGAGTCATTTAGAATCTATCCTAGCAAGAGTTTGTTTGTCTTATATTGGGCATGCAATCTTTATTTAGTGGATGCTCTAGTAAAACTTTTGTGCCTTCTTGCTCTATTTTCAGGTGGCTAGCCGAAATAGCCAACGTTTCATGATTTATGTTCATTCAAAGGGCATGATAGTTGATGATGAATATGTGATATTGGGGTCTGCAAACATTAACCAGCGCTCCATGGAAGGAACAAGGGACAGTGAGATTGCAATGGGCGCCTATCAACCTTATCATACATGGGCAAAATCACAATCTACTTATCCACACGGTCAAGTAAGTGTTTTACATTACTATTTGGCTACTGATATTTGCTAAGATATTTATTAATATAATAATTTCTTGTTTCACTTGTGTTGTTCAAGTTGAAAAGATGAAACTGCAAATTTTCATGTAAATATATTAAACAGAATTTTCCTCTAAAAAACACTGTTCAAATGCAGAAAGATTATTCACTTCAGCCAGAAATAAAACACTCACTGGTATTATTTTGGGGTCATCAAATGAGATTTTGCATGCATATTCTGACTCTGGTATACTTAATGTACAAAAAGATAACAATGAATGATCTTAGTATGGTTTGATTTGATTTTTCGGCAAATACATTATTGAATCCATTAACATGTAATCATGTATAACCTAACAGCAATATTTTGTGAATCTCTTATGTAGATCCATGGATATAGGATGTCACTTTGGGCAGAACACACAGGAACAATTGAGGACTGCTTCTTGCAACCTGAGAGTCTTGAATGTGTAAGCAGGGTTAGAGCAATGGGAGAAATGAACTGGAAACAATTTGCAGCAAATGAAATAACAGAGATGAAAGGGCATCTACTGAAATACCCTGTAGAAGTTGATAGAAAGGGCAAGGTTAGACCACTTCCAGACCAAGAAGAGTTCCCTGATGTGGGAGGAAAAATAGTTGGATCTTTTCTTGCCATGAAGGAGAATCTAACCATTTGATGAGAATCCATTGGTTTTAGTTTTTCACATTCTGCTAGCCAATAGGATAAGATGTGTGTAAATTACAACATGGAACAATTTTTTAAATGTATGGAGATAGAGGAAGAAACAAATACCATTACCAACCCAAAATCCAACTAAACAAAGACACCACACTTGTACAAAGATCAGGGAAACATGTGTGGATAAACCTTATAGTACTATCTCTGTTGCACCAGTTTAAGGTTATTTCACATGTATTGATAACATATACTATTTTTTGAAACAAAAGATAACCTCACTCTTTCCATAAATACATTATTCTGAATAAAAGAATGAAAACAATTGATTTCAGAACATATGAGAAGAAGAAGAAGAAGAAGAACAAAAATGAATACTTCATTGTTAGGTGGAAATTTCAGTTATTTTGAAACATTGTTAGGTAAAATTGAAGATGTTTTGGAACTTACTATTGCACATGATTATAGGCATAGTTGGCAGTGTGAGAGAGAAACAGAGTGGACTTAAAACGAGGAAAGATAAGAGAAAAACTCAAAAAGACTATGACAACTTTCTCTTGCACTATATGGATTTTAACCTGTAATTTATCATCTTTTGAAAATTTCAAAATTATCTTATTCTGAATTTGAAAATCTAAAATTTAATAAATAATTTCAAAGTAAAAAAATATATTCTATAAAAAAAATCCAAAACACAAATTTAAAAATGCATTCTGGATAAAAATTTCTGTAATTAAAAAGTGTGTCCTGAAAATTCAAATCCAGAATAATTTTGGAAAAAGAATTTCAGAAATAATTTTTTATCCGCACCCTTTTTTATTTAAGGTTATTTTTCATAATTTCGTAAGAACATTTTTGTCATTTTCAAAAACGAATTGGGTGTCGTTAAAATTTATGGTGTTGTGTCTTTTACGAACTTTGAGACACTTGTTTTTGTTTGGATTATGAAAAAAATAAGAAAAATAAAGAAGTGATAGAAATTAATTAATAATCTTTTGTTATGTTTCTTTCTCTAATTGTTTTTTTTATGTACAATGTTTAATACTTAAATTTAGAATGTCACTTAGTTCAATTTTTCTCCACTTGTTAGTAATTTTTAGAGATTAACTTCATTTTTATAAGTATGATTTATATGAAATAAACTTTCGATATAACAACTACTTTAAGAAAAAAGCAATTCAATCGATAAGTTATGAAGAAATATAGTTCAATCAAGAAATATCTAACAATGTAATGATTAATAAAAGTTATATTAATATAATTTCATCACTCATTACATATAATTAAATTTATATATAGGCAGATTCTCCATGCATCATATCATTTTGCACTGCACCCAATATCTGCAAAGGAAAAGATCAAAATACCCTTAATGAAATAAAAATTAAGGTTTAAGTAAAATGTGCGCCCAACCCACACCTAACCCAACAGTGCACCCTTCTCTAGTAACTTCGTTTGCTGTCGTCGCAGTGCCTCAACGCTGCTTTCGAGTTCCGATGCTGCCATAGTCATGAGAAGAATAAGAATGGAGGTGCTTGGGTTGCTCTTTGTTTAAGTTTTAAAGCTTTCGTGGCGCTGCCTCACATTGACCACAGAAAAATGAAAGGTGTACTGCTGGGTTGGGTGCACATTTTACCTAAACCCTAATTTTCATTTAATTAAGGGTATTTTGATCTTTTCCTTTGCATATATTGGGTGCAGTCCAAATTAGTCTGGTGCAGGAAGAATCTACCATATATATAATCAAAATAAAAATAGACTATGCAACTTTATATGTTGGGCCCTCTTTAGTCCAATAAGTAAGTGATGTTCAATGTGTAGGCAATTTCTTCCCGCACTTCATAGTTTCTTACCACACCTCTATATTTTTGGTGAAAAGTCAAATTTACTCTTAAATAAATTAAAAATTAAACCTAAATTCATGTATCCTTCATCATCTTCCTTTTCAGGGAAATGGCTTCTTAAAACTTCTTTTGGGCACTCGTAATAATATAAAATATTACAATTCAAAAATATTGAATTCTACAATTTAGAAGTTATTTTTTTAAATTTTGAATTACAAAATTTGTAATAACTTAAAAGTCACTTTTACAATTTGAAGTTTATAATTTGAAAATCATTTTTAAATCTAAAAAATGACTTCTGAATTTTAGAATTCAAAAGAGTATTTTTGAAATTAAAATTGTTATAGAGGTGTAAGAAGAAATTATGGAGGTGGAGGAATAAATTGTCCAATGTGTAACTGTAACACGTTTATTGTGATGTTTGGTCTACTTAATAACACATCAAACTTTTTAGTTCTTTAGCATTCTTCATTTAAAATATTTATGGACCCAAATAAATTACCATATTTGAAATTTAATATTTGTCATGCTTCTACAGTGACCAGAAAATCAATTATTAAAAACTCATTACTGAACATTTATTGAATTTTAATTTTATCTATACATGGCAAATCTTGAGTCAATTATAAATGCCATTTATTGGACTTTAGATTAAGTTGAGATATTTCATACCTGAATTGAATCTAAAAAAAGTTTTTTTTTTCTAACCTTGTAAAGCTGCAAAGTTAGAGAGTATTAAATATTTTTAATTACTAAAAAGTTAAACATCAATCATAAAAAAAAACTATTTAACTAATAAATAAAACATGTAACCATCATTCCCTTTTCTTACTAATTAGTTAGGCAAAAACAAGTTAGAAAAAAAAAGGAGTTAATGATTTCAAATGAATTTGGAAAATCTAATATAAATCATTAATAACTTTAACGTCATAAATAACTATAATCAACCTTTTAACTTCTAATTAATTAATGGAATATAAGAAGAAAGAGAGTAGACAGTAGTTATTTTTTTAATCAGCAAACAAAAAATAATATTCTATTTTCTATTTTATTATTTTTAAATATTTTGTATACGCGAACAGTTTTTAATTAAAAAAGAGGTAGAGGGATTTTTTTTTATATATTTCAATCATTTATTTATTTTTTAAAAATATTTATTAAATAACTAATTATTTTTATAATTAATTGAAAATTACTTTAAAAAAAAATTAATATACGGAATAGTTTCTCAAACATGAAACGAGACAATTTATTAAACATGTAACAATTTATTAAATGCGGAACATTTTTACTAGCGTAATTTTATTTTCTATATCTTCATTTCTCTTAAAAATTATAGTTAATTTTTATCTCATCTTATTATTTGATTTAATTTACATCTTTTATTTATTTTTTAATATTAAACATAATTATATATAAATAATAAATGTTCAAACCTAATACATAAAAGACATCAAACAATTTCTCTAAACATCCTAAAATAAAAGTAAATTTGTCAAAATAAAAAAAAAATCCATTACCCTCGTAAAATAAAGTCATTCAAAATAATAAAAAAATCCCTAAACAATTACACAACATAAAAAAATTGTACGTCTTATACAAGAAAATCAAATAATCAAACCATAAAAAAAAATAAAAAAATCCACCCACCAAGTCAAATAATCGAAAAAAAAAAGACTTCTCAATATTTTATTACCATAATAATACAAGTTTATTCTCAAAACAATTTACATTTCAGCATTTTAAACAAGGATATTTTAATTCAAAATATATAAATTTTTTTGCTTTAATTAAGCATTTATTAGTTTATGTATGTTAGCTTTTAATAACTAAAACCATGAAATACTGTAGGAGAAAAAAAAAACCCTAGAAGGAAGAGATTTGAAATTGAAACGGAACTTACTAAAAATAATAGAGAAAAAAATATTTATTTAATAATTATTATATATATATGGAGAGAGAGAGACAGAGAGAGACAGAGAGAGAGAGTGTTTAGCGCATGCCAGCTCAGTCACAAGTGTTGTGTTCATAAAACTACGGCGCTACGTACAGCTAATACAACACTAGCGAAAATTAAGAATTTTATTTTATTTTCCCCTTTTTTCCTTCTCAAATCTCAAAACCGAAACGCACTTCTTCAATCTCTTCTTCCTTCATTCGCCGATTCCAGAATCCTTCAATCCAATTCAAATGTGCAATTCTTTCGCAGCGCGCTTCCAGATTCGCCACCGCTGACGCCGAATCCGAATCCAATCCTGCCGAATCCGATAATGTCTTCCAGCTTCAGTCCCTCGCGCCCGCCGCAGCAGTTAATCGGAGTCTCCCGCATGAGATCCTCCGCCGTCAAGAAGCTGCCGGAACCCTTGCGGCGAGCCGTCGCCGATTGCCTCTCCTCCACTCTCTCTCCCTCCAACGAACCTTCTAGAACTCTCCAGGTCTCTCTCCTTTCCTCGCTTTCGCTTCGTGATTCGTGTTTCGCACTGGATGCGGCAAATGAATTTCGCACGACGCTGGAAATTGTTTTTTATTGTAATTATTATTATTTTCAAAAAAATGGACGTTAGTTACCATTTTTTTTTGCGCTTCCGTTATTGTGTAAAAATAGGAAGTTCTTTATCCTCACGGTTGGGGAAGAAAGTGGGATCGAGTAGTCTTAGCTTGTTTTACGTACTTAGCTGCTGAATACGAATCTTGTTACTGAGCTTAGGGAGGGGTAATTTGGTCAATGTTGTGTGGCTGGTTTTAGGTTAACTTGCGGGAAGGGGCATTACTCCTGTACACACTCTTTCTTACTGGGTTGCTACCTATTCAGCATACAAGGTTTCTGGCTATATTTATGTTCTGATGGGACTTCGGAAAAACTTTTCAATAAATAGGATTAAATTTCTTCAGTTAAAATTACGTATTAGTTTAAGTAAGTTACTATATAAGCTAAATTAGTGAGCTGTTATCATCTTTGTTAATTCATTTTATTTTCTTGTTAAGAATTTAATATTTTTTTTACATTAATTATAGAATTAGTATTCAGTAATTGCTTGAGAAGTCTTCCCAGCTTGTTATACCCATCTTGATAGGCACCATAGCAACTTCCTGTGCAAAGTTCTGGGAGTTAGTTAACTGCTACTGTCGTCTTTAATTTTTAAAGTGTAGGCTATGAGGGATGGCGGATATGTTTTTCTTAATTAGTGTGATGATTGCGCCTTTTTATCAACGTGATATTAGAAGTCTTCCCTTAAATTGTTGCTTGTATGGTAATGATTTTAGATGCCTGAGTAATGCTGTGCATGTGTGCGAGAAGTTTTAGAAGTACTCTTCGTGGAGTTCTTATTTAATGTAATGATCGATTTTCTTATCATCATAGACATATACATATAAATATGCATACATACATGTATGATGCTAAAAGTTTTTTTTCTTGATTTTGTTCCAAGGAAGTTAATGATTTTAAAAAGCTGAGTAATGCTGTGTTCCGTGGAAGTACTGTCTGAAATAGATGAATATTTCTTTGTTTTCAACTCATGATGCAGGCTGTGTATCAGCAGGAAATTTTTTAACATTTATTGCAAATGTTGCAATGCAGATGTCACATTCAATATTTTTTTTGTATTTATTGTACCATCTGTACCGAGATTATTAACATATATTTTATGCAACAAGTACGATTGTTATCGGCAGTAAGTAAAATATTTGTACATGTAGGCTGATTACTCAAGCACTAGCTTCCTATTATTGGGGTTCTTTACCGACTGCAACATACTTTTGTAGCTTAAAATATAACCAGATTTTAATGGCATGCATAACTGTTACTCTCGTTGATCCATGACCAAATCCCATTTGACTGCAAATTATTGTACCATTGTATTTGATATACAGTAGCCAAATTCTAAACTTTACCGATTTTATTTTATAGCTTAAATATATGATTGCAGGACTATTTGAAAGCCCCTGCAGCCACAGACTTGGCTTATAATGCAATTCTGGAACATACTATTGCTGAGAGGGAGCGCAGGTAATTGTTACATTTATTTATTTCCATGAGGTAGTTGATGTGGCTTTACAGATTTGTTAAAACCATAGCTCTAAAAGTATTCTGCTATGTACTTAAGACAATGTCATGCACGAAGTGAACTAATTTTGTTGGATGAAAGGTGTGGAGTACATCCTTATAATTTCTATTCGGTAGTAGCTGAATATTTTTTTCTTTTCTTTTCTTGGTTAAGAAGGTAATGCATCTATGTTCATGTAGATGGTGATGTATTTGTGAGACTAGTTGTCCAATTGTTGTTTTAAGACATTGATGGAAACTGTGGAAGGTTCCAAGATAATGGCTTATGTAGTGCATATTATTACCATCACTGTTACTGATATCATCATCAGTACTAGGGAAAGAGAAGTACAGAGAAGATAAACTGAAAAATTGAAAATGAAATAGATGACCCTAGGATTTTGAGACTCCTTTGTCCATCCCTTCTATTTACCCTGAATCAGTCCTGGCTTGTCCTTTCATTTCAATTATCTCTTTTATCCCCTTCTCTGACTAACTGTGTCTTCCTATGTGCATCGATGCTTCCTGCCACATGTGCCGGCTATAACTCTTCTCCTTTTATTCAATGCACATGCAGCATGCATTGCTCATTTGAGATTCTAATTATGTGCTTTTTGTGCTTTTCTTCCTCAAATATATCTGTTTAGTTCTTGGTTTGCTACTTGTCCCCCCAAGCCATTTAACCTCGTCCTCAATGGGAAAGTCATAAAATTGGTATTCAATGGGTATGAGGGTTTCCAGGAATCCTCAGGAGGTCCTGCCATCAATTCCTCACAGTCCCCTCAGGGATAGCCCTGACTTTTAGGACCTCAGCTACTTGAACCTGGAGTTCTAATTCTTAGAAGCAAGCTAGGTAAGGATGAGTATGAGCAGAAACTGAGGATAGAATTGGAAGTGTAAAATCTGACTGCCCTTTTGTTGAATAATATTGGAGTTGAAGAATAAATCTTAATAGAGCTGTCGTTTTGTTCTGCTATTGGACCTGATTTTCCTTTCAATTAATCCAATATCTAGTTCCTTTTTGTTACAAATTTGTTAATGATGTCCACAGTTGAACAATTGTATTTGACTTTGTACTAGAATTTTGTTCAACCAAGCTGATTAGACTTTGCATAATGTGTATTGCTGTCAGTTAGGTACCTCAAATATTGTTTCT
Organism: Phaseolus vulgaris; assembly: GCF_051622355.1. Lineage (NCBI taxonomy): Eukaryota > Viridiplantae > Streptophyta > Magnoliopsida > Fabales > Fabaceae > Phaseolus > Phaseolus vulgaris. Next base: position 1,243,511 of record NC_143505.1, read on the forward strand.
GTTTCTTTATTGCCCTTTCTTGTTAGACCATTTCAAATTAGCTTCTAACTTTGATACTTTCTGTCAGTCCTGCGGTAGTCACAAGGTGTGTGGCACTTTTGAAGCGGTATCTCCTAAGGTATGTTCCTAATTACTTAATTAAGTCAAAACTCAACAGTTTATCAGATTTCTATTTTCAGGACATTATCTATTACTCTAGTTTAGTGTCTCCCATCCTCATTTCATAGACTTGCACTTCATTTTACTACAATGTTGCTTATTTCAATATATCAATTTACTTGCTCAATTTTGTGTCAATATTTATGTTAGATAAAATGCCAAAAAGAGTAGAGTATTGGTAGGTGTTTTAATCAATGCCAAAGAGTGATTGGTATATTTTCTGTTTTACAAGCTTTATGCTGAACTTGTACTTCTACTCCTTGAGTACTTTGCTGGAAGAACAGTGATGTAAACTCGGTGTCAATGAAGTCCATTTTTTTAAACAACAAAGATGATCATTAGTTGATAATTAAAGGTACCACCAAAAGTGCTAGAGAACGATGTTAGCCCGGTTTTTCATCACATTCTACAGTAAGAAGTCTCAAATTATGGGCAAAGGATTCTTTCAAAATTTACTGTTCTGATGTGTATTAAAGTTTCTGATGTATTTACATTAAAGAACTCATAATAATCAACTTGTTTATAACTCGGATGGTTATAGAATAATAATATGACAGATGTTGCATATCACTTGTTTTGGAATGTGTTTAAATGTTTTTGAGTTTTGGAATGGATTTTGCCAGTTCAACCTGCTTTGGCAAATAAAATAATAGCAACAAAATTAACAAACAAGATAGAGATCTCTCTCATGTATGGGAGACATTTTCACACCTGTTTTGTCATATCCGTGCGCCAAGGGTCAAATGGTCTCTCACTTCCCAAAACAAGTGGCACTTAAATTATTTTGAAAATTAGGCAGTTAGATTCCATTTCCATTTTTGTGGGATAAAAACACTAAAATGTATTTATTAGGCAAATAGCTTCCTTATCTAGTTGAATAGAAAAGAAGTACAGAAATGAGGATAAAATATACTCTCAAACGAAACCAAATATGCAAGTCTAGGAAGAAAGAAAAAAACATGCACATTTTTGTTGGAGGGGGATAAGTTGGCTTTCTGGTCCTGGAATTCATTGTTCCCTATAATATCATTGTTTTAGTAACAAAATTTCTCTGTTCTCAGGCCTGTGGAAGAGGTCAGTGAATCTTTTTTACAATTCTGCTAGTTTCTTCCTTGTTTAAGTTATCTGATATTCATTAGCAGAATGCTGTTTACTTAGATTCGTAGAATAACTGAAACATGCAATTTGTATCTTTCCTTATTTGCTGCTTCTTGGATGATATACTATCTTGTTATAGTTGCTATTTACGCATTAAGTATTGACAACTCATTACTACAGATACAAACCAAGTGAGGAGACATTACTTCAGATAGATCGATTTTGTTCAACCATAATTGCTGAATGTGATATTAACCCAACTCAGCCGTGGTCACGAGTTTTGAGTCGTCAATCTGGTGTATCAATAACATCCATAAATACATCTCCTTTACCTGTATCTACCTTTGCTTCTGAGGCACTTGTAAAGTCACTAAGTTATGTTCGTTCATTAGTGTCTCAACACATTCCTAAACGGCTTTTTCAATCAGCTTCATTTGCTGGACCACCTTCATCCGGACAGGCACTACCGACATTGTCATCTTTGCTAAGTAAATCCTTCAATTCCCAGTTAACTCCTGCAAGTATTCCAGAAACACAAAGTTCCACAAGTGTTCAAGAACAACTAGAGAAGGAGTCAAGTTCTTTATCTCTTTCAAGGTTATCAAAAATTGATAAAGCTGATGAAATGGATGAACTAGGGTTCATTGCACATGATGTTCTGAAATGGCGCTGGCTTGAGGAACCACTGTCATCATCTATAGGCACTGAAAAGTAATAATCTGTGCTTTACACTGGTTTAGGTGTCTTGTTAGTGGCCACTTAGCTTATGTCTCCACTTTACCTTTTATTTTCAATTATCTTCTAGCGTTTCAGAAATTAACTTTGTTAATTAACATGTTTTAATGCAGTGAGCGTGCTGTGAATTCTCAAGACATGACATCACATAGTTTCTTAGAAATAGGTGCAGCAGCTCTACTTGTAGGAGACATTGAAGCTAAGATGAAGGGGCAGCCATGGAAATTTTTTGGAACTGATGATATGCCTTACCTGGATCAGCTATTGCAGTCTTCCCCTGTAACGCCAATTACTGATTCTGATTCTGCTCGCCCCCATCTAAGAGCGATAACAGCATCTAAGCGCATAAAACCTGGCTCTCGTCAAATTTGGCATGTTCTTATATGAACTTGCACTGATATTTTTCTTTTTCTATTTTTTATCTAAGTTCATGCCATGTCAACTCTTTTATAATTTGTTGTTTTGAGCCAAATATTATATTAAAAAAATTTGAACTATTACCTTCAGAACATTTTAGTTGTGAAATTGAAGTACTTACAATTTAAAAGCAATGGTTTCTAGAATTTTAGATTAGCCTTCTAAAGGCAGATGTATTATATTGTCATGTCCTGTTGATTAATTAATTGGTTTGGGCGGGAAGGGGGAGGCGTGTTTTGTAAACTCAGGTTTTCTCTTTGTACTTTTTTTTGTACTCATTCTGTTTCTTGTAGTCTTGTTCTTTCCCTCTTCATTGTATCTTTTTTTTAATATATGCATTTTCTGCACTCAATATCTTTATGCAACACTTTGGGTGGTTCTCTTTGGTTCCTTACCACTCAATTCAAGAAGGACTGTGATGTTCTATGAATTATCATGCTGTTTATTTGGGCAAAATTATGTGATAAGTGTTTGAATTGCTCCTATTTAGTTTGATACCCTTTTTTATCCACAAGATGTGTAAAAGGTGTTTTTTCTTTTTTCAACTACTTTGGCATGCATCAACGCTTTTCATGATTTGATTTGCTGTTCTGAACACTTCCATTTCTACAGGGAGGATTTTCCTGTGATTACATTCCGTCCCAGAACTCGACAGCTTTTCCAGTATCGTCATTACAGGTTTAGATAATTTTGACTCTAGAGAATCTTCATTGGATAACAATGTTTGAACCTGATTTGATCACATCTGAATATGCATGCCATAAATTAAATTTTAACTTGGTCATTCGTCGCACGAGAAATTGCATTCATTGCTTTCCAATTTAGATTTGGAAAAATGCAATTATTTAATATTTGGCACTTCTTTCAAAGTAATTATTATTTCACCCTAAAGCTTCTTAAGTTTCCTTAAGTGATTTCCAATATTTACATTAGTATATTTGATTTGTAATTTCTTATTGACCTCTGTTAGTTTTGCTGCCCTGACTGATGATTTACACTTTCAATTTCTTATTCTACAAATTTACACACACTCTGAGGACAGAATTGAAAGGAAAACTGTCAGGAATAGTTAGAGCTGTTAAGTAAATAGGGGGGGATAGAGATCCAAGTAGGCATTCTGAATTATAAACAGTGGAAATGATGAAAGATATATATAATTTTGATCCATTGGGAAAGCACGAATTAAGGTTCCCTTCTCGTTGGGCTCTCGATACCATGTCGAAAAGAGGGAAAGCAAGAAGGCGTATGATGAATTCTGTGTAGGAACTGTTCAATCTAATTGATCCTAATATCAACTGTTACTATATCTATAGGATTCTAAAATATCTATCTCTCAGTTACATCTAGAGGAGAAGGTTGTTATCAGGAAAAACTGCACAGTAAAAGCTGTTAGGGACTTTCAGAGCATTTAGTAAGTGGAGATCAGTTAGATAAATTGTGGGTGGGGAGATAAGGGGATTTCCTTCTCTTATCTCAATTGTTCAATAAAATTATTTTTTCTTGAAATTTCTCATTTTTCATTTAACATTTTGCATATGTATTCAGTTAACAATTACAATTTTTTCTTATCTTATTCTTGCTGTTAATTGTTTATTTATGTTTTCTACATCTCACAAAATGTTCTCTTATGCTGACCAGTGAGCAACAACCTCTGCGATTGAACCCTACTGAGGTACATGATGTTATTGCTGCAGTGTGTGCAGAGGTTTCTATCCCAAATGCCAATGTTGCCAGAGCCTCAACTAGACTAAGTAATAACAGTGGCAAACCATCAACGGATGTGGCTGTGAGCGTCCTTATTAAACTAGTTATTGACATGTATGTTTCAATTAATTGTTGTCTTTTTTTTATGTTTTATTTCTTTCTGGTTACCATCTGTTTATCCCTGAATACTTTTTCTCTTAGTTTTACTGTATATTCCAATTTCTGTCATCAAAATATGAATTTTTCGAGTTTCATTTTCTCAAAATCTAAACTAGTTTGAGTTGAATTAATTTTTAAAGTAGAGAAGAGGGTTTGATATTGCAAAATTGAAGAAAAATGTTGTGCGAAATACTTTTTTATTGAAGATGGTCCCCCACAAGTAAAAATATATTCCAAAAAGCAGCCAGAAATTCTTGCAATTTGGCACTAATTTAAGCAATGCCATGCTTAGAATCTGTTTTAACTAGTTGAGCAAACATACAGAGAAGAAAACAGGCACAGTTCAACATTGTTTGACCAACAGCGAATTGTAGGTTCAGTCATGAAACAGATAAAACTGTCTGATGTAGAGAGATTATGAGTAGCCATTCAACGCTCCTGCGCTAACATTGGATATTCTCCCCAATCTCATTGAAAAATTGTTATTATCAATGGGGAGACTGGTGTGTGCCATACTCACTGTTGAAGGAACTATTGTTTTATTAAAGGTTTTACAGAAAGGAGGGAGGGTTTTATAGAGGTGTACAAATATATAACTTGTTGACTGGTATTTTTTGCAATTGTCTATTTTATTGTAGTTTGGGTTATTAGATAACCAATTGCCAATTTATGCTAACATAAAAGCATTGTCGAGATATGGCCATGTAGTATTTCAAAACTTATAATGCTTTTCTATGTTGGGTAAAATTATAGTGTTGAGTGCCAAATTGCTCAGCCACAGATTAATTTTCTGGGCAACTGGTTGATTGAACTAATATGTTGTTTCATATTTCTATGGTTTTACACTGCTCTGCAAGCCAATTATGTGTACTGATCATAGAGATATTGTTTTCCAGGTATGTTTTAAATTCTCTGACAGCTGCTCCGCTCATTCTTTCTATGCTTGAGGTGATGCATAAATGAAGCACTTTTTCTCTGTTATGCTATGCTATCTGTAATATTTTTGAATACTAATTTATTTGAAATGCATCTTTCAGGAGATGCTTAGTTCTTCCAAAACATCATGTAGGGTTCGCGCTTTTGATTTAATTCTAAACCTTGGGGTTCATGCACATCTCCTGGAACCGATAATTGCTAATGATGCTTCCACCATAGAAGAAGAATATTCTCAAGAATCCTATTATGACAGTGACACTCAAGTTATGGTGCCAGGAAGAGGAAAAGAAAGTTCTCAGAATAAGTCAGATGCTGGCTCTGCAATTGATAATTTTGAGTCTTGGATTTTAAATATTCTGTATGAGATACTACTTCTTCTTGTTCAGGTATTATTGGGTAGAAAATAAAATTGTTACATAATCATTACTTGTTTCTAAATATTTTTTCTTGGCTGGTATCATCTGATTGACTGGTGTCAATATTTTATCTTCGACACTTATCACAATATATTAATTTATGTGTAAATGATATGGTGTTGATGAGTTTCCCTTGGAAACTATAGCGAGGGTGTGACATTTATTAAATGGATTGAAAATATAAGAATAAAAGGCAAGTTTCCATTGTTTTCTCTCCATTATTGAGATTGGGAAGTTGCTTTTTTGTTTTATGTTTCAAGAGTTAGATAGCAATTCTATATGGTTCTGTTGTGATATTAGCATGTGCTTGGATTGGAAGTACCTAGAGCAACGATTGGTATGATAAGAAATAAAACTTCTTTTTTATCAGATTTGTCAAATGCTTTTAGATGATTTTTCCTTCTGGACATTTAAGTTCTAATTCTGAGTTCAATGATAACATTATAATACATTCAAAGATAACCAAGTGCACACACATACACATCAAGGAAACTGTTTTGTTCAATATTGCAGAGTTATATGTCAAGGCTTATATGATCTTATACTCTAGTGTCTTATAATATAAATTTGGATTTGGATGCTTGCATTTTAGATCCTAATACTTTAACATGTAGACAGAAGACATTGTACATAGGGATCTACTGTCAGGCACATGGCCCTTTAGACTACTAAACTGTCAGGATAAGATAACTGTATAAACTAAAAATACGAGCATTCAAATTCTCTGAATGTACATGTGCCATTGGTTTTTTCTTCCATCTTGTACACATTCTAACTAAATAAATACCCTTTAGTTATATTAATCAGAAGTAACTATCACCTGAAGATGTTCTAATCAGTGTCTTCTTTTAAATTTGTAGAGTATAACTTGGGGGCTAACTTTTTTGAATATGGAATAAAATTGAAGGGTAATTGTTCTAGTCACAGGTGGTACCTTAATGCTTGATATACTTGTAAAGTAGGGGAGGACTGTTGAAATAATCAACGGTTTTTTTAATAACTAAGGACTCTTTTGAGGTAGTGCTCACGTATTGGAGTGGGTTTGCATTTGTTGCAATAACATATCTTGTACTTTATTTTAAAATCTCAGATTGGTTCGGCATAGGTGGATAAAGAAAACGTTTTATCATCTATTCATATGGATGTTCTTAAGATAATTATGTTATCTCTCTATCTGTTTTTTCCATTTTTCAAACATAATGGTTTAATCATGCTGTTGTCATAAATTATCATTTATGCTGATCAATTTCTTTATACAGTCTGAAGAAAAGGATGAATCTGTTTGGGCATCTGCTCTCAGCTGTTTGCTGTATTTTGTCTGTGATAGAGGAAAGATCTGGAGAAACCGTTTAGTAGGGCTTGACATAAGGGTGAGAAATAATATCCTCCTCTCCTATTTGATTCTACCTGTATTTCATGGAAAAAAAAATTCATAGCACATTCTGTTGGCCAAGTATTTTTCTCCTTTTTTGGGAGGTTGGACAGGGAGTCAGGGGAGTGGATGTTTGGCAATTATTGAACTTTTGAATTTATTTTAGATCTATAGAAGTTAAGTCTTCTGTTTAAGAGAGTGAAAAAATGATGATGGGGGATATTTTTATTAAGCAAAAAAACAAGTAAAATTTTTCAGAATAAAATAGATAAAAATAAAAATAGTGTCACAGAAGGAAGAAATAGAGACCGTTTCAAACATCTTTTTAAACCAAGAGGTCATGCCGCTGCTTTTAGAACTGAAAACTAGAACAAGTATAAAGAGGTTTTGTAAGCAATGTTTTCAGTGGTTGTATTGCAAGGAGAACATTTCACTTGTGCTATTCTTAGAAATTACATCTTTCTTCCCTAAGCCTCTTCTTTGTCACATCTTTCTAAAAAGTTATCCGTTTATTGTTTTTGTCTATTTTCTTTAATTTTGTTATTGTATTATGTTTTAGAATTTCTTCGAGGAACTAAAACTAACAAAGTAGAAGGTTGTAGTACTTTGGTTTCTGTACACTAGATGTTCTTTAGTTATTCAGTGCTGTATTTTTGTTTTCCATTAATACAGTTTGTTTCCCATTTGGGCACTTAAGTCTGTGTGTAAGCTATGTGGTTTTAAGCATCTCAGCCATGAAATAATTCTTAATACAGGAATTTGTAAACCCTATGTGTTTTATCTTGTGTTTTTAATGCATAGCTATTTGGTTACTGCTTTGTTATTGACTGGTAATGCTCTGTATGTCATTATGATATAACTGTCTAATTTAGTTACTTCCAATTTGCTTTTAGGTTTTGAAGGCACTAGTAAGAATCAGTAGGGAGAACTCTTGGGCGGAATTAGTTCACTGTAAGCTTATTTCCATGTTAACCAATATGTTTTATGAAGTTCCTGAAGTTGCTGCGTCTCTACCCAGCAAACCCAAGTTTCTTGTGGATCAACTTGATCTGATCGGAGGAGTTCAATTTATTTTTATTGAGGTGTGCATATCTTTTTCCAATTGAGTTTATTATCACTGATAGTTTTTCCTCTTTTTACCAACTGTACTGCTTTTGTATAATTATTGTATCCATGCTGCATAAATAAGGCCAACATGATATTTTTTCAGTTGACCACTTAAATTAATTGTGACTTCTCAATCTGTAGAATATATTATGGGTGATCCATGACGTTTCATTATTTTTCAGTATTCAACACATCTACTATGTTGGTATAGTTGCCTGCTCCAGATTATGTAAATGGTTTTAGGAGTGTAAAAGAGTATTGGGAGGAAGTTATAAGTGAAATGATTGTGAAAAAACTAGAGATAAAGATTGTGACACATTGGGCTGTTAGATCTCCAAATTTAACCTTAAGGGAGTGAGGTAGGTTGGCATGATGGCTTAATGGCACAGAAAGATGTGTGATTGTGAAAAAGCAGATGCAAGGTGACCACTATAAAAATCATTGCTTAAGAAGTCTGGTTTTTGGTACAACTTATAAATCATAATGGACCAAGACATAATTTTCAGGACAAGACCTTTAGGCAAAAAGGAAATTATTTTCTGTGAAAATTGGTCTGTCCTGCGCAAAAACTTAATGATAAATGATTTTTCTAGGATCTGGAGCTGATGTTTACACATCCTCTGGTGGTTGTGGTCTTCAGCCAATGATTGCAATGGACTGGATACATTTAATCCTTGTCTTGTTGCTTGATTTGGGGATTTTAAAGCTAATCATCAATTTGTCATTAGGATTGTGATTGGTTGATCCGACAGCCTGTCTGGATACAAAGTCAGAAGTGCTTTTGAGAGCATCTCAACTAAAAAAAACTATATTTCTTGTAGAGAAGCTCTCAAAAGCACTTATAGATTGTATCTAAAGAGAGCCCTTATGGGAGAAAACTTTTTTTATTATTACGATTGATTGATGGGCCCAGTACGGATTTACCATTTTAGTTGGTCTTAAGATTCCTGTTTTTTGGTTTTACACTGTAGAATAAAATGTTGATAAAGCCCTAAACCAAGGTCCTACTTACAGTGTTTGTTTCAAATTATATGATTTCCCCTTGCTTTTTGGTATGTTGGGTGCAGTATTCCCTAGCAAGCTCAAGAGAAGAGAGGAAAAATTTGTATTCAGTGCTTTTTGATTACATTCTGCATCAAATAAATGAAACATGCTTTGCTTCTGGAGTCAATGAATACAATGATGATGAGATCCAACCTCTTGCTGCTCTACTTGCTCAAACAAATGCACCTGAGGCCTTTTATATTTCCGTTAAACTTGGGGTAGAAGGCATTGGAGAGATTCTGAGAAGATCGATTGCATCAGCCCTGTCCAGATATCCCAATAGTGAACGACTAAATATGGTACTTCTATATTCTTCTTCTTATCTGTTGTTTTGATAGTTTAAGGGCTATTCCTTTTCATGATTCTAGTGAGCGTCTCTATTCTCCCTCCTTTGGTGGACATAATAGCTCTGAATGCTTTATTAAATGTAACAACCTGCAAGATTGGGTTCTTTGTTAACACGGAGGAAAAAGGTTTCAACTTGGATTAGTTTGTAAAGGCAGAACATTTAATCATTTGGGCTATGGAGAAAACATGTGAAGCAGTTTGTCTAGTGCTTCTCATGGATTTGTATACAAGCATTTGCAATACCTTCATCAAACAGAAAAAGCACTTCTACTAAAAACACATTAAATTTATTTATACTTCAGATGGCATCATCAATATTCTGGAAGTTGCTTCCATAAATTAAATTCTTGTTCAGTTGATGGCTTATCTCAATTAAATTTTATAAGTAAAAGGAGGATTTTTTGGTAGCAAAAATTAAAGATGTATTTGTTTTATCCGTTAAAGATACTCTGTGCCATTCTGTTATTCTCTTTGCATGATTGCAAGTGTAAATGGCTGATTTATTGCTTTCACTGAGCTGCATATGCATTTACTTTACAGATTTCTCTTAATTCATTACATAATATCAGGATTCAGTGGTTTAGTTCAATTATAGTTTGATTTTACATTCATTATATCCTTTATTAAAGATTATGAAGTTGTTGTCACTTTTAGTTTTAATATGTTTTCTCGTATATTTGGCTTAAAATAAGTCTTATTTAATTTCTATATATTCATTTTGTATATTGTTGGTTTCTTTTAAATATTTGCAGCTACTGGAAGTTGTAGCAGAAAAATTTGATGCTGTAATAAGTACATTTACTCATTTGGACAAAGAGTTCTCTCATATGAATCAGATAACCAAATCTCTCAAGTTTCTGGAAAACATGGAAGGTGTGGTTCTGAGAAATGGCATTGGTTTGCAGGCAAAGCACTCATGGTCCACTTTACATTCTCTTCTTCATTCTGAAAGAATTTCGTACCGTCAAAATGGGTATATCTGGTTAGGTGATCTGCTTATTTCTGAAATTAATGGAGAAAGAGATGGAAATATATGGTCAAGTATCACATACTTCCAGCAGAAAATTGCTCAAGCTGGAAGTCAAGATTCTTTCAATACCTCAGATGTTCCTTTGCCCATTTTACTTATGTGTGGCCTTCTAAAGTCTAAATACAACTATATTAGATGGGGATTTTTGTTTGTCCTTGAAAGGCTTCTCATGAGATGCAAATTTTTGTTAGATGAGCATGAAATGCAACAATCAAGCAGCAGAGATCTAGGTCATGGGAAGAGAGATTGGCATCTCGAGAAAGCCAATGCAGTGATTGACATAATGAGTGGAGCTCTGTCTTTGGTGTTTCAGAAAAATGAGACAGATCGCATTAATATTCTGAAAGTAACTATCGCTGAACTCGGCATACTTTTTTTTTATAATATGCTCATGTTGTATGATTAACTGTCTGTAAGAGCGTTGCAATCCACACTACAAAATAACAAAAGCCTGATCCCCCTAGGTGAAGTCAGTTGCATGGATCACTTGATACCATTAGTCTTGGTATGAGATTCTAACTCTTTGGAGATATTAACTATGACATCCCTCTTAATAACTTAATCCAGTTGCCTTCTTGGTCTCTCTTTTTTCACAAGACTAAATACAATTACTCTCCTTATTAGTGCTTCTTCCAGTAGTATTCTCTGGATGTGTCTAAACCACCTTAACTGTTTTTTTATCTTTTCCTTAATTAATGTCACACACCAATATCTCTTCATATACAATTGTTCTGTATCGCATCCCTTAGTTGATGCATCCTTTGTTCTCATTTATGCTACCCCCACATTTGTCTTATTGCTCCCTTAAAGCTTAGCATCCGCTACTATAGAGTATACAAATGTCTGGCAGTATGGGTTAACATTTTATTGAGATTTGTTGTAGATAATTTGACAATTCACAAATAACCCCTGATGTGTTTTTCCATTTTAATCATCCCGTGTATCTTGTGTATGACATCCACATTACTTTCAATCAGTACAAATTTTGAAAAATGTAGCTAGCAAATCTGCATGTTCTAATCTTACCATAGAAAGGGAAGAACAGAATGCTTTGCCAATTTAATTTTGTTTGAGGAATTGTTAAGGAATTTTTAGTCATCTTTATGGTAAATTAAATTTCTACAATCACAGACAATTTTCTAGCCGAAAAAATTGTTGATATTGTTGCAGGTTTTTACTTTGAAGAATATTTTTTATAAAAAAATCGTTTATATGATTTCTTGAAACAAATGTTTGGAGAATTTGTATTTGGTTTTATGTTTTGGGCTTCTATTTAGGTGTTTCTTGATCTATCATTCTTCCCCCTATGTACTGAACACTTTTCTCTGTTTCTAAACAGATGTGTGACATATTATTCTCTCAATTGTGCCTAAGAGTTCCTCCAGCTGCTGCTATGTCTTTTGGAGATGATGTACACCATGGCAGAAATTTAAATCACACTAATATAAGCAAAAGATTTGATAGTGATAATCATGTTGGCAAACAAGATACTTTCCACTGGGATGAATACAAGGAAGAAGCTAATAGGAGATCCGGCTACCATAATAACTACCACCTGGATCATGAGACTGCATCAATGGCAGCACTTTCCCAAGGACGAGCCATTGTCCCAATGCAATTAATTGCACGTGTTCCGGCTGCCATACTATATTGGCCACTAATCCAATTGGCTGGAGCAGCAACAGATGATATTGCATTGGGTGTTGCTGTTGGAAGTAAAGGAAGAGGAAACCTGCCTGGTGCTACATCTGATATTCGGGCCACACTTCTTCTACTACTTATTGGTAAATGCACAGCTGATCCTGTTGCTTTCCAGGAGGTTGGTCAGGAACAATTCTTTAGGTGATTCCTAACTTTTCTCTTTGTGAATTTGTTGGCTTTCTTACTGCATCTCCTTTATACATTAGCCTGAAATTTCTTGCATTTTGCAGGGTACTTTTGGATGACACAGATTCAAGAGTGGCATATTATTCTTCTGCTTTTCTTCTGAAGGCATGGATTTTAATTGATTTTTGGTGTTGGAAATGTGTTAGATCCATATATATAATCTTTTGTAATAATTTCTCATTGCTGCAGCGAATGATGACCGAGAAGCCAGAGAAATATCAACACATGCTTCAGAATCTTGTTGTTAAGGCTCAACAGGTACCTCTTTATTTTATAATGAGTTTGCCTCAAGTCCATACAATTAATAAAGCTGAGATTGAATATTAATCTTACATTTGATGAGCTTCATATCCAATTTTTTTCGTTTATATAAATCTCATGATTATATTAATGAAACACAAAAAATATGGTAACAATCTGGCTTTGAAAGTTGCAGTGGAAAATTAGGCTAAAAGATGAAATTGAGACCATGCTTGCAAAAGTCATTATATCAGAATATTAGGGTTATTCATTTATTATGAGTCCTGCTATGCTAGTAGTTATATTGGAATGGGTTTGTACTAGTACTTGGCTTAGACTTGTTAGTATAAACTAGTTATTTAAAATAATTTATATCTTTCGAAAAAAAATTTCAAATTATTAAAAATTATTGTTATGATAAATTCAAAAAATATTGTGGTAATAATCTAATCTTAGTTTTATCTCAAGTAATTGTGTATACTCATGAAGTAAATGTAAACTCTCCTAGTTGTTTTCGCAAAAATTAATATCATCCACATTGGTTATTTAATATATATTTTCTATATTAATAAGCTTACATGTACATGACAATATAATATAAAAAAACTCACTTTGTTCGTGTAAAATAAATTTTTTAACTATTCAATGAAGTGGGAAGTTAATTAATTATAAATGAATAAAGATTTACTTAAAAATTGAATTAGACGTTAATTTTGCTTAGAAAAGATAGTACGCGGAACTATTTATATTTTTTCATATAACTATATATAAGTAATTGCTAAAATTCAATTGATTTGGATAAAAAAAATCAATTGAACCTATTAAAACAATGAATTATAGAAAGATACCAAAAAAAAATATTTTTACTTTTGAGTGTAATTGATGCAAAATTTTAGTTCTTTTGTGTCGTGTTTTATCCATGTTTTTAATATTAATAAGTTTAGATATAAGTATTACTGTGTTAAGATAAGAAAATTAAAGAATAATGATTGTCCTACCTTTTATGAGATAATTATTTTAAAGATAATCAATTTTTATTAGATAAAATAACATTATAGAAATTTTTATGTAATAAAATATTAAAGATTTGAAAATTACATTATATTAAAATTATTATAAAATAAATTTTAAATTTTAAAAATTATAACACATTATAATTTCTTTTGAGATGTTAATATGATTATTGGCTAACTTTAGATATCATGAGTGAAGTTTTGTCATATTTATTATTTCTTTTTTGCATACCATAAAAATTAAAGGCCAAAAAAATAATTAAATGAAAAATAATTAAAATGCAATTTATTTCTTATGACTTGAGACGTCTTGTCTATGGAGTTGTTCTATACAAAAAAACACTCCAGGGAATTTCTGTAGTTCACTTTATTATATTCTCCAAATAAAAGAAACTTTATTTAAAAATTCTATTATAATTTTTCTGTGGTTTTCTTTACAATATAATATATTTGGTGAATTTAATATTTTTTGTTGCTTAAATTATTACATGGTGTCTTTGCAATGTAGAGTAACAATGAAAAACTGTTAGAGAATCCATATCTTCAAATGTGTGGCATACTTCAACTGGCAAATGATCTTGGGATTGACCTGTGATCTTCAAGGCATGACTTTCTGGGAGGCTATATTTTATGGGGTAGGACATCTGCATTGGTTCGCAATTGATTCTGAGGAAAAACTTCCATCATTGGATTGGCTCAGATTGAAATACGTATCCAGGACATACTTAAGTTCGTATGTTTCATTCCTGCAACATAATTGCGATTGATTGTCAACATTGCAGGGTACAATTGTATCCAGAGAAAGAGAGCCAGTGGAATTGAGTGAACTCTTACTATTAATTAATTACTTTGAGAAGTAATTAAGAGAACTGGGAAACATACTGCATGCCATCAATTCCTGTGATATCACTAGTTTGGAGAGCAATGTTGTATACTTGTATCTGCCATTATTTCAACTACTGGGGGAAGCCAGAGTTCTGTTAAGGGATAAATTTGAATGTCCCTGATTTTTACTCAAGTGTTGAAAATCTTGATCTGCCACCAGGTTCGCAACCCTCTCTCTCTCTCTCTTTCTTTTGCTTTGTTGGGAGATTTGAACAATGGAGCAGCTAAACTGTGATATTCAAAATCTTGTGACATGTTTTGACATTATCATTTTGTGTGGATGCAGGTGGCGGGCGGACATTAGTTTCCAACCAAAATGTGTGCAGAACTACATATGATTGTTTGTCTTGTACAGGACTTAGATTCCGACCGAGCCTTCTTCAGGTTTTTATTTCATTCATGAAGGCTTCCTCTATGCTTGCTTTTTTTACTTGGCATACAGGACCTTTCATGGGAAAAAAAGGAAGAACTCAATTTTGTGCGTTGTCAATATAATCACAGGTCCAACAAAATCCTTTCATAGTCCTTTCATAGGGGCATCATGGGATGTCTACTTTTAGAGGCATCCAAGTTGCTCTCATTTTCTGTAAATATCATATGATTTCCCCCCCTTTTTGTCCAACCTTTATTGCGAAAACTGTAACATCAATTGAGAAATTAATATGTACTAATGTAGATTATTTATACAGAATACAGGGCTTTGTGATGGAAATGTTTTGTAGGACAGTTTCTGATCTAACACTCCCTCATAATCCTTCATCATTTCATTTTTTTAATATATTTGCAATAAAACCGAGTGTTGGCTACAGTATAAACGTGCGTGCCTATAACCTTGGTTAGTATAATAATAACTAGTAGGGACAAAATATTTTAGAAAAAGATAATTAGTAGTTTCACATGTATTAATATATATTGTTTTAACTATAATAAGAAAAAAAATATTAATATAATAAAAATGTAAACACATTAGGGAATTGTATAAAATAACTAAATATATTATATATTTTACCTTGTATTAAAACTGTGTTGTGATAAATGTGTTTAATTGTATAGAACTATAAATTCTGAGAGTATCTTTCCTATTTTTTTTCTTTCTCCGCTGTACTTTTTTTCATTTTTTATATTAGAGCCCTTTATTGTAAATTTTGTATTGGTGGAACTTTCAAATATTATGGAGTAAAAAATAAGAAAATAAATTCTAGAAACCAAAGTGGAGAAAATAATTGATTATGATATTGTTGTAAGTGATATGAAACTCTAATAATTGATTATGATAAAACTAAATTAGATTTGATTCTTAAAACATTTTCCTCAATGAGAATGTTTTCTAGTACTGAACCACCTGTCCTTTAAAAATTATTTATTAAGCATAAAATATTCACTTAAAACCCATTTTCATTTTATCTAACTCTAGCCTGAAACCAACCCCTTAAAGGACTTATCTTAACATTGATTTGTGCGCATTATACACTACTCACAGGTTCATTGCAACGAGAAACCCTTCCAAAGCTAAGTGATCCAAATCCTTATGCACTACTTTTATCTCTCCATGTCTGTTTCAATCAGGTAAAAATATTGTGCTGCTTAGCAATAGACACATTCTTGATCTGAGTGATGAAAAAAAAGTTGAAAAAATCTGAATTGAACCAAAGAAAGATGATACTATTTTGTTTGAATTCTATTTTCGTCAATCCAAACTGACCCCTTACCAAATCTATGTCCGTAGTGTTTCCAAAATTGTGTCTAAACGTCAAACTAACAGAGACAGAAAATGTGAGATTTTGCAACAAAATTACCATTGTGTTATATCCAATGCTTTTCTGACCCATTTACTCATAATACTATTCATATAGCTATCAACTATTATCTGACTTTCCATTTTGTGTTATAATCTCCTTAGCCTTAGCCTCTAGGTGATACCTCTCCAAGTCATCATCAAGATCTTTAGCAGTCACTTTTATATTATTGCTCTTTACTTTTGCGTGGCCTCTTGAAAAGTGGTGAGACCTCTCCAAGTCATGATCAAGATCTCTAAAATATAACTTTCGACTATATCCCTTCTCTTTTCCACTGCCCCTTGGAAGGTGGTCCTGTACAAAGTCACTGTAGAAACCCATACCTCCAACTCTTCCTCCTTTGCTGCAAACAACGTAGTACAGAACTTACAATCAATAGAAGTTACTTGAGAAAAGGGACGTGCAGGAATAAACCTGACCATGTATAATCACAATTCCATGGCATTGCCATGGTAACATATTAGGGAATGTGGCTCCAAACTCCACATACGTTTACCCCTTAAAAAATTATTCATTTACACAGACAAAATAACTACTTAAATTTCTAATTTTACTCAATATCTAAAATGAACAAGGTGATTTCATGTAAGAAGAGAGCAGCAGCAATGTTCAGACTAAGTAATGGAGAAATATATAGAACTGAAAAGCTAAAATGATCAAGGATCAGAATTTCACACCTTAGAAGCGAATCAGTTGGTCTTTCCAGTAAGTTATTTTGACGAAGAGGAGCAAAAACAGGAGTACTAGTTCTAACGAGCTCAATTTGCAATGGTTTTCCATCAAGCCTCATATAGTTGTATTTCTTGATGGCTGATAAAGCATCCGAGTGCCTCATGAACACAACTTCTGCTGTTCCCTTTGATCTCCCATTCTGATCGTAATTAATTGAGTATCTTTTCAATTCACCCTCTTCCGAGAAAAGCAGCTGAAAAGTCAGACATGATTTTTCAATTATTTACATTATTTGTAAACCAAAAAAAACATAGGGTATCTCTAATCACAATTTTTGGATACAGGCCATTTGGGTAGATGTCTCCTAGGTCCATATTGCAGTAATGTCTCCTTGAAGCGTAACCCAATTTCAAATTCATAAACCAGCAGAATGAAAGAGTTGTCAATAGAAATGTCATTTACTTTAATAATAGAATGAGTAGTAACATTTTCTGCACCTCTTCACAGACGCAAACTTTCAGTAATATAAAGTTCCGAGCATGCTACGCACTTGAAGGTAGGCGCAAAATTATGGCACCAATAAGTACAAAAAAATGAAAACAGAATAAACAAATATAGTAAGCACTGCTGAGAAACAAAATCAATACGATGAAAAGTATAGGGTAAAATGTGTTCAGGTCCTTCAATTTTCAGTCCAAAATATCTTGGTTCCAATGCTTCAAAGGTCTTGATTCTTACATGACAATTTGGGAGTTTAATCTATTTTCACAAAACATAAGACACCATGGCGAAGGAGCAGGACCAATTTTGACCCAAAATTGAATAGCCTAAACTATGTTTTACCCAAAACTAAATTTGTAATATCATTATAAAGAAAACATCTACTAGCATACAAATGTGCGAGGAAAAAGGAATCACACCACATTAGAAAGAAAACTCTAACGAAGAAGGGAGAAAATCAAGCAAGAGAGAGTTTCTTGTGTAGATGGTGACAAAACCTTGATATCACCGTTCGAAACTCCATAATCCAAGTTAGATATCAAGAGTTTAGTGCCACTTTCGATCATGGCGGCTCCGTCATCTTCAAACCCCATTTCTGGAAACATTGCGCGTTGCCTTGCCTAACAATCAAAACTGTGAGTCCACTCTAACACTCTTTTTTTTGTCACAGTGATAATAAGGAAAACCTAAATGAACCAATGTGTGGATGAAACCCTAACTCACCTGCGGGACGGGATACGGCGTCGTGCTAGCCGCGCTGCGTACAAACGAGAATCGCCGACGAGATGTCGCCGCCTCGGCAGAGCGCCTCATAATGTCGTCGAGTGACATGTCTATTCCGGCGGCCATTCTCGTCGGAAAAGTGAGGACTTAGGGTTTTGGGAAGAGTTTAGTCTCTGTGTGAAATGAGTTTGTGTTACTCAGAGTATTCGAATACTCAGAGACGAAGAAGAAAGAAAAGAGGGATGCATATTGTGTGTATTCGCCATTGCACGCATTACTTTGTTCCGCAATCAAGAACCGTCGATAAGAATCAAACGGTCACTGTTTTGTCTCTGTAAATCAACTTAAAACACGCGTTCGTGGTATCATCCGTTCATCTTTCATCCAACGATTATGAATGTGCCGAGATATTATCGCTCCAATGACTCCGTTTCCGGGGAAGATTGTGCGCGGTGCGGTGATATTGTGAAAATGATGCTTGGACGCGTGTCAGCGTGTCAAAATGATGCAAAGAAAGCACAAACATTTGGGTTTTTCATTTTGTCACATTTGAGAAAAATAGTTTTTGAAGAATAAAAAAAAAGTCAAAGAAGGTGAAGCATTTCATATGAATGTTTTCTTTCAAACAAAAATGATTTTTCTATGAATACTCAACCAATGGATTAAAATATTATGAGTAACACAAACTCATTTCACACAGAGACTAAGCTCTTCCCAAAATCTTCCCAAAACCCTAAGCCCTCACTTCTCCGACAAGAATGGCTGCTGGAATAGATATGTCACTCGACGACATTATGAGGCGTTCCGTCGATGTGGTGACGTCTCGTTGACAATTCTTGTTTGTTCGCAGTGCGGCCAGAACGACGATGTATCTCATCTCAGAGGTGAGTTAGGGTTTTATCTACGTATTGGTTCATTTCTATTTCCTTATTATTACTATGAATAAAAGAGTGTTAGAATTGACTTACAGTTTTGATTGTTAGGCAAGATAACGCGGAATGATTCCAAAATGGATTTTGAAGATGACTGTATCGTTATGGTTGGAAGGAACACTAAAATATCTAACTTGGATCATGGAGTTTCAAACTAGTGATAGCAATGCTTTGTACTTATATATTTCTTTTTTCTTATCTTATTCTTATTTTATTCCATTCTTATAGCCATTTCGTCATTTCTTATTTTTTTCAAAATTTTAAATTTTCAAACTCTAAAGTCTTTTCGAAACATTTCCAATTTTGAAAATTTTAAATTTTCAACAAAAAAAAATTCAAAAAATTTAATTTCAAAATTTTAAATTTTCAAAACTTTTAAATTTTCAAAACTTTTAAATTTTCAAAACTTTTAAATTTTCAAAATTTAAATTTTCAAAAAAAATAAATTTTCAAAACTTTTAATTTTTAAAAAAAGATAAATTTTCAAAAATTTAAAATTTTCAAAAAAATTAAATATATTAGGCAAAGAATTGGAAACAAAATTTTTATTTGAAATATTTTATGAAAAATATATGTAAGAATAGTTTTCAAATTTATTTAAAAAATCGTCTTTAATCACTGTTAGATTTGAATATCTTCACTACGCATAAACTCACTTACCCACTCTACTTACCTACTTTCCATTTTTTTTTTCTTTCCTTTTCTTTTTCATGTAAAAGCATACTTTCATCATCACTCCTCTTTCTCATTCTATGTTTTGATTAATTTTTGTTAAACCCTAATTTGATCTTTGTCTTATGAAATTGTAATTGAAGTTTGTGACTAGATGAAAGGGAATGACTTAACAAAAGGAGTTGTGGGTACTATCACACCAATAAGTAATTCTCTTTATGTGCATTTCAATTTGTGAAACACTAATTTGACATTTTTCTTATGAAGTTGTGATTGAAACATGTGATTAGAGGCACAATGACTCAACAAGAGGAGGTAGAGAGTAAGTGATGAAAGTCTTTAATCATAAGACATTTTCTGAAAACAATTGTATGGATTTAAATAAAATCATACAAAACAGTGACTAAAATATATTTTCATTTCCTCGTGTTTTATGCAAAAGTTACTTCCAATATGATTTACTTGTTCACAATCTTCAAACAGGGAGAAAATAAGTTAGAAGAACGTAGAAAAAGGAAGACACTGAACTATTTTGAAGCTCCCTACCTTCAAACTCAATGAATATTTTGAAGAATTTTCCCTTAATTTTTTTGTATGAATAGGTGAATGGGGCAAAAAGTGTGTTACCCAACCAACTGACAAGGGACAACCAGCTGACAGGGTCGGTCGGGTGAGACGTATAGTAATGGAGAAAGGTGGAAGGAGTGGGACAAAAACGAAAGATATCATATATGAGCCCAAAGGTTTGAAGGGAGGCCCATGTGTTTGGGTGGAGTTACGAAGGAGCGACGTTGAATGCTCGAAGGACATCCATCGTGAAGTCGTCAAAAGACAAGGCGACATGAAGATCTGAAGAAAAAAAAAAAGAATACACTAAGAAGAAAGAACCCTTCGAGGATGATCGACCTATACAAACAGTATCGAATGGACGACAATAATCAATAACCAATATGTCATCAGCGACATCCGACTTTAACAAATGATGGTAATCCTTTGAAGATAGGGGAAGACTGATGGAGATCAAATAGGAGAGACTTTTATTAATGAAGGAAGAGGTCATTCACCTATACATTTGAAGTTTTTCCTTCTAGTCTTCTCAAAATTTAAAGAAGTATTAAAATAAAGAGAGGACCAAACCTAAAGCCAAAGAAGACTACAAGCTTTCAAGAATGGGCTTCAATTAATATCTCTCTTTATAGTTTCTTTTGTATAAATTTGTAAATAATACATAATAGTGTTCAGGAAGGTGCTAAGAGGGAAACCTAAAGATATCTCTTATGTAAAGCATCTTTAGATATTAGTTTTAGAACATTCTAGTAGTTGACCCTTCATACCTCACTATAGGCGCTAGAAGTGGGAGATGTGCAAGGGACCTTTGGGTAGCTTCCTTTGTAAGCTTCTTGGACACTCATGATCGGTCATCCTTCTATAAAAGGAGGGCTAGAGTCTTTATAATATAGATTTGATATTTTGAGTAAAGAACCTCTCCCAAATTGGTGAGTGATTGAGTGAGATTTGTCTTCTCCTCTTCTAGTCTCATCTTGAGTGCTTCTTGGAATCCTCAAATGGCGACATCTGCACTTATCTTGGAGTCTTCACCCTTCAAGTGGCTTGTTCATCTCCAAGAACTCCAACCACATAAGTTCTCTTCTCTTTTCCATCTTATTCATCCATTTCCATGTCCATATAAACTCTAGAAACATGTCTTAGGCTTTTCTTGCACTTTTGTTCGGTTCATTTGTTCCAATTCCTATTTTGTTCGGTTCATTTCATTTGTTAGTCATTTTAATCGGTTCAATAGCTTTCTTTCTTGCTTTTGTTCGGTTCATTTGTTTTCTAGGTAGTTTTAATCGGTTTATTTGCTTTCTTGTGCATTTCAATCGGTTCATTTAGCAAGAAATGGGTTTCTACATGAGTTTTGGTTTGGTGGCTCAAGTTTTGGTGAGTTCTTGAATGAAAGAACATTGATCCAATTCTAGAAAAGTGCCTATTCATATTCTAACTCAAGTTGATTCCATATGATGTCTATGAATCATCTCTATCTTGCTATTGGAATCATATTAAGGACTGAGGGTCACTCTCATCTCAACTGTTGGATCTCCCTTGATCCAACGACCCATGACGAATGACGCCAAAAAACCTAAGTCATCATTATGGGTCACATCACGCATTTGACGCTGCCAACGTCACATCTCACCTCAAGAAGACCAACCGTCACAACGATCTCAAATAAAGACTCTTCAGATTAACCATCATCGAGCCTGGGGACAAGTGTAGGTCCGCATGATTGAGATTCTAACTCGACACCCGGTCCAGACCGACCGACATGATCAATAATGAAACTGATTAATGACCCATCATTTGTTAATCTCCTTTTATTAGACCCATTTACGATGATGGACCCACAATAATTATATAAATTATCACAAATTTCAAAGGAGCAGGTACGCAATCATCTAATATTAAATACTGAGTGTTGAGTGCTAAGTCTGACTTAAACCTCAAAGCGCCTTTTGCATGTACCATCCGAGTCCGAGTTCAAGGAGAGGAGAACTGGAAAAGCAAGAGTAGCAGTAGTTTGTCTGAGAGGAAGGAAGAAGGTACCGACCGAGAAAAGGTACAATCATTCTTTTAGTCTCAAATCCGTTTGAGAAAAAAAAACCTTGAAAATGTTTATTTAAAAATAGTCAAACTTTTAATTAATTTTGAAAGGTTGCTTTTAATATTGTAACTATACCATTTTATTTACATATCTCTAGAATGTAATTATTTTATACTTGTCGAAACTAACATTTAAGAAAAAAAAATGCAATTTTCATGCACCGGCTATATAAACATTTAATTAATATTCTCAATTAATTAAATTTTAAAAAATAAAGAAAAATATTCTAAATAACAAGAATTCCCAATCTCCTTTTAGAATTAAATAAGAAAAACCTCCTTAAAATTTTAATTCACAATTTATAGCAATAAATAAGGAAATCCCTCATTCAATTTTATATATTTTGGTAAATTATTTAATTTTCCATTTTCCTTTATTAAAAATTTATCTTGGTTCAGAATTTAAGCTCAAATTAAACTGTTTTTTAAAGATAAAAAAAAAATGTTAAAAAAAAAGAGTTTTGAGAGAAAGAAGGAAAGAAGAAAGAAAGAAAATGACGTTATCCCAAACTGCAAAAACTGCACGAAAATGAGGTCATAATAGCCATATTCTGCAAATCCCCGCCTTCCCCTCTCCGCCTTTTATTTCCCACTCTTCATTTCATTTCATTTCTACAGAGAGAAACCTTCCACCATGCACCACCACACCGTTAACCTTCCACCTTCCACCACCACCGTGCCGGCGGCGGTGAAGAATCTTGACCTTCCTTCGCTTCCTCCCAAAACTAAAGAGGAAGGCGAACTCTCTTCCGACGCCGACGACGATGCCGAGGTATTCTTCCTCACGAAACCTATTTTTTCTTATCTTTTTCATTCTTCTCCAATTTGTCTTCCTCACGATACAATCGTTGACTTCCTCCTTCTTCTTCATCTTCTTCTTATTATTATGATTATTATTATTCAGTCCTTTGTTTGTTCTGTTTGTATCTCAGTCACAGAATTTTATTTATTGTTTTTTATTATGAATTGGGAACTCTTTAATTTGTCTTTGTTAGCTAGTGAATTTATCTAGGTTGCTGTAGATCTGAAGAACTACTCGGTTCTGTTTCTCTCCTGTTTGAGAACTATGCAGAGTTGGGCGTTTCTGTTTACTAATTGGTTTTGTTTTTATTTGGATAAAGCAGTGGAAATCGAAAAGGGAAGAGTGTCGAAATTTGATTGCATGTGTTGCTCTTGACTTCGTACTAATTTAAATTTATCATTTCTTTGTTTACTTTCTTTGTTGTTAATGAGTAATTTGTGTGCACCAGGATAATCTTGAAAGCTTGAATGTGCAATCCACTCCTGCTGTTGTGACTGGTTCTGTCCCATTGGTCCGAAAGAGTACACTCGGCGTTCAGGATGGTGAGATTTGCTAACTTTGTATTAAGTGTGTTATCAGCCTTATGTCTCTTCTCTTTTGGTGTCATCTTGAACTTCCCGTGGGTATATATAACTTGTCCGGGCTTATTGGTCTGGTTTATGGATTTGAAAACTTCATCTGAACTATTGCAAGATCTGGAAATGGGTATATTTGATGATATATCTATCTATGATTGCTGATATGATCTTTAGTTTTACATGTTGGATAAGAGCTTTTTTAATGTATTTTTCTTTGAAATCTTATTGTTGTTTTTTTGTGCGTCAAGGATTTCAAATCTTGGTTTAGTGTGCATATCATCTTTCAAAACTCATTTACTGGCTCACACAGTATCTAAATGGTAAATCTTATGGCAATATTTTACAGGCTCCACTAATGTACAGTTGCAAACTACCACACAACCAACTGTGCAGAAGGACTTAAAAAAGAACCAATTACCTCCTAAATCTTCTCCATGGATTGGCCATGTCGGCACTGATAAAAATCTTGTGATAAGCTTCTCTGATGATGATAGTGGTAGTGACCATGAAACTAAAGGTAATACATCCAGGTTAGATAGCAGTATAAAGAGGACTATCTCATCTTTGGGAAAAGTTAACAAGTTAAAGCAAACAAGTTTACCCAAGGAAGTGCCCAAGGGATCATCCTTAAGTCGCACTTTTGTCTCTTCAATGACCAAAATCCCTGGTTCTAATTCTAAGGGTGTTGGATCCATGCCACTAGCACAAGGATCAAGAGCTAGGAATTTCAATCTAGTGAACAAAAATTTAGTGCGTACACGGGATCAAGGATTGGTGTCAAATGACAATAAACTTCAGGATTTGCGGCATCAGATTGCACTTCGGGAAAGTGAGCTCAAGCTGAAGGCAGCCCAGCATAATAAGGAAAATGTTTCAGTTTTGAGTAAGGACCACAGTGCCATGAACCCAAAGAAGCCAGTGGTAATGCCTAGTAAAAGTACTCCTGTTTCCTCCGGACCTACACAATTTGAGCCAACAGAGCCAGCTAGGAAGCGCTTGAAACATAGCACCTCTAATGGTGTCTCTCAAGCTGTTGAGAGTCAGCAAGAATTTCCAGCTGTTAAATCTTTGTTGCCTCCAAAAGACTCTACATTAGGAAACTATTATCCTCAGGAAAGAAACAAGGTTGATCGGGGCCAAAAAGAGATTCCATTATGCAGAGCAGAGCCAAAATCTGGCATATCACGAAGGCAACCTGACAATAATATTGACAATCCATTAGAAAATATGCCTCGTGGTAAATACTTTTTCTTCATATGCCACCTGTACCTTAAGCAACTTTGGTCTGCAAATTGGCTAATGAACTTTGTTATACTAATCTGGATTTTAGAAATTAAAGGAAGGTTTTAATCAAGCTACTTGTACTCTACATCAGATTCCTAAATCCCTAAAATTGAACAAATGTTTCCTGATTTTGTTTTTATCTTTTCAACAACCCCTTAGCTTTTAGGGTGCAGTGTTTTCATTATCATATCTCCAGATTCTGGCCACAAGTTTAAGCAAAGGAGCTTCCAAGTGCCATTGCAAAATTTATATAACGAAATTTTTGTCAAAATATAAAATCATATTGCCATGTCATATGAATGTGTGAAGTATTATTATCTAATCGGACTCAGCTCTTGATTTAAATCTTGGCTAAGTATTACAAAGCCAATCACTTGATAACAACCTTGCCCAAACACTAGACAGTCAAGCATGTTTAAGTTATTTTCTGTTTATAATCTCTCATGATCTAATTATACTGTGTAGGTGATGTCAATTATGGTTGCAATCAAACTGAAAAGAGTAGTAGGCTGGTGAACCCTGGTGTTGCTTCGAATCAAAATGCAGTGCCAGCAAATAGGAGTTCTGATACCGTGTCAAAAAGTTTTGTGAGTTATAGTTTATTTTACTTGACATTTTCCTTTTCTACTTTGTGACTTCAGAAAACTCCATCATTTGATCTTTGTAATAGACTGACTTTTTTTTATTTAGTAGTGAAGTATGGACTTTTTGAACTTGTTATTGTTGTGCCTCTTCACTGTTTTTCTTATAACAGTGTGGGTCCCAGTAGGTCATAAGATAAACCAAGTTAAACTTTTTACAACAAGACAGTGATATTTCTAATATAATTTTGAATTTCTTGATATTGTGATTATGTTGTCTTTAACAATGCCAAATGGTGTAGGATTTTTTTGTACATCGAGTTCTTCCCTGAATAAATTTCTGGTATTAGACATTGAGATAAAGAGGCCTATAATATGTATGACATTATAGTCTTATGTGTTTTTCATCTTGTTTGACTCCCTCTCCTCTCATGTAGGAAGCATTAAGCAATGCAGTTCTTTTGAATCATAATGGCAATGTAAATGCCTCAGAGCATACCAACGTAGATTTTCAGTCATTTTTTGGTATGGAAGAATTGATAGACAAGGAACTTGAGGAAGCTCAAGAGCACAGGCACAAATGTGAAATTGAAGAAAGAAATGCTCTTAAAGCTTATCTTAAAGCTCAGAGGTCTCTGCTTGAGGCTAATGCACGATGCACCAATCTTTATCATAAAAGGGAATTGTATTCAGCCAAGGTACGATCTTTAATTTTAAGCAGTTCTGGCTTATCTTGGCCTTCAGGGCAGCATCAACATCCTGATATAGAGTTGGATTACTTACCTAGACTTGGATATGAAATGCCCACATCGAGCTGTCAGAGGTTGGCTGAGTATAATGGTATCAATAATCCCAGTTTTGATTTTAATAACCAAGGGATCAATAAGAGGAATTCCAATATATCCAATCACCATGTAACTCGAGCAAATTTAGGGTCTGAACCTTTTGGTGAGCCAGATGCCAGTACATCAGAGCCACTGCCTCAAAGGGATAATTATGCTGCAGATGAAAATTACTCTCCCTCAGATGAATTAGGTACATCAGCTAATGAAAATGAAGAGAGCTCTCTATCTGGACATGTTTCTAATCATCACTGTGATGCTGACTATTTTAGGAAACAAGACTCTGTTTCCAAATTAGTGGACAGAGATACAACATCAAATGCAATTTTTTCTTGTGATAATCCTGAGGATTCTTTGCTTCTTGAAGCAAAATTAAGATCTGAATTATTTGCACGATTCGGAGCAAGAGCTAAGAAGAGAAGCAATTCGTGTAATGAAGTAGAGCCTGCTGCTGAACGAGGAGGTGAAAATGAGGTTGGAAATGAGAAAACCCAGGTGCTTCAAAAAGTTGCTGTTCCACACTCTAGGGCAGAAGATATTGATCTTAAAGGTCTTTCTTTTCCTTCAATAAGTGTGTTCTGGTGTGGTGTTTTTCTTATATAGATACAAGTTACAACTGTTAAGTCCTGTGTTACTGATCATGAATCCTTAGCTATAAATGTAGCATATGTAAACTGTATAATTCATATGCTCTTATCTATCCCCCTCTCCCTTGCAGTCACTTTTCTATATCTTTGCTAAAATATATATTTAATTTTTCTAACATGAGTATCTTTGGCACCAAATATTTTAGATTACTAATTTACTATGACTGTATCAACTGTTAATGCAAAAAAAAAAGAACAGAAATCATAGTTCGTATGCTTTTATAGTCAATGTAAGTCTTCATCTCTTGAAATCAGTTCATATGAATGCTGTTTTTAATGCATATATTTTACTATAATTTATGTCTTTTGTCAGCTATTTCGAAAGAACGTGCTTGGAGTATCTATCATATATTTAATGATAAGGTTTTCGTATCATTCAATGTTGGTTTTTGAGTACAATTAGTTTCCTTTATTGAATCCATGCCATCCTTTCGTGCATAGAAATTGTTTATAAGGAGCCTGTTGTAGGCAAATATATGCTACCTAGTTGGTTGCTCAGTTTTTATGATTGTACTCCAAATGTACAGGCTATGATTTTAGTGGCTGAAATTTCTCCAAATGACTGGCCGTTTTAGTTCAACTTTATCATGTTTTTTTATGGACTTGCATGTTTATAACTTGTGTTGAATATTTTGTTCAATAAATCTAGGCATTGAGAGTCATGAAAGGAGTGTCTTTGTGGACATGAGTGAGAATCAAAGTCAGCAAAACATTGGTGGAAATTCTTTGATTGTCAACCACAGCATTGGTTCAAGTGTTCAAGGAGATATGCCTTGTGAAGGTCACCTGTCTACAAATACATTAGACATCCCACCTTTGATTTTTAGGAGTGCATTCAGTAAGCTGAGAGGAATGTTTCCATTCAATACAAATCAATTACAGAGTAAAAATATGTTTATTAATGCTAATGATGCTCCAAATGGAAATTCTACTTCCCTCAGTTCTAATGAAAGAAAGTGTAGCAATGTTTTAGCAATATCAATGCCTGTCAATATTGGAAATTTACTCTCAGATGACAGCTCCTATGGCCACAGTGCTGCAGTTGATCCATTTTGGCCACTTTGCATGTTTGAGCTGCGAGGAAAATGCAACAATGATGAGTGTCCCTGGCAACATGCTAAGGACTATGGTGATGAAAACATTCAGCACAGTGATTCTAATAATGCAGGTATAAAAAATAGTTATTGTTTTGAAACCTATTTTCGTCCTTGTCAAACTTTGAAAATTTCCATGTGGTATTCTTTGGGTGCTTTCGAAAGCTGAAATTTTGCACATATGATATAGGTAGGTCATTGAACAACAAAATTATGTAAAAAGGTGCATGTGCAATAAAGCTTATACATTGTGTGAACCATGTTGGGTTTTGGGTTATAATAGTTCAATTATTAGAGCATTTTAATCTGGAGCTACATCAGAAATACTGATATTTTTAATGAGAGGTTGTGTTAAGCCAATTTTCAGCATGGATGTAGCATGAGACAAACAAAGGCATATTTTTCTTCAAAGAGTGACTTAAGAAAGAAAAAATGCAATAAAATGAGAGAAATGACAAAGAATAATGACTTTCGAGTCTCTAAATATCTAAAATATGCTATTTGTACAACACAATTACAGCCATGAGATGTGTGATGTGATAGAGAGATAAAGTGAAAAAGTGTTGTATATAAATTGTTCTATTCTATAAATAACACATTTTAATATCTTATGATTTGCTAACTTAAACTCTAATGGCACTGTTTTGTAGGCATCTAATACTTCCTTGAGCTATATTTAATGAACAAATCCTTGTAATTCAGATTTCAGATTAAACTACTAAAATTCCTTCTTGACGCATGAAAATGATTTCTTTATTCTTCATCAAAGGCGAACCACAATATTGAAAAATCTAGAAATGTGTAGTGTATTGACTTGACTATTAAGTAATACTGTAACTCCATCATCGACTACTAACCATAAACAGTGTGGATATTAATAAATGGAATTTGATCACAGAATCTGAAGTATATTATTTTTAGATTGCTTTTCTGAAGACTTATTGACTATTTTTGTCAAGGGAGATTACCATTGCATCAACAGAATTGGGATGGTGTGGCAAAAGTTCCGGAGTGTCACAAAGCTACTATTCTACCAACTTACCTTGTTGGTTTAGATACTCTGAAAGCAGATCAATTTGCATATAAACCTGTTGTGGCGCATAGAAACGCTCAATGCTGGCAGAAACATTTCACCCTTACTTTAGCTACTTCAAGTCTGCTTGGAAATGGCATACCTGTGGATGGTCCGTTACTGAATGGTGGTAATGAACGCATAGAGGTCCATGGGGCATGGAACAAACAATTGTCTTCTTTTCATTGGAGGAGTGGATCTGGGGTTTGTTGCTTTTAACTATTTTTTTGTTTTGTTTATTACACTTCTATTGGTTTTCTATTATTATCTTTTTAATTATGTTTCAGTCTAAGACTCCAAGGTTATCACTCAGATGCAGAAGTGAGCAAAATGGGTCAACTGTAATTATTTTTTGATTTTTTATGATTTTATTTTGGTTTTGTAGAATCATTTTTAGGATTTATTTCTTTATACGTGTGATGGTTAACAGTTAGAAAAATGCATGCTTGCCAACAAGTTTTATTGTGCCTATAGAGGGATCTAATTGAATTGAAAATAGGATAAAATTTTAATTTTCTATTTTATTCCTAGAACACTTACCCTGTGGATTCTAGGTTACATGGTGAAAATGTTCAGTCCTCTCATGTCTCTTTAGTCCTTCTGTCCATTGTCACACTTCCATTCTTATATTTTGTGTAATTGTTATTGTCTGTACATATATATATATTGTATGTTAGCTGTTTGTGTATGTAGCTTGATGAACTAACCAAAGAGTTTCTTTCTAGTCATGATTATAGTTCTTGGAGCTTTAAATGAGTTAATTTGAGAACTTGGAGTGGAAAAGTATTTATTTTGTAAAAGGAAATTTTCCCCTCCAGTTTTATTGAGAACTTTCATGTGTATTTAACTATATCCCTGGTCAACACGTTCATTAATCTGGTTTTGATACCCTAGTTCAAATTTATGGATTCCTAGTATTCCTTTATGCATACTAAATTTCCATTTATTTATTGCATACTTAACCAAATTAAACAGGCTATGGCTGATAGTGAACAATCTGTTGAGATGGCTCTTCTTATTCTCAACCATGAAATTAATAAAGTGCAGGGTGTAAGGAAGGTAACAGTTGCATTTGGACTGTGTGAATGGTTAGTGTTCAATTCGTCCACCTATTTCCATCTCAAATTTTGGATTTTCCAGGCCCTATCTGTACTGTCAAAAGCACTGGAAAATGATCCAACATCTGTGGTTCTCTGGATTGTTTATCTACTCATTTATTACGGAAATTTGAAGCCAAATGACAAGGATGACATGTTCTTGTGTGCGGTATGTTTTTCTTTGCTTCCTAATTTTGTGTAGTCTGTGCCCGGGAGAATATTTCCTTCGTCTGAAAGGAGAATGGGGAATTTATGAAAATATATTTAATATAGATGGTAAACTCAGTAAATCTACTGATAGACTTTATGTATTATCCAGATTCTGGATAGGTTGTGGTTTGGTTTGTGTGATAACTAATGGTGTCTTTCTGTTTTGCTTCTATTTCCCACGTAGAAGTAAAAATACAAATCCAAAGTACATTTCCTCCATCCATCATTTTACATAATATAAGAAGAACTTTAGTTATACACCCAAACATATCGTTAGAACCTGTCTATCATTTTATAGAAGGCTAGTTATTGGCAAGTATATTCAGGGAATGACGGGTGAATGGTTGAATTAAAAAGCATTTTAAGACAGTCTTGTTCGGAACGTGGGCTATTGTGTGTTTATTTTTTTTAGTTTTGTCCTTCTGTCTTTAGATAAGAGAGAATTTCTTGGTCTCTGCTTCAATTCTCTTTTAACTTTTTGTTAGCTTGTTAATTCTTCCTTTTGAGAACTGAATGTGGGCTGTGAAAACACTCAACTGTTGTTTCCCAGGTCAAGCTCTGTGAAGAATCTTATGTACTGTGGCTCATGTATATCAATAGTCAGGGAAAGCTTGATGACCGACTGATTGCCTATGATACTGCCCTTTCAGTTCTCTGTCAGCATGCATCTGCCAATCCCAAGGACAAAGTACACGAAAGTGCATGCATATTGGACCTTTTTCTGCAGATGATACATTGCCTATACATTTCAGGGAATGTTGAGAAGGCCATTGAAAGAACTTATGGAATATTCCCTACAACAACAAAATCCAATGAGCCGCATCATCTGTCACTCTCAGATATACTCAATTGCTTAACAGTTTCTGACAAATGTGTATTCTGGATTTGTTGTGTTTACTTAGTTATTTACAGGAGATTGCCTGATGCTGTAGTTCAGAAGTTTGAATCTGAGAAAAATCTTCTTGATATTGAATGGCCCTTTGTCAATTTATCTGAAGATGACAAGGAGATGGCTATTAAACTTGTGGAAACAGCTGTTGAATCTATTGATTCTTTTGTCTATAACGAATCTGGAAAAAGTGAAGTTAATCTCAGGTCTGCTCAACTTTTTTCTCTCAATCATCTGAGATGCATGGCTGCCCTTGATAGCAGAGAATGCTTTAGAGATTTGCTGGATAAATACATTAAGTTGTATCCGTCGTGCTTAGAACTGGTCCTGGCATCAGCTCGTATACAAAAACTGAATATTCATGTTGATAGTTTCATGGGATTTGAGGAAGCCATTAACAGATGGCCAAAAGAAGTTCCTGGTATACATTGCATCTGGAATCAGTATATTGAAAATGCCCTCCACAATCAAAGAACTGATCTTGCAAAAGAAATTACAGTTAGATGGTTCCAAGATGTTTGGCAAGGACAAGATCTCCCTATTGAAGGGATGAAGATCACTGACAAGGGTAATTCTTGTAGCTCATTCGGAATGGGTGCAAAATTTGTTTCAGACAGATCCAGCACTGATCATAAGCAAATAGATACAATGTTTGGATTTCTTAATCATTCTCTCTATAATTTTTTCCAGAATGATAAAACAGCAGCATGCACAGCTTTTGACAAGGCAAAGAGTACTGCTAATTTTGGAGGTTTAGAGCAATGTATGAGAAAATATGTGATGTTTCTGGTTTATGATGCGTTGAGCTTGAAGGAGGATGGTCCCGATGGTGCCATTAAGAAGATTTTGGAGTTATATACAGATGCTTCCTCTCAGGCATTGCTAGTCCCCAAGGTGTTGACAAGAAAAATTGTTGACAACATCAAGAAGCCAAGACTACAGCATCTCATTAGTAACATAATTAGTCCGGTTACATTCGACTGTTCTCTACTAAATTTGATACTTCAATCATGGTTTGGTTCATCTCTTCTACCCGAAACTACTAGTGACCCCAAACATTTGGTTGATTTTGTTGAAGCCATTATGGAGGCCGTTCCTCACAACTTCCAATTAGCTATTACTGTGTGCAAACTATTGATCAAGCAATACAATTCTTCTGACTCAAAACCAGCCAGTCTTTTGTTTTGGGCTTGTTCAACCCTGGTAAATGCAATTTTGGATTCCATGCCAATACCACCAGAATACGTCTGGGTGGAAGCTGCTGAGCTTTTGCACAATGCTATGGGCGTTGAGGCAATACTTGACAGGTTTTATACAAGGGCTCTAGCAGTGTATCCATTTTCTATCATGTTGTGGAAATACTTCTATAAGCTATATATGACCAGTGGACATGCAAAGGATGCTGTTGATGCAGCAAAAGAAAGGGGTATTGAACTTGATTAACTAAAGATTTAGGAACTGATTCGGAATGTATGGTTTGGTAGGATCAACATAATTACAGATGGGAAATTAGATGCCAGTTTTGCACCCAACCTACACGCAAAAAACAATTTTGTATCCACACATGGGAAAGCTAGTCCACCATAGGGAAATGTTAATAACTCTTAGATACTTCTTTTAACATTTTTTTATCATTGGGTGAAACCTTGTGCTGGGAACACAATAACTTGAACCTTATCTCTATTTAGGTATGAGCAACATGAGGTTTTATCTGTTAGTGTTGAAGGAGTGTCAGAATTGAGTTACTATCATTTCTTCCACGTTATTACGCTGGACATGGTGGTATCATATTTTGAATATTCCAATTTTGTAGACTTATACTTTTTTTTTTTTGAAAGATTGTAGATTGTTACTTGACAGAAGGAATGAAAGAAAATATTACCTAAGGTCTTGTGCTTGGTGTTGTTTTTTATTCGTTTGAGGTGACAGTTCATTGTGTTTTACCCGTTTAAGCATGTTCTTTTGTTTATTAAAGTTTACAAAATTAGGAAAGAGAATAAGTAAACAGGATGTGAAATTCACAAATTTTTTTATTTTTAATATTTTTCGACTAATAAAAGAAATGTATTTAAAAGTGTGTTATTGACTCTCTTTTTACGAATATTTTCATTATTTCTCTTCAAATACCAGGCCTCGAAATTCAATGGTTAACAAAACTAAGTTAATTATATGATTGAATGGTAGCATTAACCACATAAATGAAATTAGAATGATAATAGAAGAATTTGAGGTTGAAAGTTTCCAGAATGCAATGCCTGTTAGAAATAAACAGAATGAAATCAAATGAGTATATTGTTCTTAGCTATATATTCTAGTCACACCCATTTATACAATTATTTGTTAAAATATTAATGGATTTAGATGTTATTGTAAAAATTATTATTAATTAGTTGTATATAGAAAATAAGTTATCAACTAATTATTTTTCTATCCATGTATGTTTATAACATACCCTTATTAACTTTTCATTCGAAATTTTTATTGATCTCAGATATTTAAATTTATAACTTTCTGGCGTCACATATTTTATATTTTACTTTGTGAATCATTCTTATAATTTTTTAAAATTGCAACGAATATACTATCTCTTACTGCTAATTAAGCAAAAACACTTTTGTTTTCTAAATCTACGCCTACAATTCAAATTTAATGTTAATCACTTAATGCAAAAAAAAAAGATAATTCTTTATCTAAATCAACTTTTATACTATGAATTTGAAGTAACTACTAGATTGGAATATTTATAAATAATTATCAAGAAAAATTATTACTAATCCTACTACTAAAAATGTGCTCGAAGAATACTGTAGGCGCTACAAATCTCAATATCCTTCTACGAATGAATCCTCAATTGTTTATTTGAAAAAAAAAATCTGATGTTTAAGTCATAAAGAACACAAAAATGATAATATATGCGTCAAACATGAATATGAGTGTATTGAATAAGATGAATTGTACTTCATGGAGAATTTGTCTTTAAAGGACCTTTAGAATGACTCTTAGGTTGACCTTAATGGTAGTTATTATGGTTCTTAAGTAGTCGCTCAACGTTTACAATTCATTGAATTGACCGTTCAACTCATGATGGACATTTATAAAATTAGAGTTCGGTTATAGAATACTAATAGTCATTTCGAGTTAAGGACATTTTTAACTTTGCGACGGGTAGGTACATAAATCGATATGAAAATTATAGTAAAGTCTGTAATAACCTTAATCTCAAGTTCCTTCATATTATTAACTTTTATAAACATAATGACGTCTCTTTAAACCCCTCTATTATTTGCAGCAATGAATTAATCATGTTCGAAAATAACCCCCGAATCATCGGAGGTCAGTACAGTTCTCTTAACTCTTGACGGAAGATTTGTACACTCAATAGTTTCACATAACTTAAGAATTGATCTCAATAACAAATTATATATACATTTTTCTCTTAATCACGTTTTTTTTAAAATAAAATCACGAGAGAATTTCAAATTCTAAAAAAATAATACTTTAACCTTAGTATGCTACCTCAAAAAATATGAAATTGATATAATTACCACTAATAAAATAATACTTATTTCATTATTTTAAAATTCAGATTAGAGGAACGCAAATTTATCAATTACTTTAATCAGTCCCAATTAAGAATATTTCTTTAATCTTGAAATCATACATGTATTCTAAAACCTTCTAAAAAGAGCAATTTATTATTGTATCCAATTTGTTTACTATGATACGCAAATCAATTTAAATGAAGTTGTTCTAATTTAATCCGCAGTGTCAACTATATGCTAAAAAAACCTCTTTTATAGTTATAGATAAATAAAAACTCTCAAAATTATTATTTTTAAAATGTGTTTATAAGAATTATTATTTATTAATATTAACATTGAATCCGTTTTCTCCTTTTTTTGGTGTTTAAAACGAGACACTATTCCCTCTCACGGTAATTTAGCTATAACCGCGAGAATTCAAATCCCTGAATTTGGCGAGATGAGGCCAGAGAGCCTTTTGCTACTGCGCCACCGCAGCGAGAAGTGCTCCGTCGGCTGCCCCGTACTAAATCGCTGCCTCCACGGCGGCGTTCCCTGCCACTCCATCACGGAGTTTGTCGGCGAGAGCGGTTCCGGCAAGACGCAGCTCTGCCTCCAACTCGCCCTCTCCGCCCAACTCCCCTCCTCCCGCGGCGGCCTCTCCGCCTCCTCCATCTTCATCCACACCGAGTTCCCCTTCCCCTTCCGCCGTCTCCGCCAACTCTCAGGTGCCTTCCGCACGTTGCACCCCGACCTCCCCGACCCCTGCGACCGCGTCTTCGTACGCGCCGTCCACTCCGCCAACGAGCTCCTCCACCTAATTCCAACCATCGAAACGTTCCTCTTGTACTCTCGGTCTCGGTGGCGGCCGGTGCGAATCGTCGTCATCGATTCCATCGCGGCTCTCTTCCGCTCCGATTTCGAGAACACCGGAGCAGACCTCCGGCGCAGGTCGTCGCTG
Organism: Phaseolus vulgaris; assembly: GCF_051622355.1. Classification (NCBI taxonomy): domain Eukaryota; kingdom Viridiplantae; phylum Streptophyta; class Magnoliopsida; order Fabales; family Fabaceae; genus Phaseolus; species Phaseolus vulgaris. Next base: position 1,279,596 of record NC_143505.1, read on the forward strand.
TTCTTCGGAATCTCGGGCGGATTGCGGCGGTTGGCGAAGAGATTTGGGCTGGCGGTGGTGGTGACGAATCAGGTTGTGGATTTCATCGGAGATGGTGATGTGAGGGTTGGGAATTCGAGTAATGGGCTTTTTTCGTCGGGCCGACGGGTCTGCCCTGCCTTGGGCCTGTCTTGGGCCAATTGTGTTAACTCGAGGGTGTTTTTATCGCGTGATGAGGACGGGCCTGTGAGAATGAGGAAAATGAGTGTTGTGTTCGCTCCTCATTTGCCTCATTCTTCTTGCCACTTTCTTATCAAAGGAGAAGGCGTTCTTGGCGTTGAGGATTTGCAGCCCCAACAAGACAAAACTGTTTGACTTGTTTTCACCAACCAACCTTCTACACTCTTATGTATATCTATTTATTATCTTCACTCTGCAACACCACACCATAACTTATTGTACTGGTTTCAAGCTGTGATTAACTGTAATATATCAAATCATTGATGAACTTTGCATATAACTTTTTACCTTGCAAACAATGATTTCTTTTTGTCAAACATGTTGTAACAAGTTCTTCTCTATTTGCATGCTATAATACTGGTTTGAGAAATGGATGGTCCTTGCTTATGAGCTCCAACCCAACTATACCCGGGTTTTTTCTTCAATCCATGGTCGATCATGTTTGCTCTTGTTCTTCTGGCATCGATCCACCTACCACATTGAGCATATATGTCTGACAAAACTACAAAATGAACTGCGTTTCTTGGTTCAAGTTTATGGAGGTGATGAAGGGCAACCTCTCCTAACTTCACATTGGAATGCATTTTACATGCTCCCAGAAGGGCACCCCAGACCTGAGCATCGGGTTCTGTTGGCATTCTATCAATTAAACTCAAAACTTCGTCGAATAAACCAGCACGGCCTAAAAGATCCACCATGCAAGCGTAGTGTTCCATGTTGGGCTGAAGATTGTGCTTCTCGGTCATGGCATGGAAAATGTTCTTTCCTTCTGGAATCAAACCAGCATGTCTGCAGGCAGATAGTACACTTATGTAGGAAAGTGAATCAACATGGACATGGTTCTCTTGCATAAGTGAAAAAAGTGCGAGGGCTAGTTCACCTTGGCCATGCATTGCATAACCTGAAAGCATTGCATTCCATGAGTTCGTGCCTTTATTTTCCATCTCATGAAAGCATTTCTCTGAATAACTGAGTTGCCCACATTTAGCATACATGTCAATAAGACTGTTTCCGACCAGGGTACTTGATATAAATCCCATTCTGACTATGCAGGCATGAAAAGCCATGGCCTCTCTTACCATTGACAAATATGTTACAGCCGGAAGGATGATCACAAAGGTGACTAAATTGGGCCTTACACTTTCTAATTTCATTTGGTTGAAGGTGGAAATTGCTTCATTAGCACCTCCGTTATGCAGGTACCCCGCAATCATCACATTCCAAGGTACCTCATCCTTTACATGCTTGATTAATTGAAACAAGTTTTCAGCTGAGAAAAGGCTTCCGCATTTTGCATACATGTCTATTAGAGCAACTCTTACATGCATGTCACATTCAAAACCACTCTTTATAGTATTTCCATGAAAGCAGCTTCCTAGGTCTAGGTCATCCAGAAGGGAACAAGCTGAAACCAAACTCACCATGGTTCCACTATCTGGTTGAATCCCAGTTAACTGTAATGTATGGAACATTTTGAAGGCAAGACGCGGGTCACCAAATTTGGTAAACCCATTTATCAAAGTATTCCATGCCACAACATCTTTATACTGCATTCTGTTGTTGAATAACGCCATAGCATACATAAATAATTCACATCTAGTGTACATGGAGACAAGGGTTGTCGCAACTGAAATATCAGACACCATGTCTGCTTTAATAGTGTAGCAGTGCACAATCTTACCTAACCCCGCATTTGAAATGTCTTCACATGCAGAAACAAGAATTTTCAGAATCGTTTTATCTGGTTTCAAACCTTCATGCCACATCTCTTGGAATATAGACAATGCTTCTCCAGGAAATCCTGCTTGGACAAGAGCTGATAAAAAGGCAGACCAAGCAACCAAATCTCTTCCTTTAAGACTCAGAAACAACTCTTTAGCTTTTTTCAACTCACCACATTTTGCATACATGCTCACAATAGGAGTAGCAACAACAATATCTGACATTATCCCTTCATGTAAAGCATAATGATGAACATCCCTCCCTTTCTCTAGGTCTCTCATCTCTGCAGCCGCTAAAAGGGAATTCACAACCGATACCTTATTCATCTTAATACGTTGTTGTTTCATTTTATCAAGTAATTGAAGCACCTCAAAGAAACAGCCATGATGTACATATCCAGCCATCATCGTTGCCCACGAGACATCATCTTTAACCTGCATCTCGTCAAATATCCGACGAGCCAAATTCACCTCACCACATTTAGAGTACATATCTATCAATGAATTAGAAACCACACCAAATAAACCTCTCCTAACCACATAACAATTAATAGACTTGCAAGAACCAACATCCTCTAGTTTAGAAACAGCCGGAGCCAAGTTCAAGATGCTCACAGAATCAGGCTCCACACCCTCCTTCTGCATCCTCCGAAATATTTCCATTGCTTCACAAGGGTTTGAGCTCTGGGAATACCCTGAAATCATTGTATTCCAGGAAGCAACATCCTTCATGGGCATTTTATCAAATACCTTTCTTGCACTGTCCAAGTGACCCATCTTACAGTACATATCAACAAGTCCAGTCCCAATAAAGACATCACACTCTAACTCCCTGGAAGTTATATCTTGGTGAATGGCAACACCCTCACGGAACTTCAAAGCACCAGTGCAAGCCTTCAAAACAAAGGTGAATGTGTACTTGTCAGGTTCAAGTCCCACACATAACATTCTATGATACAATTTTATTGCTTCCTGGAATAGACGGAGTCTAGAATAGGCTCTAATCAATGAGTTCCACAGAATAAGAGATGGGTTTGTGATTGATATAGGTGTTGATTGAGCCAAGGTGCACTGTTCTGAGACAATTAAACGGGCATGGATTTGGAGCAAAGGGTTCAAGTGTTTGCATGAACGAAGAAGGTGAAGGTAGTAGTGATTATGGTTGCAATATTGTTGAATGTTGGTGGTGGTTGGAGAAATTACAAAGGCATCCGAATGAACATGCCGTGGGTGATGGTGAACTGAATGTGTCGCTGTTCTCATTCTCAATCTCAATCTCATTGTCATAGTTTAATCTTTCTTTTCTTCACAAGCTTGCAACACTCCTCCATAACACGACCACAACCTAGGACCTGCTAAGGTTTTGGTTTCATATCCTTTCCTACTTATATTTGCACATATGACATATTAACACTCTTAACAGTAGAAACATATACTTTATTTAATAAATCAATGTTTTATTTATTTTTATTTAAAAATATTATTATATTATTATAAATACTATCAACAAAACAAAATTCTTGACTGAAATTATAAACCAACTTACTCATTCATCTTATTTTATTTATTATTTCGCATGAAATGTATTTTAGTTTCTTGAAGCTCAAAATTGATTTTATTCCATACATTTTAGAAATATTGGTTTTGGTTTTTGAGAAATGTGAAAAATTTAGCCGCATGTCAAATCAAAGTGAAGTATATCAATAAATGTGTAATGGAAGAGAAAGTCTCGTTAAAAATAATCCCATTATTCTATAAAATTAGTAGATATTTCACGTTTATAAAATAATAATATTATTATGCTATAAATAATAATATGTAATAAAAATGAAGTAAAAAATTAGAGATAAAATTCATTGCATCTCAAAGATAACATGAACAAAATCACAAATTTTAAATATATGGACTAAAACAAATTTCAACAAAATCTTTTGACTGTTATTTCCACGTGTGCTGTAAAAAAACTTCTATGTCTTTTACTTTAGTCTACAAATTCAACTAAATTCTTGTCTAACATAAATTTAACCTTTTGAGACAAATTTCAAACATGAATTTATATTGTGTTAAACTAAATTTCTTACTAAGTTTTTCTATGAAAAACTTAAAATGTAACTTGTTTTAGTTTTTTTAATATGGTAAGAATGTTATGTTACTTTTACTATATTATTTAATATTATAAACAGATATTTTTGGTAAATAATTTTAAATCTTCCTAAAACACCTTTTCTATATAAAATCTTCTTATTTATAAAATAAATCAGTACATTAAAATATCTTTTTTTTTAACTATAAGGCTTACTTCACAAACCATTAAAATGGTTAACAGAAAATTAATAAAAATATATAATACTATTCTGTATTATACTATTAAGTGTTTTAAAACATCTAAAACTTTAATTGATAATTTATTTTTTAAATAACCTTTAATTGATAATTTATTTTTGAATATGAAAATTCTTAGATTCGAAAAAGTCTAGAATGTTCAGGAAATAAAAAGCCCAGAACTAGGGACAGTGAAATAATTTTGTTTTGGACGAGAATATCCCTGGGGACATTCTTGCTTTTTATTCTCTCCCCGCATCGTACGCCGCCGACACAGCTTCGAGTTTTGGCAAGTGCTAACATACGCCTCTGACACCAAAGCAACGCTCTCTGCTACCATGTCAGATCTGAAACCTTTTCTCTTCCATTCTTAATTAATTTTCTCTGCTTCTTGTTTTCGTCGTTTCATGATTAGGGTTCACACTCTCAATTTAAAATAAACAATAATAAATGCATAACACATTGTGGACACGTGTTTCTCTGTGATCGCAGAGAGAAGGCGATGGTGAACGTCATGGAGTGGCAGAAGCAGCGTTGGCAACCCAACGGCAACGCCGAAATGATGTACGTCAAAGTCATGACCGACGAACAACTCGAGACTCTCCGCAAACAGATTGCGGTTTACGCAACAATCTGCGAACAACTCGTCGAGATGCACAAAACCATCTCTTCTCACCAAGATCTCGCAGGTTTCGATTCATCTTTCACCCTTATTTATTAATTACTTAGTTCTTATCTGTTATCTATATATCACATACAATGATACAAAAATGTGTGTATTGATACAGAAATGTGTATGAAGTATGTTTGTTTTTTACATAAAAATATTTTTCTTAATTTTTTACTTATTTTTATAATCATAATAAAAAATTATATAATAAATTTGAGTTTTTAAAAAATTGATTTTTTTTTAAAATTGTGTTAGACTCGTATTAGAATTGGCGGAAATCCAACAAATACTTTTTGAACTAGACACTTTATCCTATCCTATGAGTGTCGTGTCTTGTTCAATACGTATGTCCGACACAACTTAAATGATTGTCAGAGCTTCTGTTACAATGTATGATACAGTGTTATTTTGTTTTCAGTAACGGTTCAATTTAACTGTTATTAATTCAGCCATGTCCATCACCGTGTCATTTAATTCAATGCATAAAGTTTATCTCTCGATGTGCTACTGCCGAATTGTACAAGTATGAGCTAATTTAATGAAGGAATCCAAAAACAAATTTTGATGATCAGAACTTTTTATTGAATCGGAAGTGGCATATATTCTCAAGATGGTAGTTTTATTTAATTTCTATTCAATGTCAGTGTATATACTCTTAACCAATTGGATTTTGTAATCATGGGTTGTATGAATTCAAGGATGAGCATTGTAATTGTCAGCAAACTTAAAATGTATGCTTTTTTTTTAATGTGATAAGAGTGTAAAATCCTTTACATTGATGGTATATGCTTTCTTTAGTGGTGATAATATTGTTGTTTCATTGGTGGTGTTTTCATTGTCAGGGATTAGACTGGGTAGTATGTACTGCGATCCTTTGTTGGGTTCTGGTGGGCACAAAATAGCTTCGAGACAGAGGTGGACTCCAACGGCTATGCAGCTTCAGATTTTGGAGCGGATATTTGATCAGGGAACTGGGACTCCCAGCAAGGAGAAGATCAAGGATATCACTGCTGAGCTCAGCCAGCATGGCCAGATTTCGGAGACTAATGTGTATAACTGGTTTCAGAACAGGAGGGCTCGTTCCAAAAGAAAGCAGCAGAATGTGGCATCTGGTGTTAATGCTGAATCAGAAGTAGAGACCGAGGTTGATTCCAAAGATAAGAAGACAAAGCCAGATGATTTTTGGTCCCAGCACAGTGTTTCTGCTGGGCCTTCTGATAGTTTAGGTTTCCAGAACCATGATGATCTGCAGTACTTGAATGAGAATCCAGAGTCCAACAAACCAGATTCTGTTTTCCCCTCTGATGGGAGTTTAAGATCCACCAGAAATTTCAACCATGTGCCTGTTTTTGATGGGCTGCTATCGAATCCCGGTATGCAACTTCATATCCTCTCTTCATGTGTGTGTCTTTATTTTAGTCAAAGATTGGTAAGATTGTTGTTTTTTAACGTTATAAGTTGGAAGTGAGTTTATTATATGTAGCAGAAAAACTACAAAGGCAAATAAAATGTTCTGTATCTTTTAGTATTAGGCCGGATCATGGTGATCCTGGAACTAGTGTAGCTGTATTTCCCACTAGTTATGGAAAAAACCACTCTAGGTGTTCAAGAGGTCTAGTTCTAGTTTTCTTGCAATCTCTTTTAGGGTTTAGGATTAGTCATCATATCTCAGTGCAGATTCTTGTGCCCTCATCATCCATTCGCACCACAGCCCCCCCTAACTGACACTGCCATCCACGCACGAATACCTTTTTAAGAGAATATTTTTGTTGTTGAAAGTCTCAAATTCAGGATATTCCGCTGCGCGGATTTCTTGAGAAACGAAATCATAAGCACATAAGTTCACGGCCAAACCGACCACCCCAAGAGCACTCATTCATAAACCAGTTACTGGTACAAATAACATAAAGAAATGTAACCAATGAAAAGCAACCCCAAAGATTTGGGACCAAAAGCGATTAGCAGTAACCATTGAGTCTCTCTGTCTTCAATTATGATAATTCATAACCTAATCATGTGTATCAGGTGCTTCTTCCTTTAGGGATCCTCACATAAACTTTTGTGACTTTGGGCAGCTGGTTTAAATCAACTCTCCTCCCTTCAAAACTCATCTTGTCGTCCCTTCTACTTGATCAAGACCTCCACAATTTTCTGGCCATTCTGTCTTGATTTATGGATGCACTTGACTTCCCTTGGGCATCTGCATAAACACTTGAATGCAAGTTGTTTAAGTGTTCAAGCTATCTTCCCGTTGTTTCTGGCCTTTCTATAATAACAAATCAACAAGAGGAACCCCTAAGCCCCTTCACACCCACAAGTGCAAGCCAATCTAACATATTTTTTTTACCTTTTTATAATCCTGTTGAATTCCTCTGTTAAGAGATGATATGCCCTAAGTATTCAGTTCTGGATAAAAGAACAATTCTTCCTGTCAATAGAGCTTGTTATCTCTCAACACCTGCACCACCCTTTTAAGATGTTCCTTGCAGAAATTGGTGTGAATATGATAATTACTTGTATAATGTACTTTCTTGGATTTGAGATTTTCTATATTTATAGGACAAGGCTTAGATCAGTTCCATACATCTCCAATTAAATGACAAGGCATGCATATTTATTTAAAACTGTTCAGTACATCAAGTTATTTATTATTGGAAAAAATATTCACATGTCATCATTTAAATGGAGAACTTGATCTTACTTCTACCCTTGTCCAAAAATCCCTTTATATGTAATATACTTTGCATATTCGTGCATCTCCAGAAACCATTTTAATGAGTCTCAGTTTCTTGTATATGAATCTAACTAGACAGTGGAGTGTGGTGAAAATTACCTTCCTAGTTTTATTTAATACTGAAATTTAGCAAAGGGTTACTGTATCAAAGAATTTGCCAATCAAGACTGTTGTATTAATTTTTGCAGGAAACGGCTATCTTACTGGAAAAATGGAAGCCACTGAGAACTACGACTTGTATCAGCCATCAGACGACTTCGACATGGCAGGCTGACATTTATTGTAATTTCTGACGACTGTGATTAGCTGTAAAGAATTGCTGCTTGATTTTGGGCTTGTGTTGATGGGAAAAATTGAACCAATTGAAACATGAGAACTTATAGCTTATAGAATATAGATACAAGGACCTTTGAAAATGGTAGTGGACATTTTACTTGATAATGGAATATATTTGGGAGTTCATTTTGATACTGTGAAGTTGTTGTTTTTTTTATTAATGGTGTACCATAAGCATCTTTACGTTTGGTATTTGGCTGGAAGAGAAGTGGGAAGAATATATTATGTGTGGCTGTGGCTTTCTTTCTAAATTTAATGGAAACAGATAGTTTAAGATGAAATTGTGACTAAAAATGTTGATTTGGTTTTATTGTTCAAGTCCAATGTCCTGAAGACAAGCATGCGTGTTCAAGATCATGTAAAATTAAGTAGAGTAAATTAATTACATTTACATTTCTTTTATCATCATTACAGTGAACTTTATGAAAGGAGTTTATATACATAAAAGGAGAAATAATGTGATTTTTTAAAATAAATATGTATAAATTTAGAAAAGGTGAAGTGTTAGTGTATCTTTGAAAAAACTTCACCTATGTTAATTTAATTTACTCAATTATATATGCATTCTTGTGAGAAATGCAAAAGACCTATTACCCTAAATATGCTATCCATTGCGTGATACATGTTCGAATCCATGTCCTTAAGACAAGTGGGTGCCAACTTATTACAAACATGCTTTATAAAGAGCAGTGTCCCTGTTCATTTTCAGCACCATGCTGTTCAGAATTGTGGAATTAGAAATTTGAGGAGTAAATAATTGTTGAGGCTGAAGACTGATGAATCTGATCTACCATTTTTACTTTCTGTTACTGATACAGGAACCAAACACAGTCCTCTGCTCTTTAGGTCAACCTGCAATTTGTCTCAACATTCATGATGTGACACCTGCAGTTAAGAAACAAAATTATCTGAGACAAAGAACAAAATATAACAAACCTTCTTCTTGTTTAACATATTCTTTATTCACCTGAGCATGAAGATCTTTAATCGTATTAATGTAAGAGAAGCTCAGCATCTGAAACAAAGTCTACAATCCCATAATAAAAAGGTAAAATTAGAGTAATTTCAAAATAAGTAGTTTACAATCCCAGAATAAAAAGGTAAATTAGAGTAATCTCAAAATAAGTTGTTATGCTCTCCTCGCAATGAAAATATATTAGATGGTCTTTATCTCTATTATGAGATCAATGGTCTCAATCAATATTTGTCACATTTAATTAAATAGTATCAATTGGTTGGAGTTACAAATCTAGTGGTGATTTTAAGATCACTTAATAATTTCTTTCATCATAATCTAGTTTCAGCCCAACAGAAGAATAGGAGGAAGGGGAACATATTCTTTTCCAAGTCCTATTGTAAAAATAAAATTTTGCTTGCATATTTATGTCTTTTTATTGTTTGGTCTTTTAAGTTTTAAACGTTTCATTTTAGTTTCTTAAAATGTTTTTTATATCAATATTACTATAGTAATTTTATGAATTTAGTCACATGTGCCAATTTTAACACATGTTGACTTACCTAAAATTAAAACAATTAACACAAAAATATAACAGAATGTGTTGATTCGGTCTTAAGAGTGATATTTCAAGAAATCAAAATGAAACTTCAAAAATTTAAGATCAAACTGAAAAAGAAAAAAAGAAAAAAAAATATAGAAAATACACACACACACACAAGATGTCATAGTATATTTTCTGGCAAGAGATAGGAGAATCAATTAAGTACCTGGATCTGTGCTTTGAAGAAGCTTGATATAAAGAGAAGCCTCATGAAGAACTGAGGCTGTGTCAGTCTGCAGATATCCAGAAAGTGAGGGTCATTTTCTCAAAGAAGGTGTTTATTTACTACTAAATGCAACACCTAGTGCCTAATTTAATTAGCAATACGAAAAGAAACTGACAACTATTATCATAGTTTATAATTCTAAATTCAACTCAGTAATGAAGCATCAGTCTTTCTCTTACAATCTTACTATTTGGTGAAATTAAGTTTCTCTGCACCCTTTTGAGAATAGCCTTAATAAACACAAAAAGTGAATAGCTTTGCTAATTTTTCTTACTTCTTGCTAAGGGGATTATCTCTGAATCTTGCTCTGCTTGATGCCATTTCGGTTCCCTTATTGTGATTCTGCTTTTGGGATTGCTTTTCAATTTTTTTCCAAAAGGACATATTGTCAGTGTACTCAAATGGACGTTTCTTTCCACATACCTGAGAACCTACATTGACTTCAAATTAAGAGTTCCAAATACTTTTCCAAAATTTTGAAAAGGAAACACTGGAAATGTCTTTTTTGTTTTGTTTTCACTTTAATCTAGAAAATGTTTCAGATAAAAATTTGGAACAGATGTATTTCTTTGAAAATTACTGAGGTGAAGGTGCCCTTAAGTCTCAAAGCAAAATGTAAGGAAGTACCAACTCTTGTGCATATATTCAGCAGATAATTGCATTCAAAAGCTGTAATTGATCATCAAAATGTCTATGTTGTCTCTACTGATAACTAGGAAAAGAAACTGTCAATGATTCCGAATCAGTTGGTATTTGATCAAACTAGCAAGCACAAAATATGGTGAAATGCCAACCAACCTTGGCTTCTGGTTTGAGGTTGAGACATTCTTCTTACCAATAGTCGCGACATGAACACAAACCATCTTTAAAATGATGAAACCGGTTTGCATCCCTTACAATTATTTCCCTTTCAACAAGTTTTGATATAAGCTTTATTGCAGAGTGACAGTTCACACATGCTCGAAGATTCTTTGTTATTCTAAGTGTAGTTCCAGGAGCAGTACTAATAAGCCCATAAGCAACAGCGATCCTCTCACTATGAAAACTAAGATTCTCCTCCTTCTCTTCGTAATTCAGATCATGCAAAACAGATTCTGTATGTGGAACAAACCCAATCTCCTTCAACTTTCGGTCTAATATCTGAAGCTCGTTGAATATTTCATTAGCCATTGGGTGTGACTTGTCACCTACATGAAATGCTTGCAGCTTCCCATTTATTTCAATGACACTATAACCAAGGTCCTTATTCAGTCCCTTCTCCCTCATTAGAACTCGAATATGTGCAACACGATCCCACAAGCGGGAGGAAGCGTAGAGATTAGAGAGTTGTACATAATGCCCTGTATTATTTGGATCCAATGAGAATAGCTTCTTTGCAGCATATTCTCCCAATGTTACACAACGATGGATCTTGCATGCACTCAGAAGTGCTCCCCATACACTTACCCCAGGTTCAATGGGCATCTTCATTATAAATGCACAAGCCTGACCCAGATAACCTGCTCGTCCCAAGAGATCAACAACACAAGAATAATGCTCATTGCGAGGCTCAATTTCAAAGTCTTTCATGGAATGGAATAGCTCCCACCCCTCTTTTACCAGGCCAGAATGATTGCATGCAGTGAGAAGCCCAATAAAGGTAACATCATTTGGGAATACACTTGTTTGCTTCATTGCATAGTAAAGATCAATGGCTTCCCATCCTTGACCATGCAAGCCATATCCCATAATCATGGCACTCCACATAACAACATCCTTATCAGAATTACGATCAAATACCATGCGAGCAGATTCTACACTTCCACATTTTGCATACATATCAATGAGGGCGGTGTTAACAAAAATGCAACTTCCAAAGTTACTGTTGCTCACGTAGCCATCCATCCATTGTGCTAATTTGAGGGAACCAACATGTGCACTAGCTAAGACTGCAGACCTAATAGTGACAGAATCTGGTTTCACATTTCTTGAGATCATGTCACGAAACAGATGTACCGCTTCCTCAGCATGGCCATTCTTTGCATAGCCAGAGATCATTGCGTTCCACATAATCACATTTGGTGTCTTCATTTGATCAAAGAAAGATCTTGCAACCGTCACCATCCCACACTTAGCATATAAAGCTGCAAGTGAGATAAGCAAATCAGGCTCATCTTCAAGACCCATCTTGATGACACAACCATGAAGAGATCTCCCTTGCTCCAAATCATCGACATCGGTATAAGCCCTCAGAATGCTTACCAGAGCAATCCAATCTGGTTTCACATCAGCATTTCTCATTTGACTGAACATTCGCAATGCTTCCATGGATTCCCCGTTCTGTGCGTATCCAGAAATGATGGAAGTCCATGAAACAATCGTTCTATGGTATAACCCATCAAACACCACTTTTGCCACACTAATACGACCACATTTTGCATACAGTGCCACAAGGCCATTCTTCACAAACACATCCGACCCAAATCCATATCTGATTATCTGTCCATGAATTAGGCCACTCAAACCAAAATCTAATAACTCAGTACAAGCTTTAAGTACATAAGGAAAAGTGAATCCATCCGGATGCACTCCTGTCCATCTCATCCACCTATACATATCAATGGTGTCCCTGAACATATTGTTCCTCGAATAACTCCTAATGATAGCATTCCACATAAACACGTCAGGGAAGCAAAATCCATCAAACAGCTTGCGGGCATAACAAATTTGCGCAAGATTCGAGCTCCCATTAACCAGTTTTGTCATGAGAAACCCATTATGTTGCAGCCCAGAGACAACTAACTGGTTATGTATCTGATCAAGGTGTCTCTTGTGGGTAGAATTATCAATAAGAGACGCATAAAAAGAGTCTGAATTGACACTACGATCATGGTTAACAGAATGTTGAGGATGAAAAGCTGATGAAGAACAAGTATATTTGACACACTTGAGCACCAAGCATGTGGGTATTTTTGAAGTTGTAACCTTTCGGTATTTTGTAGTAAGGGGAGATAAGCTAAAGAATTTCCAAGCCATAGAAGTGCCATTATCTTTCAATGTTTGTTTGCAAATTCTAAACTCATATTAACAGATGCACTTCAATTAGACAATGAAGCCTCAATCCGAGTAAAAACCACAATCATAATTTAAAACTGCAATGAAGCCTCTCCAAAAACAACCCAGCACCAACCCTTTGGCTCTAGAAAGGAACACCCAAACCCCACAAAAAAGGGGGAAAACTGAAATCTGAAATCTGAAATAAACCCATTTTGTGGGGGCACGATGAGGTAATCGTAATCGTAATCGGCACGTGCCCTCGCAGGTGGTGCTGTCATTGGTGACCACACGGTAACAATAACACACTCACGCAAACTCACTCAAAAAGATCCTCTCTCTTTCTCTTTGTGAGAGAGTGTCGAAAAAACCAAAAGGGTACGCGAGATCGAAGAGAGGATCAAATGGGCTTATGAAAAAGGTATTTCTTCCTGCACCCTACATTTTTCTTCCTGCATCTACATTTTTTGAAATATCAGAATTATTCTTATAATTTTGGGTGATTTCTGAATAAGAGTTCCGTAACAAAAGGTGTTATCGGAAAATATGTTTCTGTAATAGAAAATTCGAAAGGAAAAAACAATTTTAGAATATTCTTTTCAAAACACGTTTTCTAATTTTCAAAAAATAATAAATCTGAAATTAATAAAATATTTGAAAGTCATTTTTAAAAGAGTTAAAATGATTTTTTCAATGAAATGCAGGAAGTCAATTGTTGGATACCGAAGAAACATCCTATATAAAATTATCAATCTTTATAATAAATCTCAATATTTGAAAGGTTTTTCTCGACTTCGAGTTTTCGCGAGAACACAAACTATATGAGAGATTTTGAATAAATTATCATATATAATTAATTTTAATTTATCAGAGATTAATCTTAACTTTATTTAAATATTTATAGAAAAAAATGGGTTCTTATATAAAATAAACTATTATATATAAAGGATTATGTTTACATGTATGATGTACGTGTGGTGAAACTTGTTGTGTGACATTTTCAGTGTTGTGTTTTTCCTCCCAAACACTCTTGCTCTTGCTATGTGTAATTCTAATACCAAATAATAGAAATATTTTATATATTCCACAATGAAAAGAGAACGACTTTTATAAAAGCCTTACAACCACCGAAAGATTTATTCAACTCCTAAAAACTAGCTTGACTTATTCATCTTAAGACTTTGTCGAATATCCAACATACAAGAGATATGTTTTCTTGACATGAGAAATAGTTTGTGTCACCAATTTGTGTTTAGTGCATAATGGAGCCAAGGAGTTTAATTGCAGACAATGATCTTGCTAATGCATTAAGATGACTTTGCACTTCAGGAATTGGAATAAGGTTAGAAAGATTTGTTTTCTAATCATTGAAACTTGAAACAATTTGAAGTCAAGAAGGTTATATATGCATGAACTCAAACTTCAATGCACATGAAGAGAAAAATGTCTTTAGAAATAGGTATAGCAGCATTTGAAGTTCTCGTACAATAAAATTGCTAGTTATTATTATTCTTACAAGGTCGGATTTCTCTTAGAATGACTTCTTCTTTCTTTGTCTTTCGGTCTTCACGGTCTTCAGGTGTGGTGGTCTCTGATTGGTTCCTACCGAGATTAGTGAGAAGAACCTGCAAAGACACTCCGAGTACAATGTACAAATGAACTGTGAATACCGAAAGGCAAAAATAGAAGGAGTCACCCCGAACTTATAAGAACAATTATTAATTCACAAAATTACATAAACTAGCAAAACTAATAATATCAAGCATGTGACATCTTATAATAATTTCCCAAGTGAAATATGAAGAATACAATCCAACAACCAAACCCTTGAAGAAAAATGCCATTAAAGAGACATAACAAAACAGAATACAACTTAGTACCTTCCAATGAAAATCTTAACTATTGAAGATGTTTAAAGATTTGAAGAATTTAAGAGGTAATTAGTCTTGGAAATTTTGGCCTTGATCATCCACTTCATTTTGGTTAATCAATGCCTTCTTACAAATGTAATACATTTTTCCATAAACCATTTTAAAGACAAAAAAAAAGATATAAATTTAATTTAACTTATTTTATAAATTAAAATTAGTTTATTTATAAACTAGTTTATGCAAAAGTTTTATTTTTTAAATGAATTTATTACATTTTTTTTGTCTAAATACCTCAAAATATATTAATTAGTGTGACACAATATACTTGTAATGTAAACATTTGGAGTAAGAATAGAAAAGTAATTAAATGCAACACCTTACCTAAGGATTTATATTAAAAGTAGGTTTGGACTAATTTAAAAAAAAAAATAAAACTAATTGACTTTTTCAAAAGTTAATTTATATCCAAGTTAAAAGTAAAAAATTAAAAAGGTTGTCTAGAAGAATTTTTTATAAATTAATTTATAAATAAACTAATTTTAACTTATAAAATAATTAATTTTGTTTTTTTTTCCTATTTGTTTAAAATATGCAGTGACTACTTGCAAACTTGTTCCAATAAATCATCTAGGTAAAAGTTAGTGATCACATTATACCAGTGTAATTTAAAAAGGAAAAGAAAAATAACAAAACTTTTTTGTTTCTTGTTGGAACTTTCAATGTAACGTTAGGTTTCTTTTATTTGGGGTGTTCAATTAGAGCTATGTGATTCATGATTTGGGGTAAGAATTCTCAATATTAACATTGGTTTCTCAATTGAGTGAATTTTCAAATTTGTAACATTTAATATTGAAGATGAGTTTGAGTTTAAGGATAATTTAACCAAGCTTTAAAATCAGAGAGAAATGTGAAATGTAGTAACAAATTTCACTTTGTTTGTTCCAATTTTTTATCTGAAACATTTTGTAGATTAGAAATAAAAGTGAAAACAAAACAAAAACACATTTACAATGTTTCCTTTTAAAAAAATTTGAAAATATGAAAACATGAAAATATTACATTGGTTAAATCACAGTGTATTTTAATGTATAGTTATCAAAGTAACTTTTTTTTTTCAAAAATATTATTTTCCCATTCAAGATATCTATATATATATATATATATATTTAATTTGGAAATCTCACATTAACTTAAAAATAAAATTAATTTGTGATATATACTTAATTTTCACCTTACAAATTAATTTTGTAAAGATGTATTAAATTTTCATTTTCTTAATTGAATATCACGTGTAGTGTCTGTTATTACGAAGAAGCTTCACTTCTCATGTTATAAAATCTGTTTTATTCAATTTGTTCCTACTTCATTGTTGCAAATATCAATGCAGAATGTTATTTTTTTTTTATTAATTTGATGCAAAGATACCACAAGACATGGAAACTTGTTTTATGGTATACTTTTTTCTATGGCATGTTTATTTATGTTTCAAATTACAAAAAATACTAACAACATATTCTTTTAAACATGTCTACATCAAAAAGATAAAAGAAGATGTATTACAAAGTAAACTTTAAACCTAACTCAACTTTCATAAAACCTGACTCATAAGGTTGAGGTTTGCATCCGATAACAGCCCGATAGCGAGTGGCCTGGTAAGACCAATAAACATTCGTTAGGATAAACTTTAAATAACTCGGATACCATATTACGAATTGGACTTTAAGCCTAACTCAACCTCATAAAACCAACTCATGAGATTGAGGTTTGCACTCACTTATATATAATGTAAGACTCTAATCTTTAGTTGTGGGATCTCCAACAAGATGACAACTTTCAAATAACCTCCTAATTAAGGTACTATGTTTCTTTGGACCAAGTTTGATAAGAAGCCATGTAAAACACAACTCAAAATATATATTTTTTGGTTTATTAGAAAATATCTAAACATGATTTTGTATAACATCAGTGTAATTGTTGAAACACTTTCATTGTGCATATTTTCTAATTTAGTTTTCGGAACCTTAAAATTGTATTTTGGAACATATATATAAACAACGAAAAAATATATCCTCAAATTTACTTTTCATCATGTAACTTTAACATTCTAGAAACTAAACACCCACAAACAATTTTAAAAAAATAGTTTTAGATTGGAAAAATTACACTCAAAAAATTAAGTTACAAAACTTGTGTCAATATCAAGAAATACATTTCAGAAACTAATTTTAAAAGGAATATTTTTTGGGAGAAAAATGCAAACAACGTGTTGTGACAACCCGTGATTCTTATCTATATTGTAATTATTGGACTTTATAGATTTTAGAACTGTACATCATTTCTGTTAATTTATTATTCATTCGGTTCTGCATATGCTATCTACATGGTGTGTAGATCGTGAGATGATGAAGATTGAAAGGAACTGAATTTCATCTCCCATAGACATGGTGTTTAAGATCTCTCATTCTAATTTGAAATTGAGGTTAGAGTGCTTAACACCCAGTTGTTGATTCTTTGCCGTGTTAATTATGAGATTGTTGATAAATGTTTTGAATAAGTTTTGTTGAGAGGTTGTACAACGTCATCAACAATTTCTACCGTTTATTGGTGAGATGATCATCGTCACTCTAGATGTTGTGTCCGCATTGCTCCATCTCCTACTGTAGGACAATTTTGTATGTGTGACATAAATTTCACAATAGCATTATTATAGTGATAGAGTTAATTGGGGGTAGATTTTGATGAAGTCACAACAAAGTTGGAGTTGTGTCGTAGTGTTCACACTAAGTTAGGTGTACGAGGAATACGAGAGGAGTGCATCATACATCAGATATAGAGTGCAATATAACTTATAACTTATTTATTGAGTGCACAAATTTTGCTTACAAAAATGCAACTCTTAGCATGTTATACTTATCTATTTTATTTTATATAAAACTATTTCTTCAAATTTTTCTATAAGCTTTTAAACAAAATTAAAATTAGTTTCTTCATAAATTAAAATTAATTGTATATAGTAATTTACTAAAAATGTCTTGTATAGTTTGTTTAAAAAACAATCTTGTATGAAAATATAGTTAAACTCGTTTAATAAAGTACTATTCCTGCTTTTTTTTTTTAGTTTGAAATGTGTTTTTCACTTTAAATTTTGTTAGTAATTTTGTTTGGGTTGAAGTTAAGTGTTTTTGTGACCAAAATTAAAAAAACAAAAACTTTAAAGTATTGAGATTTATTCAAAAGATTGATAAAAATCACATACACGAATTAAATATGAATTTCTGACTTTGCATTTATAAACAAATCAAGTGATCATTTTTTGTTTTTTTTTTATCTAGAAAGAAGAATTCGCATCTAAAATTGACTTTTGAAAAATATTGTTTGTTTAGATTTTTCACATTTGTATATTATGTTTACTTTATGATGTTTAGATTAATTAGTCTCTTTCATCACATAATCATCCATTCCACATCACTATCCATCGCAATTATTATGTTACCATTTGCTTAATTATTTTCATAATCTAATTTAATTAGTAACAAGCTTGGTCACCATTAGCAATTGGAAGTGGGTGACAACAATTGACTTAGCTAAAACTCTCTCCAACATTATCAATGGTTGACAACTTCAACTATTAGTAATTTTAATTATCCAAATATTTTTAAAAATTATATTTCAATTTTTATATCACGGAAAAAAAAATCATTATTATTTTCAAATTCATCTGTCCGTTTAGATTTGGACACTTTGAAACTCGAACACACCTCTTAAATGGTGTGTATGCGTCGTCACACACACATATTGAACATCAACACTTCTAAAACACGTATTGGTGAAATGTAAAATTTAAAAGAAATTATTGAATTTATGACAATTTTAACATAATTTTAAAAAAGATAAATATATTAATTTTTTAAAATTTAATTTTTTTAGATAAAATTTTCTTGTGATTATAAAAGTAAGTAACAAATACTTTAATCAACAATGAGAACCATCGTTTTCGTTTTGCTAAAAAAAACTGAAATATATTTGTATATATAAATTTTTATTGTTAATTTATATAATTTATAATTGTATGATATATAAATCTAAATTTGAATCCTATATATATTTTAAAAATTATAATATCTCCGTATCTGAATAGTATAAGTGTATATGCTACCTAACTTGACATAGTTTCATAAATTTTTATTTGAAAATACTTAAATAATAAAATACAAATTTTTTATTTATTTTTTATTTTTTATGTTAACGGAAACTGGTGACAGTGAAGAGAGAGGGCCACGCAGCATACGCGGAGAGAAAGAAAGAAAGAAAGAAAAAGAAACCCAAAACTCTCTCACAACCAAAACCAAAAGCAGAACAACACAACACAACCAAACCCATTTGATCCTCTCTTCGATCTCGCGTACCCTTTTGATTTTTTCGACAGTTCTCCACAAAGTGAGAGAGAAAGAGAGGATCTTTTTGAGTGAGTTTGCGTGGGTTGTTGTTGTTATTGTGTGGTCACCGATGGCAGCACCACCTGCGAGGGCACGTGCCGATTACGATTACCTCATCAAGCTTCTTCTTATTGGCGACAGCGGTTAGTTATATCGTGTCCCCCTTTCTCTCTCTGTCTCTGCACAACTAAGAAAACAACAAAATGGGTTTATTTCAGATTTCAGATCTTATTTTTTCCCCCTTTTTTTGTGGGGTTTGGGTGTTCTGTTTCTAGAGCCAAAGGGTCGGTGCTGGGTTGTTTTTGGAGAGGCTTCATTGCTGGTTTTGAATTATGATTGTGGTTTTTACTCGGATTGGAAGCTGTTGTATGGTTAAGCTTCCTGTTTTTTGTTTTTTATTTGGGGTTTTTGGTTGTTAAATTTGATGTCGGCTTATGTTGTTGAGAACTTGAAGCATCATTTCTTTCGACACGTGATTGCTATATTTGACAAAATCTAAGAAAAAGCGATGGCACTTGATGATATAGGCACTGAAGTTTTCCAAGTGTGTACGGAGGAGAATAATAGCTTGACATGCATATTAAACACTTGTGTTGTGACAGAAGAAAATTAGCAGTTAAAATGAAGTAAGTTTCTCCTAAGTTAAAAATAACTTACGATGAGTTAAAATCAGTGTTTGTAGAAGTTAAATGAGTTTTAAGTGCACTAGTTTATTTTAATTCGTTTTACTTTGCTATTTTCTTGTCCTACTTGTGCCTATGGAGGAGTATATCTAACAGGTCCAAAGTTATCCTAGGAGATAGTCCTAAACAATGTTTAAAGACGACACACTTGTGTACTAATTTGGTTTTATGCCACTCAATCACAGATGTTATAGATGCTTGTTGTTGGATTTCATATAATGATACATAAGAAAACAAGAAGACCTACATCATTGATTTAGAAAAACTGCTGTTGTTTTAGGGTGCTATGAGAAACATTGTGGAAGACTTCGGAGAAAGAAGGGGATCCAATAATATATGTTTGATTTATAAATGAAAAGATATGTTTGATGGGGCAATGGCTAACATGCAAACTATAGTATATCTCACGAATGATTTCTACAATAGTAGGTTTATAGTAATCAGTGTTATGAATTATGACATGTGCTATAATAGTCAGTGTTATGAGTTATGTTATGACATGTGCTACGAACTTAAATATGTGAGCACTTTGCATGTGCTACATGTGTTAAATGAGCCTGTGAGATACTCTACTTTCCTACCCTATGTACATACTGAGTATGTTTAGCAAGCATTTTAGATTAACTTCTAGATATTTAATTAGTTAAAAATGATTTAAGTTTATCAGTAGTGTTCAGTAAACAAGGTTATTTAAGTAACTTGTAGTGCTTTGTGAGACACTCCACCCTGAATAAGTAGCACTGATTATTCTCTGGTCATTTTTGTATATATAGATATATGTATGTGATGCATATAAATAAACCCATAAATAATACTTAAATATAAATGTGCATGTATGTTGCCATCTTGAATTGAAAGTAATCCATAAAATAAGTCACAGGAGATGAGGGGTAGTATTGTAAATTTTAAATATAAAAATTCTTCTAATCTGGTCAGTTGGTAGTTATTTTGGAATGTTAGAAATTTTTAATTTTTTTAGCATTTTAAAAAATAGAAGTGAGAAAGCAGATTGATCAGTGTACAAAGTGCAACATCTCACAAGTGAAGGTCCATCCATCCAGTATTATTGTATCTCCAAAATATAAAATATATATGAACAATGCTCCAAATATACAGATATACGTATTGAAGTTTGTTTTTATGTATTTAAGCACTTTGAGGTGTGCATATAGATTTGGTGTCCTGTTTTGTCTTTTTTAAATTTCACTTGAAGTCCTTCACGACCAGCTTTATCACCTTTTTTAAACAATTGCAGGTGTGGGGAAAAGTTGTCTGCTTTTGCGTTTTTCTGATGGTTCCTTCACGACCAGCTTTATCACCACCATTGGGTTAGTATCTGTTGGTTTATTCTTATTCTTGTGAAAATGCTGTAGGATCAGACTGGTTACTGTCTTCCAATCGGCACCGACAATATTGTAGTCCAAGTAATTAATAAGGCTGCCTAGAATATTTGTGCTATTTGACTATATTGTATTCCAAGTAGTTAATAAGACTTCCTGGAATATTTGTCCCAATTAACTTATAATGGGATGTCTAGACTTCATGCTTCATGCTTATCAAACATCATACTTAAAACACCAATCTCTCATGTCAGGGATATCAACTTAGTCTATAGCTCATTATCTGTGAACTCTCTATTTCACAGAAGCTAATATATATATTTTTGTTGATGGATAAAACCATGTTATATACGTATTTGGCAGCATTGATTTTAAGATAAGAACCATTGAACTTGATGGCAAACGCATTAAGTTACAAATCTGGGATACAGCTGGTCAGGAACGATTTCGAACTATTACCACAGGTATTTGTCTTGACTTTTGGAACCTAGCTTATTGAATATGTTTGAAGTTTAAGCACATTTCAGTTTTAGTTTACGTATAGAAGGCATGGAAGTTCAATGACATTTTGTAACCTATAAATTTAAAGTGAACGTGGAGTTCCTTTACACATACATAGAATACAACATATTTTAGTTTAATAGGCTGGCTGTGTTATTGCATAGTAAATTTGATCAGATGTTGCTGTGATTTAAGTTCTTTTTGTGGATAAATGTCCTACTTTAATTGCATCCTTCATTTTTTTTATGAAAGAAAATTTTCTTACAAATGCTACTTGATTTTGCAGCTTATTACCGTGGAGCCATGGGCATCTTGCTAGTTTATGATGTTACTGATGAGGCATCTTTCAACAGTAATATCCTTCACATTCAAATTCTTCTGATATTTTTCTGTACTTATTTATGGGCCAGTATACGAATGAGAGTATTTTCAGATATACTTCTTTTCAGCTGCAGCTGACCCTTCAAAATGTGTTTTCTTCTTTCTCCCCTCTTCCCCCATTCTCTTGTTCACTTGGACTGTCTTTCTCTCTATTTAGTTGAATTATGTGGACAAATAATTTTGTTTTATGGTTAAGTGTCTTTTATTTTCATTCCTTTCATTTTTAATATATCTTTGTTCTATCTGTTAAGATATTAGGAATTGGATTCGCAACATCGAACAACATGCTTCTGACAATGTAAACAAGATACTTGTGGGCAACAAGGCTGATATGGATGAAAGTAAAAGGGTATGTACCTCGGAGGCTACTTTTCTAAATCAGATGATGTATGATTGGCTCTGCTCAAGCCACATTTGTTTCCTGCTATAGTGCTATGACATTGATTGAACAATCTCTCTGTGTTTATCTCTTCAAATTAATGTTGTCTTTATTCCATGGATTCCAACAAAGGGTCTTTTTTCTCCTCTAGGCCGTGCCTACCTCCAAAGGTCAAGCTCTTGCTGATGAATATGGTATCAAGTTTTTTGAAACCGTGAGTTGAGCTTGTTTGCTAATCACATTATCGCGTAATAAAATGTGACTTCATTATATTTACATCGGAAGATCTCTTGCAGAGTGCAAAGACAAACATGAATGTTGAAGAGGTTTTCTTTTCAATAGCAAGAGATATCAAGCAAAGGCTTGCTGACACAGATTCTAAGTCCGAGGTATTTCACATTTTTGTCTGTCATTTTAACTCAATTTTTATTTCTTTTCTGAAAGACAGATTTTGCCATCATCAAATTCTAGTTTTTTAAACTCACCAGTGAAAT